>NC_088912.1:109212751-109882036 GCF_963576675.1 Euphorbia lathyris | reverse complement strand
TTAGTATATTCTTTTGACTTGTACGAACATCCTCTAAACATGGATTTTGTTCAAATTGTTTTACCATTGTTCTTCCTGTACAAAATTAAAATTATCATAAGAATTAACTAAGTTAAAATTAACCCTCTTTTCCATTAAAATCATTGCATCAATCATAATTAGCACATCTAGAGTTTTTAGGGATGGCAAGATCTATTCAGATTTCTGAATCATTAGTTTTCCTGCACCAAATTAGTTTCTAAATTATCATTGACTAAACTTGTTAAGATTTCTTTTAATTTCTTAAACATTGCACGCTTGGTGTATTCAGATTGATTTTCTTGATATATATAAAGATCTGGTAAAAATATATTCTAGATTTGTACAGATTGATTTTACCTTAAACATTGGAAGCCAGATCCATTCATATTAGCCAATTTGTTTTCATAAAAAAAAAAGACCAAGTTCACAATAGCTTACCTTCCTTGCTAGCCTGAACAGCCATCATTACATCTCCTTCTATTCAGTTGGTCGTGTGAAGACAGTGAGAGCTCTGCCTCTCCTGTCCGTTTCTTTGTCAAGTTTTTTTTGTAAACCAAAGCAAAATTGAGCTAAGTAATTTCAGTCCCTCCCCTCCCTTCCCTTCCCTTCCCCTCCCCTCCCTTTAATGAAACTTTCATCCAAGAAAAAAAAAACTTACATTGGAGTTTCGCCGGCAACATTAAGCAACCACAATAGATGAAGACAAACATGAAGACAAAGATGAAGGAGACAAACAAAGCTTCTTTCTAGAAAATCATGCTCTGAACTCCAACTTAAGGTGTTATAAAACCCTAGAGCGGCTGTCTGCTACTAGGGCTTTATAAAGGGTTAAGGTGCAAAAATACCCTGTAATTTTACCCTTAACGTCTAAAATGTTGCAATTTTGCCCCTATTTGTAGCGAAGAGCAATTTTACCCCCCTAAGGTTGGTAATTTAGGTCAATTTCAGACACTATTATAAAACATAGATATTTTTATTCATTATTTTGCGCCAATTGCATATCAATTCATTCTAAAAAAAGATTTCATGTTTTTTGTAATTTAATAATAGAATTGAAGATTAATATTTATAAATTCGGTGAATTTTTTGATTTTTTTTTTTGTCTAATTCGTACAAAAGACAGTATATTTTTTAATTTTTTTTCACATCCCAACATATGTTTATGATTTGTTACTGATGGCAATGATGATGCTTTCAAACCGATCCAAAATTTTAAAGATTACATATCAGGTCTGAGGATTCACGGCTCTGAAAGTCTCAGTGAAATCATAAACAATTCTTCATTCACTTGTGTTGCTTACCCTCTTCTTCTTCCTTGGGTTGCTATGCTGGCTCCGGAATTCAACCTACCATCCCTGCTTTTCTGGTCTCAAGCTGCTACTATTTTCAACATCTATTACCATTGCTTCAATGGTTTTAGCGACGAACTAGAGAAGAATATCCGTGATTCTTCTTTCATGTTTCGTTTCCCCGGATTGCCGCCTTTATCTAGCCTTGATCTTCCTTCCTTTTTCAGTCCTTCTGATACCAACAAATATGCTTTTTCAGTCCTGGAAGAACATCTCCAGATGCTTGATGGACAAACTAATCCAACAATTCTTGTCAACACCTTGGACGCATTAGAATTGGAGGCCTTGAACTCCATCAGCAAGTACAAATTGGTGGGAATTGGGCCTTTGGTTCCTTGTGGTTCTGATTCTTCAGTGAGAGGTGATCTTTTCAAATGCCCAACTTCCCATTTTTACATTGATTGGCTTAACTCAAAGGATGAAGCTTCAGTTATTTACATGTCCTTTGGAAGCATCACACAAGTATCAGAGAGGCTAATGGAAGACATGAGGAGAGCAGTAATATAGAGTGGGCGTCCATTCTTGTGGATTATAAGAGAGAAATCCATGGAAAAAGTAGAAGAAAATGGAGTGATAATGCCATGGTGCAATCAATTAGAGGTGCTATCGAATCCAGGAATAAGTTGTTTTTTTACTCATTGTGGTTGGAATTCCACAACCAAGAGCTTGGCTTGTGGAGTCCCTGTGGTGGCATTTCCGCAATGGACTGATCAGTTAACAAATGCTAAGCTGCTTGCAAATTATTGGAAAACTAGTGTTAGAGTTACTCCTAATTAAGATGGGATAGTTGCGGATGAAGAGATAAAGAGGAGTCTCAATATGGTGATGGGAGATGGAGAGATGAGAGAGAATGCCATCAAATGGAAGGTTTCACCAACAAATGCTTTTAAGGAAGGTGGTTCTTCTCACAACAATCTCCAAGATTTTGCCAACTCATTGTTTCACCATTTTTAGAGTATTTCCCTATATAGGCCAAGACTAATGGCCATAATGTTAAATAAATGAATAAATAAAAGAAAAGTGAAAGTCAACTCATAGTTTGAATTTAAATTTCCATTTACCTGGAACAATGCTCAATATCATGAGATATGTTCTTAGAAAGATACCTTTTAAACTAAAACTCAATTGTGAAAAGCTGAAGAAAAATGCATTAAGCATGAGTTCTCTATAGGAAACTAAAATATGAAGTAAGCATGTCCAGCTACCTAGATCTTTTGTTCTACACTCTAGAATCTGAAATCGTGTCTACCACTCCTACATGTAAAACATTTTACCAAGTTCTGAAAATGAAAACAACACAAGAAATATTTAACAAACAACGCATGAACATAAAATTGAAGCTTAGGGGGTTCCACACTAGAGAATGAAACTGTTTTGGTATTTTTAAAACTTACTCAAAACGTTTAAGGACAACCAATGTATTTTAAACCTCACCCAATACCCCAGATTCCGAGCAATAATGTCCAATCCAAATGATTTTTACAATTCACAAGCTTTTAAACCGAGATATATTACGTCTTATTGAATTTAATGAAGAATGCATAATAGAACACAATGACTCCAAACGGAAACCAAGATGAATCACTTATAAACAATGAATCATACCAAGGTTGCTGAGTTGGTCTAGGGTTTCCTGGCCAATGGAATGCTCCAACTTCAGCAGCTTGAGGACCTAGCAGCTATTCGACCCATTGCATCAACTTCAGACTTGCACAATAAAGCAAGATGTTGGAGTTCATAGTTAGTTACAACAGCCTCAATCTACAAAATGTTGGAAAGTGTCAAACTCAGTTATAGGTTTCTTGACTGAGAATTTCAAGTTTTCCACAACCCATGTAGCCATTTCATTTCCATTTTCATTTTCAAGATTTATCCCACCACATGCCTTAACCTGTGCAGTCCCATTATTAGGCAGTGAAATCCCCCTTTCTCCTTTTGGCTTAAAGATCTGTAAGCTCTCCATACCAACCTACATACAATCATAAATAGCAAGAAGAGACAAGGAGACACGAATACATTATTAACGTAACATGATATAAGTTTAGAATCTCAAGATGCCAGTGAAAGATTAGAAGGAATTACCTATGTTGTACTGTAACACCAACCATAGCACAATCAGCCAACAATGGAAATATAGTTGACTGAAAGGTCTAGCCGTCGAAGCCGAGATGAAGAGTCATCATCGGAGTTAAGAAGCAAGGGGCGCCACCAATCCCACAAAAAGGAAGACAGAAAAAAAAAAAGGTTTGAGAGAGAGGGATAATTAGATCTACCATTTGAGAGAAAAGAGAGACAGAGAGGTGGAATGTTGATTTAATTGGAAGATCTGTTGACCCACTTTTTAGACAAGGTAAACCCTAATGTCACACAGAGGATGAGGTGAAGAAGACTAAAGTTGTGAAAGATGTAAGTGCATTTATACAGTTGAGGAGATATTGAATTAGTCTCAAATAAGAAACTTCATACAGTTTTTGCCTTTACTTTCAAATTTTCACCTACCTCTGAACTTATAAAAATTCTAAAAAAACCTTTATTTTTATTAATTACATTCAATAACTCTTTATTCTTATTTAATTATATTTAATAATTTAATTTTTTTGTCCAGTTGCATTCCATAACTCAATTTTCTCAATTGTTCTCTAACTTTCAAGTTCATAAATATTTATTTGTTTGACATTTTTTCGACGCCTATAATAGAAAATAAGGTCCAATTTTTATGTAATGTTTATTCCCAACATATGAAATAATAATATTTCTAATGTTTTAACAAAAGTTAATACCCTTCAAATAAAATTTATTTGGAGTCGTATTATAAATTTTGACCTGAATTGTGTTAGTAAGATCGTGAATATTTTAAATGTAATTGATGTTTGTAAAGTTCGATATTTTAATTAGACCAGCATATAAATTTCTAGGGTAATTGATAAAATTTGTACTTCTCCAAAGATGATATTTAGATCTTATACTATATATAATATAAATGCAACCAAGATATTAATTGTGTAAAATGTATTATATCTAGGGCCAGTAACTTTATCTAATGCTTATTTAATTTTAAAACCCATAAAAAAAAGGTGATTTAACTTTGTCTTTTATTTATATAGAAATTTCCTATAAAAGTAACAAGATATCAAAATGGAGAAAGAAGATTTCAAAATGAAAAGTCTAATAATTATTTAAAATCACACAATGGGTTGAACCACATACTTTTTAAGAATATATATTTATCAACAGTTTCAAGCAACAAATTGCGAGGATAATAATCTTAAAAGAGTGTAAATTCATAACATCTATATATCTATCCTAATGTCTTTCTCTTGTCTTTTTTGACTGCTCAGTTTCACATTCTTCCGATTGAAACCAAAACATATATGCGGGTTTTTAGGTTTGAATTTTTCATTATTCTTCTTTTATTTTGTCTCTTTCCCTCTTTATCATGTTCTTCATAATGGAGGAAACCCAAGGATAAAACAAAATGAGAAAAGGCATCATAATACTACACTTGGAAACCTGATTAAATAAAATTATAATTATACTTTTATGAAAATGATATTATTTTCAGAATATTATTTTTTACCAGTTACATCTATAAACAAAAATAAATAATATTAATTTTATGAGCTTTAAGTAATGAGCTACTTTCCATATATACAGTAGTGGTAGGTGAAGGTTAATTTTATGTATATAAATAATTTGATGAGTGTTGAATAAGGAACTAGTTTCCATTTTCTAAATACAAAATTCAAGGTACAATATTGTAAGTTGTCCAGGTTCACAATATTTTATTCATATACAATGTACATTTTATCTTTAAAAATGGAATCTTCATTTTCATTAAATGTCTCCAAATATGATTTTATTTTTATTTGTTTTCAGAAATAATATTTGAGGGGTTCAAATACCGTAATCCTTGGACCCGTCCCGAATTCGGATTAGTAGGCCAATGTGATTCGGAGTACCGGATGAATAAAAAGTAAATTAACATTTTTATTAAGAAAAATAAATAACAGTTTTTAGAAAAAATAAATAATATTAATTTTAAACAGTAGATTTTAAGCAACTCATAGATACTAATTTCTTTTATAAATTTAAATTTAATAAAAAAAATATAGCTTAATAATTCTGTAAAATAGTGCGAGCTCTCACCCATTATTAATTATATAAATTGTGAAATTTGTATAGAATTTTTTTTTTGAATAAACCTCTAACTTTGAAGTATATAATCTCCACAATTTTGTATGTTAGACACACAAAGAATTCAAAATAGTGGAACAATCACTGAAAACAAATTTAATAGTGTACAATGAATTCAATTTTGATTCATGCATATTTCTTTTTTCCTAAGGTGGCAAATTAAATATTTTTCCTACCATTATCTTATTATATTCTGCAGCATCAAGCGCACAGTGAAGCATATTTATAGCCGAAGCGTGATTTTGTAGCTTCTTGAGATCATCCTCTGTCCATTTGGCCTCAGCTTTGAGAACTGTTTGGCCAGCCACAACTTCAACAGGAACAAACGGTCCTTGGACTATGGAAAGCCATGCACTCATGTTTGTTGCCTGAATAAAGTTTTTCATCCTATTCTTCCAGAAGGTGTAGTTAGACCCGAAGAATAGGGGAGGCCGAGTAATGGACAGCCCCTCAGGTAAGATCTGAGTTGTCTGGTTTCCTGGGAGAAACCGAATACTGTTTTTAGCCATGGTGGGGATCAGCTCAAGGTAGTTAAACCTTTAACAGTGAGCTCTTAGCAGTTATATATGTATTCACTATTTCAGATAAGGATCAATGAACCAGTAGTAGAATGAGAGATGTCCAATAATGTTTGGATTAAAACTATTATACTCAATATAGAACAATAAATAGCAACAAAACCTGCCGCGGAATGGATGTCGAATTATGCAGGAAGTTTACCTCTGGGTCTTCACGAGTGTGAGGTGCCCCTGCAGGCATCCTGGATATCTTATTTTCTCATATTTGTGGTACTTGTCTTCCTAGGATGACTAGTATCACTTGGCTTGTTTTTTTTTGTTGTACTCCGGGGTTTCGTCCCCTATACATTAAGATAAAAAAAATAGCAATAAAACCAATGAACTTCAAACAAGATTTCATTGATATATGAATAAATCACCAATAATGTTAACACTAACTAGACCTTTGCACATATTAATGTTCACATAGACCCTGATCATTAATTGAATTTGGCAATTAATCATTTGGTTATTTAGGCTGATTAAAATTCGAGAGTAAAGATTCAAAACATTCTAAGACTTAGATTTAATCGCCTTAAATTTATTTGGTTATTAAGATCTATGCGAATATTTCTGCCATTACACAACGTAAATTTTTACTCAAAGTTGTAGAAAATCAACAAAAAGGAGCGTTCTACTTTAATTTGAGCATGATACTTGCATATCATAAAATGAACAACTTGATCAGCAAATTTATTTCATATAAATTTATGAAAAGAAATTTTATATTGCAAAATACTTTATGATTAAGGCTAGCTCAAGATTCACGAATAGTGCCAAAATCCTCCCATAAATATTTAGTTTCCACCAAAGCATACAAAAAAATAATGACATTATCAAATTCAATTCCATTATACAAAAAGATTAAATTAAGTCAAACTAAAATGTAGATCAAACTAAATTAAATCATAAGAACATTCTGCATCATTAAGTATCTAACATTGTCTAATAAGCTTTAATTGAGTGAAGTATATATCTAATTGAAAATCAGAATGAAGTCATGCTCCAATCCAGAATAAAAATGTTTATCTCATTTACCTCATATGTAATAATCGATTGGAATCAAAATCAAATCTAGAATCAAAATCATAAGAACCAAAATCATAATCACGATTAAACCTTTCTTCAACCATATCAACATCGTTGGCCTCTCAGCTAATGAACAGCTGCTAGTGACACTGTTACCATAATATTCAGAAGAAATAAAATCATGATCAGGATGAAACATTTGCTCAGTTATATCAATAATAAAAGTCAGGATGAAATTGTTATTCAACAATATCAACATCGGTCTCGTTATGCACCTTCAACTTCGTACACCTATTGACAAAGTAATTAAATAGTTAGAAACGGATAAAAATAAGCAACATCCAAATTCATATCGCATCTAATTATTTATTTTCACAAAAAAAAAAAAAAACTTTCTTGTCATAATCAGCAAAGTGAAAATTACCTTGACTTGAAATCATGCACCTTCACATTCTGTCCTGATAGAATATGTTTGAGTGAAACCAAGTTTGGGATATAAGCAATTGCTTCGACTTTGGACATGCTACGAACCTTCATATATCTAAATCCATGTTTTATTGGATCCATGTATACGAAAGCTTCTGTACAAGAGAAAAACATCAACAGTGCCCCATCATCCAAGTACTTAATTGGTTGAAAACAGCCGTAATGTCGTGCTAGATAACAATATATGTAATCAAAACTGCATGCAACATATTCAAGAACTGCAGTTATGCAAAGTTCTCCTCCTAATACCCCAACACTCTCGTATGCATAATGATCATTAACTGCTGGTGATGGCACCAACCCAAAACATTCCTCCCCAACATCAAAACTAAATATAGATAATGGTTGTAAATTAGAAGACCAATAAAGAAACCCGTTCTAAGTAAGTAGTGGATGACTTGGGAATTGACTGGTTGAAAAAGTCAATCTCTTTCCATGTTTTTGTACCAAGAATATGGACTTCAGTCTTATTTGAAATGTGGGTGTCTTGATGAAATATTCTAATCACCTTATATTGGTTAGTGGTGGGACTAAAACCGAAACCATAACATATACTAATAGACCTCAATTCAATCTTCTTAGCCTTTGGAAGGTTAATAAACTAACCAGTAATTGGATTGCAAACAATTGGTCTGAGCCATTTATCACATTGATTCGACAAGCAAAGTAAACCACTACATGAATTAGTGGCTCCATATTGACTATATTTGTCATATTTTGCTGGGATTTCAAATTTGGTGTCAATTTTAATCTCAACATTACAAACACATCCATGCTTAAAAAAGTAATGATCACACATCCCAAGCTTGAGCTCAAAATAATCCTTATGTGGCTGCACAAGATAAACCATTTTCGACCCTTGTCTATACAATGAGGTTCGAATCAGAGGATACACCTCACTTTTTGATCAAAAGGACCTTTGCAAATTCAGGGTCTGAAACTATATCATACCATGTTTTGCACACAGATTTGAATACAAAAATCGTCTTAATGGACAATCTAAGTAGGATAGTTACCAGAATATCCTTGGGAAGATCACAAAATGAAGGTTGAGTGACTCGCTTGTGGCTAACTTCTCCCTGTTGTTGTTCTATCTCTCTTTGCATTCGAGTTTGTGGTCAGAGAAATCCTTCCACTTTTCATGATTGTTTGTGAAGATATGATACTGAGACAAAGTAAGTACAATTATCAGCGTAATGAATTTAAAGCCCTAATTGTTATACATGTTTGGTATACATGTTTCGGAAATAAATGATTCAAGTTCAACAAATTACTTGAAACCTAAAATCTCATAAACCAAGATTCATCTTATCTACCAGTAAATGAATAGCTAATTGAAAATCGGAATAAAGAGATGAAGTTTTGCCTGAACTTGACGACCGGGAGACTCAACTGGAACTTAAAAGTTCATAAAGCTTGAGTTAAGGGCTGCCGATTCTAACCGAATTGTTTATAGTCCATCTCTGTTAGCAGGGCTAATATGGTAAAAGCATATAAACAGAATACCTAAGCATTCAAAGGGTTGTTCGGGTAATCTATCTTTTTCTGATCTCTTTTTCTTTTGGGATAAGGTACCAACCGAACATGGTCAAGCTCGGCTCGGCTCGAAAAGTGAACACATCCAGCTCGGCTCGAGCTCGAAGCTCGTCGAGCCTGGAATTTAGAAGCTCAGCTCGAGCTCGATACAAGTTCGTCAAACAACTCAATTTGAATTTTTTTTTTTGAAACAATTTTTTAAGACCAAACCAGACATCCAATCCAATTACATATTTTTTGAGTCAATAACATCAACCCACTAAAAAGAGAGCATAACAGTAAACTACTGGAATGACTCTGGCTACCGTATAACTTAGGGATTAAGTGCGCCTATTTATTAGAGTCTTTTGCTTTTGTCATTCTTCAGCTTTCCGATGTGGGATTGCTATTCTTCATCCTATCCACGCTGTTTCCATAGAAACTTAAACTATGAATTGAAATGTATTAAATAATCTGTACACAAATTATCTTTGGGCTTGGCCCACATTTTATTCTAATTTGGCATCTTCTTTTTTAAACGATTTTTGCTATACTTATATTAGAAGTTTATTTAGTCTTCTAAGAACAATAATATCCTATGATTATTTTATTCAAACAATTTAATATACTTTGATTACATTTATTATCTATTATTTTATTCAAACAACAAATATAGAATGTAATAAATAAATATAATATAATAATAAAAACTTCTGAACCTGCTCACGAGCTTTCGAGCCGAACCTGAGGAAGCTCAGACTCGGCACATTAATACTCGAGCCGATCTCGAACTCGAGCCGAGCCCTATCGATCCGAACTTTTACCGAGCTTTGACCAAGCCGAACTCGAACAGTTTGCGAACTAGGCAGGCTCGTTTGCACCCCTAGGCTCAACGTTCAAAATAACACCAATATAGGCTTAACATTTATAAAATAATACGAATTTAAGCTTAAAGTTTTATAAAATATATACAATTTAAACTAAACCTCATAATTAAATTCGAATTATTTTATATCATTGAAGTTAAATGGCAGCTCCCTCCGTCTGATTGGATTAAAGCTAACATTGATGCCTCCGTGATCTCGGGTAGAGCTGGTTGCGGGGTGGTTTTTCGAAATAGTCAGGGGCATCCTCTTGGGTCATTTTCCTTCCCCCGTGATTGTGCTTTGGTACACATGGCGGAATTGCAAGCTGCTATTTATGCAGTTTCAATTGCGAGGTCACGTGGATGGACTCGTCTCTGGATTGAAAGTGACTCGACTTATACTATTCGAATTTTCCGTACCCGTGCGCAGATCATTCCCAGAACAATGTCTGTGGATTGGTTAAATTGTTTAGATTCAATGACGCATATTCAGGTGGTTGTCTCCCATGTGTTCCGTGAGGAAAATCAAGTGGCTGACGCTATTGCTAATTACGGACGTCTGGCCTCAGATTTACAAATATGGAATACCCTTCCAAACTTCTGCTCCCTTCTTGCTAGAGATAATGCCATTCGTAGGGATATGTTTAGATTTTCTTAAAAACTTTCTTTGTACTGGTTTCATACTTTTTTCATCTCTTCATTTATATATTTGGTTCTTTGCTTTTTCGGGGATGCCAACCTGGTTGGAATTCCCATTGGACTAGATCCGTATTTCAAAAAAAAAAAATTCGTATTAATTTATAAACTTTAAGCCTATAGTGGTGCTATTTTGTATGTGATGCCTAAATTTATACTATATTGTAACGTTAAGCCTAAATTGATATTATGTTGTAAACGTTAAGCCTATATTGATGATATTTTGAACGTTGAGCCTAAATTGGTACTTCTACAATAACCTTAGACTTATTTTGGTACCTTATCCCTTTTCTTTTTAATTAAATGTGATGTCGTTTCTACTAGTATATAAAAAACACTAATTATTTATGTATAATATAAGGCCGAATTGCGGTCAATTCAGGCTTTTATGACAAATCCCGATGACAACCAATTATCTAACTATACACACAGACTTTTTAGCCTTTGTTTTTTGAAAAATAAAATTATAAGCCATTAAGGTTGTATCTAGAGTATGTCTTTCGAATTTGGCTGCGAAAAAATCAGTTGTCATCCGAAATATTAAAAATGGAGATAAATATCAAATTTAACTATAACGTTTTAAGAAAATTACGGATTTAGTTTTCATTTATGTAGTAGTACAAATTTAACTCTAACATTTCAAACAAAAACAATATTGGTTCTACGTAATAAAAATTTAGAAAAAAATTGTTTGCTTGGTATTTAATTTTCACTTTAGACCTTTCAAATATCACTTATTATTAGTTTTAAAAAAATATCAATCATTTCTAAGATATATATTTACTATATTATTAACGAAATTACAAAAATTAAGTTAAAATGCTAAAAACTAAATCCGTTACGTATAAGTTTATTACAATTTTTTTGAGACGGTCTAATATTTACTATGTTATTAATATAGTGGAGATAAAGGATTCCTCAACTCTAATAGTCTAAAAATATATCAGAATATTAATAAGTATAATATAAGCAATGTTCTTCCTATAAACATCTTTTTCAAATCACATATCAAAACTATTGACAAACTTTTTAGATGAAGTTAGCATAAGTATTAACAAACTTTTCATATCCTACCCGGCTCCCCCAACTAATATTTATTTATTCATTTTTATTTACTTATTTATTTACAATTACATCATTCTGTTAACTAAATATAGTAGAACTCTGGAATTTTCACATGTACCTTAATGAAAGTGAATTTGCTTGAGTAAATTACACCAATGATACCTGAACTTTACCATAGTTCACACTTTGATACCTAAATTACATTTTGTCTAAAAAATATACCTGAAGTAACGATGACCAAACAATTTAGTATATTTTACCAGTCAGTGGCCAGTCAATATGAGTTTGATGAGTAAATTACACTAATGATACCTGAACTTTACCCTAATTCACACTTCGGTACCTATATTTCATTTTCTCCAAAAATACACATCAAATAAAGATGACCCAATAATTTAGTACATTTGACCGATTAGTGATCGGTCAATGCGAGTTTGACCATTTTAAATTAAAAATTAAGACTCATCACATACTCAATTAACATAAAATTACAATACTACTATTTAGCTCTCTCTATCTCTCTCTCTTTCTATATATATATATATATATATATATATATTAAATGGAAATATTATAATTTTATGTTCATTGAGTGCATGATGAGTCTCAATGTTTAGTTTAAAATGGTCAAACTCACATTGAACTAAATTTTTCAATCACCTTTACTTGAGTTATGTTTTTAGAATAAAATAAAATTTAGGTACCAAAATATGAATTAAGATAAAGTTCAGGGACCATTGATGTAATTAACATATAAAACTCACATTGACCGGTACACTAACCTGTCCGGTCATCGTTACTTAAGGTATATTTTTGAGACAAAATATAATCTAGGTACCAAAGTGTGAATAGGGTAAAATTCAGGTACCATTGGTGTAATTTATCCGAATTTGCTCATTCGCCGTTAAATATAGGCTTATTAAATCTAAGCCTCAGGATGTTTTGAATCTCCACCTTAGGATTCTAATAAGCCTAGATCTAGCGGTGAATGAGCAAATTCTACATGCTCATTAAGGTGCATGTGATCAAGACTGATAGTAGAACTATAGCATTTGTTATATTCAAATGAATGGTTAAAGAAACAAATAACTCATGTATTGAATTGAATGATCACTAATTATTGAGAACATATAACTCGTATATTAGAATTAGGATCACATACTTGTATATTCGAGGACTGTATGGTAGTAATTGATACTAGCCATATGGGTACATGTTGTATACATGTGACTGGATCGATCCACCCGAGAAAACTACATGGTGGTTGTGTCATTAGTTTTCTTAAGTAGGTCTCTAACTGTCTTCAGACCAGATTTCATTATAATATCAATGTGGGATCCAGTTCACTTTGACATACACCTAACAAGTCTGTAACAGGATACCAAATACGAGTATGATTGGTTGAACATGTGAACACATTAGTATTGATAGTGAAGTGATGGAATTACCACTCACATAACAGTGAGATAATATCAAAGGCCACTTGATAAGTGAGATTGATAAGTGTGTTGCCACACCCTGATAAGTAGTTTACTTATGTGATTCATTAATCTACTTAAGATCAAGAAATATCATAAACATCAGAGAGGATGACAGCAGTTATGCCTCTAGTTTATGATATCGATATCAAATGGTAAAAGACGTTAAGAGATAACTACAGGGTCTCTGCATCTTTAGACTGCCGAAACTCTGTCTTAGTTAAGGGCAATAATGGTTTGCTAGAACCCACTTACTGTCTGTTAGCCATAAGCCCACTGCTACCTAAGTACAGTCTCATAGGATCGTGCACATCGAACATCTGAGTTAGAACTTATAGAACGGTACGTTGGAGAGATATAATTAATTGATTGATTGACAGCAAAATGTCAATGTAATTAATTGGTGGTTAATTAATTGATTAATTGATACTTTGTATTAAGGTAATTGATTGATAGTCTGAAGTGTTGAGTATGTAATTGATTAATTAGTTTGCACGATGCAATTAATTATTTTTTTGTAAATTAATAATATTGCATTCGGTGAATAATTAATTAAACTAATACGTTAATTTATTAATTAGTGTTGTTTGTTTAATTTGGGTAATTAAATTTAATCTAATTACAACTAATTGCATAAAATAAATACTATTGGTATTTATTATTAAGTAATTAGATTAGAATTAGCTTAGTTTTGTAATTAACCAATTAACTCTAAACTAATTAGGTTTTGGAATACACTATATATAAATTAAAAACACTCCAAAACCTAATTAACACATAAGCATATTTGGCCAACCTATTTGCTTTGCAAAAGCAATACTGAAATTGGCGGCCACCAACTTCAAAATTGTGAAGGTTTTCCTGGCTAATTACGAAATCTCTCCAGTTCTTCTTCGTTCTTCGGCTAGCACCGATTCTGGCTCAATAGCTGTTCGTGCACCTGACTACGGAGATCTTACTACCTTGTGGATTCTTCAGCCGTCTCTAGAAGTTACAGTCCGGGTATATTTATATCCTTAAACAGATCAAAAGGTTTTATTCAATCAATGGTTAACGGACAAAGATCAAACTAAAAGGGATTAGAAATAAATTTTAAACCGCAATTCCACTGCACTACAGTTGATTAACTGGCTATAATCCCTAACAACCACAAGATATGATCTAAATTTATCAAAAGCAAAAACTACCGCGATCATCTCTTTTTCCGTGATTGAATAATTTTGTTGGACCTCATTGAGGGTCTTACTAGCATAGAAAATTGGACGGAAAATTTTATCCACCCGTTGGCCCAAACAAGCACCTACCGTCAAATCACTGGCATCGCACATGAGTTCAAATGGGAGGTCCTAATTTGGTTTCACCATAATGGGTGCGTTAATTAGTTTTTCTTTAAGCATATTAAATGCAATTAAACACTTGGAAGAAAAATTAAATTCTGCATCCTTGAGCAGTAGTTGAGTCAATGGGGTTGCTATTTTGGAAAAATCCTTAATGAATCTCCTATAAAAACCCGCATGACCCAAGAAACTCTGAATTCCTTTTACATTAATTGGTGGAGGTAATTTTTCAATTACCTCAATCTTGGCCGGATCAACTGCGATTCCCTCCCCGGATACTTTGTGTCCAAACACTTTACAATCTCGTACCATAAATTGACACTTTTTCCAACTAAGAGCGAGATTAGTATCCTCACATCGTTGAAGGACCTTATCAAGATTGTTTAGGAAAATTTCAAAGGACGGTCCAAAAACCGAAAAATCATCCATGAAGACTTCCATGAAGTCCACAATCATTTCGGAGAATATAGCCATCAGCAACGTTCAAAGGTGGCGGGGGCATTACAAAGCCCAAATGGCATCCCCCTATATGCAAATGTCCCATAAGGACAAGTGAATGCTGTTTTTCTTGATCCGAATGATCAACGAGGATTTGCATATAACCGGATAAACCATCTAAGGTACAAAAGAATTGGTGTCCCGCCATTCTTTCCAACATTTGGTCAATGAACGGCAAGGGAAAATGATCTTTGCGGGTGGCTTCGTTAAATTTCCTATAATCTATGCATACCCGCCATCCGGTTACCTTTCTCGTAGGAATTAGTTCTCGTTGATCATTTCCGTTACTATTGTGCCCCCCTTTTTAGGAACACATTGAAACAAACTCACCCATTGACTATCGGAGATAGGAAAGATTATACCTGCGTCAAGGAGTTTGATTACCTCGGCTTTTACCACCTCTTTCATGTTTGGATTGAGTCGTCGTTGTGGTTGCACGGAAGGTTTAATTTCGTCCTCCATAAAAATGCGGTGTGTGCAAATGGTGGGGCTAATTCCCTTGATATCGTGAATGGTCCACCCAAATGCTCCTTTGTGTCTTTGTAACACCGCAATCAATGCTTCCTCCATTTCCTCTGTCAAAAGAGAAGATATAACAACGTGTAAGAAATTAGGAGGTTGTAAAAACACACATTTCAAATTAGGAGGCAAGGGTTTAAATTCCAAAGTGGGGCTCTTTGAGAGACGACTTTGGTTTAGCTTTACTATCCCGGTCCAAACTCTCGAACCGGTTCTTTGCCCACAAACATTGTTTTATCTCGGAGGAGTATTCAAAGGGCTTATTTAATGGCTCCTTATCCACGTGCTCATCACCATTTGAATCGGAAAGAGGTTTCCGTGGAGGTCCTATCACACAAATTCTCAACAAACATATCAATAGTATCCATAGAGTAAAAAATTGCAATCTTCCATGGTATTAGAAGGAAATATCATGGAATTATATACGTTGAACACTACCTCTTCATCTTACAACCGTAGTATGAGCTTACCTTCGTGAACATCTATGAGAGTTCTACCTGTTGCAAGAAATGGTCTACCTAGGAGGATGGGTACCGAATCGTCTTCCGCCATGTCAAGCACCATAAAATCGACAGGGGAAACGAACTTGTCCACTTTCACCAAGACATCCTCCACAACTCCTTTTGGCCGGGCAATTGATCTATCGGCCAATTGAAGCGTCATGTTGGTAGGCTTTGGCTCCCCCAATCCGAGCTTCCTAAAAATGGACAAAGGCATTAGATTGATACTAGCACCTAAATCACATAAAGCTCTACTAAACTCAACATTACCAATTGTGCATGGAATGGAAAAACTTCCTAAATCTTTGAGTTTAGGTGGGAGTTTATTCATTATAATTGCGGAGCATTCCTTCGTTAGCGCTACCGTTTCATTTTGTTCTAAATCCTCTTTTTGGCAAGGATTTCCCTAAGAGACTTTGCATAGGTGGGCATTTGTTCCAATGCCTCCGCAAATGGGATGTTGATATGAAGCTTCTTAAAAATTTCCAAAAACTTGCCATATTAGTGATTTAATTTTTCCTTTTTTAACCTTTGTGGAAATGGGAGCTTTGGTACATAAGTCCTAATTGGATCACTAACATCTTTTATTATTATCCAAGGAAGTCACAGTTTTTGGGTCTAAACCGGGCTTACTTACCACTTCCGGTTCGTTACTTACCTTTGGAGCGGTCGCAATCGCCTTTGGAACTGATGGTTCCAAACCCTTACCACTATGGAGTGTAATCGCTTGTTCGATCTCCCGATTCTTAGGCCTTATGTTTTGTTCGGTATTGGTTGGGAGAGAACCTTGTTGTCTCTCTTGTTGATTGCGATTTAATTGGGCCACTTGATGCCTCAAATCCATACAAAAGCCTCATTATCAGCAAGACGGAAACATATTTCTTTAAGGAGATTAATTACCATGGAGTCTTGCATGTTGCTAGGAGGTTGAGAAGTTTTTCCTCCTTGGGATTGGGGGATTGACCCAAACCTTGCTCCACTACAAGAAATTTGGTCTATAACGAGAGTCAATCTCGTCGTGAATTGTATAAATACCGTCGTTATTAACTTATAACGACCGTATATACCGTCGTCCACCCTCGTTAAAACCTTTGAGGTTAAAGGTATTAACGACGGTATACCATGTCCCGTCGTTAAAATTAAACAATGACCGTATGTAGCTCATCGTTGCTACTCACAATAATGACTTTCGTTATTAACTATTTCACTATCGTTATTAAGACATTTTAATGAGTGAACAAGCGGTCATTATTTACATAATTCACCGTCGTTATTATGACAATTTAACGAGTGAATAACAATCATTTTTTCCGTTCTTCATCGTGGTTATTATTAAATTTTAATGAGTGAATAAATGGTCATCATTTTCATAAATCACCATGATTGTGATTACATTTTATTGAGTGAATAGACAATGGTTATTTCCATATGGTACCATCATTAGAAATGATATTTACAACTATAATTCGATCGTTAAATAACGAATGTGCCGACTTTAAAAATTATTTAAATATCTAATCCAATAAAAAAATTTCAATAGTTGAAACATATATAATAAATGTGGGTTGCTATTTACCGCCCATAGTTTCCCACTTACCGCCTTGTTTTTACATTTTTACCCTTTTACTCTTTTTTTCAAAATAAAGATTTTCAACCCCTTCCCCCACTTTTCAAACTCCTCCCCCCACTTTTCAAAATCTTAACCTCATTTGAACATTTCAATTCGAAAACATCATGGCGGGTTGTGGAGGTCGAGGAAAAGGGTTGTTCAGTCCACCGGTACGTGTTTAAACCGTTAAAAAAAATTTTTTTTTTAAATTTTGTCTGGGCGGCTAGAAATGCCCGCCCTTTGAACTGTAGGGGCGGGCCGACATCCCGCCCAGGCAAAATCTTGGGATTTTGCCTAATCCTTGGGCAAAATCCCTGGATTTTGCTCCAGCCGGCCGTTTGGTCCGCTCAGGCAAAATCCGGCAGGGATTTTGCCCCGAAATTACGTATAGGCGGGATGTTTCGCCCGTCCGGACAATATTCTGTTTTTTTATTTTTTAATATTTATTTTGTTTTTTAATTTTGTTATACATTGTAGCAGACCTTTGTTTCAGCGGTTGATCGTGAACCAAATAAGCGTGTGTCACAGCTTCTGCTCGGAGGACCAAAAAAATAGATAAATTGATGGCAGATGCACAAAGGGCGCACGAGACAATTCATCAGCCCATGGACGAGGATTACGTTGCCGTAGAGGCTGATAATGAGTCTTCCGAAGCCGATTCTTCCGATGACGATACTGTCCCAATTCTTCGATCGTCGAAGGCGAGAGGCAGTCGTATTGCTCATTCTGAGTCATCTGGTAAATAATTTACATTATTTTTATGTTATTATTACTTGACTGTCATTGATTAAATGTTATATGTGTGATATAATTGCAGGGAGCAGCAGCAAAAGATCCAGGGATGCTGAACAGGATTGGATAGTGACGGATCCTGTCGCAGGTGAGTAGACGGTTATGTGATTCCTAGTTTTTTGGGACATTTTGCTTATATGATGTGGAGCGGGCACATGAGGACCCAGCTCAGGGGCCATACTAGGGGGCATTATTGCAAGCAACTGATGAAATGGCACTTGACAGCTAGTCCATAGGTTAAGAAGCTTATACGAGATTCGAGACTGTCACACCTACCGAGTATCATGTACCCACACATTGATATGCCCCTGATATGTGCTTTTATGGAGCGTTGGCAGCCGGATACGTCATCATTTCACATGCCCTTCGGTGAGATGACTATTCTGCTACATGATGTGTGGGAGATTTTACGTATACCAGTGGATGGCCAACTTGTGTCTGCTGAAAGTGGAACAGAGCAGTCTAAGTCCGCAGTGATGGAGCTGTTTAGGGTGACTAAGGAGGAGCTGGAGAGTAAGCATTAGAAGGGCGGTGGTGTAGTTTGCAATTCCATCGTCTCTATGTGTTCCGTAGGTCGGATGTCAGATTCTGAGGCGATCTGGTGGATGTTTTTGTTATTAGGTTCTACTTTGTTTATAGACAAGAGTGGCGACCGTATCCGACCCGTATGCTTGATGGAGGTGCAGGATGGGGTAGAGGGCGTGGGTGGATACTCATGGGGCTCAGCTACACTAGCTTACCTATACCGACAGCTAGGTATTGCTAGTAGAGGAGATTGTTCACAGATCACGGGATGCCTGACTCTTCTTCAAGCGTGGATATACGAGTATTTCTCGTGTTTCAGACCTCAGCGAGAGGGATACATCCCCCGACCAGATGATCCACGAGCTCGGATCTGGTCGTCGACAAAGCAGCCCAGGACTGATCAGCGGTTGAGAGAGTTACGTCTTCGTATTGACAGATTGACAGCGTCCGAGGTACATTCATCACTTAATTATATTAGTACTGTATTTATAATTTATTAATTTACTTGTATACGTATGCAGGTGATGTGGCTCCCGTACGGTCGTGATATAGTAGTCCGCACTCCTAGGACTATTTATAGGGGATGGATACAATACCGGGATATAATGGAGCCGTATATGCCCGATCGATGCCTCCGTAAGTTGGGGTATGTCCAGATCGTGCCCATGCGGATTTTCACGCCCACGAAGGTTGTACGTGATTGGACTAGCTCTCGGTATAAGTTAGAGCATGCAACTGTGGTTGCCCATGATAGTTTGGAATTTTTTCCAGCGTCGTCTACACTTATGATGTTGATATACACTATCGCTGATACTCAGTCAGCATGTGATGAGGAGTACATGTCGTGGTACGTTCGATATTCACATCCGCAGGTCTTGCCCGATACGCAGGCACAGCCAGATGATGTTCTCAGTCGTTCGAACAGTGAGCTTGTAAGTCATTTGGATTGTGGTTGTTAATTTTAAACTAAATGTTAATTAAAATTCTCAATTAATTATTGTTTTTCCAGTGGGTTACGCGCTTTTCTAGCATCTCTTGTGGCGTGATAGCAGATTTACAACAGATCGATCCGGATAAGTCAGCTGAGTGGATGGATATCCTGGAGCATGCTATGAGTGATTGGGATCTGGCCAAATGATTAGGGACTGTTTTTTAAGTCGTTTTATTATCAATATTTTGCTACTCGTCAATTGTTTAAGTCGTTTTATTTTCTAAACAGTAATTTCAGTGAACAGTGATATCACTGGACATGCTATGACTGAATATTAATATTAGTGAACATTTATAACCTGCAATAATATTAAGGTCATCAAACATAATATTACTAAACATTAAGTTCACTAAAGATTACTAAACATTAGGTTCATTAAATATCAATAAACATTAAGTTCATTAAACATAAGTTCACTAAACATAATATTACTATCTATATCCCGCAACAATAGCAAGTCTATCCCACTGTGCTCGCCGATCCGCATACAAGAGATCCCATCCTTCAACAGAACTCTGCCGACATTCACTCCAATTAACCAGTATAGGAGGTACTGGAAAATTACTAGACAAATCTAGCCGAATAAAATGTTCGTACGCACCTAAATGAGCTATAATAATCTCACGTTGTGGTCGTGTAGCAGTCGAGGGTGCATATAACGGTAGCACCGTACCACATGAAAATAAGCTATCACCTTCAGCGTAGCCGAAAAAAAAACAGCCGCAGTATATAATGAGGCAATGGGATACAAGTCCTCCCAAACTGTCAACCAATGTGCTTGAGTGCAACCACCACCATTCCAAGAAATTCGCCTTATTGCCGCTTCTATGCCGCCAAAGTAGATTGGTTGGTATATGCTACGTTTAGCAATGATTTCATTTGCTATACGCTTCTATCCGCTCATCTGTCGGTGTCCTTGTGGATAAACGCACCAAAGAAGAAAAAAGTTACAAATTTTTTAAAATTTTATTTCATTTCATTTGTAACAAATCATTTTTTTTGTGCACAAAGAAGAAAAAAGTTACAAATTTTTTAAAATTTTAAGCGCCAAAATTTCGAAAAGTTTTTATGAAGGTAGTTTTAGAATAACAACTGTATTCCTTTTGTGGTTAATAAATGATATATTAATAACTAGAGTAATATATGTTATTAACTACAAGTTTAATTTATGGTCGTTACAAATGTAGTTGTTAGCGAGAGTACTTTTTTACCCACGTAGAAAAGCTTTTTTAACGAGGGTATCACAAGTACCTTCGTTAAATTTGGTCGTTATAGAATAGATTTCTTGTAGTGCTCCTTGTATTCATTATGAAATCCGGATGGGGGCTTCAACACCTTTTGATTGTTGCCATACGACAAATTTGCATGTTGGTGTTGAGGCCTCCATCCATTGTTATTATTATTATGGTGGTGATAAGCATATGAATTATGATAGGAGTTGTAGTTAGAATTGTACCTTGGATGTACCCCTATATACCTTACACTTTCGGCATCACCGGCAAAAGGACTTCCAGCTTGGCAATCTTGCCCATGATGATCACCACCGCAATGCGAGCACATTAGGATTTGTGTTGTATTTTTGAGGCTCACTTGTACCATTAAGGAGTCTAGCTTCTTATTCATTTCGACCATGGAAATCTTAGGAGCCTTGTCTTCCACGGAAAATGTTTGATGTCGTGAGGGTCCGACAAGCCGATCTTCTTGCCATTGGACGCTTTTTCTAGCTAACTCGTTGATAAGTTCATAAGCCTTGCTTGCCGATTTCCTAAACAAATCCCCACCTGCGGCGGAATCCACGATTGCATGATTATAGGACTTAAACCATGATAGAATGTACTTACAAGATCGTGCTTGGGGATGTCATGATGTGGGAAATTTCGGAGCAACTTTCGAAACCTAGCCCAAGCTGAGTGAAGGGCCTCGTATTCAATTTGCCTAAAGGAAGTGATATCATTTCTCAACTTAACCGTCTTGGATGGCGGGAAGTAGTAGGAAAGGAACTCCTTCTCAAGCTTCTCCAATGATGTAATTGATCCCGCCTCCAACGAGTGCAACCATTCCAGCGCTTGACCTGTCAAAGAGAAAGGAAAAAGCTTTAGACGTACGGCTTCAACCGGAACACCATTTTGCCGAGAAGTATCGACACACATTAGAAATTTATCGAGATGTTCATTGAGGTTCTCATGAAGTTCTCCTCCAAATTGACCGAGTTGTTAGATCAATTAGATTATGCTCATCTTAATCTCATAGGTGTTGGCCGGAATGGTGGGAGCAACGATTCCATTGCGATTTTGGGGCCTATGCGGAGCAAGGATCTCCATTATTGTTCTTGTGTCATTACCTCCTCCAGTTCGGACGTTGTTCACGGGTTGGACGGGTGGTCTTTGGTTTGCCTCGGGTTGGTTGGCTTTGTTGGTGAAATTGGCCATCTTTTCTCTTCGGATCCTACAAAGAGTACGTTCAATTTCAAGATCAATAGGAACGAGAGTACCACTTCGAGATTGGGTGTGCATAAACTAAAGAAGTAAATAAAGAAAATATGAACAAGAAAGAATATTGTTAGTAAAATTGTATATAAACAATTTATACAAAAAGAATGCTTAGACTAACAATAAAACGTTTTGGTCTAATATTGCAAGAAAATATAAATCCCCGGCAACGGCGCCAAAAACTTGATAGTTAGAATCTAGTAGTGCGGTAAAATATTATGATAAGTGTTATGGTTATAGATATGATCTTTCTATGTGCTTTCAAACTCTACTAGACGCTACTACGTAGGGGCAAGTGTACCTCGTCGTATCAAGTAATAATCCGGTTAAGACCGGGTATCGAATCCACAGGATTTATATCTACAAGTATTAAACTACTCGGTTCTACACGTTATCTAAGCGGTGAATACTTTAGCTTGGGTTGGGTGACAGCTACAAACTACTCCTAAACTACGGTGAAACAGACTCATGTAATTCAAACTCTTAATGAAGTGCTACGGGAGATGATAAGTTATAACATATGATAAATAACTCAAAATGTATTACGATTAATATTTTACTCTTGCAAAGACGATTATTTATAGACCGAACAACTCTGTGAGGTTCTAGGGTCGTGATTTCCTCTTAAGGCGACTCTAATTCTTAGGATCAGAAACTAGGGCCCGTAAGTTCCGTGGCTTCTTAATTCCTACGGTTTCCGGCTTGTCAACTCCGGTAAGGCAACACCTATGTGAATCCTAATAGATTTCAGAGCTCGTAAGCGACCTACACAATAATCAATTATAAGTATCAAAGCAAGCAATAAATACCAACACATATAGAGGAAATGAAATCGTAAATCATATATTATAAATGTGGAATGTATAAAAGTGGAATACAACCAAACATAGTACATAGGAAGAGTACAAGCTAGTTAACAAGCAGAAAGGAAGAAGCACTAGTACAGAAATGGCTTTTAACTACGTCTTATTAGCCACGGTTTTATTATTAACCGTAGTTAAAGGTTATTGGAATCGGTTGTTTGAAACAACCGACACTAATGATGTCTTATTGGCCACGGTCAATATACAAAACCGACCTTAATAACCTTCATTTTTTTTTGTGTTTAATTAAGAGTTATTAGCGTCGGTTTTGTAATTGACCGTGGCTAATAAAGCATAATTGGAGTCGGTTGTTTCAAACAACCGACTCCAATGAGTCATTATTAGGTTCGACCGTTTACATAGCCGATCCTTATATCCTTTTTCCTTTTTACCAAATTCGCAGATCTAAGAAAACTCATTCGCGTGTTTTGAATTCTTTTCCTAATTCCTAGACCTAAGAAGATCTTCATCTCAAAATCTTCCTACCAAGGTCTCACCATTCCAAGACTTTTACTCTTCTAAAAACTCAGCGAGGGTCACAAAATTGTGTCAATAGTCCAACTGGTTATTTTAGAAGAAAGCATAATCCCGGGATTCAAGAAGACGATACTAAATTTTCACAGGTTCAAAACATAATTTTTTCTGGTTTCTTGTTGAAAGTAAGATACATAATCTAATTATGCAATTAGTTCTTAATTTCGAAGTGTTCCTTCAAATCTTGTTGATAACAGTCCACTCTTTGTAATTGAGAGAAGAGTTAGCTCTAGAGTTGTTGTCGACCGTCATAGAATCCGGATCCGGCCGTGGCCTCATCCTAACACCAACGAGGTTATGAGAGCGCATCAGATAATCGGGAGGGTGCAGAGAGAACAAAGGATTCAGTTTGGAGTGAAGACTCCTAAGACTATTATCGCAATCACACCGACTTATGTGCGAACTTTCCAAATGCTGCATTTGACCGGTGTTATGCACTCACTCTTGCTTGTCCTTTACGACCTTATTTGGATTGTGGTGGAAGCCGGTGGCATCACTAACGAAACTATGTCCATCATCATGAAATCGGCACTCAAGACTATCCATATTGGATTTAAAGAGAGAATGTCGAGGCCATAAATTGGAGGCCAAAATGCGGCTTGCTGCTTTGAGGTACCACTTTTTTTCTTTTTTGCTTGATTAGTTCGATGCTTAGATGTGGCCTTTTGCTTCTCCGTCTAGTATTTTGAATGTTAAAGTGAAGTAAATTTTAAGTCGGCCAATTTTAAATTGAATTACGGAGAAGTAGGGAATTAGACTGTTTTACTTGTTATTAGAGTGTGAACTGATGAGGTTAGATTTGTTTCTGTGGTGGAGCAGAGTTGTGAGAGAGAAGAAGCTGGATGGGGTAGTGTTGTTTGCAGATGAGAATATAGAAATTCCTCTGTCTCTTTTGAAGGATCCTTCAATGGTGGAGGCCCTAAGCTTATGGCGGATGCCATGAGGTCCGCCAGGCCTGTTGGGGAGATAGAACAGGTAAGTTGCCTTTTATTTTTACCTGTTTATCAAGTTTTAAGTTTTGACCCTTGAATGTTTGTGCAGATGGCGAAACCTGATATGGGCGGATACTGGTCCGCCAAGTATGGCGCTCAAGGATCTTTTGAGAATGAGTCCATCATAAACGACTTGGATGAAGCCCTGGGTCAGGTGGGCGAAGTACAAAGGAATCAGAACCAAATTCCTGGTTCCATTCACGCACAAAAGGGGAAAACGGAGCTCCTTGTGGTAAGTCCCCTAGGAAGGACTTTTTGTAGAAAAAGTTGTTCCTTTGCCCTTTTCTTTTAACGAAACTGTTTGTTTTTTACAGATGTATACTCGCATACGTGCTATGGAAGCTGAGCTCCTTCAAGGTGTGGCGGATAAGGCAACCATTGAAAAGCTGGAGAAAGAGGTAGCGGATGCCAATGCGCACATCGCTTCTGCTAATGCGAACCTTGCCTCTGCCACAGCCGCCTTGGTCCTTAGAGACACGGAGATTGAGAAGTTAAAGGAAAAGATTGGACGGACGCCAAGAATCATGAGGACGCCCTAGGAGAAGCTGAATATACGGCGGGTGAGCAAGCCTTCTACTATGGCGAACTGCTCATGGCGTACTTTTCCCTGGCGCATCCCGAGATTGATTTCGTAGATCCGCAGTTCGCCGTCCCCGAACCAGAAGACGTAGCCAAATATGACAAGATTTCAGACGCTAAGGAATACATCAGCGAATACGTTCGGAGATGGATGAAGGGACCCATGAAAGAAAGCAAACCTTCCACTACTATCCCTCTGATGGAGCTTGAGGAAGTGCCCCCCAAGGCGGGTGAAGAACCGATCACTGATAACGATCTTCCTCTTAGTCCCACATCTTCCGTGGAAAAGGAGGTACCTTTGGCTGGCGTATCTGAGGCTGTGGAGAAGGAGGCTTTCCAGGCAAGCGCCGTAAGCGAGGATAGTGCAAAGGAGGATGCTCCCATTGTTAATTAGTTGCTTACTTGTGATTTGTAAAAAATCGTTAAGTACAATTTGTTTTAATCCTTTATGGCAGCTATTTATTTTACTATTACGTTTGCGTAAGTAAAATGTATAGGCATCTAGGATTTATTTTGGAGTAGGTGGCCAGCCATACTCCATTGCATGGACCTTTGTGAAGGTTAGAATCTGTTCTATTCCATTGAAGGAAGTAAAGCTGCCTAGGGGATCAATTTGCTACCTGTCTTTGAGGTGAAGTGATCCGCCCGTAGGACTTGTGAATCCTTTTTTGGGAAGGATATGTAAGAGAGTGTAAAGACCTTGCGTCCAAGGATCGTTTTAACTCTATCGGAGATTGGGATCCCCTCAAAGATGGATCCGCCCATAAGATAGATTCTCTTATGTCCAAGGAGAAAAAGTAGCTATGAGATAGCGATACTTTGTTAATGTGGAGAGCGTTGGATGCCCCCCTTCTTTTTAAGACTGGAATATTGACATTGCTGCAATAAACTTTAAAAAGAACACAGATAATAGAACAAATGATGTTTATTAATGGGAGAAATGCTTTATTACAGTAAGCAGGTCTTATAAGTGAGTCTCGTTAAAACCTTTAGTAAGAAAAACCACATGGGAAAAAGCCTACTAAAGGAAAAAGAGTACTCAAGACCGTGTGTACACTTCATTTTCTGACAAAATATTTGCGGAGATTTTGGAGGTTCCATGTGCGTGGCAATGTGTTGCCCTCCATGTCCTGAATTTTAAATGTGGCGAATCCAATCTTTTCCACTATCTGATATGGACCTGTCCAGTTGAGCCCTAACTTGCCCTTGCCTTCTCGAGACTGGATTTTGTCGGCCTTTTGGAGCACAAGGTCACCCCCATTGAGATCCACAAGCTTGGCATTTTTATCATGGTAAGCGGCGATCCGCTGTTTATACGCCGCCATGCGTACATAGGCTTGGTCTCTTCGATCGCCTACTTGACCCAGACTTTCCCTTAGCCTTTTGCCGTTGTCCTATTCGCAATAAAAGACCACTCTATCACTTGGGACTTGTATTTCAACCGGGATCACAGCCTCTACACCATGAGAAAGGGCGAATGGTGTTTCTCCTGTGGCCGTCCTAGGAGTGGTGCGATAAGCCCATAAAACGCTTGTCAGCTGATCCGCCCACTTCTTATCATGCTCTCCTAATCTCTTCTTTATCCCTTTTACGATCGTCCGATTCGTGACTTCGGTCATCCCGTTGTATTGGGGATAATAAACGGAGGCAAATCTGTTCAGGATGCCCAACCCTTCACAGAAAGTTTTGAATTCGCTACAGTTGAGCTGTTTTCCATTATCGGTGATGATGGTATGCGGAATACCGTATCTTTCCATGATGTTGTCTTTGACGAATTCCACCATTCGTTCTGCAGTGATGGAGGAGACAGCTTCGGCTTCTACCCACTTGGTGAAATGATCCACTGCCACTACCACGTACCTCCTCTGTCGACGAGTTGGAGAAAATGGGCCGACAATGTCTATTCCCCAGAGGGCGAATGGCCGTCCTTCTATGATGGGCCTCTGGAGATGTTTGGCAGTATGTGATTCATTCGCATGAATCTGGCAACTATGACAAGATTCTACCAGTTTTTGGGCATCCAATTCGGCCGTGGGCCAGTAGAAACCCGCTAACCTGGATTTCTTCAAGATAGTGGTGGATGCTTCATGAGCCCCACATGATCCCTCGTGTAGCTCCTTGAGTATTTGTTGTCCCTCTTCCGGCAGAATGCACTTCAACCAAGGATGGCTAAAATATTTTCTGTAAAGGCCGTCGTTGATTATGGAGAAATAAGCCGCTCTCCTAACTATCCGCCGTGCCTCTTCCTTATCCTCAGGTAAAGTTCCACATAGCAGATATTGGCGAATGACCGATCTCCAATCATCTTCTACCATTGTGAGTAGGGATACTTCCTCTGAAGCGAAGGCTGGAGCTATTTTAACTTCAAAGGGACAATCTGGATCTGTCCAGTTCTCCTCACAAGTTGGCCAAATGATCCGCCTCAGTGTTGGACTCCCTTGGTACGTGAATCAGTTCCCATTTGGTTTCCTTAGCCTCAAGATGATCCAGCAATTTTTTGACTTCTGCTACGTATTTGGCCAAAACATCATCTTTCACTTCGTAATTCTTGATTACTTGGTTGACCATTAGCTTAGAGTCACTATAGATCACAATCTGCTCAGGAGTGATTTCTTTGAGTAGGCGTAATCCCAATATCAGAGCTTCATATTCAGCAGCATTATTAGTTGCATGGAAATTTAATTTTGCCGCGTACCGTAACTTTATGTATTGGGGACCCTTGATCACAACGCCTACGCCAGCTCCATCCGCTGAGGAGGCGCCATCGGTGTACATTGTCCATTCCTCTACTGGAGGCTTGGGATGATCTATCCCTTCATCAGTGAATTCATTCACAAAGTCTGCCAGGACCTGACTCTTTAAAGCTGACCTGCTTTCATATCTCACGTCGAATTCACCAAGGCGGATTGCCCATTCCATCAACCTTTCAGAGGTATCTGGATTCTGCAACACCTTTCTCATCGGTATATTCGTTCGAACCACCACAGTATGTGCCTGGAAATATGGTCTAAGGCGGATTGCTGTGGTGACAACAGCCAGCGCCATTTTATCAAGCTTAGAATATCTGGTTTCGGTGTCTTTCAGAACCTTGCTCACATAGTAAATCGGAAACTGCTGGCCATCCTCCTCTCATATCATGACCGTGCATACAGCTTTATCCGTAACCGATACATACATGTAGAGGTCCTCTCCCTTCATTGGTCGACTCATCATGGGCGGCTCCGTGAGGAACCACTTGATTCCTTCGAAGGACTTTTCACAATCCTCATTCCACTCGAACGCCTTTTGCTTCTTGATGACCTCGTAAAAGGGCTGACATCTACGAGCTGAACAAGAGATAAACCTACCCAAGGCTATGATCCGCCCATTAAGGAGTTGCACTTCTCTGATGTTCCGTGGTGCTTGCATTTCTAGGATGGCCTTAACCTTGTCAGGATTTGGGCTAACTCCTTTTTCGCTGATCATGAACCCTAAGAATTTTCCATACGTCGCACCAAAAGTACACTTTCTGGGTTCAGCTTAATGTTGTGGCGTCGGAGTACGTCCAGTACCTCCTTTATATCGTCTGCATGCCTTTCTATGGTTGTGCTTTTGATGATCATGTCATCTACATAGACAGAATAGTTATCCCCTTTACTATCTGCGAATATTTTGTTCATCATCCTCTGATAAGTTGCACCTGCGTTTTTAAGCCCAAAGGGCATAACTTTGAAGCAATAAGTGGCTTGATGTGTTACGAACGAGGTCTTGATTCTATCTGAGGGCTCCATGGGGATCTGATGATAACTTGACTTCACATCCGTAAAGGAGTACATGACGTGACCGGCGGTTCCGTCCACAAGCATGTCAATACATGGCAGAGGATAGTTGTCTTTCGGACAAGCTTTGTTGAGATCAGTAAATTCAATACACATGCGGTAAGATCCGCCCGCCTTCTTTACCAGAACGACGTTCGCCAGCCACTGAGTATAAAGCACCTCTTCAATGGCGTCCGCCCCCTGGAGCTTGGTGATCTCTTCTTCTATCACCTTCTGCCTTTCGGGGCCATGGTTTCTCCGCTTCTGAGCCACAAGAACTGCATCTTTATCAATGTTGAGCTTGTGAGTGATCACGTCTGGACTGATTCCGGGGAGAATTTCATCCTTCCATGCGAAGACATCCTCCGCCTCATGGAGTACCTGAGTGATTGCATTTTTAATTTCGCCCTTGAGCCCTTTAGCCATTCGCACCTGCTTTTCATCCGCCATAAGGTACATTTCTGTCTCGCCCAAGGCCATTGTGACGAGCTCTTCCTCATCCTCCTCCTTAGATTGGGGGTGAATCATTAGTGATGCCGAATATGTCTCCTGGGCCACCTTTTGGCTACCTCTGATCATTACACCTCCCTTGGCCGTGGGGATGTAAAGCGTTAAGTGGCGTATGGAGATAAAGGGCCGTCCGAGGATGATATTGTAAGCTAACTGACCATCCAAGACAGAAAATTCCAGATCACCTTTCTAGACCTGATCATCGTCCGTAAGCTCGCAATCCAGAGTGACTTGGCCTTTTGTTTGGATAGTGTGTCCCGTCACTCCTAAGATATCAACCACAGTTGGCTCTACCTGGACTGGATCAATCATGAGTTTGGCAAAAGCTCCTCTGGTGATGACATTGCACGAACTCCCCGTATCAACCATCACTCTTTTCATCTCCCAGCCTTCCACCATCATAGTGACGACCAGTGCATCCGCATGGGGAGAGATTTCAGGACCTACATCGGCAAAGGGGCGATTTAACGATGCTCTGTCAAGAGCGGTAGTCTTTGCCTTTTTCAGCATTGGTTGGTATCCGGGTCCGCCTGCTATGACATTAATGGTACCTTTCCTCTTCTTTTTTGGGTCCTCTTTGGATCTATCACCATCTCCTTTCTTGCCCTCATTCTGGATGAACCGATCCAATTTGCCTCTCTCGATGAGACGCTCGATTTCCCGAGCTAACTCCCAACATGCATCGGTGTCATGGCCATTTTTTCTGTGATATTTACAAAAAATTTTAGGATTTTTAGCAGTATTGGTGTACTCCCTCCCCCCCTTTGGTTCGGGGTATGAAATGCTCCGTTTGTGTTGACTGTTCTCGATCCACATAAGGACTTCACTTTTAGAAGCGTTGAGAGGTGTGAAAGAGGTGACAAACGTTGATTTATTCTTAGAACCCCTTTGCCTACTTCTAGAGGAAGAATCCTGATGTTTGTCTTTGTCTCTATCTCGATGGCGAGATTCGCCCTTGTCCCTTTTGGGCGATGACAGTGATCCTCGGCGAATGTCATCCACCTCGATAAAGTCTTTACAACGCTCCATCAATTCTGCCATGCTGGTGGGTTTCTTTCGAATTAGATCTTCTTGCAAGCTTTTACAAGTGGTGTTTCTCACAAAACATTCCACTGCTACGGAGATATCCACATCAACGATTTGTATGCACAATTGGTTAAAAGTGTCTACGTACTCCCGAAGGGATTCATTCGCCTTCTGCTTTAACTCAAAAAGCTTTCCTGATTTAACCACTAGAGGAATACAACCGGCGAATTTAGCACAAAATTCCCTGCTCAATTGATCAAAACTGTTTATTGAGCCCGGAGGTAAAGACTGAAACCACCCGTAGGCTAGACCTCCTAGCGTGGTGACAAACATTTTGCAGAGCACAGGCTCGGTGGCACGGTTGAGTTTGAGCAGTATTCGGTATTTTCTGACGTGAGCTTCCGGATTGTCAACACCTGTATAGATAGCGAGATTAGGTAGTTTAAAAGCTCTATCAGTTTCCTCTGCCTCAATCCAAGCTGCGAAAGGCTAATCTCTATTGGCGAACGGATTATGCCTGGCATTTTCCTCATTCATACGGAGCACGAGAGCTCTAACTCTATCATCGAAATTCTCCGGATCCGCCCTTGGGCGACCCCTTCGTGGAGATCTGCTTGGAGAAGAAGAAGAACTTGACCCAGATGATGGATCTGATGGCGAACGCCCTCCTCCACTTCCGCGTCCACCTCCTCCTCCGCTACTACCTCCTCCGCCTCCCCATCCTGGGGGAGCTTGCCCACTACCTCCTCCATGGCTTCCCGACGGGATGTGTCCAACAGTTCCTGAGGGTGGCGGGGGTGGTGGTCCACTCAAATGGGGCGTCTCTGCTGGCCTTTTACTCCGTCTACGACAAGTAGATGGGGGCGATCTGCCCTGACGTGAGGATCTTGGTCGTCGAGGTGAGGGTGATTTGGACCGCCTACTTTTCTCCCTTCTACGCTTTTTGTGCATTCGCCCCTCGGATCCGCCAAGGTAGAGATTCGTCCGTGGGCGTCTTGGGATATCGAACCCGCCTAGATTTAATCCAGGACCCGTAGATCCGCCCGGAAGGGTTGAATCATTCCTTTGACTTCCTTCTGCGCCACCAGGGAATAACTCCCTATTGATTTGTCGCTCTCCAGCTGCCGCCGTAGTAGTTACCATGGAATCCGTGCTGTGAGCTTGGAGAAATGAGGAACTCTGGGCGCCCGGTCCAAAGTTTAACAAGGGCCAGGATGATACAGTCGATGTGGACGCCATGCTCCAATGTGGAGGGAGGGTCATGAACGACCGCAGGCGATTCCCCATCTCGGGTCCAAACCGCTCTCCGATTACTTGTGCACACATGTTGATGAAAGCATCAGGGTTCATACTACTTTCGACATGCGTTGCAGGAGCAGTTGAATCTGTGCGGCCAGCACTAGATGGTGTAACTAATGGTGTTTCAATCCCTGAAGAGGGATTCTGATCTCGAGTTGTCATAGTTTCTTAATGTGAACGAAAAACCCTTTGTTTGATTAAGGATTCCACGCTCACCGCACCAATTGATAACAAGTAGTGAAATTCTGATCAACGTCCGTCCCTGTGGGGGCGTCATTAGGTTCGACGGGGGGAAGCTCCGATGCCAAAGTCAGTAAGGTGAAACAAGGAAACAAACTGAATTGACAAAAGTTGTGAGAATGTGTACCTTGATAGCCTAGGGAATCAGGCTATATATAGCTAGGAAGTCGTAACCTTCAGGCAACTAGAAAGCCTCCATTAATGCTTCATTAATGGCGGTTACAAGTTATCTTTAACCTGGCGGTTAGCTAATTGATAACTCATTAATGATCTTTATGGCCGAGTCGGCGACCAGTCGTTACAGTGGCGAATCAGGTGAATGAAGAGATTCTCCTCATAGGTCCGCCAGCGGATCTCTCTAGGCAGATCCGTGGAGATCCGCCTGCCGGCTCCCCTTTGGGGATCAATACGCGGCGTTCTCAATGTGAATATCTCTTTTAGTCCTTGGGATAATATCTCTATGTTATCAACTTTGTAAAAAACAAAGTAACCATAGCGGGCACCTATTATTATTATTATTATCCATGTACCTAAAACATTTGTTTGTGATTTTTTCAAAAATACCTATACTTTTATTTAATATGTTTTTTTTGTGTTATAAAGTATGAGTCATCGGGTACGGTGTAAAAATACTTCTATTGTTTAGAGTGAGGAGCAATTTTACATCTAACGTCATTTTTAACCCTAACGTGCAAGTTGGGTTCATTTTAGACATTATTATAAAACATATAATTTGCACCCATTGCATATGAGTTCGTTTAAAAAAGAAATTATATTTTCTGTGATTTAATAATTGAATTGGAGTTTAAAATATGAAGTGTAGATGACAAGATTAATGGTCCAGAAGGAAGTTTAATGAATTATTTCTGAAATTGATGAATTGTTTGGCTGCTAATGATAGGTACAGGATTGCACCATTTTAAAGTGAGTGGTAAAATTATTGCTGAATGTAAATGTTACGGGTATTTTTGCATATCATCCCTAATATTACTTTCAGTTCACTTTTTTTTTGGAAGAATTCCAGCTCCCTTAATTTTTTTTTATTATGTTTTTTAAAGAACAAAAACAAATAGTTTGGGTTCTCTTTATATAAAGCCCAACAGAATATGGGGCTTTGGCCTTCACCTTTTCTCAGTTAACTAATTCAATAAAACCCTAATTGATGCTCTTTAGATTCACCGTCTCTTGTCTTCTCATTCACTGTCTTTAAAAGCCAGTCTGATAGAGAGTTCTCTGCTCTTTGAATTTTTTTCCATAAAGAAGAGCGATAGAATTATGAGTGTTATTAGTGCATATGCGCCACAAATAGGATTAGATGTGTCTATAAGACAAGCTTTTTGGGATGACTTAGAGGAAGTGGTGCAACAGGTTCCTAGGGATGAAAAAATGGTACTAGGGGGTGATCTCAATGGACACGTGGGTTCTAGGCGAGATGGGTTTGAGAGTGTTCATGGAGGGTATGGTTTTGGAGATAAGAATGAAGCAGGAAATGATATTTTGGAATTCGCATCAGCCTATGACTTGAGTATCATGAACACATGGTTTATGAAGAGAACATCCTACTTAGTGACTTATCGGAGTGGCGGTAATGCGAGCCAAATTGACTTCTTCTTAGTAAGGAGTGCTTGGAGAAAGAGTTATATTGATTGTAAGGTGATCCCTGGTGAGAGTACGACAACCCAACATAGAGTAGTGGTGCTAGATTTTCGAAGTAGGAAATAATTAAGAAAACAAACACCTCAAGTAGAGACTAAGATTAAGTGGTGGAAATTGCAAGGGGAGAATCAACAAAAATTTGTGGATGAGATGACCAAAAAAGATATTTGGACTTGCAATATGGATTCAGATATAGATTCAATATGGAATAAGATGGAGCACAGTATAAGGGAAGTAGCGAAGGAAGTTCTAGGGGAATCTAAAGGTAGCATGCCACCGGGTAAGGACACATCTTGGTGGACAGAAGAAGTACGACAAGCAGTAAAGAGTAAGAGAGAATCCTATAAACTATTGGGGAAATGTAGGAGTGACGAGAACTACGAAAAATACAAAGAGGCTAAAAGGAAAGTAAAGAAGGTCATACGAGATGCTAGAGCAAAGGTGAATCGGGATCTGTATACAAGATTGGATATGAAAGAAGGGGAAAGAGACATATATAGAATTGCTCGGATGAGAGATAGGAAGACGCGAGATCTCGGAAAAGTTAAATGTGTGAAGGATGTGGACCAGAAAGTCCTAGTTGGAGATAAGGATATCAAGGAACGATGGAGGTCCTATTTTGATGACTTATTTAATGGAGATCGCCAACAAGATGTTGGAGATATAAGTATCCATCACGATATGATAAATCATGAATGCCTGCGGAGAATTCAAAAGGGTGAAGTCAAAATGGCATTAAGTAAGATGAAGTTGAAGAAAGCAGTAGGACCTGATGGCATCCCTATTGAGATTTGGAGATGTTTGGGAGAAAGAGGAATCGAATGGTTGACGACGTTCTTCAACAAAATTTGGAGAAACAATAAGATGCCATCAGAATGGAGGAAAAGTACCTTAATCCCTTTGTATAAGAACAAAGGCGATGTCCAAGATTGTGCCAACTATCGGGGAATCAAATTAATGAGTCACACTATGAAACTTTGGGAGCGAGTGATTGAACAAAGGCTAAGGAGGACGGTGAAGATCTCGGAAAACCAGTTTGGCTTTATGCCGGGAAGATCAACTATGGAAGCCATCCATCTAATGAGACAATTAATGGAGCACTATCGAAATAAGAAGAAAGACTTGCATATGGTTTTCATTGACTTGGAGAAAGCATATGATAAGGTACCAAGGGAAGTACTTTGGTGGGCCTTGATAAGGAAAGGCATTTCGCGGAAATATATTGACATCATAAAGGACATGTATGAGGGAGTATGCACGAGTGTACGTACTAGTGTTGGGAAAACTGAAGAGTTTCCTATTACGATTGGAGTGCATCAAGGTTCCGCACTAAGCCCATTTCTTTTTGCCATCGTTATGGATGAACTAACAAGTTCACTTCAAGATGGTATACCATGGTGCATGCTGTTTGCAGATGATATTGTGTTGGTTGATGAGACGAAAGAAGGAGTGGAGATGAAGTTGGAACTATGGAGGCAAACTCTAGAATCTAGAGGCTTTAAGTTGAGTCGAAGTAAGACAGAATATTTGGAGTGTAAGTTTAGCGGCCGTAGGAGTAGGGAGGCAGGGACAATCACCCTAGATGGGAGAGTTGTTCAGGCCTCGGATTGCTTCCGGTATTTAGGATCTATTATCCAAACGGATGGAGAAGTAGATGGAGATGTTGCCCATAGGATTAAAGCTGGTTGGTCGAAGTGGAAGAGTGCTACGGGTTTCCTTTGTGATCCCGGCATGCCTAATAGATTGAAGGGAAAATTCTACCGGAAGGCAATTAGACCAGCATTGTTATATGGTACGGAGTGTTGGGCAGTGAAACACTGCCACATCCATAAGATGTCGGTGGCGGAGATGCGTATGTTGAGATGGATGTGTGGTCACACGAGAAAGGACAGGGTGCGTAATGAAATAATTAGGACAAAAGTAGGGGTTACATCTATTGAGAATAAAATGAGAGAAAACCGACTAAGGTGGTTTGGCCATGTGAGACGTAGAGCGCTTGATGCGCCGGTTAGGAGAACCGAAGAGTGGCAAAGGGATGTAGTGGTGAGGGGTAGGGGAAGACCTAAGCAAATTTGGAGGAGGGTGATCGAGAGTGATATGAGTTTATTGGGAATTGAGGAAAATATGGTAGTGGATAGGACGGAGTGGAGGGAGCGAATCTGTGTCGCTGACACGACTTGATTTTCACGGTTTTATATGATGGTTCATGTTAGCCGACCCCGAATCATTTCGGGACTAAGGCTTTGTTGTTGTTGTTGTTGTAAAGAAGATTAGGTCAGTCTTTTCTTTTCATCTTTGTCTCTCATTCATAATTAGTTTTATGTTTAAGTAATTTCAATGAAAGAATTAATAAATTTATTGTCAAAGATGATTTTGATGTTAAATTTAGACTGATCTAATTTTGAGTATCGTATTTGATCAGATCTCATATCAACAAAAAAAGACTATTTGGAATTGGCTCCTAATAGATATAATGGAGAGGCAGAGCTCTCACGGCCTTCGTCTACCTAACAGAATAGCGAGAGATATATACGTAATAATGGTTGCTGAGGCGAGCAAGGAAGGTTAGCCATTGTGAACTTCATATATATATATATATATATATATATATATATATATATATATATATAACAAATGTGAATAAATATGTACAAATCTAGAATATAGCCTTATCAGCTTGCAATGTTATATAAATTAAATGATATCCAAACAGAAACTAAGTTGCTGTAGGAAAAATGATTAGGGTGAAATCTGAAAAGATATACCCATCCCAAAAAACCTTAGATGTGCTAATTTTTAATCATACAATTATTTTAACGGAAAAGAATGTTAATTTTAACTTTGTTAATTCAAATGATAATTTTAATTTTGTGCAGGAAAAATTATGGTAAAGAAATTGAAAGAAAATCCATATCTAGATGTGAGTGCTTCATTCTATGTTCCAGACAATCATGGAACTGAGAAGAAAAAAAAAAGGGTATTCAAGCAATGATTGCAGAACGTTGTCGGCGAATAAACTCCCATGTAATAACTTGAGGTTTAGAATAACAAATCTCTTATTATTGTTAACATGTTCATGTTGCTCGTTAAATCTGCATTATTTATACCGAAAAATATGATTTTTTTTTATATTGGTTCATTATGTTGTCAAGTTGCATGATCAAATGCTCTATTCAAATTCTATTTTGCAATGATGAACTTCCATAGCTAATGACTTGTATACTTTTAATAGTTGAGAAAAATGATTCAATAATTTCTGTTGAATGTATATGTGTTCCATGATCTTCAGAATTCATGGGAATTAATATACAAACAATAGTTACATACAAAATGGTGAATATATCCTTATAATACAAAATTGAGCAATAATATATAATAGTTAAATACATGTTTTGAACTTTATATTCTCTTCAATGAAGGTAGAAATGCACTTGTCAAAAGAAAGTACTTTTATTATTTGTAATTGTTGGGCTAAATATTTGAGAATAGCCTATAGTATAAACTATTTGAGAAGCTCTAATGTATATAATGTAAAAACTGGTACATGTACATATACATATTGTCTATGCATACCTAGATACATATATACATGTAATTTGAACCAACCATGTCACAACCTGAAATATTTCAGTATAGTGCTTCAAATTAAACTATATATAAGTGACAAATTAGTTTAAAATGATTATGTGCGGGCACATCGCATCACAAACAGCAGTGGTTCCACAATTGCCATCTTTTCCATCATCTGAAGTACATGTCCCATACAGCAGTTTCAGCAATCCCAAAAATCACAAAATCTCTCTGCATAAAACCCCAGAGCAGTTTCAACAATTTAATCATCTCAATTCCAGCTACAAAGAAAGCCAAACCCAGAAGCTTCTGTCCCCAAAGTCCTCAGCGGAGAAGGAGAAAAAAGACCCAAATGAAGGAAATGGTATGGAGAATCATTCACGGACTCAAACTCTGGAAGAGCTGACTATTTCAATTCAAGTTCCTCCTGGTACCAATGCTGAAGATGAACCTCAAAAGAGTCCCAAAAAGATCGTTCCCGCACAAAAAAAGAAGATAATGGGACAATTAGGAGAAGAAGAACTGGCAGCGTTTCAGAATCTCTCTCAGAATGCAGAAACGATCCTTGCTGTAGTTCAAGGCAATCTTCTGGGACAGCAGAACATGGAGTGACTAACCCCAAAAGCCTTCAGGATTCCGAAACTGATTTTGCAAGACAGCAAGGGGACTCACTCATTGCTTGCCTTGGAAATATAGTGAGCATTCTTAACAAATTTCCTTACCTAGTCCATGAACCTTGAGTAAGTTACATTGTTTAGCAACTCTTGATTATAATTTGCAGAGATCATGCTTTTTTCATGCTATCCATTGTTGCCTCTCTGTTTAGTATTAAAAAAAAAAGTTCCTCCTGGTACCAAATCGACATAAATTGGGTGCTAGATAAAGAGGAAATCATTGAAAGTTGGTCTATTCATTTTATAAAGTTCAGCGTTAATGTCTCTGGCTGCACACTTTCCCTGCAGTCAAGATCTCATGAAGCAATAAGAAACTCAACAATTGAGGAACCAATGTTGTGTATTTCAGATTTTGAAGATGACATAAATGATACGTCAACTCAATCAATTAGTGATCAAAGTTTTGTGGTTCTGAGCTTGCCGAAAAAGAGAGGTAGGCTACTGCAATAAGTGCTCCATAAGTAGTGCATAAGGATATTATGATTCAGCAAGACAATAGATGCATGTTATGCGGAAGGAAACAAAAACTCATTTAATGAGACAGTTTCTATCTCAAAATTATGTTCAAATTGGTGATATACAAGAATTATTGTCAGACAAGCAACACAAAGATTGGATTGATGGACAAAAAGATAACTGTTCTTCTGGGCACCCATACCAATCAGAAGAAAAAAAATATGGAGCACTAATTGCGGTGTAGCACTAAGATGGTAGTAGGTTACAAGTAAATTGAGGTATAGAATTACTAATTTCTTGTTTATGTTAACTTATCCATCTTTGTTTTTAAATTTGCATTATCTAAAGAAAGAACCATGGAGTTTTTATTTTGGAACAATTGTTTTTATGAATTGGGTTCATTATGGTGTTAAATTCTAGACTTGTGTAGTTTATTTTTATTTTTTTTTATCAAGTGGCATTAGTGTAATTGTTATTCCAAAAATGCTATTTTTTTTCAATTGCATAAAATGACAAGTTCTTTTGTTGTTTTAGTATGCAACTGATTGATTGATTCTTTTGTTAATGGTTGCTGCAGCAGCAATTTTTATTTCTTGCTATATGTTTTTGGCTACTAAAGAGTCATCCAATTCATTTATAAATTAAATATATTGCTTTTGCACATTTTAGATCATTGAATCCCATATACATAAAAAAAATTGAAATTTCAATGTACATAATCTGTATGCATTTGAGCTTTATTAATAAGGATTTTTTTAGCTGTAATTATGAGTTTTATGTATCTTAATTTATTTTGCCTTTGTAACCCCTAATAAGTTTGATGGGAAAGAAGCTGAAGTGGATAACAAGTATGACAAGTCTAATAATCATTAGAATGGAGGAAACAATTAAAAAGATGGTAGATATAAAAGCAAGAACTCTGAAGCACTATTTTTTAAATTGGTTTCATGACATGGTATCAGAGGCTCTAGGACCAAGCGGTCAAGGGTTCTATTTCATTTTTTCCCCAATAAGTGATTTCATGATCTTTCAATAGTCATATCTATGTGAACTTTAGTTTAGTTCACACTTTAGTACCTGAATTTCATTTTATCTCAATATACCTCAAGTAATGATGATTGTACAATTAAAAACTTTTAACTAGTAAGTGACAGGCAATGCGAGTTTCATATCTAAAATTTCATTACCTAAATACAATCATTTGGCAATTTCTAAAATTGGAGTTAATCTTGACCATTAGTCAATTGATTTAGAAACTTATTAAATTCATCTTATTTTACTCCACTAAATGCACAGAAAGGAGCAAATTAACTAAATAGAGGAACCATATCCAATACTACTATTCTCTATATTCAGCAATTTAACATATTAAGTTTTGGGTAAAAAACATCAATGGTCATTGTACTTTAAAATTAGACAATAAAAGTCACTAATTTACTCGAACCATAACAAAATCACATTGGATAAGTTTTATAATTAAAACTTTTTATAATGTGTCTAAAAATGTAAACAAGGATCTCATTGGATCTAAAAAAGTAAACAAACATTTCAATTGGATCTAAAAAAATAAACAAGCATCTCAGCCTCCTCTCATTCCTTGTCTCATATGCTCTTTCTCCAACCAATAATCTAATTTCCAGCTTCATCTTTGTTTGAGATTATTAACAGATCTACTGTAGTTTTACCACTTTGTTGTTGTTGTTGAAGTTTTTGCTCCTTATTTAGTTCATTTACAATAGTCTGAAGATTGTTGAGAAGTATTCAATCAGCATACAAGGTGAGTCACATGTGTATCTTTTTCATATTCCCCTTTTTCTTTTCTTTTTATGCCAATTTGTGTTCATTGATCTGAAAAATAAAAAATGATTAGTTTTCTTACTAATTACATTTTGCAAATATTTTCTCTTCGGATTGTTTCTAGATGAAAGATAATTTCCAAAACCCATTTACTATAATGACGACATTCAAATAGTTTCTGATTTGCTAGCTTCACTATTTGTTGCTTGCAGATACTTGTATCCAGGGGCGGAACCAGGGGATTGGGAGGCTTGGTCTGGTAATATTTTGGAGAGAATTATATTAACTATATGTACTATTATTTCAATGTTTAAATGTAGATGAGATGGTTAAGAATGCTTATTTCTATTTCTAGTTGTTATATCCATGTAAATAGAGAGACTTCATATTTGATGTCATTTAGAACCATGAGGGAACATACGGTGTGCTTCAATCATCCTCAATAGAATACTGTAGTAATTAATATTTAAGAGTTTGGAACCAACATAAACTTCTATTCAACTTCAGAAAATTTATACAGCAATACAGACATCAGTTACAACTGACTTCCATAACTTCTCCTAAACATAAGCAATAACTGAATAACTTCTCCTGAATTCAAATAATTAAATAAAACATTATCTGTTAATAAATTAACTAAGGCACATTTCCAACAAACTCCTCCTTGCCTTAGTATTTACAAAACCTTCTGGCTGGTCAACAAAAATTCCTTCACGAAGATAGCCATTTAGAAAGGCTGATTTAACATCCAATTGGTAAAGCTTCCACCCATTTTGTGCAGCCAATGCCAATAACATTTTGATGGTGTCCAAGCGTGCAATAGGAGCGAAAGTTTCTGAAAAATCCACACCAAAAACTTGACTGTACCCTTTAACAACTAGCCTCGCTTTGTGTTTGTTGACAGAACCATCAGCATTGAGTTTGGTTCTGAAAACCCATTTAACTCCAATTTTTTTTCTATTTTGAGGCAAGTCAACTAGCTCCCAAGTGTCATTCTTCTCAATCATACGAAGCTCCTCTTTCATGGCTTCTATCCAGTTGTCATCCTTCTTGGCTTCTTTAAATTCCGAAGGCTCAAAAACAGCAACTTCTTTCATAGATATCAAATAGAGATCTTGTGCCACGAACAGGAACATCATCGATCTTTTCATCAAGAATCTGCAAATTTGCCTTTCAAATGACTCCTCCCAACTCCATTGTTTATCTTCCATGAACTTGACATCTCGGCTCACAATAATTTTCCCATTTTGTGTTTGGAAAATTCTGTAAGCTTTTGAAGTGCTGCTATAGCCAATAAAAATGTCTGGTTCTGCCTCGTGTGGCACATAAGGAAAAAAGAGACAACCAAAAATTTTCAGATTTTGGAAGCATGGTTTATAACCAAACCAAGCCTCAAATGGTGTTTTTCCTTGCACAGCTCTAGTGGGCAGCCTGTTTAGTAGAAAAACTGCAGTACTCGCTGCTTCCGCCCAAAGACTTTTTGGCAATTCCTTTTCATGAAGCATGCATCTAGCCATCTCCATGACACTCCGATTCTTTCTCTCACTTACACCGTTCTGTTGTGGTGTGTAAGGTGTTATAAGTTGATTGCTAACATGACTTGTTGGTCTTTCTTGATCATCCTCCATCAAATTCAAGGCAAAACTTTTGGCTTTCATCTTCACTTTAAACACATCTTTGCCCCTTGTATCCTTGATGAAGCACCACTTATCTTCAAAAGTAACTTTGAAACCTTTTTCAACAAGCTGTCCAACACTAAGCAAGTTTTGATCAATGTCAGGCACATATAAAACATCAGTAATATGTTTTACACCTGTTAAGCTTTCAATGGCCAATGTTCCCTTTCCTTTCACTGAGATAAACTCACCATTTCCAATTTTAACTTTAGAAATGAGAGTTTTATCTATTTCTGTGAAAAGAGTTTGATCGTTGGTCATGTGATTTGTGCAACCACTATCTATCAACCACGAATCACTGGAGCTGTTGTTAATTGCAAAACACATTGCCACAAAGAGTTGCTCTTCATCTTGTTCTTCTGTAACTTTTGAAGCTTCAGTTTGTTGTGATCTGCAAACCTTTTCCATGTGGCCCATATTACCACATTTCCTGCACTTGATGTCAGGCCGCCACCAGCATCTTTTTGCCATATGATTCATCTTCTTGCAATGTGGGCAAGGTGTTCTCACATCATTTTTGTTATCACTGCTGAACTTGTTCTTTTTCTTCTCCTTGTAATTTTTGTCTTTGCTGCCTCCTGAACTTTCAGTTTTGGCCTTGAATGAGCACCTGCATGTTCTGGATTCTTTCATTTCCCTGGTACTCCTTCTTGATGTAGTCCCATATTTCTTTTGCTGATAATTCTAGTAAATATGGTGTTGGAAACAGAAGAAAAAAGACAGGCTTTAGCTTTTGACTTCCTTGTCTTTCTCTCCTTATGATTCTTTATCTGTGCCATTGTTGGATTTAGTGGAAGCCGAGCAACTTCATAATCTTCTTCTACAGCCTCCCAGAGATCCAATGCATCAAGATAAACCTTTATTTTAATAGCCCAAGCTTGATAATTCTGGCCATCAAAAACTGGTGCAGCAAGCTCATTAAAAGATACTGCATCTGCTTCCATTCTCACAGATCCCTCAAGATAATTTGGAACCAACATAAACTTCTATTGAACTTCATGAAATTTATACAAACATCAAACTGACTTCCATAACTTCTCCTAAACATAAGCAATAACTGAATAACTTCTCCTGAATTCAAATAATTAAATAAAACATTATCTGTTAATAAATTAACTAAGGCACACTTCCAACAAATACAAACAAGCTATTGTCCCTAAAATAGTAGCAAGAAAAAACAAAGATTTTAACTTTCCTAATTTTGTGCAGGAAAAACAATTGTGAATAAAGAGGAGGAAAATTTATGTTAGGATGTTACTACATCAGCATATTTTCTCGGCATTTTAACATATTGTTGTCTATGATAATTTAGAAACGAATAATCAAATTCCTAATATTGTCAGTTTGAACTTAAAACTTGATGCCCAAATAACGATATAGATAGGTAGGAGCTTTTATAATTAAAAGCTAAACAATGTTATTTTTTTTCCATTTTCATCTAGAATTAGTATCATTGATTTTGCACCCTTGAATATAATGGTTCATGAAAATAGTTTTAATTATAATCAATTGTATATTGAATAGAACATTTAATCAAGAACTCAGACAAGAAATTGTATATCAATATCTTCAACTTCAAACATTACTCATCTTAATATTATCAAAAAAAAAAAAAACATTACTCATCTTAATTAAATGCTTTTTCTAAAGATAAAACGATGTTAATTCAATTTGTGGATGGGTTGTGGTCAACCTTAATTTGAATTGCCATGTCTGAAATATGTTGTTCTTTCCCTCTATGTATATCTCTTCTTTCCATCTCTCATCTCATTTCAATTTAATTGTGAATCGGCTCAAAAAAAATAAATAAAAACTCTAGTTAAGGGAAGTTTTTCTATAATATCCCCTATTGCCTAAAAACATATATATATGCCATGCTTTTTATAAGTTGGGTTGAAACATTAAGTTTCGCCCGAGCTTGGTAACTATAGCTCGTGACTCAGGTGAATCCATTAGAGTGATGGAACATGGCTATGGCTTAGAAGGCTCACTTTAATGCAGCTAAACTTGGGCTCGCCCATTCCAATCTCAAAGTTAATCAATCATTCATGAAATGAAATGAATCGCCAAATCAAGCATATTCATAAAAAAAACACCTTATGTTGTTACTATCCCTTCCTATATGATCATTATATTGATTTCACATTTTACTCCTTCATTTTTTTGGATTTCTCTTTGGTTATCAGCCATGAAACTACTGTTTTCTCTTTTATTTCGGTTCATCTTGATGATGTTATGCATTCATGATTTGAAGCAGCACAAGAAGTAAGTCTTCTCCTTTGCGTTGGTTTACCATGATACATGTCAAAACCAAGGAGCTGGTAAACCAAGGCAAAGGAGAAAACTTCTTCTGCTGCATCAAATCATGAATGCAGCACATCATCAAGACGAACCGAAACAGAAGAGAAAACTGTAGTTTCATGGCCGATACCCAAGGAGAAATTAAAAAAAATGAAAGAGTAAAATGTGAAATCAATAGAATGATCAGAAAGGAAGGGGTAGTAACAACAAAAGTTGTTGTGTGATGAATGTCCTCGATTTGGAGATTCATTTTATTTCATGTAAAACTAGTCTTGTTAGATTGATAATTTTAGGTAAATGTGGAAAGCGACTCTGCTTATGTCGTTGGTCTTTTCCGCTCGAGATCCCTTGCTGTCCCTTGGCAAGTTCGTCAAGATTGGCTTCGTTGCTTGTCTCTATTGGATAATATGGCTTTTGTAGTTTCCCACGTTTACAGGGAAGGCAATCAAGTAGCTCATGCCTTAGCCAATTACGGTAGAACTGCGTCTGGCATTCTGTGGTGGGATTCTGCCCCTAGTTTTTGTTCAGTCTTTTGCTTTTTTGATTCTAGTGGACGGTCTGCGTACCGATTCGCTTAGCTTGGGTACTCACTTTCTGGCTTCTCTGTACTTTGCTTTTCTCTTTAATAAATCTGGCTCTGAGCTTGTGCAACCCACTGCTCGGTAGTCCTTCAAAAAAAAATAAAAAAAAAAATTTTAGGTAAATGACCAATAGGACATTCTCTCATAATCTATTTATAATTCTTGCATATTCTAATTTTGGAATGGAATGTGAGTTTTATTCAACATTTAATAATTAGTTATTTTGATTTAGTCGTTAAGAAAAAATATTTAATTAGTAGAGTTACTAAAATTAATATGTAATATGGAGTATTTGTATTTGTATCATGTGTGACACCTTGCCATGAACCAAAATGATTGAAAACTAACATGTGCATGATATGTAGCTTTGCCTAATTTAGTTTGATTCAATAGTGACAAGTTTTTTCATGCTCTTGAAAATGTCAATCAAATGATCTGCAAAATTATGTATTTACTTCTGACATATTTATAAAGTAGACACAGTTTATCAAATGTTTTACAAAATTTCTTCATCCTTACTTTATATTCACGTAATTATTGACCGCAAAGGGAATAATTAAGTTGTATATATGTTTGTTAAGCATAATATCTTGGTTGCTAATTGTTTCCTCTCGTTCAAATTGACAGCATAACAAGGAAAGCGGTGAGAAATTAGTAGTGTTGCATTATCAACAGATAGACGCGCGAGAAGTCAATTTCACTGTTATCACTATTTCTTTGCACAATTCTGTTGATTAATTTTCTTCTTCTAGATATACCAGTAAATCAGTAGTGTTATTTTGCATTGCTAAACACTATGGAAAACAACTCCAATCTATTTGATCGCTCTATATCTTCTCCCTATGAAGAAGATATTGAAGAAGTGGAATTCAGTTTCTCTTCAAATTCAAGCTCATAATGCACCATATCAGCAAATAATTTAATCATTTTCTGTGGAAGAATCATGATACCATCACCACCCGGTAAATCCCGATTTCTCCAACTATGTGTTCTTGGATGTCAAAGAAAAATGTGCATAAGATGTTATCTTCATTGTCTTCGACAATTCCATCTATTTCTTCTATAATGTCTAAGGTTTTATCTAGAGTGACAAAGATGCCAACAATATTGAAGCTCAATAACATTAAGAAAGGTAAAGTAGAAGCCACATATGCAATTAATTATGGAAAAGGATGAAGATGGAGTTAGAGTGATGAAGTGGTCAAGGTTGAGGAGAATTGTATCATATTTTACACAAGTTGTTGGTTAGTTTTATATTCTTTTGTTTTTTTAAATAGTGGATTACTTAATTTTTTGTTTGGCATCTTTGTCACTCCAAATAAAACATTAGGCATCATTGAAGCAATATATGGAGTGGTGGAAAACAATGAAAACAACATCTTATTCACTTTTTTCTTTGATAGCGAATAACACATAGAGGGAGTGGAAGATAATAATTTGGATTTACATGGTGGTGGTGGTACCATGATGCTTCCACATGAAATGATTAAATGTTCTGCTCATAAGGTACAGTTCGAGCTTAAATTTGAACGGAAACTGAATTCCTCTTCTTTAATATCATCATCATATGGAGAATGTTGAATATGATGTTTAGGGTTATTACTCTCTTGAACCAAGTACTTAAATGATTGAGAGCAATTAAAGAGATTAGAGTTGTTTTCCATGGTGATTAGAATAGCAAAATAGCACTATCCATTTACTAGTTAAGAAGAAGCAAGGGAATTATGCAAAATATTAGAGAAATAGCACTACTATTTATGCTTGTAAAATAAATCAACTCTATCGCATCAAGTATACAGTTTTTATGAACCAGATCGATCCCAAATGGACTAGTATTTGATTAGTTATCCTTACCTAAATTCTATATTATCTAATGAATTAATTAAATGAAATTGGTTTTTAAACTAATTAAAATAAATAACTTTAATAAAAAAAATGCAAAAATCTTTAAACAATTGATTTATCTAGGATTGAGATGAGAGCTAGGATTTTGGATCCCTTAGCTATTTCATATGAACCATTGAGCAAACATTGCGTGTAATGAAAATTAACATAAAACGGTGATTTTCCTGAACAAAGTAGTAACTTTGGCTGAAAAATCACTAAATTTGTTTTAACTATAATTAAGTCGATGCTTTGCTAGACAAAATCCCTAATTATAATTAAAGGTTTTAAGCATTATGAAAACCATGGATAAGCCGTAGCCTAAACCATAAAGCAGCACATCCGGTTAGGGAATATGATTAACTAAAATGCTTTGTTGAATTGTTTACTTGGTCATGTTTCACAATTCAACTCCATCCTATCCTATGTGGATTTAGCTCATGATTGAGCTAAAACATGTAAGCATCGTAGGAATTGAATAAGGGGAATTCATGCTCAGATATAGGATATCAAAGAAAACAAGAACTTCAATGTAATAGTACATTGAGAACTCAAGGTGAATATAAACCAAAGTCTAGCTTTGCAAGGTCTAAACTATGAGTTAGTTTAACCCTTGCTACACTAAAAAGAACTAGATCTTAAATAAAGAAAATAATTTCTAACCACCAATGTAACTGAAAGCTAAAGATAATGAAAATGAGCTACATAACATGTAAAAATTGTGTTTGGAGCATAGAACTACAAATTAGCAAGAGTCTCTATTTATAGGAGTTTTGGGACTCCTATTTACATAAAAACCACTTGTTGGTCTTTTAATATTGATTCCTTATCTTGCCATTATTGATTTGTAATTGATTAAGGAAGGTTTTGGAGTTTTTTTAGGCATATTTGCATCTCCCCAACCTTTAAGGATTCTTCCTTTCCTTGTCATAATTGATTTGGAATTTAGTAAGGAAGGTTTTGAAGTTTTTAGGCAGATTTTATTTTTTCTTCTTATTCTATAGAATCACAGTCAGTTTGTTGAGCAATCTCTAAGAATATTTCTCCAATTACTTTGTTTTATTTCCGAAAACACATGAAATCACTCAAAACTCCATTCAGTCTTTTGGAGCTATTGATTTGATTTATATAGAAGAAGAATGCATACACTCATTTTCCATTAGGAAAGTAAATATTACTAGCAAAAAAACTTTGATTCTATTTTAATATGTTATCCCTAATTATTATGGAGAATTGATTTACATACCATATAATTTTAGGGTGTTTCACACTTTGATATTTAAAATGTTAATTTATAATTAAAAATACCTTAACTTATACATTATAAATATATTTAAAATATTAAAACTATATTTTACCCAAGCCTCTTTTATTTTAATAAAAATTATTTTTTAAAATATTTTTTCTTTTTTAAAAAAATATTTTAAAATAATAAGCATACTGTAGCTAGTCTATTTAATATGCATTGTCTCATCATATATTTTTTCTTACAAAACCAACTATTAATAATTGACAAAATCCATATTTAAGTCTCACATTTTTATCAAGTCCTAGTCATTTATTTTTCCATATTCAGTTTATTGACAAATATATTTGGAATGTCTGATATGATTATGACTATGACGGACAAATAACTATCACCAGTCTGTTCAAAAATTTTATTAGATTGAGCTAAAATTAATATTAGGAATAAAGTTTTACTATTTCAAATACTAGTGTGAAATTTGCACTTTCCTACCAATAATAGGGTTAAATTTGGTCACTATTCTATACTATATTATTATTTCCTAAATAGAAAAAGGAAAAACAAATGACACATACCAAATAAAAAATAATAGCAAAATTTACTCCTTTCCTTTTTTGTTTCAACTTAATAATAAAAGTAAATTCCATATTAACATAATTACAAAATTTTCTATCCATCCCCATATCAATAAAATTTGGAAATAGCATGATTTGAGTTGATTGATGGTTATTAATACAAATTGATGTTTTTTTATTACAGCATATTAAAATCCAAGATTAATATCAAATAATTTTGTCTATCTTGTGATTCCTTGCCTCTATATTTATTTATTTTTCTAAGGTATCTGCTGCTTGATTTTACTTGTCTAGAATTGAATGGGACCAATTTGGTTCGGTTCAAACCAGACAAAATCGATTTATCGTTCAGTTGATTTGGTTGTAGATCCTTTACTTTTGGTTTAGTTTTTTTCAATTCAGTTTCCAACCTAATTAGATATTACTAAACCTTAGTTCAGTTTGGATGGGTTATAATAATCTATCTAATTTTAAATAACTAAAAAAAATTAAAAAAATAACTGATTCTACAAAGGGGCAACTATGACATTTTAATGGATTCTATCCATTCTATCTCCAATTTTTCTAGCCATTTAGCAGTGTCCGTATGACAATCGCATTAAGTATTTAAGTATTGAAGTATTAATGAATTTTATGTATTGGAAAAAAAAATTAAATTAATAATGAGAATTTTCATGTTTTTATTTACAGCCAGATTTGCATACAAACAATTGGAAGACGCTTAAGCGATTCAACCAAACAAAGCAAATGTCCTGTATATATATTAATAAAATGCATTTTTATGACCTTATTGAACATTGTCCAAAGTACCCGTAGATGAGATTGACCCTAAAAGCCCCTAAATCCCCATTTTTACAAAACCCAGAAAACCTAATTAACTCTTAGAAACTGTGATGAAATCTCCAATCCAATTGTCCCTTTTCTTTTTATGAGTATTTGATGATGACCCTTTATGTTGTTAAGACGTAGTGATAAAAAAAATTAGCAGCCACATCAACATAACCAATTATATGGAAAGCATAATGATATGAGATACATTCATTAGCTTATCAAGGCAGTGTTATTTATGGATTCGGTAGTTTTGTATACTATAAAGCCTTAAGTTAGCACCTTGGTAATATATGAATGTTCCATCACATCTGTCTAGCTAATTAATAAACAAAAGCAGGTCCGTGCACTACGCGTACTGGCTAAAACGAGTGTTTGGGGAGGGGTCCCACCACAATGGTGTACTAGGGCCAGGCTTCCCTTGTCAATTTTTTTGGGAAGAGGCCGCTTCTAAGACTCGAACCCGTGACCTCTAAGTCACACGACAACAACGTTTACTATTGCATCAAGGCTCGCTAATTAATAATAGAGAAAAATGCCTTTGTGTTTTCCTTAGTTCTGTTATATTGTAGAAAACATGTCAATCTCACATGAAAAAACACTGTAAAGAGCAGAGATATTTTCACTGATTACTTCTTGCGGAATACTGCAAAGAACATTGAACAAGTTTGGTGCTTTTTATGGAAGGGGAAAAATTTGGAAAATTCAAATTAGGACATATACTAATAATGGCCAAGTAGATAAATGGTGCAACTTTGAGCAGAAACACATATATAGATAATTGTTGTTGAATATATGATCTAAAGAATATGAAATGTTGTGTATTTGGACAAATTAACTACATCCACATAAGACTTTCAGTACAAAGAACAAGAAAACAAAATGACAATGACATATTAGGATTGTCGACTTCAACGTCTCCAAAACTTTTGTCTTCAATATTGTAGGAGACTAATTTGTTCATACCATAACTAAGCAGAATCTCATTCATGCTCTTTGAATATCCCAAAATTTTGACTTTTCCACGACAATGTGGGGAAGAATATATGGGTTCTTCAACATCGCACAATCTTTCCCAAGTAAACTGGTCAAATTCATCATTCTTCTTTTTGATGGTTTTATTATGCGTGTTTAATTAATGCAATAAGGAGGCGAACAAGGCGGCAAAAGTTTTTGAGAAGGCATTGAAGAAAGTAAACAATGAGGCATTGATTTCGTTAAGCAGCCAATAAGTTTACCACGCCCATTGTTGAAGTTGTGCAACTGGGCAAGAACCAATATAAATGGACTCAAATGTATAACCAAAACATTTGGAGCTGAGTTGTTCGGTGTAGAATGAATGCAAGCATTGATGCCTAGCGATTTATATGCAATGGCACACCTACTTGAGATGGCAGCAGACACAATTACATATTACATGAGGTACATGAATGAAATACACAAATGTATTAATTTGGATATCTATTTCATGAACACTTATACATGTATTTGCCCAGTCATCTATACCATGTACTGAAAAAAGCATGAATGGAAGAAAAGGTGTTATTTGTTGATCCATGTACCACTTTTGCTCTTGGAACTAAGAAAACTCCAACGGACCAGTCCAAGGAGTTGATGGATCGGTTCAAACAGGGTGGTGCTAATTCTTTATTCCGTATTCCTTACAACTCAGGGTAACTATGAATCCTTTGTACTGTGTGTTTATTAGTTGATTATCTGATACTGATACAGCTGAAATGGCTAATGTTTGCAGATCACATTGGACTCTAACTATTGTTGACATTGAGAAGAAAAAATCATATTAGTTAGATCCATTGAAAAGGAGATTGCCAAAGTCCATAGAATGGACGGATGTTGTTAGCAAGTAAGTTACAAAATGCCTCTAATGTGTACGCATTCAGATAGTTCATCACATACATACATGTTGTTACACTTGTTGCAATGCGATGAAGTTTTACTATGCTCAGAAAGACCCAAAGAAGGTGACGACGACCAAACTGAAGATGATACTGCTTCTAGTGAGTTTTATAGTTACACGAGTAAGTGTATATTGTCTTTTTTGGGGTCTAACCATTATATTCCGTGCCACAGGGGATACCTGAGCAACGAGATGATAAAACATGTGGTTTTTGGGTAATGTTGTACATACGAGAGATCGTCATGGATAAGGACTTAAACTTTGTTGCAAAGGTACCATAATTTATTACCATAACTTTGTGTTCAGATATATGTAGTTGTTCTAGCTATCACTTATAGAGCAAATTCCTAATAGTAAAGCATTTATATTTTGTAGTGGATAAACAAGTGTGGATTGAGTTACAACCATTCGGATTTGGATGATCTCCGCAAAGAATGGCCAAAGCATGTGCTTTACTAGAAGTGACAATGGATTGTGTATGTAATACTGTTTTCGTACAATATGATTATCGGTTTGTGGTACACTTGTTGTTGTGCATATTTTGGGTCCTTTTTTGGTGCACATTTTTGTACAATGATATCACATTGGTTTTATGTGTATATATTATGCACAACCGGTGTATATATTATGTAAATAATGGATACGTTAAGTTATATATGAAGTTTATAGCTTTGTTGTAATTGGAGTAGTATTATCATGTAATTTTAATGGAAGTATGTAGAGGTGCATGAAAGGGTTACAGGTTATGCGACACAATTGGAAAAAAAAATCTGCCATCTAATGCAATATTGAATGAGTGCTAAATTAAAAAAATTGTCATATGGCAGCGAGCCCTGTGACAGATTTATATCGTGCGGGACGACAGTTTTTAACCATCATCTGAAGGGGGTTTTAGCATAGTGCTATTTTCAAATGGAAAATCACCGTCTTGAGTTAACCTTTAAATTCACGCAATATACATGTATTGATTCATAGGAGTTAGCATGAGAATCCTAAATCATAGTCTTCCATCCATTCATTTAAACTAATTAATTGTTCAAATAAGCTTTGCTAGTTTTATTGCTTTATTAGTAGTTAAAGTTACAATTTCAAAACACTTAATTCAATCCTTAGATAATATAGAATTCGAGTACGAATAGGGAATTAGATACTAGTCTCTATGGGACCGTTATTGTTCTTCAAAACATTTACTACTTGATACGATAAAGTTCACTTGCTCTTTAGAGTTAGAGATACGTTTTATCTCCTATCAAGTATGATGAGACAATCCGGCTGTATTGTTGGGCTTATGGAGACTAATATATATAGGCCCAACTAAAGTGATGGGCCCAACTACAGCGATCCATTATAGTAGGGTTTTAGACGGTTAGGGTTTCAGGAGTATAAATGTAATCTCTTTCTCTGTAATCCGCATCTCATTCATTATAGTAAATATCCTGGCTTGGTAGTGCCCCCAGACGTAGTCATTCATATTGAGTGGCGAACTGGGTAAACAATTCTTGTGTGCTTGCTTATTTTCGTTTATTGTAATTTCAATTATTCCTAACAACTGGTATCAGAGCGAGGGTAATTACGATGGGAGATGGAAAAACCCCTGTGGAGAAATTCGATGGTTCGGATTTCGGTTTTTGGAAGATACAGATCGAGGATTACCTGTATGGTAAAGATCTGTACGAGCCTCTGGGTGAGCAGCCGGAGGATATGTATGATGAAGAGTGGAAGCTGTTGGACAGAAAAGCGATGAGCGTGATTCGCCTGTCGCTGTCCAGAAACATGGCGCATCACACGGTGAAGGCAAAGACCACGAAGGAGATGTTGGAGATTTTGAGTTCGTTATACTAGAAGCCTTCCGAGGCCAATAAAGTTCATCTGATGCGACGACTGTTTAATCTACAGATGACGGAGAATATAGTAGTGGCGATGCATCTGAATGATTTTAATATGACGATCACTCAATTAAGTTCTATGGATATTGATTTCGACGAAGAAGTATTAGCCCTAATTCCATTATCTTCTTTACCAGAAAGTTGGAGTGGCACGGTTACTGCCCTAAGTGCTTCAGCAGGGAAAGAAAAACTTAGGTTTGATGATGTCAGAGACTTGATTATAAGCGAGGAGATTCGCAGGAAAGAGTCAGGTTCCACATCTCGATCAGCCTTGAATGCAGAGAATCGGGGAAGGTCAGATCGCAGGTCAAAGCAGAATCGTGGCAGGTCTATGTCCAAAGGGAGAGGGAAACCTGTGAAGGACAAGAGCCACATCAAGTGCTGGAATTGTAATGAGAATGGTCATTACAAGAGTGAATGCAAGGCACCGGAGAAGGAGAAGTCAGTGAATTCAGCCAGCGAGGATTTTGGTGATGCGTTGATTCTGAGTAATTCAACTGCAGAAACAGCAGCAGAAGCCCTCGTATTGAGTGTAAGAAGTCCTCTGGAGTCTTGGGTATTAGACTCAGGAGCTTCATTTCATTCATGTAGTAGTGCAGATTTGATGGAAAACTATACCCCTGGGAAATTCGGAAAGTTTTATCTTGCTGATGATGAGCCTTTGGAGATTGTAGGGAAGGGAGATGTTTCGATCAAATCTCCGAATGGATCTGTGATAAAGCTGTCTGGAGTAAAGCATGTTCCTGGCCTGAAGAGAAATCTGTTGTCAATTAGGCAAATGGATTATGAAGGTTATTATGTAATCTTTGCAGGTGGTGCTTGGAAAATGACCAAAGGAGCCATGGTGGTTGCCCGTGGTGAGAAGGTTGGATCATTGTACTTAACAGACAATGTTTTCAATAGCATTGATGTCGTGAGGGAGAATGTCAATGCAAATTTGTGGCACTGTCGTCTTGGTCACATGAGTGAAAAGGGGATGAAAGTGTTATGTTCAAAGGGTCTGTTGCTGGGTCTGAAATCTGCTGATCTTGGGCTGTGTGAGGATTGCATCTTTGGGAAGCAGAAAAGAGTCTGTTTCTCTAAGGGTGGCAGAACTTTGAAGAAAGAGAAGTTGGAGTTAGTTCACATCGATCTATGGGGTCCTGCACCTGTGAAATCTCTTGGTGGAGCTTTGTATTACATGACTCTCATTGACGACTCCACTAGGAAAGTGTGGATCTATTTTCTTAGAAAGAAATCTGATGCTTTTGATTCCTTTCGAAAATGGAAGGCTCTGGTTGAGAATGAGACAGGTTTGAAGGTAAAGTGCTTGAGGTCTGACAATGGTGGAGAGTATGAGCTTAGGTAATTCAAGGAATTCTGTGCTGAGAATGGAATTCTCATGGAGAAGACTCTGAAAGGAACTCCTCAGGAGAACGGAGTTGCAGAACGAATGAACAGAACTTTGTGTGAGCATGCTAAAAGCATGAGGCTGAAGTGCAGACTTCCGAAGACGTTCTGGGTAGAAGCAGTAAACACCGCAGCATTCTTGATCAACAGAGGGTCATCGAGTCCCTTGGAGAGTGGCATTCCTGAAGAGGCTTAGAGTGGCAAACAGGTAAATCTATCCTTTCTACGAGTATTTGGATGTGATTCATATGTTCATATTGCTCCCCTTGAGAGAAGTAAGTTAGATGCGAAGTCTATTAAGTGCACGTTTATTGGATACAGTGGTGATGATTTCGGATATCGGTTCTGGGATAGTCAGAACAGGAAGATTATTCACAGTCGGGATGTTGTTTTCAATGAGCAGATAATGTACAAGGATAGTCTGAGCGCATCTGATACTGGTGATGCAGGACCAGATGTCGTGGACCTAGACATCACGAATTCTGGTGGGAGCAAGGAGGTAGTTGTGGAGGAGATAGTTGTGGAGGAGGTAGAAGAACCCCAAACTCCACCGGTTACACTGCGCAGATCCACTAGAGAGCGTAGAGCACCTAACAGGTACACGCCTATAAGCAACTACATGCTATTGACAGATAGTGGTAAACTAGAAAGCTACTTGGAAGCATCTCGTGGAGAGGATGCGAGCAAGTGGAGGCTTGCAATAGATGATGAGATGGATTCCTTGATGACCAATGGCACCTGGGAACTTGTTGAGCTTCCAAAGGGTAAGAAGTCTTTACAAAACAGGTGGATTTTCAGAATCAAAGAAGAAGCTGATGGTAGCAAACGCTACAAGGCAAGGCTGGTCGTAAAATGCTTTCAGCAGAGGTGTGACATAGATCATACTGACGTTTTTACTCCAGTGGTGAAGCTGACTACTATTCGTTTAGTGTTGAGTATGGTAGCTGCAGAAGATTTAGAGCTGCAGCAAATGGATGTAAAAACGACATTTCTTCATGGGGACTTAAATGAAGACATCTATATGAAGCAACCTCAGGGCTATGAGTCTGATAACGGTGAGCTTGTGTGCAAGTTGAACAAGAGCTTGTATGGTCTGAAACAAGCTCCAAGACAGTGGTACAAGAAATTTCACGGATTGCAGGGTTGAGTGCTTGAGAACTGAGAAAACTGAAGAAGCAGTTATCTGAGCGGTTTGCTATGAAAGATCTCGGAGAAGCTAAGCAGATTTTGGGCATGAGGATTGAAATAGATAGGAAGGCTGGAAAGTTGTATCTCTCACAAGCTGAGTATATCAATAAGGTCTTGATTAGATTCGGCATGCAAGATGCCAAGCTAGCTACGGTTCCTTTGGGTAGCCATTTCAAGCTATCTAAACATGACTCACCCAAGAGCAGAGAAGAGCAAGTCCAGATGGAGAGAACTCCATATGCCTCAGCAATTGGCAGCTTGATGTATGCAATGGTGTGAACAAGGCCGGATATTGCACATGCTGTGGGAGTTGTCAGTCGTTTCATAGGAGACCCTAGTAAGAAGCATTGGGAAGCAGTAAAGTGGATTTTGAGATACCTGAAGGGAACCACTGAACAGGCCCTATGTTTTGAGGGCAAGAAAGTTATGTTGACAGGGTATGTGGATGCAGATTTGGCATCTAGTGACCTTGACAAGAGAAGAAGTACAACCGGATATGTCTTCACATTGGGTGGTACTGCTGTCTCTTGGGCTTCAAATCTGTAGAAGGTGGTGGCTTTGTCTACTGCAGAAGCTGAGTATGTTGCAGTGATTGAGGCTAGTAAGGAGATGGTATGGTTGCAGAATTTCTTACGTGAGTTGGGAAAGGAGCAGAAGGATCCTATTCTGTACAGCGACAGTCAGAGTGTCATTCATTTGGCAAAGAATCCCGCCTTTCACTCAAGAACAAAGACATAGAGTTGAAGTATCACTACATACGACATCTCTTGGATAGGAAGATATTGCAGTTGATGAAGATTCCAGGCACAGAGAATCCTGCAGACATGTTGACTAAGGTTGTAACCTTAGAGAAGCTGAAGCTATGTATGGCTTCAGCTGGCCTTGGTAATTAAGTTAAAGGCATGGCACTACCATCAGATGACGGATTTAGTCTCGAGGTGGGAGATTGTTGGGCTTATGGAGACTAATATATATAGGCCCAACTGAAGAGATGGGCCCAACTGCAGCGATCCAAAAATTTGGACGGGGTACGGGGGGCGGTAGCCCCTGTTGGGCCATCGGCCCAAATTTTTTTTTTGGCCGATTAGGGACGGTTAGCGTTTCAGGAGTATAAATGTAACCTCTTTCTCTGTAAACCGCATCTCATTCATTATAGTAAATATCCTGGCTTGGTAGTGCCCCAGACGTAGTCATTCATATTGAGTGGCGAACTGGGTAAACAATTCTTGTGTGCTTGCTTATTTTCATTTATCATAATTTCAATTATTCCTAACATGTATGTGAAATTTCTCACTAGGGCGATGCATCTTAATCCAACTTAAAGCTTCTTTGATAACCATGGCCTCAGATAGATGAGGACTGAGATTTCCTTGAAAAGCTCCCATCTTAGCTAGAATGCCTTCTCTAGAGTGATTACTTGATGATGTCATAGATGCAAAAAAAACTTTTGACGCAAGAATTCAAAAGAAAAGAAGAAACTTGTAAAAAGATAAGACAAAACGAAACTTTTCAGACGACAAGACCCATATATTTACTCAAATCAAATCAAATCTAACATTGAACCTGAGTCCATATTATGGAAGCACTATTATAGGTATTTCCTAAAAAATATATTACGGTTTATTTTCTAAATAGTAACTCTTATGGGTGTTCATCGGTCGGTTCGGTTTGAAAACCGAACCGAACCAGAATAACTGAAAACTGAACCGAACCAAAATAATCGAAAACCGAATAGCCTTAAAAATAAAAACCGAAGCTAACCGAATAATAATAAATAACCGAACCAAACCGACCGAATTATTTCGGTTGGTTTGGTTCGGTTATTCAGTTTCCTTACATTAAAAATTTTCATTAGCAATTATTTCTATATAAAGTTAATTTTACAGCATTAATGATGTTGTTGGTATTTACTTATATATATAACAGTTATTGTTTTTATTTTTGGATCCTGATGTTTGATGTTGTATCAAATAAAAAAGAAAATTGTTATATTATATTATATAGTTAAAATATAATATAAAGGGTGTTGTTAAACCCGGCCACAATTTCCCACCCCTAGCCCCATGAAATGACCAAACTACCCTTGTTGGTTTTGGTCTTTGGAAATTTTTTGTTTTCTCTCTACGAAACACGGACGTGTGGCTATCACATGCCTCACCACGTGGTGAGGCGTGATAGTCACATGTCTCACCATGTGGTGAGGCATGACAGCCACATGCCTCACCACGTGGTGGGGCATGTGAACATCACGCCTCACCACGTGGTGAGGCATGATGTTCACATGCCCCACCACGTGGTATTTTTTTTTCAATTTTAGATTTTAATTATTATTATTTTAAAAAATTATAATTATTCTAAAAAATTCTAAATATTCTAATTATTAACATTATAATTTGAATTATAATTATTAACATTATAATTAAATAATGTAAGGCATGATGTTCACATTCCCACGTGTGAATTTTTTTTTCCAATTTTACATTTTAATTATTATTATTCTAAACAATTATAAATATTATAATTATTCTAAAAAATTCTAAATATTATAATTATTAACATTATAATTTGAATTATAATTATTAACATTATAATTAAATAATATACATTAAGTATAAAACATGTGTTAAAATGTGTTAAAAACAATAAGTTCTAAAGAATTCTAAATATTAACAAATTACAACAAGCCAATTCGTCCGGTTCCATTCCTCAATGAATCGATGTGTGATAGATTTAAGAAAAATTGTTCACATGCTCACGTATGAATTTATTTTTCCAATTTTACATTTTAATTATTATTATTCTATGGAACCGGACGAATTGACTTGTTGTAATTTTTTAATATTTAGAATTGTTTAGAACTTATTGTTTTTAGGGTTAAGGTGCAAAAATACCCCTAACGTTTTGGGTCAGGAGCAATTTTACCCCTTGTTGAGCGATTTCTGCAAGTGCACGGTATACGCTTGTAGTAATAAAAGATATCGATCCCACATGGAACGTTTTTTTTAACAAAACTTATTTACAATTGGTTAAATTTACTTTAAGGTTTATAATATGGAAAATCGTTTAATCGGTTTTGGTTTTGAAATTGCTAGAATGAGAATTAGATTAGAGTATGAAAATGTTAGAAAATATTCTGATTTAAGAATGAATTTGCAAGATAGGAACTTTTAGTACTTTTTAGAAAAGTAAACGAATGTATTCGTTTGCATTAAGCAAAGAAAACAACTTTAAACTTTGTACGAATTATAAAGATGAAATAAATGACGGAACCTCTAATTAATTGGCTTTGAACATGACAAAACCCTTTCGGGATAGTTGCCCTTAATCAAATTAAAACTCTTTCGAGATAATAATTTGCCTAAGTGTTCAACAAAGTTTCTTTATAAAGATTTTGGATTAAATATGTTTTAATGAAAACACCAGCAGTTACTTTAGTGGATTGGTTACCATAAGTGCTGCATAAAAATCTATCGAATAGAACGGACTTTATTAGATGAAATATAAATTGTTACAAGTTTACAGAGAACATGGAGCATGGAAACATTCGACGGCTTGCAAGTGAACGGGTTGATCAATCCTTTCCTTGGGTTTCGTTAGAGTTTGTCAGGCTCAGGGGCGGATCCTCTACTCAATCTTCTTGTTGAATCTTCGTAATAGAGACTGGGTCGGTCTATTACCAAAATGAAAACTAAACTGGAACAATGACTAAACGTTACTAAACTTGTTATTATTGAATAAACAATGTGTGTACAACATATTGCTTTTTACAAAATCGAAATCTAACTTCTGAATTACTTGATTCGGAATTTCTGCATAAATTATATACTAATCTCTTTTTTCTACATATCTTCAACTCTCCATCAACTCTTTATTTATAGATGTTGAAGAGTCTTGATTGAAGTGTCGTGTCCGTTGTGAAGGATCGTGTCCGTTGCGAAAGGACGTCTTTATCCACCCGAACGATCGCGTTTCGTCGAAAACGAAAGTGTGTAACTAGGCTTCTAAAATCTCATGCTCGTACCCAGAATCTTAAATTCTCTACCGAGAATGTGGGAGCATCAATTGGTCTTCAAACGAAGGAAGGAGAAGCTGGGGAACGCGTGTCGCGACCGTGAATTTGGGGGCCGCGGTCGCGGCATGGAACGTTTTTTGGTTTTTCAGCTTTCGTTCGCGTCCTCGATTTGGCGTTATTAATTTCTGTCGTCTTCGACTCCTTTTGTAGGGTTTTTCTTCTGTTTTCGAGCTCTTTTCGTTCCTATTTGGATTTTACCAAATATTTATGTACCTTACAAGAAAGAAACATATTCGAGGGTAAAAGCTTCCTAACAGTTATAAATAGCATAAATTTGTAGCAATATTGATGTAATTAACGATGATATTTTAGGTATATTTTGGGCTTAACAAATCTCCACACTTAATCTTTTGCTAGTCCCGAGCAAAATTTTACTGAATTTATTCTCTAACTAATCTCTTTATGAAAATAAAACATATATCTCTGTATTACCTTTTGAATTAGTTAAGCCGAAAAGACTAACTTCGCATGGCAAATTTATACGCAAAACATTAAACTAACTGAGTATAATATACGATATATCATTCGTCTTGTATTTCCAATTTTGAATTGAAGCATTCAGGACGATATAAGCACGCATGCTATTGAGTCTTTCGTCTCAAGGCATTTCAAAGCACAAAATTTCCTTTCCCAAACCTAAACTAATATATGAAATATATTAAATATTTAAATAAGTACTTGGGATTAATTTATTTACTTAGTTACGCCTGAGATAAGGGTGGTCTTGATCGTAACTTTATACGTATTTTATTGCTTTGTGTTTGCTTAAGAGGTACCGACCATGCCATGGGTGGATGCAATCGTTACTTTAAACTTAAACACGCTTATAATTTTTGCTTTAAACGTTCCTTCCATACCTCGATTGTGATAAGGGTGGTCGCAACCGTGGCCAAAAGTAAACGGTACTTAATTTTTCTTCCCTTTCATACCTCGATTGTGATAAGCTTGGTCTCAATCGTGGCCAAAAGTTAAGAATTCAACTAATTGATTAATTAATATGAAATATAAAATTGAATTGTAAATTGGGAAAAAGAAATATAGCACATTCATCCTATATTGACTTAAAATTCAACATGTATTATGGCTAAAGTTTCCTTAAAAACTTCAATTGGTGTTAATTTAAGACGAAATCAAACCGAGCTAAAATTGTTAGTTCAATTTAATGCCTATAAACCTAATTGAAAATTTAAAATAAGATTTATTGTATCATGAATTGCATGATATAAAATAGAGATTGAAATAAAGAATTTATTAACTTAAATACATTCACTCGAGACAATTTTACTTAAAATCGTATCGGAGATTTATGAAAAATTTTGAAAAATATTACCCGTATACGTATAGAAATATTCTTTCTAACGAAAATGATAACCTAAAAATAATCATAAGTTAAAATATTTTTAAACATGTGAAAATATAAAGTTTTATAAAAATAATGTTAAATAAATTGTGTTGCAATACATATGTTGCATTAACGTAAAACAAGTGTTGCTTAAAAATTATTTATTCTTATTCGTTGCATAAAAATTTATTCGTACTAAAAATAAAATGATATATGCAATTTCCGCAAAATCCATAATGATATTTTTTTCCGTTTTGCAAAATAATATCTTTGTTGCATTTATTCGTATACGTATAGAAATTGATATATGTATGTCTCCTCCCACACTTAAATTGGACCATGTCCTCATTGGTGCAAAAATAATGGAGAAAACATAAAAAATAAATACGAAATAAGGCATACGAAACAAAGATGGAAATAGTAGCAAATTAAACATTCAACATAAAATTAAAAAGAAAAATGTACCAAACATATGAAAAATGAAAAATTGTACCAAATTATAACAAGATAGAAATAAAATGAAAGAAAACAACCTATTCTTGAGGTGGGGAATCCGGAGGTGTAGGTGAAGTCTCCACATTGCGGCGTCGGAAAAAGGAAAGCATCCGATGCCGAGTCGATCTATGCTCACGCCTCAAAAGGTTGAGGTTGTCATTCTGTTTTCTACCAAATCATCAATTCTCAAGTTCATTTGACGATTGTTGGAATTGATTTGGTTCAAAATCCTCCTCAAATCCACCGGATCATCCGCTTGAGGTGCTTGGGGTTGTGGTTGTGATGTGAATCTCGAAAGCACGAAGCTGAGGGCGAATGAAACCTTACAAATCCCTTTGATTCCTGTTGGGCGAATTACAAGGTCTCAAACCAAGAAGGTTCAAGAAGAATTCAACGGTTTAATGAAGGAAGTTCGGAACATTCCAAGTGAAATATTCTTGACGGAAGAAACTGAGTTTGTCTTAATAGTTCAAGTCCTTGCTAGGGAAACTTAGTCTTATATGTGATGTACAGGGTTGGTCCAAATGGATTTATTTAAAGAGAGCTTTGGACAAATATATGTTAGGCATATATTTAACCCATTGGGATCTTTATCTAATTCTAAAACTAAGTGGGCCAAGTCTTTTTATTAAATGGTTTAGTTGGGCTTAAATTGATTAGATTAGTTAGGCCAATTCTGTTATTAATAACGTGTAAACAGCTTGCCTTTAGGGTTAGTCTTTTATTGTTTCCTAGTTGGACTAGGATTAGTGTGCTTGCTGTCCTAGTTGCTTAAGGATTGTATAATTTTCAGCCCATTTAAGGGTGCTGGACGAATTGAAAGGCATTGATTGATTATAATATAATTTGGTTTTTACACCTTCAAAAATTCTAGCAGTCTTTTACTATTTTGAGAGTTAGTATTTCGGCTCCGACTCTTGAAGTATTATTTTGATCGTGATCAATCATCAAGGCTAGGCGTTTGAGAATCAACCCCGTCACAGGTTCTTTCATCCAATTCGAAAGGTTGTTCAGTTTCATACTGTTTTGATTGTTCGAGTTATTTGTTTGGATTGGTGAACTTATTGCCGTCCTTCTACTTCCTTTTAGTGTGTTTATTATCTGAACCACCTATAATACGATTCTGTTTTTTATTATCTTTTGTGTTTATCTTAATTCGACGGTCGGGTAAATCTAAGTTGAGTTCGATTGTTACACCCGCGTAATCCGATTCACATCAGTTGGTATCAGAGCACTCAGGCGAATTAAGGTGTATCGTTCTAACGTATTTGCAACTTTATTTCATCAACTTTATTTCATCGAGTTCCGCAACTGTTTGATTCTAGAATAATTTAGGGTTCATTGTGTAGCGAATTTCTTTCCTTCTTTATCCAAAAAAAAAATCTCTATTTGTGTGACTTATATCTCGTTTAGCCGCTAATTACGTGATGTCTTAAAAAAAATAAAAAAAGAGGGTTCAGAATTATTCCTGAAGGACGAACAAAGTAAGGTTAAATCATTCAAAACCTTAAAATAAATTGTAGCAGCAAAGGCTTTCCTGTTTTAATAATGTCACACTCAAATACCTCAATTTCTTGAAACCATCGTCTCTTGTTGTCCAAACCGTCTACCCCAATCTTTAGTTGTCCGTCAATTTGTGTTTCGTAAAAAAATTATTTGTTATCGTTGTTTCTTAGTTATCCGTTGTTCGTATATTCTTTTTTCTCTTACGATTTGCTTCTTGGTTATTCGATTTTGCTTGGCTTGTGTATTGAGATCAATCAAAATAATACCATAGAGCACGGAACCATTGTGAGTATTCTGAAACTTCTCTCTCAAATTCTATATTTGTTATTTTGTCCAAATTAACATCATGGCAGGAGAGGAAGAGAGTGCTAATTTCAAAGATAAGAAGGTGGAAGACATGTATAGAGACTATGCGGGAAAATTCAGGCAAATGGAAACAGCAATAGCCCTCTTAGAGGATGAGCTATTACGGGTAAAGTTGGAGAAAAAGAGACCAACATGTCCTAACCGAAAAGATGATTTTGAAGATGATTCAGAGGAAGAACAATCAAGTTCTCATTCTAGGAGAAACACCCGAAGGGGGATGAGGGAAGACGGTAATCTGAACACCATCAAGATGAAAATTCCGTCGTTTCAAGGTAAAAGTGACCCCGACTTGTATCTTGAATGGGTGAGAAAGGTAGATGCCATATTTGATATCCACTATTATTCGGAGGAGAAAAATATCAAGTTAGCTGTTTCCGAGTTCACTGATTACGCAGCCATTTGGTGGGATCAACTTCGGAAGAGCCGACGTAGAGATGGAGACCCAGCTGTTGAGACGTGGGGTGAAATGAAGCGGGTCATGAAAAAGAGGTTTGTTCCTTCTTATTATTACCGTGAAATCTTTAACAAGTTGCAAGGCTTAAGTCAAGGAGATAAAAGTGTGGAAGACTACTACAAAGAAATGGAAGTCGCTATGATGAGGGCTGATGTCCAGGAGGATGAGGAGTCAACAATGGCTCGGTTTTTGGGAGGTTTGAATGAAGATGTAGCTGATGTTGTCGAACTTCAACACTATATCACAATGGAAGAGCTGCTCCATAAGGCCATTAAAATCGAGAAACAACTCCGTCGGAAAGGGAAATCACGCTTGGATAATTCTTCTTCTTCATCATCTTGGAAGCCTAATTACAAACGTGAGGAGAAGAGCTCACCTTAGAACCTACAGCCTAAATCTAATTTCAAGGCTAAAGAAGACTTGCAAAGCAAAGGTACAACCACTGAAACTCCTAATAGAAACAGAGACATTAAATGCTTTAAATGTCAAGGTCGTGGTCATATGATGCGAGACTGCCCTAACAAGCGCACCATGGTGTTGAAACATGGTGAGGTCGTGACTGATACTGAATCTGATTATGATGATAGTATGCCTCCATTAGAAGATTGTAGTGATGTTGAGGGGACCGGAGAGCATATTTTGAATGATAACGTAACCCTTGTTGTTAGGCGAATGCTTAATGTTCAAAATAAGTTTGCTATCGAACAAAGGGAGAATATATTTCATGCTCGTTGTCATGTAAAGGATAAAGTATGTAGCCTAATTGTAGATGGTGGTAGTTGTTGTAATGTTGCTAGTACTACCATGGTTGAGAAATTGGATCTGCCTACAACACGGCATCCAAAACCATATAGGCTTCAATGGCTCAATGATAGTAATGAGGTGAAGGTTACTAAATAAGTCTTAGTCAGTCTGTCAATTGGAGCTTACAAAGATCAAGTTCTATGTGACATTGTTCCAATGCAAGCTTGTCATATCCTTTTGGGACGTCCATGGCAGTTTGATCGTGAAGCCATTCATAATGGCAAGTTGAACAAAATTACCCTCATTAGGGAAGGAAAATGTTACACTCTCTTACCTTTATCAGCAACACAAGTGTACCAGGATCAGCTCCATCTGCAAAATTCTTCATCTATGCAAGGGGGTTCGGTTGAGAAGAGAGAAAATAAGAGTGATAAAATCAGTAAGGGTGAGAAGAGAGAAAAGGTGAGAGAAAAGGCAAGTGAGTTGAGAGAAGAGGAGGTGAGGAGAGAAGAAAGCAAGGGCGTTGCAAAAGCCAATAATTTCAACTTGTACGCCAAAATGAGAGATGTTAAACAAGCTAAAACTAATAAACTTAATCTAGTTTTATTATATTGCAAAGGTTTAAGCTTGTCAGTAAGTAAATCTGACCAGTCTCCTCCTAGTGTGGCTTCCTCTCTTTTGCAGGAATTTGATGATATTTTCCCCGAGGAGATGCCGAGTGGACTGCCTCCTATTCGTGGAATTGAAGATCAAATTGATTTCATACCCGGAGCATCAATTCCTAATCGACCCGCTTATAGAAGTAATCCCGAGGAAACAAAGGAGCTTCAAAGGCAAATTGAGGAGCTGATGTCAAAAGGGTTAGTTCGTGAAAGTATGAGCCCATGTGCTATTCCGGTCATCTTAGTACCAAAAAAAGATGGGACATGGAGGATGTGTATTGATTGTCAAGGCGTCAATAAAATCACGGTAAAATATCGTCATCCTATTCCTAGACTTGATGATATGTTAGATGAGTTGTGTGGGGCTGTTTACTTTACAAAAATTGATTTAAAAAGTGGGTACCATCAGATTAGAATGAAACTTGGTGATGAATGGAAAACTGCTTTTAAAACTAAACATGGGTTATACGAATGGTTAGTTATGCCTTTTGGATTAACTAATGCACCTAGCACGTTTATGAGGTTAATGAACCATGTTTTGAGAAAATTTATAGGTAAATTTGTTGTTGTTTACTTTGATGACATCCTTATCTATTCTAATTCTCTTTCTGAGCACCTTGGCCATATCCGAGCTGTATTAGAGGCACTGCGGAAAGAATAGCTATATGCTAACTTTTTGAAGTGCACATTTTGCATGGAAAAGGTTGTGTTTTTGGGTTTTGTAGTTTCTTCCCAAGGAGTGGAAGTTGATGATGAAAAGGTAAAAGCAATCCAGGATTGGCCTACACCCAAGTCAGTTACCGAGGTAAGGAGTTTTCACGGCTTGGCAAGCTTCTATCGCAGGTTTGTCAAAAACTTTAGCTCTATAGCTGCCCCTTTAACTGAGATAATTAAAAAGAATGTGGGTTTTAAATGGGGAAAAGAGCAATAGAGTGCTTTTCATTTATTGAAACAGAAACTAACCACTGCACCTATATTAGCTTTGCCTAATTTTGATAAAACATTTGAAATTGAATGTGATGCATGTGGTGTGGGAATAGGGGCTGTTTTAATGCAGGAAGGTCGTCCATTAGCATACTTTAGCGAGAAACTGAGTGGAGCTGCCTTAAATTATCCTACTTATGATCAAGAGTTATATGCATTGGTTAGAGCTCTAGAAACTTGGCAACACTACCTATGGCCTAAAGATTTTGTTATTCACACTGATCATGAATCATTAAAACATCTTAAGGATCAGCATAAACTTAATAGAAGGCATGCTAGGTGGGTTGAGTTCATAGAAACATTCCCTTATGTGATCCGGTATAAGCAAGGGAAAGAAAATGTTGTTGCTGATGCCTTGAGTAGGCGTGTTAGTTTATTGAATATGATGCATGCTAAATTACTAGGGTTCGAGTTTATCAAGGAATTGTATGCTAGTGATGAGGAATTTGCATCAATATTTGAGGCTTGTGAGCATACTGCATTTGGGAAATTCTATAGACATGAGGGTTTTTTTATTTAGGGCAAATAGACTTTGTTTGCCTAAGTGTTCTTTGAGGGGTTTGTTGGTTCGTGAGGCTCATGGAGGAGGGCTCATGGGACATTTTGGTGTACTTAAGACTTTAAATATGTTGTCAGAACATTTCTTTTGGCCACACATGAAGCGAGATGTGGTAAGGGTATGTTCTAATTGTATTAATTGCAAACAATCTAAGTCTCGGGTGATGCCACATGGTTTGTATACTCCTCTGCCTGTACCTAGTGAACCTTGGACTGATATTTCTATGGATTTTGTATTAGGTTTACCCAGGTCGAAGAGTGGTAATGATTCTATCTTTGTGGTTGTTTGTAGATTTTCTAAGATGTCTCATTTTGTTCCGTGTCATAAAACGGATGATGCCACTCATATTGCTAATCTATTCTTCAGGGAGATAGTCTGTTTACATGGAGTACCTAAGAGTATAGTTAGTGATAGAGATTCTAAGTTCTTAAGCTATTTTTGGAAGACTCTGTGGGGAAAACTAGGTACTAAGCTGTTATTTTCTACATCTTGTCACCCTCAAACTGATGGTCAAACTGAAGTAGTAAATAGAACCTTAGGACAACTTTTAAGAGCTGTTATAAAGAAAAATTTGAAGTCATGGGAAGAGTGCATTCCATTCGTTGAATTTGCATATAATAGGGCTGTGCATTCTTCTACTAGCTATTCGCCTTTTGAAATTGTGTATGGTTTTAATCCTCTTACTCCATTAGATTTAATTCCTTTACCTATTGATGAGAGGAAAAGTTTAGATGGCAAGAAAAAGGCTGATCTAGTTAAAAAATTACATGAACAAGTAAAACAGCAGCTTGAGAAGAAAAATGAACACTACGCGCATCAAGTTAACAAGAATCGCACCAAAGTGATCTTTGAACCTGGCGATTGGGTCTGGTTGCATATGCGCAAGGAGAGGTTTCCTGCTCAAAGGCGAACCAAGTTACATCCTAGAGGCGATGGGCCTTTTCAAGTTATAGCAAGGACTGGAGACAACGCTTACAAGCTTGATCTTCCCGGTGAGTATAATGTCCATGCTACTTTTAATGTTTCTGATTTATCTTTGTTTGATGTAGGTGATGCCGATTCGAGGACGAATCCTCTTGAAGAGGGGAAGAATGATGTGAATCTCGAAAGCACGAAGCTGAGGGCGAATGAAACCTTACAAATCCCTTTGATTCCTGTTGGGCGAATTACAAGGTCTCAAACCAAGAAGGTTCAAGAAGCATTCAACGGTTTAATGAAGGAAGTTCGGAACATTCCAAGTGAAATATTCTTGACGGAAGAAACTGAGTTTTTCTCAATAGTTCAAGTCCTTGCTAGGGAAACTTAGTCTTATTTGTGATGTACAGGGTTGGTCCAAATGGATTTATTTAAAGAGAGCTTTGGACAAATATATGTTAGGCATATATTTAACCCATTGGGATCTTTATCTAATTCTAAAACTAAGTGGGCCAAGTCTTTTTATTAAATGGTTTAGTTGGGCTTAAATTGATTAGATTAGTTAGGCCAAGTCTGTTATTAATAACGTGTAAACAGCTTGCCTTTAGGGTTAGTCTTTTATTGTTTCCTAGTTGGACTAGGATTAGTGTGCTTGCTTTCCTAGTTGCTTAAGGATTGTTTTATTTTCAGCCCATTTAAGGGTGCTGGACGAATTGAAAGGCATTGATTGATTATAATATAATTTGGTTTTTACACCTTCAAAAATTCTAGCAGTCTTTTACTATTTTGAGAGTTAGTATTTCGGCTCCGACTCTTGAAGTATTATTTTGATCGTGATCAATCGTCAAGGCTAGGCGTTTGAGAATCAACCCCGTCACAGGTTCTTGCATCCAATTCGAAAGGTTGTTCAGTTTCATACTGTTTTGATTGTTCGAGTTATTTGTTTGGATTGGTGAACTTATTGCCATCCTTCTACTTCCTTTTAGTGTGTTTATTATCTGAACCACCTATAATACGATTCTGTTTTTTTATTATCTTTTGTGTTTATCTTAATTTGACGGTCGGGTAAATCTAAGTTGACTCCGATTGTTACACCCGCGTAATCTTATTCACATCAGGTTGAGCTTGGGGTTCATCTTCTTCTCCTACCGCCTCTCCGCCGCCTTCGGTACCTGCAAATTGAGAACTTGAAGCGCCACCACCCATAGTGCCACGAAGGTGGGCAATACGGGAGGCATACGAAATAAAGACGGGGGGACCTTGCGGAAGCAATAAATGAGCTCGCTCAAGAGCTGAGATGTCCAAAAGGGGAACATAACCACGGTAGGTGGACATGTCAAAATCAGCCAATTCACCCCGAGCTCCCAACACAATAGCGGTGATAAAATTACAAAGAGGGATCTGAATGGTAGTAGCCCTCGAAGCACGAAACAAATTATCGAACATTATGCCAATGCTATCAATCCTCAAACCTTTAAACAAGCTATCCAAAACATATAAATCCCGAACCTGAACCTTTGAACTCTCAACACGCCCAAACAAGGAGAAACTCAAAAATTTGTGAAAGAAGAACACACAATTGTCCTTAATCAACTTGCTTGAAGTGTTCTTGGAATTAAAATAGTCTTGGTCCGAAAGAGTTTGCCAAACCGCATCATTATCAAAATCTTTAGGCTTATCATAAAAATTAGAGGTAGGGAAACCAAACATATTTCCCATAGCATCATAATCAATGGTGTATGTGATACCATTATTCCTAAAAGAGATTGAGGTTTTCTTCTTATTCATGGTCAAAGTGACCAAAAATTCCACCACATATTCATTAATACGCGGAAAACGCATATTAACGAATTCTTGCCAACCCAACGCCTCAATAAAAGCATCAATTCGAGTAGAGAAATTCAATGTTCTTACCGAATGGAAGTCTAAGAAGTGCATATCCACAAATTGGCGGTCGGCTTGTGAAAAATGTTTGAAACGAGCGGCTTCTTCCTCCGAAGCGATGTCAAAATAAGCTCCACATTGAACCCGAAGGCGATTAGCTTCCGTAACAGTGGGCTTGTTACCAACATGCTTAGTCCTAACCATGGTGATGGTGTTTAGTGTTTTTAGGGTTTGAGAAGAAAAAGAAGAAGAAGAAGGAATTGAGAGAAAGAGTAAAGCTTGAAGATGAGTTTGGGGTTTGGAAAATGGAAGTGATTGAATAGAAAAGAGGATAGAAATTGGAGTGAATAAATTGGGAAGAGTAAAAGTAGATTTTTGGGGAAGAGTTTGGAGTAAGGGATTGGGTAAAAATAAAGGTGATGTGAGGTGTGTGTAAGAGGTAGGGTTGTATAGGGTGATTAGGTGAATGTATAGGTAGAATAGGAATAGGAATAGGCAAAAATATTGGCAAAATCGGAATCAATAGGTCATAAATCACGCGTGTCGCGACCGCGAATAGTAAAGCCGCGGCCGCGGCACGCGATTTTCAGGGAATTTTGCCCCTGAAATTCGTCCATAGTTGCTGCTCATACCGAGAATTATTAATTCTCGGTAGAGAATTGGTCAAAATGGCCCATTTGGGTGCCTTTTGACATGGTTTGTGCAATTTTGTTGATGATTTGGTTCCTGAACTTAATATAAAGTGTCCCTGCACTTAAAAACTAAAATAAATGACATTAATTGCAAGGAAAACCAAAGGTTTAACCTTAATAAATTGAATTAAAGTGTAATAAATTGGTTTAGAAATAATTAATGAAACTTAAATTGTCATTGATGCATATAAGTTAAGAGAATCATATTAAGTGCATAAATAAGTGCATATAAATATATATTAATTATAGGAATCTTAGTCAATTGAATGAATTAATGTTTTAAACTCAATGAATGAAGTTTGTGAAAATTGGATTAAGTGTGAATATATGTGTTAATTAAGAAAAACATGATTTGTTCAATATTATAGATTTTATATAGATTTAACCATGATTATATAAAAAATGTAATCAAACATATATCTAACCTTGTAAAAATAGTAAATGAACTAAAATGAAATAGAACTTTATTGAATAAAACAAACTATAAAAACAAAGAATAAAATGAAATAATACAAAAACACACAAAATATTTACAAAAAGAAAACCTATTAACTTAAACTATTCTATATACTCATCCCTATCAAGTGGGATATTTCTGGCCTTAATACGATCAATTTGAAACTGCAAGAAAGTTTCACGTTCCGGTGCAGATAGAAAGTGAGGCCCTGCTCGAAAGACACGTTTTACAAGTCCTTCGTGCTCGAGAAACTCATAGTCAATTGTCGGGAAGAATTCATCATCACTCCAGGGAACATCAATGGTACCCTTTGTACCGAGAATTATTCCACAGATTATATTGCTGAACCCAATCTTCTTATCCTTGGATCGAGAAGAGGCGACAAGACCCTCCATCAGAATCTTTGAAGAATCTACTGCATTTCCCTGGAATATATCTCCAAGGACATAGAGATCTGTGTCACGGACCACACTACTGAACGTGCGACCGAATAAACTGTGGCACAGGAATTTGTGCAGATACAGCATGGAGTTGGAGCGAAAAGAGTGATTATAGGCGAGTTTTGAATTGAATCGCTAGAATCCAGTGAGCATTCTCCAAACGTCCGAGGATGTCATGTCTCGTCCAGGATGATGTTTTATTGTATTCCTGGGGGAAAACCAAACCAAGCATGCAACTCGGGATAACCGAAAGTAAAGATTTCGCCTTCTCGACGAAAACTGAGACGTACCCGTCGTTTATTAGTGAAACGCACGGTACAAAAGAATTCGAGTATCCAGTCGCATATTATTGGAAATCGCATTTGGGCGAATTTTGTCCACCCTAGGTGTTCCATATAGCGGCTCATGTCATCAGTAATGCCTAATTGGCTGTTAAAAAATTCATCCATATACAACATTCCGGTGAAGAATTTGTAACGGTGATTCCAATAACGCCTACCTTCATCGTGATTGAAGATAGGAAAAGGCGCCCCATATCGCTTGGATAAGTCTGGGCGTTTATTGCTTGAGGCAGCCTTGTGCCTTGAAGTTTTGTATTTGGTAGGCATGGTGGTTGTTTGAATGAAACAAAGTTGCTGGTACTGAATAGAAAATGGTGTTTTGAAGAAATCAGAGTTCTGATAAAGATGAAAAGAATTGTAACAGAACTTGAATCCTCTAGGATTAATTTATAAGAGTTTTAGATGAAAGGAGGAGTTGTTTTAATCATGAAAAGGTATAAAATGACACATTTCGGGAATGAAGAAACTTAAGGTTTCAGTTGTCAAGAGGTTTGTTGAAAGGTTTAGGTTGATTCAGACCTGAGTGTGCAGGAATTTCGCGTGTCGCGACCGAGAATAGCAAAGCCGCGGTCGCGACACGCTGATTTCCTTGCGGAAATCGGGCGTCAAAAGCCATGTCCTGATTCACGGTAGAGAATTTATAATTCTCGGTAAGTTCAGAGAAAATCTAACCTATTTGGACAAATCTGAAAAATAGAATTCTCGGCAGAGAATTCCAAATTCTCGGTAGAGAATTGCCTGAAACTTCAATTTCATTCTAATTTCCTAAAATTAATTCTAAAACCATGAAATAAACATATTTTATGCATATAAATCATAACATAAAGGCATCTAATCACAAAAATTGGCATTTGAAAAATAAAATAAAATAAAATTAAATAAAATAAAAATAAAATAAAATAAAATGAACAAAAATATAAAAAGAAAACAAAATAAACTGTGATAAAAAAACTGAGTGATTTATACGTCAGAAAATCTTGTTACGAATGAAATTTCTAGTTGTGAAATATTTTCGTAATAGATTTTACATCGATTACCATTAACTTTGAAACAAATTCCGTTAGGACCTTCCAGTTCTAAAGAACCATAATCGAATGTTTTGACGACAAAATATGGTCCTATCCATCTGGACTTAAGTTTTCAGGAAATAAACGAAGTCGTGAATTAAATAACAACAATTTATCCCCAACATTAAAGTGTTTGACTTTAATTTTGGCCTCGTGCCATTTTTTCACTTTTTCTTTATAAATTTTTGCATTTTCGTAAGATAGATGGCGTAACTCATCTAACTCATTTAAATCGAGCAAACGTTTCTTACCTGCTTGTCGTAAATCAAAGTTAAGTTCCCTAATAGCCCAATAGGCTTTATGTTCTAATTCGACAGGCAAATGACATGCCTTTCCATACACTAAGCGGTATGGAGTCATTCCTATTGGTGTTTTAAATGCAGTACGGTATGCCCATAACGCATTATTTAGTTTACACGACCAATCTTTTCTTGAGGATGAAACTGTTTTCTCTAGAATCCATTTGAGTTCTCTATTTGATATCTCTGCCTGACCATTTGACTGCGGATGGTATGGTGTTGATACGCGGTGGCGTACTCCATATTTTTTCATAAGCGTTTCAAAACTTCGGTTTATAAAATGAGCACCACCATCATTAACGATGACTCTTGGACAACCAAATCTACAAAATATATCATCAAGAAAATTAACGACAACTTTAGAATCGTTCGTCGGGGTTGCAATTGCTTCAACCCACTTTGAAACATAATCAACGACGACTAATATGTAAGTTTTACCATTAGAAGGGGGAAAAGGTCCCATGAAATCTATTCCCCACATATCGAAGACTTCAACTTCTAATATGGTTGTGAGGGGCATCTCATCTTTCCTTCCTAGATTTCCTGTTCTTTGGCACTTATCACAACGAGTAATAAATGAACGGACGTCTTTAAACATCGTAGGCCAAAAGAAACCACATTCAAATATTCTAGCTGCTGTTTTGGTAGCTCCATTATGTCCTCCATAAGAGCTAGAATGGCATTCCGACATTATGGATTCATATTCATTTTCACCAACGCATCTCCTAATTATCCCGTCACCACAAGTTTTGAACAGAAAAGGATCTTCCCAAAAATACTGTTTAATGTCGAAGAAAAATTTCTTCTTTTGTTGGAAATTTAATCCTTCCGGAACAATATTGGCTGCAAGATAATTAGCAATATCTGCATACCAGGGTGACATGACGCTTTTCATTTGATAGAGATGTTCATCAGGGAAATCATCTCGTATACCGTTAGTTTCACCTATGGGACCGTTTTCATCTTCAAGTCTCGATAGATGATCGGCGACAAGGTTTTCTACTCCCTTTTTGTCTTTTTTTTCTATATCAAATTCTTGTAACAATAAAACCCATCTAATTAGACGTGGTTTTGCATCCTTCTTAGCAAATAAATATCTTAATGCTGCATGATCAGTGTAAATAACTACTTTCGAACCTAACAAGTATGACCTAAACTTATCAAATGCAAAAACTACAGCTAACATTTCTTTCTCAGTTGTGGTGTAGTTTAATTGTGCACCGGAAAGTGTGTGACTGGCATAATAAATGACATGAAGTTTCTTATCCTTCCTTTGTCCTAAAACACATCCGACAGCTAAGTCACTTGCATCACACATAATTTCAAATGGTAAATCCCAATCGGGTTTAGCAATAACTGGTGCACTGACTAAAGCTGTTTTTAATGTTTCGAAAGCTTTAAGCAATCTTCATTAAAATCAAAGGTAGAATCTTTCATGAGTAGATTAGTGAGTGGTTTGGAAATTACAGAAAAATTCTTAATAAATCTTTTGTAAAAACCGGCATGTCCTAAAAATGATCTTACTCCCTTAACAGTAGTTGGAGGGGGTAGTTTCTCTATTACTGAAGTTTTTGCTCTGTCCACTTCTAATCCCTTTTCAGATATTTTGTGACCTAGAACAATTCCTTCGTCAACCATGAAATGACATTTTTCCCAGTTTAATACCAAATTTGTTTCTTCACACCTAGACAAAACTTTATCCAAGTTTTCTAGGCACGAATCAAAGGAATCTCCATAAACTGAAAAATCGTCCATAAAAACTTCCATGATATCTTCAATGAAATCATTAAAAATTGCAGTCATACAACGTTGAAATGTTGCAGGTGCGTTACATAGACCAAAGGGCATTCTCCTATATGCAAATGTTCCGTAAGGACATGTGAAGGTTGTTTTATCTTGGTCATCCGGGTAAATGTATATTTGAAAGATTTCGGAGTAACCATCTAGAAAACAGTAGAAAGCGTGACCAGCTATCATTTCGATCATTTGATCAATGAAAGGAAGAGGAAAATGATCTTTCCTAGTTGCTTTATTTAAATTTCTATAATCTATACAAACCCTCCAACTAGTGGTGGTTCGTGTAGGTATTAATTCACCTTCTTCATTCCTTACAACTGTTATGCCTCCCTTTTTAGGTACGCAATGGATTGGACTAACTGTTGAGCGATTTCCGCAAGTGCACGGTTTCGCTTGTAGTAATAAAAATATCGATCCCACAGGAATACGTTTTTTAACGAAAAACTTATTTTTGAGTTTATTAATTTCGAACTTGTTAGATTTATTATTAATTGTAAATGAAAAGTGAAATTTGTCTAATTGAATCTAGGAAAAATAATTGTTTAATTGAGTTTATGAACTTTGAATACTTGAAAAATGCTGGAATAAAATTTTATATTTAGAATAAATCGATTGTTAGAAAGATCTTCTGATTTAAGGATGAATTTTACAAAACAGGAACATTTAGAACTTTTAGAAAAACAATGAATGTATTCATTTGCATTAAGCAAAGAAAACAACTTAAACTTTGTATCAATTATGATGATGAAATAAATGACGGAACCTCTAATTAATTGGCTTTGAACGCGATAAAACCCTTTCGGGATAGTTGCCCTTACTCAAATTAAAACTCTTTCGAGATGATAATTTGCCTAAGTGTTCAACAAAGTTTCCTTGTAATGATTTTGAATTCAACTGCGTATTAATGAAAACACCAGCCTCACTTATATTGGATTGGTTACCATAAGTGCTGCATAACGATTTGTCGAATAGAACGGACTTTATTAGATGAAATATAAATTGATACAAGTTTACAGAGAACATGGAGCATCGAGTTCTTCGAGGGCGTGCAAGTGAACGGCTTGATCGGTTCCTTTCCTTGGGTTTCCTTAGAGGTTGTCAGGCTCAGGGGCGAACACTCTACTCAATCTTCTCGCTGTAACTTCGTAATAGGGATTCGATCGGCCACTACCATGATGCAAACTAAAACTGGAACAATGTCTAAACGCTACTGAGTTGTAATTAAACTATAAACAATATGTGTACCTCATCTTGTTTTGTACAGAATCTAATTTCTAACTCTCGAAATGTTTTTACTTAGAACTTAGACATAAGTTCTACGCTCTGATTCTATATCTATATTATAACATTTCATTGCATTTTTCTCAACATCAACTCTTTATTTATAGATGTTGAAGGGTTGTGATTGAAGTGATGTATCCGTTGGTTAAGAGTCGTGTCCGTTGTGAAAGGACGTCTTTATCCACTTGAACGAACGCGTTTCTTGGATTTCAGCATGTGTTAAATGCTTTTGGCAAATTTTCTGCACTTACCGAGGATAGGAATCCTCGGCCGTGAATGACGTAGCATTAAGTTGAACGTTGGACGAAGGGGAGAAATGGCTAAACCACGCGTGTCGCGGCCGCGGGTTGGGGATTCACTGTCGCGGCACTGTGAGTTTTCTCACTTCTTTGCTTTCGTTCGTGTCCTCGACTTGGTGCTTTCGATTTACGTCGTCTTTGACTCCTTTGGTAGGGTTTTTCTTCTGTTTTTGATCCTTTTTCGTTCCTATTTGGATTTTACCAAATATTTAGGTACCTTACAAGAAAGAAAGATATTCGAGAGTAAAAGTAATCTAAACAAATATAAACAACATAAATTTGTAATAAAAATGATGTAAATATTAATGATATTTTAGGTATATTTTGGGCTTAACAATCTCCACACTTAATCTTTTGCTAGTCCCGAGCAAAATTTCACTGAATTTATTCCTTAACTAATCTCTTTATGAAAATAAAACATATATCTTTGTTTTTACCTTTTAAATTAGTTAAGCCGAAAAGACTAACTTCGCATGGCAAATTTATACGCAAAATATCAAACTAACTTAGTATAAATACGATATATCATTCGTCTTGTATTTCAATGTTTAAATTGAAGTATTCGGGACGATGTAAGCACGCATGTTATTGAGTCTTTCATCTCAAGGCATTTCAAAGCACCAAATTTCCTTTCCCAAACTTGAATTATTATATATGAGTATAAAGTTTAATTTATTTGCTTAGTTACGCCCGTGATAAGGGTGGTCTCGATCGTAACTTTATATGCATTTTATTTGTGTTCGCTTAAGAGGTACCGACCATGCCATGGGTGGACGCAATCGTTACTTTAAACTTTAAACACGCTTAATTTTTCTTATTTAAACGTTCATTCCATACCTCGATTGTGATAAGGGTGGTCGCAACCGTGGCCAAAAGTACGCTTTACTTATTTATTTCTTCCCTTTCATACCTCGACTGTGATAAGGTTGGTCTCAATCGTGGCCAAAAGTTAAGAATACGATTATGAATTATAAATTGTAAATTGGGAAAAAGAAAATTAGCACATTCATCCTATATTGACTTAAAATTCAACATGTATTATGGCTATAGTTTCCTTAAAAACTTCAATTGGTGTTAATGTAAGACAAAATCAAAACCGAGCTAAAAAATTGTTAGTTCAATTTAATGCCTATAAACCTAATTGAAAATTTAAAATAAGATTTATTATATCATGAATTTCATGATATGATATAGAGATTGAAAATAAAGAATTTATTACTTAAATACATTCACTCGAGACAATTTTTACTTAAAATCGTGTCGAAGATTTGTGAAAAATATTTTGAAAAATATTACCCGTATAGAAATATTTATTTCTATCGATAATGATAACCTAAAAATAATCATAAAAGAAATTTAACTTATGATTATTTGATAAATGTAAAAATGATATTTCATAAAAAATGTTAAGTTTTTTTTTTCATTTGTTGCAATATATTTAAAAGTGTTGCAATATACGTTGCATTTTGTATTTTTGAAAACAAACAAGTGTTGCATACATTCATTCATTCATTTGCATACATTCGTTCATTCATTCGTTTGTATTTGTATAAAAATGATATATGTATATATCTCCTCCCACACTTAAATTGGACCATGTCCTCATTGGTGCAAAAATGGAGATAAAACGTTAAAGATAAAACAAACGGAAAGAAATGAAAGATATAGCAAAGAAAACATGCATCATAAAATTAAATTAAAACTAAAATTGTACGAAACATAAGAAATAAAAATGTACGAAACTGAAATTAAAACAAGATAAGATAAAAATAAAAGATAAAACCTAAGCATGCGGCGAGGAATCCGGAGGTGTTGGTGAAGTTTCCACATTTTGGCGACGGAAAAATGAAAGCAGCCGATGCCGAGTCGATCTTTGCGCACGCCTCAAAGTATTGAGGTTGTCATTCATCACCATGTTGTTCTCCACCAAATCATCAATCCTCAAATTCATTTGTCGATTATTGGCATTGATTTGGTTCAAAATTCTTCTTAAATCCACCGGATCATTATCTTGAGATGCTTGGGCTTGTGGTGCATCTCCCGCTCCTTCCTCCGCACCTCCTTCCTCGGTACCTATATTATGAGAACTAGAAGCACCTCCACCCATAGTGCCACAAAGATGTGCAATACGGGTAGCATAAGAAATAAAAACGGGAGGAGCCGCAGAAACCAATAAATGAGCCCGCTCAAGAGCCGCAATGTCCAAAACCGGAACATATCCATGGTAGGTGGACATATCATAAGTTGCTAATTCATCCCGTGCTCCCAAAACAATAGCGGTGATTAAATTACCGAGAGGGACTTGAGTGGTGTGAGCCTTCGAAGCACGATACAAATTGTCAAATATCATTCCAATGCTATCAATCCTTAAACCTTTGAATAAACAATCCCAAACAAACAAATCCCGGACTTGAATTTTTGAACTCTCAACACGACCAAAAAGTGAAAAACTCAAATACTTGTGAAAGAAGAACACACAATTGTCCTTAATCAACTTGCTCGAAGTGTTTTTAGAGTCAAAAGAAGTTTGGTCGGAAAGATTTTGCCAAAAAGAGTTATTGTCAAAATCCCGAGGCTTATCATAAAAATCACTAGTAGGGAAACCAAACATATTTCCCATAGCCTCATAATCTATGGTATAGGTAGTACCATTATTCCGAAAAGAAATTTCTGTCCTCTTTTTGTTCATCTTTAAAGTAACCAAAAACTCAACCACATACTCTTGAATTTGGGGAAAACGCATAGAAGCAAAAGTTTCCCACCCCAAAGTCTCAATAAAAGCATTAATTTGAGTAGTGAAGTTCAACTTCCTTACCGAATCAAAATCAAGAAACTGCATGTCCACGAACTTACGATTGGCATGTGAAAAATGCTTGAAACGTCCAACTTCTTCCTCGGAATGAATGTCGAAATAAGCCCCGCAACTAATACGAAGGCGATTAGCCTCAGTGACAACCGGCTTGTGTCCAACACGCTTTGCTCTAGGCATGATTATGGTGTTTAGGGTGTAGAGAAAAAGATGAAAAGAGAGAAAAGCTTGAGGTTGAAGATGAAGTAGAAGTTTTGTATGGAGACTTGAATTGAAAGTTTTAGGTGATTGAAAAGGGTAATGATGAAATTAGGAAGAGTAAAAGTAAGATATTGGGAAGAGGTTAGAGTAGGGGATTGGTTAAAATTGGAGGTGATGTAAGGTTTGTGTAAGTAATAGGTATATATAGGGTTGAATAGGAAGATTAATAGGTAGAGTAGGAATAGGAATAGGTAGAATTGGAATAGGAAAAAGGTTGTAAAATAGGCAAAAATCCGGACTTAGGAGTGCATCATCGTCGCGTGTCGCGACCGAGGACGGTCATCCACGGCCGTGAATCGCGTTGTGCAGCGAATTTTTTTTCCTGAATTTTAGAGGGATTTTGCTGAAGTTACCGAGGACGCGCATCCGCGGCCGCGAATCGCGTGTTTCAGCCAATTTTTTTCTTAATTTTTGGGGGAATTTTGCTGAAGTTACCGAGAATTTAGTCATTCTCGACCGCGGATCACCTCATGGCTACCCAAATTCTGCATATTAACTCCATTTCGTGCAATTTCTTGATAAATTCTATCCTGAACTCCTTGAAAATGTTATCTGTACTTAAAAACACAAATGTAAAACATTAAATGATAAGGAAAACCAAAGGTTTATCCTTATTAATTGGAAAAATAAATGAAAATGCTTTAATTAATGAATGTTAAATTAAGAATAGGAAAGGTTTGGAACTCAAATTAATTGAAGCATTTATGATCATTTATTAATGTAAGTTAAATGAATCTTTATTTAAGGAATTTGAACTTAGTTATTAACATTTAACTAGTAATGAATGCTTTAAAGTTTTATTTAATAGATTCATAAGTGTAGAATAATGAGTTTCCATATAATCAAAAGAGATATAATGCAAAAGAGAAAGTTTTATTGATTTAGCAATATATACAAGATATTTACAAACAAAATAATCAAAGCTATGCTAGAAATTCGTCCCTTTCAATGGGGATTTCTTAGCCCTATAGCGGTCTATTTTCATCTGCACGAAGGCTTGACGTTCTGGTGCAGAAAGAAAATTTGGGCCTGATCGAAAGACTCGTTTCACTAGACCTTCATATTCTAAAAATTCATAGTCTAGTGTCGGGAAAGATTCAGCATCACTCCAAGGAACAGAAATACTTCCCTTGGTCCCTAGTATTATTCCACATATGATATTACCGAACCCAACCTTCTTAGCCTTAGATCTAGACGCGGCAACAAGACCCTCCATCAAAATCTTTGAAGAATCAACAACGTTGCCTTGAAATATATCGCCAAGGACATAAAGGTCAGTTTCTTGGACGACACTACTGAACGTGCGACCGAACAGACTGTGACTCAGAAATTTATGCAAATATAGCATAGAGTTGGAATAAAAAGACTTATTATAGGCAAGTTTAGGGTTGAAAGGCCAGATGCCGGTGAGCATTCGCCAAATATCAGTGGATGTCATGTCTCTTCCATGATGACGTTTGGTAGTATCCTTCAAGGGAAAATCAAACCAAGCATGCAATTCAGGATATCCAAAAGTGAAAGTTTTGCCATCCCGACGAAAACTAAGACGCACCCGACGCTTGTTAACAAAACGAACCGTACAGAAGAACTCTAATATCCAGTCTCCAATTATAGGAAACTTCATATCAACAAATCTGGTCCATCCTAAACGTTCCATGTAGCGACTTATATCATCTTTAATTCCCAACTGATCGTTAAGAAAGTCATCCATGTATAGCATTCCTACAAAGAATGTGTATCGAAGCTTCAAGAAGCGCCTTCCCTCATCATGATTGAAGATAGGAAAGTTACATCCATAACGCTCGGATATATCAATACGTTTATTGCGTGAAGCAACCACTTTCTTAGGATGAGTGTTTGTGGAAGTCATGGTGTTTAGAATGAGTAAGGAAGAAAGGTTCTGAACTTAATTTCTGGGTAGAGGAAATTGGAAGAAAATCAGAGAATTGTTCTGACAGAGATGAAAAAGAAAGTGACAGAAAACTGAACCTCTAGAACCTATTTATAAAATCCTAGGATGAAAAAGAGGTGTTGTTTTGAAGTAAAAAGGCATGAAATCAGACCTCTTAAAAATGAAGAAACTCAATTTTTCGTTTCTGAAGAGTTGTGTCTGCTGGAGATGAAGAACACAGGTCTGATTTCTGCAGAAATTCAGCATGTCGCGACCGAGGATTCTGACCCGCGGTCGCGACACGCTGATTTCCTTGCGGAAATCAGGCGTCAAAAACCCCTAATCTCTGATCCTCGACCGAGAATCCCTATCCTCGGTAAGTTCAGAAATTTTTCCTGTCTAATTGAAATCTATTTAAGTCAGAATTCTCAACTGAGAATCCCAAATCCTCTGTAAGTTCAGAAATTTTCCTAGCTAACCAGATTTACCCAAATTCTCAACTGAGAATTCTAAATTCTCTATAAGTTCAGAAAATTTCTCACCTTCTTAAGAATTCTAAATATATGAATTCTCAACTAAGAATTTCAAATTCTCAACTGAGAATCACAAAATTTCTTCTAATTCACATTAAATTCCTAAAAATTAATTAAAATCATGACTTGAATATATATTTTTTATATATCTAAATTTCTAACATAAAATGATATAATCAAAAACAAAAATAAAAATAAAAATAAATAAATAAATAAATAACTATGTGTAGAAAAACGAAATGATTTATATGTCAGGAAATCTTGTTACGAAATTAGTTCCTATTTCAGAAATATTTTCGTAATAAATTTTACATCGATTACCATTAACTTTGAAACGATTACCGTTGGTTTCCTCAAGTTCTAAAGAACCATAGTCGAATGTTTTGACGACTAAATACGGTCTGATCCATCTGGACTTAAGTTTTTCTGGAAATATACGAAGCCGTGAATTAAATAACAGCACCTTATCTCCAACATTAAAGTTTTTGACTTTGATCTTGGCATCGTGCCATTTTTTCACTTTTTCTTTATAAATCCTCGCATTCTCATACGATAGATGACGTAACTCATCTAACTCATTCAAATTGAGCAAACGTTTCTTTCCTGATTGTTGTAAATCAAAATTAAGTTTTCTAATAGCCCAATAGGCTTTATGTTCTAATTCTACTGGTAAATGACATGCTTTTCCATACACTAAACGATATGGAGTCATTTCTATTGGTGACTTAAATGCAGTACGGTATGCCCATAGCGCATTATTGAGTTTTTGTGACCAATCTTTTCTTGATGACGAAATAGTTTTCTCTAGAATCCATTTGAGTTCTCTATTTGAGATCTCCGCCTGACCATTAGACTGAGGATGGTATGGCGTTGACACGCGGTGGCGTACTCCATACCTTTTCATAAGCATATCAAAATTTCGATTTATGAAATGGGTACCGCCATCGCTAACAACGAATCTAGGACAACCAAATCTACAAAATATATCGTCAAGAAAATTAACAACTACTTTAGAATCATTCGTAGGGGTTGCAATTGCTTCAACCCACTTCGAAACATAATCAACGGCTACTAATATGTAAGTTTTACCATTGGAAGGCGGAAAAGGTCCCATGAAATCAATTCCCCACATGTCGAAGATTTCGACTTCCAATATGTTTTTGAGGGGCATCTCATCTTTCCTTCCTAAATTTCCCGTTCTTTGGCATTTATCACAATGAGTAATAAATGAACCAACGTCTTTAAACATTGTAGGCCAAAAGAAACCACATTCCAATATTTTAGCTACCGTTTTATTAACTCCATTATGTCCTCCATATGAGCTGGAATGACATTCCGTTATTATAGATTCATATTCATTTTCTCCAACACATCTCCTAATTATCCCGTCACCATATGATTTGAATAGAAAGGGATCTTCCCAAAAATACTGTTTAATATCGAAGAAAAATTTCCTCCTTTGTTGGGAAGATAATCCTTCCGGAACAATATCGGTTGCAAGATAATTAGCAAAATCTGCATACCATGGTGACATGATACTTTCTACCTGATAGAGATGTTCATCGGGGAAATCATCTCGTATACCGATAGTTTCACCTATAGGACCGTTTTCATCTTCTAGTCTTGATAGATGATCGGCGACAAGGTTTTCTACTCCCTTTTTGTCTTTAATTTCTATATCAAATTCTTGTAACAACAAAACTCATCTAATCAGACGTGGTTTTGCATCTTTCTTAGCAAAAAGATAACGTAAAGCTGCGTGATCTGTATAAATAATAACTTTAGATCCTAGCAAGTATGACCTAAACTTATCACATGCAAATACTACGGCTAACATTTCTTTTTCTGTTGTTGTGTAATTTAACTGTGCACCTGACAATGTGTGACTTGCATAATAAATAACATGTAATCTTTTATCCTTTCTTTGACCTAAAACACATCCTACAGCTAGGTCACTTGCATCACACATGATTTCAAAAGGTAAATCCCAATCGGGTTTAGCGATTATGGGTGCACTGACTAAAGCTGTTTTCAATGTCTCGAAAGCTTTAATACAATCTTCATTAAAATCGAAGGTTGAATCCTTCATAAGCAAATTAGTAAGTGGTTTGGAAATCACAGAAAAGTTTTTTATAAATCGTCTGTAAAAACCTGCATGTCCTAGAAATGATCTTACTCCCTTGACAGTTGTTGGTGGGGGTAATTTTTCTATTACTGAAGTTTTTGCTCTATCCACTTCTAATCCTTTTTCAGATATTTTATGACCTAAAAAAATTCCTTCGTCAACCATGAAATGACATTTTTCCCAATTTAATACTAAATTCGTTTCTTCGCATCTAGAAAGAACTTTATCTAAGTTTTTTAAACATGCATCAAAAGAATCTCCATAAACTGAAAAATCATCCATAAATACTTCCATGATATCTTCGATGAAATCATTAAAAATTGCAGTCATACAACGTTGAAAAGTTGCTGGTGCATTACATAGACCAAAAGGCATTCTTCTATATGCAAATGTTCCATAACGACATGTGAAGGTTGTTTTATCTTGGTCATCCGGGTAAATATATATTTGAAAGAATCCGGAATAACCATCAAGAAAACAATAAAATGCATGACCGGCTATCCTTTCGATCATTTGATCGATGAAAGGTAAAGGAAAATGATCTTTCCTAGTTGCCTTATTTAGGTTCCTATTATCTATACAAACCCTCCAACCAGTGGTGGTTCTCGTAGGTATTAATTCACCTTCATCATTCCTTACTACAGTTATGCCTCCCTTTTTGGGTACACAATGGATTGGACTAACCCATTCACTATCCGAAATAGGATAAATGATTCCATTGTCTAAAAGTTTAGTAATCTCATTTTTGACTACTTCTTTCATATTCAGATTTAAACGTCTTTGTCTATCCGCTTTAGGTGGCTTATCTCCTTCTAAGTGAATACTATGCATTACAATACTAGGATTAATTCCTTTTAAATCTGAAATCTGCCATCCCACACTTCCTATTCTATTTCTAACAACTTCTTTCAATTTTTCTTCTTGATTTTCTGTTAATTTGTTAGAGATGATTATAGGTAGAGTATCACTTCCGCCTAGGAAAGCGTATCTCAGATGGTTTGGTAATTCTTTAAGTTCTAATTTAGGTGGAACTACTACTGAAGGCGGAACTGGTCCATCTTCTCGAATCAAAGGCTCTGGGTCCTTATCTTCTAATTCTTCACCCATTATAGGTTCTATTATTTCTTCTCTTTGAACAATGTCATTAACACATTCTTCAACTAAATCAAGCTTCATACAAGCGAAATCCTCCATAGGATATTTCATCGCTTGATTCATATCGAACTCGATCTTATCGTCACCTATTCGTAAAACTACTTTTCCTTCCGACACATCAACTAGAGCACGTCCCGTGTTCATGAATGGTCTACCAAAGATTAGCGGACAATTAGCATCATAAGCAAAATCTAAGATAACAAAATCAGTAGGAAAAATAAATTTGTCAACTTTCACTAAAACGTCTTCAATTATTCCATATGGTCTTTTAGTGGATTGATCCGCTAATTGCAAAACCATATTGGTACGTTTGATGTCTTCTTCTAAACCTAATTTTTCAAAAATAGACAATGGCATCAAGTTTATACTAGCTCCTAAATCACAAAGACAACTTGGGAATTCCATATTTCCCAATTTACACGGAATGGTAAAGCATCCGGGATCTTTGAGTTTAGTAGGTAATTTACTTGATACTATCGAACTACAATCTTCAGTAAGCGAAATGGATGAAATTCCTTCCCAACTAATCTTTTTTGAAATTAAATCTTTCAAGAATTTTCCATAGTTAGGAATTTGCGTAATTGCATCCATGAATGTTAAATTTATATGCAAATTTTTAAGCTTATCTAAAAATGATAAAAGTTGTTTATCATGGTCCTTATTTCGGACCCTGTGTGGAAAAGGTGGTTTTGGTACAAAAGGTTTCGTATTAAAGTCAGTTGGTGTATCTTTTTGTTTTAACGTATCTTCTTTGGATTTTGGTAAATCATTTCCAGGTAAAGTTGAATTTCCGGGCATTTCCGGACCTAAATAGTTTTTCCCTGAACGAAGAGTGATAGCCTTAACATGCTCTTTCAGATTTTCTTCCGTTTGGCTGGGAAGACTTCCCTCTTTGCGGGATGGAATTGATTTAGCAAGTTGTCCAATTTGAACCTCCAAATTATGGATGCTAGATGATTGGTTTTTGATAAGCTGATCGAATTTACTTTCGATCCGTTTAAAACCATCGTCTTGATTACTTACCTTTCCATTCATAGCATCTATAAATTTGTCGATTTTTGAAGATAAAGTGCTAATCGTATCTCTTGTTTGATTTTGATAATTATTTACACGATATTGATTAGCATTTGCATTATTATTATTATTACTATCTTTCCAATTAAAGTTAGGATGATTTCTCCATCCAGGATTATAAGTATTAGAATAAGGATTAGTAGTTTGGTTTTGTCCTTGGACAAAATTTACCTGTTCTATCTCATTCATACCTTCGTAATCAATGTCTGTTTGGATCGGATCATTAGGATCGCACGGTGCCATAAACCTATCAATTTTGTGCGATAAGGCAGAAAATTGGGCTTGTAACATCGCAACTGGATCAAGATTCATTATACCTTTAACCGATGATGTACCTGAGGTTGATGGTTTCGCCATTGGTATATGTCCACGCTCTACGGGCCACATACTGCTGTTGATTGCCATTTCCTCCAAAAGTTCTCTTGCTTGGGCGGACGTCTTCTTCATAAATAACCCTCCAGACATAGCATCTAATGAACCTCTAGTTGTAGGATTTAATCCATTATAGAATGTCTGCATTAAAAGTGCATCTGGCAGTTGGTGGTGTGGGCATAAATGTTGAAGTTCTTTAAAACATTCCCAAGCTTCATAAAGAGTTTCATTATCATTTTGTGTAAAAGATGTCAATTCTTTGATGACTCTAGCAGTTTTTGCTAAGGGAAAATATTTTGATAAAAACGCTTGGGCATTTTGGTCCCAAGTTTCAAATGTTGCAGCAGGCATAGAAGTTAACCAAATTTTTGCCTTATCCTTCAAGGTGAAAGGAAAGAGGCGAAGTTTGATTGCTTCGGCTGTTACATCAGTAATTTTAAAAGTGTCACAAATTTCTAAGAAATTTGTCAAATGGGCATTAGGGTTTTCGTTAGGTAGTCCATAAAACGTTACGTTTTTTTGCAACATATTAAGCAAAGCAGGCTTAATTTCAAATTGATTTGCGTTTATACAAGGTCTAACTACACTATTAGTTACACCGGCCATTCCTGGCCTAGCATAATCCATAAGTGTCGGTGGATCGGCCATATTTTCTGGCTGGATTTTTTTGGTTTTTATGGGTGTTTTGTCTTTGTTTTTGTTGTTTTTGTTGTTTTTCTTAAGTGTTCTTTCAATTTCTGGATCAAAAGGGTCTGGTGGTGTGCCCGAATTTCACGAACTGCGCATGAACTTGAAATGGTTACACGAGCCAAACTACCTTCAAAACAAAATTGAAAACAAATATGTTATATAAACTGAAAAATAAATAAAATATAAAAATTGTATAAAAATAATGTGTAAACCTAGATTCGAAAATAAAATACGAAAAATAAAAATTTTGTCAAAAATTTTGGCGTATCCCCGGCAACGGCGCCAAAAACTTGTTGAGCGATTTCCGCAAGTGCACGGTTTCGCTTGTAGTAATAAAAATATCGATCCCACAGGGATACGTTTTTTAACGAAAAACTTATTTTTGAGTTTATTAATTTCGAACTTGTTAGATTTATTATTAATTGTAAATGAAAAGTGAAATTTGTCTAATTGAATTTAGGAAAAATAATTGTTTAATTGAGTTTATGAACTTTGAATACTTGAAAAATGCTGGAATAAGATTTTATATTTAGAATAAATCGATTGTTAGAAAGATCTTCTGATTTAAGGATGAATTTTACAAAACAGGAACATTTAGAACTTTTAGAAAAACAATGAATGTATTCATTTGCATTAAGCAAAGAAAACAACTTAAACTTTGTATCAATTATGATGATGAAATAAATGACGGAACCTCTAATTAATTGGCTTTAAACGCGACAAAACCCTTTCGGGATAGTTGCCCTTACTCAAATTAAAACTCTTTCGAGATGATAATTTGCCTAAGTGTTCAACAAAGTTTCCTTGTAACGATTTTGAATTCAACTGCGTATTAATGAATACACCAGCCTCACTTATATTGGATTGGTTACCATAAGTGCTGCATAACGATTTCTCGAATAGAACGGACTTTATTAGATGAAATATAAATTGATACAAGTTTACAGAGAACATGGAGCATCGAGTTCTTCGAGGGCGTGCAAGTGAACGGCTTGATCGGTTCCTTTCCTTGGGTTTCCTTAGAGGTTGTCAGGCTCAGGGGCGAACACTCTACTCAATCTTCTCGCTGTAACTTCGTAATAGGGATTCGGTCGGCCACTACCATGATGCAAACTAAAACTGGAACAATGTCTAAACGCTACTGAGTTGTAATTAAACTATAAACAATATGTGTACCTCATCTTGTTTTGTACAGAATCTAATTTCTAACTCTCGAAATGTTTTTACTTAGAACTTAGACATAAGTTCTACGCTCTGATTCTATATCTATATTATAACATTTCATTGCATTTTTCTCAACATCAACTCTTTATTTATAGATGTTGAAGGGTTGTGATTGAAGTGATGTATCCATTGGTTAAGAGTCGTGTCCGTTGTGAAAGGACGTCTTTATCCACTTGAACGAACGCGTTTCTTAGATTTCAGCATGTGTTAAATGCTTTTGGCAAATTTTCTGCACTTACCGAGGATAGGAATCCTCGGCCGTGAATGACGTAGCATTAAGTTGAACGTTGGACGAAGGGGAGAAATGGCTAAACCACGCGTGTCGCGGCCGCGGGTTGGGGATTCACTGTCGCGGCACAGTGAGTTTTCTCACTTCTTTGCTTTCGTTCGTGTCCTCGACTTGGTGCTTTCGATTTACGTCGTCTTTGACTCCTTTGGTAGGGTTTTTCTTCTGTTTTTGATCATTTTTCGTTCCTATTTGGATTTTACCAAATATTTAGGTACCTTACAAGAAAGAAAGATATTCGAGAGTAAAAGTAATCTAAACAGATATAAACAACATAAATTTGTAATAAAAATGATGTAAATATTAATGATATTTTAGGTATATTTTGGGCTTAACACTAACCCATTCACTATCCGAGATAGGGTAGATGATTCCATTGTCCAGAAGTTTAGTAATCTCATTTTTTACTACTTCTTTCATATTCGGATTTAGGCGTCTTTGCCTATCCGCTTTAGGTGGCTTATCTTCTTCTAAGTGAATTCTGTGCATTACGATGCTCGGGTTAATACCTTTTAAGTCTGAAATTTGCCAACCCATACTTCCTATCCTATTTCTAACAACTTCTTTCAATTTCTCTTCTTGGACTTGTGTTAATTTGTTAGAGATAATAATAGGTAGAGAATCGCCTTCGCCTAAGAAAGCGTACCTCAAATGACTTGGTAATTCTTTAAGTTCTAATTTAGGTGGAACTATAATTGAAGGCGGAACTGGTCCATCTTCTCGAATCAAAGGTTCTGGGTCCTTATCTTTTAGTTCCTCACTCATTATAGGTTCTATTATTTCTTCTTTTTGAACAATGTCATTTACACATTCTTCAATTAAATCAAGTTTCATACAAGCGAAATCCTCCATAGGATATTTCATTGCTTGATTCATATCAAACTCAATCTTATCATCGCCTATTCTTAAAACTACTTTCCTTTCCGACACATCAACTAGAGTACGTCCCGTGTTCATGAACGGTCTACCGAAGATTAGCGGACAATTTACGTCATAAGCAAAATCTAAAATAACGAAATCGGTAGGAAAAATAAATTTGTCAACTTTAACTAAAACATCCTCAATTATACTGTATGGTCTTTTAGTGGTTTGATCCGCTAATTGCAAAACCATATTGGTACGTTTGATGTCTTCTTCTAAGCCTAACTTATTAAAAATAGATAATGGCATCAAGTTAATGCTTGCTCCTAAATCACAGAGACAACTGGGAAATTCAATATCTCCCAATTTACACGGAATGGTAAAACATCCGGGATCCTTGAGTTTTGTGGGAAAATTACTTGACACAATTGAACTACAATGTTCAGTTAGCGAAATGGATGAAATTCCTTCCCAACTGATTTTCTTTGAAATTAAATCTTTGAGGAATTTGTGTAATCGCGTCCATAAATGTTAAATTAATATGCAAATTCTTAAGTTTGTCTAAAAATGTTAAAAGTTGTTTGTCATAGTCCTTATTGCGGACTTTGTGTGGAAAAGGTGGTTTGGGTACAAAAGTTTTTGTACTAGAGTCAATTGGTGCATCTTTTTGTTTTAATGTATCTTCTTTGGGCTTTGGTAAATCAGTTCCAGGTAAGGTTGAATTTCTGGGCATTTCCGGGCCTAAGTAATTTTTCCCTGAACGAAGAGTGAAAGCCTTAACATGCTCTTTCGGATTTTCTTCCGTATGGCTTAGAAGACTTCCCTCTTTGTGGGATGGAATTGATTTAGCGAGTTGTCCAATTTGAATCTCCAAATTATGGATGCTAGATGATTGGTTTTTAATAAGCTGATCGAATTTATTCTCGATCCGTTTAAAACCATCGTCGTGATTACTTATTTTTCCGCTCATAGCATCAATAAATTTGTCGATTTTAGAAGATAAAGTGCTAATCGTGTCTCTGGATTGGTTTTGATAATTAGCAGTACGATTTTGATTAGCAGTAGCATTATTATTATTATTATTATCTCTCCAGTTAAAGTTAGGATGATTTCTCCATCCAGGATTATATGTATTGGAATAAGGGTTATTATTTTGGTTTTGCCCTTGGACAAAATTTACATGTTCAATTTCACTCATACCTTCGTAATCCACATCTGTTTGGATTGGCTTACCATTAGAATCACACGGTGCCATAAACCTATCAATTTTGTGCGATAAGGCAGAAAATTGGGCTTGTAACATCGCTACTGGATCAAGATTCATTATACCTTTAACTGATGAAGTAGTTGAGGATGATGGTTTCGCTGATGGTGCGTGTCCACGTTCCGCGGGCCACATACTGCTGTTGATTGCCATTTCCTCCAAAAGTTCTCTTGGTTGGGCACATGTTTTCTTCATGAATAACCCTCCAGACATAGCATCCAATGAACCTCTAGTTGTAGGATTTAGTCCATTATAAAATGTTTTCATTAAAAGTTCAGCGGGCAATTGGTGGTGTGGGCATAAACGTTGAAGTTCTTTAAAACGTTCCCAAGCCTCATAAAGAGTTTCATTATCATTTTGAGAAAAAGATGTTAACTCTTTAATGACTCTTGCGGTTTTTGCTAAAGGAATTTTTTTTGATAAAAATGCTTGGGCTAATTGCTCCCAAGTCTCAATTGATGCGGTTGGCATAGAAGTTAACCATTCTTTGGCTCGATCCTTCAAAGTAAAAGGAAAAAGGTGAAGTTTGATTGCTTCTGCAGTTACATCAGTAATTTTAAAAGTGTCACAAATTTCTAAGAAATTTGTCAAATGGGTATTAGGATTTTCGTTAGGTAACCCGTAAAACGTTACATTATTTTGCAACATATTAAGAAACGCAGGCTTAATTTCAAAATGATGTGCATTAATTTGGGGTCTAACTATACTGTTTGTTACACCAGCCACTCCTGGCCTAGCGTAATCCATAAGTGTGGCCATAACTTCTGGCTCGGTAATTTTAGTTTTTATTGGGGTTTTGTTTTTGTTTTTCTTTTCTTTCTTGTTCTTTTTAAGAGTCCTTTCAATTTCTGGGTCAATAGGATCTGGTGACGTGTCCGAACTTCGAGAACTGCGCATGAACTTGAAATTTCGCACGAACCGAAACTACCTACAAAACAGAATTTGAAAAATAAATATGTTAGTAATTGAAAATAATTAAAAATATAAAAGTTTGAATAAGTATGAATAAACCTAGATTCGTAATAAAACACGAAAAATTTAAAATTTTGTCAAAAAATTTGGCGTTCCTCGGCAACGGCGCCAAAAACTTGTTGAGCGATTTCCGCAAGTGCATGGTATACGCTTGTAGTAATAAAAGATATCGATCCCACAGGGAACGTTTTTTTTAACAAAACTTATTTACAATCGGTTAAATTTACTTTAAGGTTTATAATATGGAAAATCGTTTAATCGGTTTTGGTTTTGAAATTGCTAGAATGAGAATTAGATTAGAGTATGAAAATGTTAGAAAATATTCTGATTTAAGAATGAATTTGCAAGATAGGAACTTTTAGTACTTTTTAGAAAAGTAAACGAATATATTCGTTTGCATTAAGCAAAGAAAACAACTTTAAACTTTGTATGAATTATAAAGATGAAATAAATGACGGAACCTCTAATTAATTGGCTTTGCACATGACAAAACCCTTTCGGGATAGTTGCCCTTAATCAAATTAAAACTCTTTCGAGATAATAATTTGCCTAAGTGTTCAACAAAGTTTCCTTATAAAGATTTTGGATTAAATATGTTTTAATGAAAACACCAGCAGTCACTTTAGTGGATTGGTTACCATAAGTGCTGCATAAAAATCTATCGAATATAACGGACTTTATTAGATGAAATATAAATTGATACAAGTTTACAGAGAACATGGAGCATGGAAACATTCGACGGCTTGCAAGTGAACGGGTTGATCAATCCTTTCCTTGGGTTTCGTTAGAGTTTGTCAGGCTCAGGGGCGGATCCTCTACTCAATCTTCTCGTTGAATCTTCGTAATAGAGACTGGGTCGGTCTACTACCAAAATGAAAACTAAACTGGAACAATGACTAAACGTTACTAAACTTGTTATTATTGAATAAACAATGTGTGTACAACATATTGCTTTTTACAGAATCGAAATCTAACTTCTGAATTACTTGATTCGGAATTTCTGCATAAATTCTATACTAATCTCTTTTTTCTACATATCTTCAACTCTCCATCAACTCTTTATTTATAGATGTTGAAGAGTCTTGATTGAAGTGTCGTGTCCGTTGTGAAGGATCGTGTCCGTTGCGAAAGGACGTCTTTATCCACCCGAACGATCGCGTTTCGTCGAAAACGAAAGTGTGTAACTAGGCTTCTAAAATCTCCTGCTCGTACCGAGAATCTTAAATTCTCTACCGAGAATGGGGGAGCATTAATTGGTCTTCAAACGAAGGAAGGAGAAGCTGGGGAACGCGTGTCGCGACCGTGAATTTGGGGGTCGCGGTCGCGGCACGGAACGTTTTTTGGTTTTTCAGCTTTCGTTCGCGTCCTCGATTTGGCGTTATTAATTTCTGTCGTCTTCGACTCCTTTTGTAGGGTTTTGCTTTTATTTTCGAGCTCTTTTCGTTCCTATTTGGATTTTACCAAATATTTATGTACCTTACAAGAAAGAAACATATTCGAGAGTAAAAGCTTCCTAACAGTTATAAATAGCATAAATTTGTAGCAATATTGATGTAATTAACGATGATATTTTAGGTATATTTTGGGCTTAACACCCCTAACGTCTAAAATGGTACAATTTTATCCCTAATGTTGGAAGCCAAGAGCAATTTTACCCCTAATATTGATAAATTGGGTCAATTTGAGAAATAATTCATCAAACTATTTTCTCGGTCATGAATCGTGTCATCTGCACTTCACACATGCGTTATTTTATCAGTAACAAATCACAAACATATGTTGGGATGTGAAAAAATAAAAGAAAAAAATATTAAAAATATAATGTCTTTTGTACGAATTAAAGTAAAAAATTTAAAAAATTCACCGAATCTATAAATATTAATCTCCAAATAATATTTACAATTTGTTAGAATAATTATAGTATTTATAATAGTTTAAAATAATAATAATTAAAATGTAAAATTAGAAAAAAATGTATCCCTAATGTTGGAAGCCAAGAGCAATTTTACCCCTAACGTTGATAAATTGGGTCAATTTGAAAAATAATTCATCAAACTATTTTCTCGGTCATGAATCTTGTCATCTACACTTCACACATGCGTTATTTTATCAGTAACAAATCTCAAACATATGTTGGGATGTGAAAGAAATAAGAAAAAAATATTAAAAATATACTGTCTTTTGTACGAATTATAGTAAAAAATTTAAAAAATTCACCGAATTTATAAATATTAATCTCAAAATAATATTTACAATTTGTTAGAATAATTATAGTATTTATAATTGTTTAGAATAATAATAATAATTAAAATGTAAAATTAGAAAAAAAAATTCTCACGTAGGCATGTGAAGAATATGCATCCACCACAGGTGGGGCGTGATGTTCATCACGCCCCACCATAGGTGGAGGCATATTGTTCATATGCCTCCAGGGCGTGATGTTAATACACCCACCTATGGTGGAGGCATATTCTTCACATGCCCCGATACCGAAAATTTGATTTTTAAAAAATCATTCGATTTTACTTATAACAATCGTAAATAAAACATATTTTTGAACAAAATTATGTATCATTAGTCATTTCCCATGTTTTTTCTTTACCAAATTAGTCCGGATTAGATTTTGGAGAGTTTTGTGTTTTTGAGAGGATTTGAAAATTTGAGAAGATGAGTGAATTTGTTGAAAGGGCAATTTCGTCTTTTCACGGGGCTAGGGGTGGGAAATGGTGGCTAGGTTTAGTAATCCACAATATAAATTATAATTTATATTAAATTAAATGAATTCTGGAAACTATTGTATGTGTATAGTCTCAGGGTTCAGAATATTATACTATATAATAATTTCAACCATTTAATTTATTATATATTAAATCTAAAGCTAACTTATAATCAGATACAATTAAATTATACTAACTAATAATTAATAAATATAGTTTCTAATTAAATTTAACTTAGTTCGATCGGTTCGGTCAATTCGATAATTTTGATTTAAAAACCGAACCGACCAAATTTACCGAATTGTTATAAAAAATAAAACCAAAACCGAACATAATAGATCGAAAAGCCGAACCGAAAAACCGAAATGCTTCGGTTCGGTCGGTTATTTCGGTCCGGTTCGGTTTTTGAACACCCATTGTAACTCTGATATTATTAGTCATATTGTTATTTTTTCTAGTTTTTTTATATTGATTTTTAAAAATAATATAAAATATAAAAATTAACTAATCAGAAATTAGAATAAAAGAAATGAAAACCTAATATAAACATTGTTTTGTTAACAACAATTGCATCCGGTATTCTTCATCCAGAAGACATATTGATGGGCAATTCTACTGTCCACCCCCCATCTCCTTCCCTGTTGTGCTAGATTGCCACTCTCCTCAATGGTTTCTAGTTGGAGTACCATGGCCTCCACCTTTGGCCTGTCTTTGCAGTATGAAGCTCAAAAAGGCTTCAAACTGTTTTTCCAGATTACTTGATTCACCCATAACTTGCTCTAATACCACTTTGTTAAGCTCCTGAGTTTTGGATCAAATTACGGGTCCTTGAACCTTGAAATCAGGAAGTGAATCTTACTTCTTTTTCTTTCGAGATAGTATGATGAGAATTAATTAATGCAGCTCGTTAGAGAGAAACCTGGATCTCTATGATGAGAACTCCTGACCTCTGAATTTGTTTTTCAAATAGTACTTTACGAATGATAAAATGGTTCCTTTCTATAATAGTACAAAAGGCAGACTTAAACTAGTATTCCTATTCTATTAGATTTAACACTTCCTAAATAAAAATTCTAAAAATAAACTACTATCCTATTAGAATTAGAACTTTCTAAATAATAGTTCTGAAAATAAACTCTTATTTCTACTAATACTAAGACTTCCTAAATAAATGATAATTCCGAAAATAACAATTTCTAAATAAATTTACTCTGATTTGGACTAGCCACAACAGTTTCCTAACAACATCATTTTCTGTTTATATCAGCAAAAACTTTACTGAAATATCTTGTCTAATTAAATTGACTAAAACATTGAAGGAAACAGTGTATATGAATGACAGATCTAAACATTGCTACCACAGTACTTAAAGCACCTGGAGAACCAAGAATTAATGGCCAACAATTAAAAATAGGTGACTCAGTTGAATTTGTTAGGTAGCTACCATGCTTAAATTAAAAACAATTACACTACACAACATAAATTTGTTCATAGATGTGCTTGTATCCAAGTGAACATCACATGCAAATACTTCTTAGCTGAGTAATCTTCAAGAAGAACTAATCCTCTAGAAGAGACACAAAAAATAAAATTTAGCATACCTTGCAGATCAAGTATTGAGTCTTCTAATTTGTTTCGTTGACTTTTCAAAATTTTCAAGTTATCCTCATGCTGCTTGGTTTGGATTCCTGCTGTGTGTAGATCATCTTGAAATTTCTGCAAAGGTTACAATTTAACAATTAGTTCTTTGACCTACTTTACATTGTAAATAAGCTATAGTAACTTAAAGTATGTCTAAAAAAATACAAATTGCAATGTGAAATTTCGGCTTTTTTTTTACAAATGTCAACTCCATAAAAATAAAATATAAATAACAGAAGAATTGCTTTTGATTTACACCCACATCACAACAAAATGTAAAGATCCTATGCAAACTGACAACCATAGAATTGTATATGACGGATTGGGCTTGCATAGAACAACCATTTTGCATTTCATTACTTGGGATAATAGTAGCTTCTTCTTCCATCACAGCTGACAAATCCTGCGGAAACACTCTATGTAAGAATTACAGCTAAAATAAAAGGATCGACTTAACATTTGCAACTATGAACATATCATCTCAAAGAGCAACATGACACTATGTTCCTTATACAAATAGGTAAAGCAAGGCACATTTGTATGCATCACAGTGCACCTCAAGAAACAATAAAAAGCCGACAAACAAAAACCATATTTACTAATAATGGAAATAGTCATAGTAATCTTCTGAAATCTAAAGATGATAAAAGTCTAAAACATATGAAGCCTCAGATATAATTTCTTTATGGTCTCACTGCATATAGTGAACAAATTAAAAGCCTTCAAAGCTTATGCTCCCAAATAATATCCTAATTATTGGAAGATAAAGTCATCAAAATTAGCTGCAAAGTTTAAAAGTTCTCTGCCATTCAAAAACAAGGGCTGGCAATATAATTTCTTTGATAACAACCATGCGAGCATATACATGGCGTCTACTCTTCTACATGTCAAAATTTTCAAAATATAGTTCACTGAGTGAAGCAAAATGAATCCAGCCACACTAATCACCATCCTTCTTAGGGTCTCGAAATTTATCATATGCGAGTATTCCAGTGATTAATATGAGATACGGTACGGCGGGGATACATCAAATTTTATATATAATTAATAATATATATATCATTTATAATGAAAATTCAAAAGATAAATAAATATATAAATCACAAATCATATTCATAAAGTGATTATAAAAACACAAATAATACTCTCAAGTCATTATAAAACCACAAATAACATCTATAATATTAACTAATAAGTAATTAATTCATAGAAGATCGACCAGATGAGAGGAAAAACTCGATCAAAGTAGATTGACCAGATGAGAGGGATCGACTTCAGCAAAGCAATCGAGGAAGACAACTGATTGCACAGAACCACTGAACAGAAGAACTCGATCAGATGAGAGAAAAGATTTAGGAATTTCAATTTTGTTAGGGTTCAATGCATCACATAGGAGAGATTTTCAATTTTAGTTTAGGGTTCAATCGATTTCGTGTCGGTATATACTAGTAATCCTGGGATTATTTCATTTTAATCCTTATATTTTCTGAGTTTTAAAAAAACCCTTATACTTTCATAGTTTTTTTAAAAAAACCCCTAAAGTATCCCCGAAGTGTCCCCCGCCTATCCCATCATTTAAAAAAAACATTGTAGCATCATTTTTTGATGGGGCATCATTTAATAAATTAATATTATTTATTTTCTTTTTCATTTATTTTATATACATAAAAACCAGAAATCAAGAATCATTTAACACTAATAATCAATCCATACAAAATCATTTAACTCTAATAATGATGAAATGGGTTGGAGTAAAAACATTGTAGCAACATCAAAACAGATAGAGAATGTGATGAAAACATGGTTTGATGCAGTAAATTTGATGAAATGTGTTGGAGATGGTCTAAGCTCCGGTTAGTTGCAAACTGAAAAGAACTGTTCATTAAACCCAAAACGCAATATTACCATCCATAAGTGATGACCCGCGAAGCCAAACCGGGCCGAATTCATTACACGGGCCCAGCCCATACTTAGACCCATGGTCTAGGATCGGATGAGACCCGAATAGAGCCCGAATAGAGGAAGCGGGTGAAGTAAGTAACTGCCCCGAATTCCTAAATGGAGCATCAAAACTCCCACTCAGAACAAACGATACCACGTTTGTTGTTGCCACGAAAGCCACGAAAGGGACATGGCCTAAAAAGGAGTAACCGCCATCGGAACGTGGCCTAGAAGGAGTAACCGCCCTCGGCGGTTACTTAAGAACACTTATAAAAAGGCATAAGGCCAAAGGGGAGAGGTACGTTCACATTTTTCCCCGTAATGCTATTATTACCAACCTTCATACAAAGAACTGACTAGATCGTCGAAGAGTTTTCCCGGAGATCCCGTCTCCGGTTCTGTTTTGCAGGTAACTCCGGCGGAGATCATCAAATCGGATTCAGCAAGTTATCAATAAGTGGTTCAGATCAAGGCGGTTAGGTTTTGACAACAACAAATTTAACTTGTCAAAACTAATTTGTGTGACTCACTTATATACCAAGTAAAACAAAATTCACTTGAAATTATCTGATTATGGATTTATAAACATCCATGCAAAATAATTTTTCTTAGAAAGAGAGGAATTAAGTCCAATTTACATTAGAAAATTTGAATTATCCGAATGATCAAAGAAAATTAAGCAATTAAAAAGGACGAATTCCATCTTAAATTACAAAATGCACAACTGGAAAATTATGGACCCTAATTTGGTCGATCCAACAATGAGCTTACCCGGAAATATAACTATAGAATTCCTGAGCATTAAAGACCTAGGATGGGCAAAGAATAAGATAATAATTTAAATAGTTATCGAGTTTTGTCATTGTATTATACTATTAGGTAATTGTGGTTTCCTAAATAACTACCACTATGTTTAACAGAGGCGATATACGAGGTGATATAGGGATAAAAAGTGGCTCTTTATATACGTTGTTTGTTAGAGGGGGTGTACAAGGAAGGATAGATGGGTCGAACTCCAATTAATTTTATTTTTTTTTAATTTATAATCATAATCAATGTATCTTCCACATAATTTTTTTTCATGTGAGACTAATAATAGTAGATTGGCTCTCTGAACTTGTCCATAATTGTTTTTTAGCTCCCTGAACTTTGCAAATGTCTTACCAGCTCTCTAAACTTGCTTATTCCGTAACAACTGAATACAAAAACCATAATACTAACTCGTGTTAAAGAGCAAAAATACTCATAATGTTTTGGAACATGAGTAATTTTACCCCTAACGTCTAAAATGGTGCAATTTTACCCCTAACATTGGAAACCAAGAGCAATTTTACATTTAACATTGATAAATTGGGTTAATTTGAGAAATAATTCATCAAATTGTCTTCTCGGTCATGAATCTTGTCATCTACACTTCATACGTGCATCATTTTATCGGTAACAAATCACAAACATATGTTGGGATGTGAAAAAAAATATACTATCTTTTGTACAAATTGGACAAAACAATTCAAAAATTTCACCAATTTATAAATTTGATCTTGGCTACTAACGTTAGGGGTAAAATTGCACCATTTTACACGTTGTGGGTAAAGTTACTCCTGACCTAAAATATTAAGAGTATTTTTGCTCCTTAACCCTACTAACTCTGGTTCCTCAATATTTTGAAAGGTAGGGGAAGAAAAAAATTACCTCACAAATAGATGTATTTTTAGAATTTAGGTTTAATAAGTTTTGGTATTTATTTGGTACAGAATAAGCAAGTTTAGGGAGCTGGTGAGACATTTGCAAAGTTCAGGGAGCTAATAAATTTTTATGGACAAGTTTAAGGAGATGGTGATACGAAATAAGCAAGTTTAGGGAACTGGTGAGAAACTTACAAGTTCAGAGAGTCAATCTACTATTATGGATAAGTTCATGGAGCTGGTGATGTATTAGGCCTAATTTTATTGACCTATTTCAAAGCTTAGTAACCAATTCACAATATAAGCTCAAAAAAAGTGAAAAGACTAGTCAGACTTGCCACATATCATTTGCTTAAATATAACAGCAATCTATACTATATACTAAATTTGTAGTTAATAGTACTGATGTATCATCTCTTGAAGATATCTATGGCCCGATGTGCCATTTTCTTAAAATATTGTAACTCTTCTTCTTCACAACTTTTCTCCTTAGCTTTGCATGACCATGGTGATAAACCGTTCCCAAATAATTACCCACGTTCTCAATCTACCCATTCTTTATCTATTCAGAATACACGTTTTATTGGTAACTGCTTTTCTTCTTCTTCATTTGCACTTTGTTTTCTTCATTTTATGTCTTACTTCTTCTCGAATTTTGATTGCATTTGTTGTCGATCTGTGTTTTCTAACCGTTCAAATTTGTCATCTTCGAGCGAGGAGTAATTCCAAGAGACGCTTGTTCAAAGAAGCTCAGATCTAGTAATCTTCACCTACCCCCAATGTATATATGGAATCTACACTATTATTTAAAATACATAAAATTAATATGATTATTTTTGTTTGTATATGTAACTTCTTAAATAAATTCAGTAAGTAACATCAAAAATGAAATATTATAGATTTGTTTATTTACAATTTTTTTTCAGTAAAAATGGGGTGATGGTTTAGGGAAAGGCCGGACATCCCGACTAGGTCGGCATATTATTAAAAAGCAAAGGAATAGTATACAAAGGAATAAAGAAACAAAAAGAGGAGAACAGAGCAAAACTAAATTCTAGATTGTTCAATCGAACTATAATCACCATAAATGAAAGAACTCCAAAATGAAAGAAAGGTATCTCCGTTCCCGTCCCGTTAATCCCCAATGGGGATCCCCATTATTCCACGTGATAATTGATTTTTTGGATGATTTTAAGTACATTTTAATTAGGTGATTGATTGTTTTCAATTTTTAGTTTTATTTTTATTTTAAAATTTTGAGAATGGTTGCTAATATTTGGTATTATTAGCTACTGTTTTTTAAACGTTTTGCTTTTACTGATTTTTTAAAACGGTGATTCCCCACAGTGAATAGGGAATGAGAAATGTGAATAACTTTTTTGGAACATCTCTAAACTGGATATGGGGTCCCTGTGGGGACGGGGATGGAGATCAGGGGATGGGAAATGCATTCCCCGCCCCATCCTGTTTACATCCGTAGAGAATTCTTGCCGCAACAGATGAAATCTCTGCTTCCACTTGCTCTACTATTATTTTGTATAAACTCAGAAACAATCCCGTGTAGGCTAGCATCATCACCTATGGAATGTTCAATTTATACAAACGAAAAGTAAAGTTTAAGTTCCATATAAGAAGGTGTTTCATCTTAGCAAATTACTAATTAGCATAGATTGTCTCACCACATCTTGTGAATTGCCATTCTTAAGCCAAACCTATTGTAAACAAAAAACTGAAATGAAAGGTTTTGGACAATTTTGACTTCATTTTTATTTTCACTATAAATCCATTTTAATATGAGAAAAAGTTGTAAAAAAAAACATTTATGAAACCTGTTCTAGAGCTAGTACATATTCTTCATTAGACAATTAAATAATAGTAACTTTGTAAGGATTTTATAAAAGGACAGATTCACACTGAGCTCATGGAATTTTTCATTATGCAATATATATTCATCTCAATTAACACACTTTCTTCTTTGTCTATGTCATAGGGATGAAGGCTTAAACATTGTACTAACGTGACACATAATATTAATCATAATAAAGCAAATGGATCATAACATGAAGAGTCATATATATTTTACTAAAACTATTATTGGATCTATATTGATAATTTTCATTATAGAACTTCCCATAATTAAACAAGATAACATCTTATTAATATTGATGTTCAGTCGAGATATGTTCAGGTGGTGATCCAGGTCCAGGGTTATGAATTGGGTTTTGTCCCCCATGAGTTTCTCTCAAAGAATGACTGTTTGTCGGGAGTTGGGGTGGTTCTCCAGGTCCGGGGTTATGAATTGGGTTTGGTCTGCCAGGGGTTCTTCTGAAAGAATGACGGCTGTGATGAATTGGGTCAGGTCCACCAGGAGATAGTCTAAAAGAATGACCATAAACTCGGCTTGACTGTTCATGATCAGCAGTAATGAGTTGGGATGGGTGATGAATTGGGTCTGGTCCACCAGGAGATAGTCTAAAAGAATGACCATAAACTCGGGATGACTGTTGATGATCATCGGTAATGAGTTGGGTTGGGTGATGAATTGGGTGTGGTCCGCCAGGAACTTCTCTAAAAGAATGACCATAAACTCGGGTTGACTGTTAATGATCAGCTGTAATGAGTTGGGGTCGGTGATGAATTGGATCTGGTCCGCCAGGAACTTGATTGAAAGAATGACGGTAAACTTGAGGCAATTGAAGAGAAGGATTTGCATTAGAAACTTGCACAGTTAGAGCATGAAGAAGAATGAGCATCATAGCTCCTATTGTTGATAAAATCATACTGGATAAGTGTATTGCATTAAGATATCCAATTAGAGGGATATATATATACAAACACTGAAAATCTTAGAGGATCTGATATAAAACCATGAATTGCAAGTATACAGAATTTGAGTTTTATATTTAGCAACTTGGGTCAGAGGAGATTTGATCCCTTGAACCCAAACCAATATCACTACAAAAATAATAAGTTTTGGGTACAAATGATTTGAGACAAATTGTATTTTTAGTCCTTAATTTTAGTTTTGAAATTAACACAGAGGACAATTATATTTATTGTCTTATATGGTTCTTTAATCTAAAATGGGGGACAAGTTTAATTAATAGAATTAATATATATAAATTTACTAACATTAAAAGGACAAAATCGGATTGATTTTGTTCTCCATCTTCTCCCCTCAGCCTCCCTCCCTGTCAGCCGACTCACACGTCTCCATCTACAACCAGCGCCACCGTATCCTTTCTCGCTCTTCTCTTTTATACATTTGTATTGCCTTCTCTCCCTTTTATTTCCCTAAAGCCTGATCGATGAATCCTAAAGCAATCCACAAGTTCGAGGGCAAGGGTAAGCAATCGACAAGTTCAACAGCAAGGTTACGTCGGTCATACTGAGTTCCGTAATTTCCTTGCCGTCAATGATATGAGTTGTTTAATTTCTTTTTGCCCATCTGTTCCTCCTCGATTATTTTCTCAAAATTTATGTTGTCGATTTCTATAAACCCGGAAACAAAATCCTGAGCGATTGTTAATAATTGGCGGTGTTTGGAGAAGAGAATGAAGGAGAATATGGGAAACCCCCTTCATCTGAAGTCGTTGAACCATATATCTCTGGTGTGCAGATCGGTTGAGGAATCCATTGATTTTTTACCAGAATGTTCTTGGATTTTCCCCCCGATAAGGAGGCCTGGATCTTTTGATTTCGATGGAGCTTGGTAATTTCAAGAAAATTTTCTATATATCTATCTGGTTTTTTTCAAATAAAAATGGAAAAAAATCTTGATCGTGGTTTGTTGTATAGGTTGTTTCGGTACGGAATTGGAATACACTTGTTGCAGTCGAAGATCCAGAGAACCTACCAAAGAAAGGTGAAATTAATCTGAAAGATAATCATATTTCGTTCCAGGTAAGTGAATCAGGCGACTCATTTGTTAGCTTGGGTTTCGCTGTGGTTAGATAGACCTATAGTTGTATACTAGTGCAGGGTTTGGATTTTGGAATGTCAATTTGAACAATGTTGTCTCTAATATACTCTAAGTTAAGTTGGTTCTAATGAATTAGATAATCTCTGATGCAGGCATATGTTGCAATTTTAGTTAGAAAAATATAATATCAATAAGTATAAACATATGTGCTGTCTCTTTAGGAGTTCTGAATCATAATAGTTTTTTTTCAGTTGGAATATTCAAAATGCAATTTGATGATGTCTTTACCAATTGAAATGCATCAATTTATTTTGGGATAAGGTACCAAAATAGGCCTATGGTTTTTGGGAAAGTATCAATCTAGCCTCCACGTATAAAATAGCACCAATATAGACTTAACGTTTTAAAAAAGGTACCAATTTAGGCCTTGATAACGGAATGAGACACGTCATTGATATTACTCTGTTATCGAGGCCTAAATGGGTACCTTTTTCAAACGTTAAGCCTATATTGGTGCTATTTTATACTTTAAGCCTAAATTGATACTTCCTCAAAAATCATAGACCTATTTTGGAGCTATATGAATATTGTTAAGGGAGGTGCTTACATTAGTGGATTTGTATTATGGTTGGCACTTAGTATACCAAAGGGAAAAGTTAAAAAACAATATTTGAATTTTCTTTTTATCTATGCTAGCAGAAACTAGACCTTGAATATATTTAATTATATTATGTGAACTCCAAGTTTGAAATGTGCAGGGAAATCAGGATCGTGAGGTGCAATATTCTTATTTTTCTTCTTTCGATTCTTCTGCTTATTAGCTGTATAACTTGGGAGATTGTTTAAATTGGAAAATAGGTTAGTCTGAAAGTTTATTTTTACTTCATAGCCATTTCACTTTATTTTCTTAGTTTAATTGGACTAATTTCATAACATTAGATGGTAAGGTTTATAAACACTCCTTTTATTGGATCATATCAACAACTCTAAGGGATTTACACTTGAGCACCTCTATTATCTTGCAGATGGTTTTCATGATGCATGACGTGATAGGTCTTTCTTGCCACCGAACAACTATGAACAAGTTTTGCCTTTTGATTCATATGAGGTCTTTCTTTTGGGCAGGTAAATTGCTTTCTCTATTTTTTTTGCATTTGCTTGTTCAATGCAATAATCTAGAGCTAATGGTTAATTGTTTTGTTTTGAGAGAATTAAGGATAAAAAAAATTAGATGCAACTATTCTATTTCCTTAGGTTTTGGTCTCCCGATTGAAGAGATTAAGTGTTCTTGTAAAGAAAGGGAAGAAAGGCAACATGGTTTCTGTTGATCACTTCCTTGTTGGTCATTATTTGCTTCATGTTACAGAAATATATAGATGAGATGTTACAAAATGGTGAGAAGAATATACATTGATCTACCATTTTGTAAACCAATGTTCTTGTTTTGCTGTCATTTTAATTCCCCTCAATTGTTGTTTATGTTGACTTGCCTGATATTTGGTTCAGACATGTTATTGTAAACATGTTACTTCGAGATCTTCTGGTCATGCTTAAAACCCGTAAGTAGCTAGATCTGTACCAACTTATTGGCCACATTAACAGCCTCACCTCTTATTTTTTCAGGTTTTTAATTACATAAGTTAGTTATTCTAAAGTTTGTCAATTTCCATGCTATATGTGTGCAGGTCTTTGTAATGACTCATGTTCCGGAAAATGTCTTAGCTTCATTACTTTCTACTTCGTATCAGTCTCGATTAAGGTATGCTTGTTTCTCTAATGCAGAAATTTATGGATGCTGATGTTTCTTTACTGCCTATCACACTCTAATTGAAGTTTTGTCAATGATTTGGTCCTATTAAATATCCTAGAGCAGCAATATTGATTTGGTCCTATTCAATATATAATCACGTGAAATATGATGTTCAAATCACATTCTTCAGTAGAAGCTTTTATGTTTATAGTTTCTCTTTGCATTAACTGCAGTCCTAGAACCACGGCTGTACACATTTGTTATTTGCAAAGCCAAGTAGTATCTCTCTAACATGGACCATTAACATCTTACCTGTGATCTCGTTCACTATTATTCAGGAACGTTCTGCACCATATCTCTGCTCATCCATGCTCATGAGGAGATCCGCGTGATCAATCTCACATTTTGTATTAGAATGAAGACACTCAATTTTATCCGTTGTGCATGTTGCTTATATTAATAATATGAATTGTGAGATTGCAGAGAAGATTCAGTTTGCTTCTCTTGAGGTAGCATCTCCAAAATTCATGTCATTTATACAATTTATCAAACATTTCATAGGCATGGAAACTACAGACGAAAATAACAACTGAATTTCATTACAAGGTTGTGAACAATGGAGGCACCCGCGAGAATGACAACAACACAACACCATCCCCGGTAGGCTGCTCCAAATCTCTTATTCATTGTTTTTCTTTTCTTTCTCTCAATTTGAGACTTAACTAACCAAATCATGCTTTATGTTACAAACCTTTTATAAGGCCAACTTGGATAGTTATTACCTATAGGCCAATTTTTCTGATTTTTCAATGGTCGATGATGCTCTCATCTTTCGAATTTGATTATTTTTTTGTTTGATTGTTCTAGTGGTGTTTGTTTGTGTCTGTATTTTGATTGAGTTGCTGGTACTAGGGTAGGTCTCAACAACTTGGGGATTTTGGTTGTTGCAATAGCATTTGGGGTTTTCTAGATTCATCCATGAAGAATTCAACATATTTGAAGGTGCATTCTCTGTCTGAAACTCAATTCATTTTTGTCTAACATGGTGATGAATTAAAAATGTTCACATAGTGCTTTTTTTCACCTTTGTTGTTTGATCGTGACTTGATTTTCAGTGGCAAAGCATGTTGTTGATTTATGTGCAGCTCCTGGTAGCTGGAGTCAGGTATACTTGATTTCGATGATGCTCTTGTATTGCATTATATAGTACTTGGCTATTTGATAACAGAAACGCTTATAGAAATGTGCAATTGCAGGTTTTGAGTTGTAAATTATATCTACCAGCTAAACTTTCACAAGATTCAAGGTTGGTTATTTTTTCTATAATTCTGAAATATATGCTTGAATCGAAATTAAAACGCCATTCATCTTCTCTTCCAATTTTGTGTCCTGATATTGCCTTAACTTACAATTGCCAGGGCTTGTTTTAAACTTCAATTTTGTCATCTGTCTTGATAGTTTGACCAGACCTTAACCTCCAATTTTATATACACATTATGCGTACATTGGAATTGTGATTCCTTTGTTAATTTGATGTTTAATTGTTGTATGCTGATTGTAGGCTTTGGAAATCCAAGGTAAACATACATTTCATAACAGTTAATTTTCTCTTCTCTATGCAGCTCTGGGTAACCCGGAAACATACATTTCATAACAGTTAATTTTCTCTTCTCTATGCAGCTCTGGGTAACCCGGTTGTTGTAGCAGGTTGTTTTGCAGTTGGCTCCTTCTTTGCAGCAGCAGCCGTTCAAAATCATAGGTATGTAAACTCATGTGTTGTTTGTTTCTCTTTTGTTTATTCTGTTGTGCATCCCTGATATTCATGCTTTTAAGTTTTATGTTTTGTTTCTGCTTTTATTTTCAACAGAACACTTGTTTTAGTCATGCATAACTTTCTCTGCGAGTGTTGATCCTACCATTATAGGCATTAGCAAATCTGTTGCAATTAAACGCTGCGGTATGGAATTTCAGGATGTAGATACTTTAAGACAGTTTCGTCTCTTTCTAAAACATTTGTATTTCCTAATTAAGGATGAATGCTATAATTTCAACATAAGTTTCTGCGACATTTTATAGGAGCTCTCTTCAATCCAAATTGCATATTTATTTCATTTTATGGTTTGACAAAATTTTGGACAGAATATTTAAGGACCGATATTGTCTCCTTTGCATGGGGACGACAATTGTCCTTTAATTTGTAGACAAAAAATCATCCCGTAAGAATAGGGACAAAAGTTGTCTCGTTTATATGGAGACGACAATTGTCCATTTCTTTGAAGACAAAAAATAGTCCTCCAAAGATAGAGACAAAATTTGTCTCCTTTGTATGGGGACGATAATCGTGCCTAGAAAGAGGGATGATAACCGTCCCTCAAAATGAGGACGACATTTGTCCTTATTCTTAGGGACGACAATCGTCCCAAAAAATGAGGACGATATCATATTTTTGTCTCCTATAGAATAGGGTACGCTCGCATAGGGGACGAAACCAAGGGACAATTAAAATTGTCTCCAAAAGCAAAGGGGACAATTTTTCTTATTTTTGGGGACAATTTTAATTGTCCCCAATAATCGTTTTTTTTTTGTAGTGTATTTTCACTTGGACTGGATTTGGCTTCCATGTTTTCTAACAATCAAACCCATAGATAACCAATATTTTCACTTGGACTAGATTTGGCTTCCATGTTTTCTAACAATCATACCCATAGATAAGCTTGAGTGGGTAGCTTCATTTTGGTTGCAAAAAAATTAAATTCACTTAACCCAATTCAAAATCTTTTAGTGATAGAAATTATATTTAGCATCTTGTTTTCTTTCATGTATAAACTCTTTTAGTGATAGAAATTTAAAAATATATAAGGACAATTTTAAAATTTCAATGTTATTTTTGTATTAGGAAGTAAATTAACACCATCTTCCAAAAATTTGATTCTAAATCTATTTAACAAATTTTAACCCATTAATAATATTATATTGGATTTTTGTAATGTTTTCGTAAATCACGTGTAATTTTACTATCTCTATAAAAATGACATGTCAAAATATGAGATGTTCAATTTGTGTTTGCGAGTGAATCCTATTAATAGTTAATCATATTTTATTTTTCTGATTAATATTATTAGCTTTTATTGCATTATATTGTGTAAGGGTTCATTTAAAAAATTTATTAACAACCTCAAAATGAATTTTTTCAAGAATTAAAATTTTTTAGTATCACATTTACTATGAAATAATATTTTTTATTTTTTTAGCTTTCTCTCAAGTGTAAACATTAACTTTCTTTTAATCACCAGACAATGCATAAATTACATCAAAACTAAAAAGTTGAAGAATTAAAATTCTTTAAAATATGCTCTTTAAAACATCCTCTTCAAGAAGTCCATCATTTCACAAGCATGCATATCTATGAACTATTTTTTTACATCTATATAATGTGTAAAAGTTAATCAATGAAGTCATGTTATAGTTATCCGCGAAGTTCTGTGGTTAAATTGCATGTTTGAGTCGTGATCAATTTATTTTTTATTCATTAAGTCATTATAAATTAAACTGTTGATTAATTATTTTTAAATACATTAAGTCTCTATTTTTTAAATGGATATACTAAGTCTTTGATTAATTATTTTTTTTCATTATATTAAGCCCTCCCGTAACAATTCATTTATGCCAGAAATTCAAACTCGGTTTAGCATGCATAAACTGTACAAGTTATGGATACAAATATGCACAAACTCAATATTTTTCTAAAATAAAATGTATGTGCCACAAGCTTTGATTGGTTTGCTAGCATGTGAGACAGAAATGTACAAGTTATGGATACAAATATGCATTGAAAGATGCGGCAAAATACTACTGTGATATCAGCAAATGTTCCAAAAGGCTTTGGAATTTGGATATGCATAATAAAACCAAGATATTATTTTTAATTGAAGTTATTATTATTATTTGATAAATTATTTTTAACGAATATTATATTAATTCTCTTCCAATCATTAAAGAACTAAACCACTTCAAAGGGAATAACATTCTAATTTTATATTGAACCACACAAAATTAAGAAATAGTCATTTATTTGGATTCTCACACTACAAGAAAAAGGAGTAATAGTAAGAAAAATTTAATAAGGGTCTAAAATTCACTTATAAAAAATACTTTTAATAAGCACAAATTCTATTATTATTTAATAATAAGCAAAAACCATTTTTGATTTACTTTTACCAAAAAAAAACCCCTTATTAATTCATTCTAAAGTAAAACCCCTTTATTTTCTATTTTAATATTTAAATTAAAACCCCTTATAAATTCTAATAAAAAAATTAAATACTTATTAATTATAGTAATAACAAGTTAATCACTTATTAATTTCTTTTGCTTTTAATGCCCTAAATTTTCCCCCCATGAATTTTCATTTCCCTCCCAAACTTTTGGTTCTCTCCCTCTTTTCTTTTTGTTCCCCCCAAATTAAGGGTCATTACCATAACCCCATGGCTGCTGTTCTTCTTCCGTCAAACATAATGACTGATGTTTTCTCCTCTCTTCGCCACTCTCCATGAACGTCAATTTCCTCTCTTGGCCGCTCTCTATGAACGTCATTCTCCTCTCTTGGCCGCTCACCTCCTGCCTCAGTTCGGTCTCACTGCTAAGGTTTCTTTCTTTCTTCCATTTTTGTAATCGTTCTCCATGTATGTTTGTGTTTTCTGCGAATATGTTCTATTGATTGCAGGTTAAGAGAAGGAAGTCACAGAATGTTAAGTCCAAGCAAAAACATATCCACATGGAGTCTCGAGAACCTAATCACAGTATCCAATTTGTAAAAACTTTAAACGTCTCTTCTTTTTCTTTCTTATTCTTGAGCTATTTTGCTTATTGATTCTACATACATTTAAACTTTTATTTTGATTAGATTCGATTTAATCTTTGTTTGGTGTTTATTAGTTGAAAAATGAGGTTTCCCCTCTTAATTCGTGCTCATTATTTGTCTTAGCTGCTTTAATTTTAAGGTTTTCTTCTTATTTTCTCTTCCTAAGTTTGTAAGTACATGGAAGAGGTGGAATAGTGTTTTAGGTTTCAGCAGTCAGATTGGACTTAGTTTTTCAAAATTGAAAATGAGTGCTGAAATTGTTTTTGGCTTTTTACATGGTGTTATGTATAAAGTGGAATACTGGGAGACTTCTTACAAGGATTGAGGTTTGTGTGATTGATTTGATTGTGTTCATGTTTTTGCATAGAGTGTCAAAAGCAGATTTTGGGAGTTGGATTTAGCAAGGATAGCAGGCTTTCCTCCCTAAGGCTGGACTAATAAGCAGAGTTAACAACTTCAAGGAGTTAAAAGAAAATATTAATTTAAAATTCTTCAAATTTATTGCTTTCATTAGTTGACCATGTATATACTCTGAATTTTATAACCAAATTATGTATAACACATGAAATGCGCAGAATGTGTTGATGCTATACTATCGTATAGATTATGTTTTCTATAAAATCCAGTGGGAATTGCTCATGTATCTATTTTCTTATTGTTTTTTGCTTTCGTCTGGTTTCTAACTAGAGGATGGAGCAAATGTCTTGCAGTGACATTAATATATGGATTCCTTCTCTTAATTTGTTATACGGCTTATATCTGCAGTTATTTTTGAAGAGGCTTACGATTGTTCATATGCCTCCACCTATGGTGGGGCGTGATGTTCATACACCCCACCTGTGGTGGAGGCATGTTCTTCACATGCCCCGATACCGAAAATTTGATTTTTAAAAAATCATTCGATTTTATTTATAACAATCGTAAATAAAACATATTTTTGAACAAAATTATGTATCATTAGTCATTTCCCATGTTTTTTCTTTACCAAATTAGTCCGGATTAGATTTTGGAGAGTTTTGTGTTTTTTGTGTTTTTGAGAGGATTTGAAAATTTGAGAACATGAGTGAATTTGTTAAAAGGGCAATTTCGTCTTTTCACGGGGCTAGGGGTGGGAAATGGTGGCTAGATTTAGTAATCCACAATATAAATTATAATTTATATTAAATTAAATGAATTCTGGAAACTATTGTATGTGTATAGTCTCAGGGTTCAGAATATTATACTATATAATAATTTCAACCATTTAATTTATTATATATTAAATCTAAAGCTAACTTATAATCAGATACAATTAAATTATACTAACTAATTATTAATAAATATAGTTTCTAATTAAATTTAACTTAGTTCGATCGGTTCGGTCAATTCGATAATTTTGATTTAAAAACCGAACCGACCGAATTTACCGAATTGTTATAAAAAATTAAACCAAAATCGAACCTAATAGATCGAAAAGCCGAACCAAAAAACCGAAATGCTTCGGTTCGGTCGGTTATTTCGGTCCGGTTCGGTTTTTGAACACCCATTGTAACTCTGATATTATTAGTCATATTGTTATTTTTTCTAGTTTTTTTATATTGATTTTTAAAAATAATATAAAATATAAAAATTAACTAATCAGAAATTAGAATAAAAGAAATGAAAACCTAATATAAACATTGTTTTGTTAACAACAATTGCATCCGGTATTCTTCATCCAGAAGACATATTGTTGGGCAATTGTTATTGTTACTTGGTCCGCTTTTGAATTTATGAAAAAAACCCAACCTTAGTCTTCAATCCATGTCGGGTTGGGTTGGTGTGTGGACTCTATATTTTTTATTGAAAAAATAATAATATTTATTGTTATTATTTTTAATAATTCGGATTTAATTGTTTTTTATATAATTAAATTCCTTTTCTCCTAACGTTTCTTCAATGGTCATGGTCAATGGTCATAGTAAATCGAAACTGAGCATTTATAAAGTGCAGACAGAAACAAGTTGGTACAATACAATTAGAATTCGTACGATGCAATTTTCTTTAAGTCATTGTTTTATGTTATTTTTTAGTATTTTATGAGCGTTTTGTACTTAGTTTTCATTGTATTTTACCTTATTCTCGTCTTAATTGGAGTTTGGAGTAATTTTAGAAATTACTTGATGAGCTGCGATTCCAAAATTAGAAGGAAGAAATCAAATCTAGCTAAACCCCAAAACCTTCCTTACTAAATTCTAAATCAATTATGGCAAGAAAAAGAAACATCCTTGAAGGTTATGGAGATATAAATCTGCCTAAAAACACTCCAAAACCTTCCTTGGTCAATTCCAAATCAAATATGGCAAGGTAAGGCAACAACATTAAAGACTATAGAGACAATTTAGGTGGTTTTTATGTAAATATGTGACCCAAAACTCCTATAAATAGGGACCTTATTGCTAGTTAGCTCCTGACACCATTTTTACATCGTTTGTAGCTTATTTTCATTCACTTTACCTTTCAGTTTCACTGGTTCTTAGAAATTATTTTCTTTATTTCAGTTCTACTTCTCTTTTAGTGTCGCAAAGGTTAAACTAATCCATAGTTTAGACCTTGCAAAGCTAGACTTTGGTTTGCATTCACCTTGTGTACTCAAGTACTATTATATTGACGTTCTTATTTTCTTTCATCTTTATCTTCTTCCATTTCTAAGATTTCAATTTTAGTATATTTGAGCATGAGTTCCCTAATTCTATTTCTACGATGCTTACATGTTTTAGCTCAATCATGAGCTAAATCCACATGGGCTAGGATGAAGGTAAACTTAGCCTAATCAAATATGAATTTTTAATGAGTTTTAATATTGTGTTGTAAGAACTTAGCAAAAGAATTAAGTGACAACCATTGCTTTATCTCTATTTGAAAATACACTTTTACCCTTGTACAATTTACCTTATTTTCTGTCATCCTCTATCGCTCTCATCAATTTCTCTCAACCATAACTTACTATTTTCTTTCAAAATACAATGAGATAATGTAAAAATTATTTACCCTTGCTACATAAAAAACAATGAAAGCCTAAACAAAAGTAGTTTATGCATGCTTGTATTAATATCAATTTCAGATACCTAATGTAAAATCCTCTTGTGAATTGGCACTTAAAGAATTGAAAAATTGAAAATAATTATCTATCTTAGTGTTATATTTTTTAAGAACACCTTAAACAAAACATAGTTATCAAATCCAGATTCATGAATTATGACTCATTCATCCAATTGTAAGATTGGGTTCAAATTTATAATATTATATGTATATATAAAATTTACCATGATATGCTTAATACTATCAAATATTAATCTAGAGTGAGTTTAGTAGTTTCTGTCGTTGAAGTTCTTAATGAACAATGTGGAAAATTATGAAGATAATTTGGTTCTTATCGACTGTTGTTGCACGATGACAAAGTGCACACGTTCTCTAAATGGGCTCGGATAGGATGGAACTTGTGTATTGAAATTTAAAAATCATGTTCACATGTTTTGATTTGTTAATTAATTATATTAATCTTGTTTCTTATTCTTTAAATTTGTTGTTGGTTCTTTTTCCACTAATTTATCTCATTCCTTGATTAGAGTTACAATTTTCTTAAATAACAATATGAAATTTGGGATAAGGTAGATTGGCCGCCTATAGATCCTATTCAAAATAGAGCTGAATAGACCTAAATCATACCATTCCAATTGTGAATTGTAAGATTATGTGATAATTTGGATTGACCTTATAGATTTCGCTCGAATTATAGTTCAATGGGTTCGAATCCTGAATCATAAATTTCTATTAATAGTGAAACAAAGTGACGTTTTACTTGAATTGCACTTTTAGAGAAAGTCCTGAATAATAAGCTTTTGTTTCGTCATGAGGGGCTTAATGTTACCAAATATGAACGATTAGGTGCCTCGGGATGTCTGGAAACCAAATTACACTTCTATCCATTACTTATTATTATTACTTTTTTAATATTCTTAAAGAAAGTATACTGATAGTAGCTATTGATACAATTTCTTGGTTTTTAAGGAAGTAGCAGCCAAGACATATATTTAGTTATACTTGAGAAGAAGAAAGTAGATAAAAAAGGAAAAAGAACAACTTGATGCTCAAAATGATTGGGTTCCCAAGACAATGATGAAGCATGTCTTGGCCAAACCATATACTGTGTATTATGAAAGGAGACTAGCAGGCAACGTTCTACCACAGAAGAAGTAAGAAGATGAAGAAGGAAAATGAACAACTTGATGCTCTAAAGAATTAGCTTCTAGATACACTAGTGAAGCCTGTCCTGGCCAAACAATATATTATGTATTATGAAAGGACACCGCCAGGACAGACTTCACATGTGTCTCTGAAACCCAATTTTTCTGAGCATCAAGTTTTTCTTTCTCCTTTTTCATCTGCTTACTTCTTCGCTCGTAGAACTTAAAACTTTGTCCGGGTGCTGAGTTTCATGTCACTCTCCTTTTATAATACACAATATACAATTACCAAGGACAGAATTTATCAGTGTCTCTCGAACCCAATTCTTTTAAGCAACAAGTTGTTCATTTTCCTTCTTTATCTGCTTACTTCTTCTTTAGTAGAACTGAATATCTGTATGGATAGTACTTCCCTGGAAACCATATCAGAATGACCAGCTATCAATATAATTTCTTTAAGAATATTAACAATAATAATAAGTAGAGGCTATAAGTAATGTTATCAGAACCGGATCAGATATCAAACCGGATTTATAACTGGGTCATGGGTCACTTGGTCGGACCATATGACTCGGATTGGTCGGACTGGATAACGTAATAAATAAATAATATTTATATATTAAATATATATAATTAATTTAAAATTATTTTTATAAATTATATATAAACCAATATATGGCATGGCATATTAATAATAATAAATTTTTTTGAAGAAACTAATAATAAGAAATAGAATATAATAAGAAGTTAAGATTATGTTGTTAAGAAAAAATAATAAGAAGTCAAGCATATGTTAAAAAAAAAGTTTAAGAAATAAAACACTGAGTAAAGAAGTCTGATGGAAGGTCCAACTAACAATTTGAGATAGAAAGTTTCCCACATCGGAATAATAAATCAAGTCAAGATAGGTGCTCCATATATATATAGTTTCAATACCTCTGTTAATCTTGTGCGCATGAAATTATTGTGCGCATGAAAGACATTGATTGTATTTCCTGCACTGATCAAGAACAAACTTGTTGACGCTCAAATGAGGTTCTCCTTCATAAGCTCCAACAACTTGATGAATCTTCTCCATCAATTTTGCGCTCATGTAACTGTTTTCAGGCACCCGTATCCCATGAAATCCACCATTTATAGTCAGTGGAGGCATTTGAACAATGGGAAACCTGTTAAGAACTTGAAGATTGTGAATGTATCCCTTTTTCTTTGTTGGAGCACTAATATGTTTTGAATCAACAAATTATGACTTCACTTCAAATAAGAAACTTCGACAAACAATATCAAGTTTTTTATATGAAGTGAGGTCATAATTTGGTAATTTGAAACATATTAGTGATGCGGTGAGGAATAGGGGATACCGTCACAATCTTTCTGATAGGTCCCAATCAGGTTACTCAATTGGCAAAGAAAATATTCTGCTTAGGGTGAGAATTAACTAAAGATAATTGTTGAAAGTATTTTTTTCTCCCCCTTATTCAGTTCTAATTCAGAGTTTAAATACAAAGAAATTTCAACTACTATCCCTATTTTCTAGCAGCTATCTCTAAAAAATAGGAAAACAATAACAAATGCACGTTACATAAAGATATTCTACTTGACCTATTATTCAGCAAAACAAAATCAGTTGCTGCTGATTTAATTTATTCAAACCATAAACCCCACTTCTTTTAGAACTCTAAGTTTACTGACCCACTTCAATTCCTTGTAAACATGGCAGTTCCTAATCAATAAATCGTGGGTTCCTCTTCGGCAATCGTTGAGATCTTCGTGGTCTATCAATACCATCCCGTGGAGCAGGAACCTTGTCCTCAAGGTTCAAATTCACAAATTGATCTTGCACTGCTTGAGCGTCTTCCCATGTAGCATCTTCAGTGGGTAAACCCTTCCATTTAATTAGACTTTCTTCAACTATTTTGGACCCTCTTTTGACCCAAAGCGTATCTAAGACAGCTTCTGGCACCAACTGAATTTCACCATCCTCAACAATCGGGGGTAAATCAACACTGGTAGTAATAGCATCTCCTATCTTCTTTTTCAGCAAGACACGTGAAAAACCGGATGTATACGGGACCCATGTGGCAATGTGAGTTTATAAGCCACCTTACCAATTTTTTCCGCAATTTGATAAGGTCCAAAGAAACGACATGCAAGCTTTTGATAGGCACGTTTAAAGACGGATTGCTGCCGGTATGGATGTAATCGCAGGAATACAAAGTCTCCAACTTCAAATTCAACATCTCTCCTTTTAGAATCAGCTTGTTGCTTCATTCGATTATTAGCAGCCTGCAAATTCTCTTTGAGCTGTTTAAGCACCGCATTACGAGTCTCCAAGGCCTGATCAACTTCATGTACATGGCTACTGTTTCCATGATAAAAAGGAATTGTAGGGGATGGGCGTCCATAAAGGGCTTGGAAAGGAGTCATCCCAATAGACACATGATAAGTTGTGTTATACCATAATTCAGCCCAAGGAAGAAAAGAACTCCATTTGCGGGGCTGTCGATAAGCAAAACACCGTAGATATTGCTCAATGCAGCGGTTGACCACCTCCGTTTGCCCATCCGTTTGCGGGTGATAAGCAGAGCTCATTTTCAATCGAGTACCTGAAAATTTGAAAAATTCTTGCCAAAAACGACTTATAAACAGTGGATCTCGATCAGTTATAATCGACTTTGGCATGCCGTGAAGTTTCACAACCCCTTCGATAAACTTGTCAGCTACAATTTTTGCTGTATATGGATGGGATAGGGCCATAAAATGTGCTGATTTACTGAGTCTATCCACCACAACAAGAATTGAATCCCTACCATGAGAAGATGGAAGACCATCTATGAAGTCCATGGTGATATCATCCCAGACTTCGCACGGAATTGGAAGCGGCTGTAGAAGTCCAGCTGGTGTCAATGTTGCACTTTTAGTCCGTTGGCAGGTGTCACAAGAAGCTACATATTGCTGCACTGTTTCATACATCGATGGCCAATAAAATTGTTGTGTCAGTCGTTTATAAGTTCGTAATACACCGGAATGTCCACCAATTGGCGAGTCATGGAATTCTCATAGCAAACGTTGGACTATGTTGGAGTGGGGTGGTATGACAACCCGATTTTTGTAGCAAACTAACCCATTTCGCCAATTATAGGAACCTCCATCACCACATGTAGCTTGGGCACCAATCTTTTTCATATATGGGTCATCATGAGCTGCTGCTTTAATTGAATCCCATAAATCAGTTTGGGATACAAACAAAGCATTGAGGATTGGGCTGCCTGACATTCGCGACAATGAATCAGCTGCATTATTTTCCCTTCCTGGTTTGTATGTAATTTCATAGTCGTAGCCAGGTAGTTTAGTGACCCATTTCTGCTGTTCCGGTGTAACTATTCGTTGTTCCAGCAGATACTTTAAGCTCTTATGATCTGTTTGTATGTAGAATCTCCTGCCTAGCAAATAGGGTCTCCATGTTTGAATTGCTTGGATTATAGCTAGCATTTCTTTGGCGTATACGGACCAAGACTGTTTTGTGGATCCTAATGCACGACTCATGAACGCAATAGGCTTGCCTTGTTGAGTCAACACTGCTCCTATGCCATCTCCAGAAGCATCTGATTCAATGGTAAATGATTCATTGAAATTTGGCATGGCTAATGTTGGTGTAGTAGTCATAGCCTTCTTTAGCTCTTGGAAAGCCTGCTCAGCTTCGTCTGACCAACTGAACTTTCCTTTTTTGAGCAGGTTGGTAAGTGGTCGTGCAATGAGGCCGTAATGACGAACAAACTTCCGATAATAACCTGTAAGTCCTAAAAAACCACGCAATTCAGAGACATTAGTAGGCCTTGGCCATGATAACATGGCCTTAATTTTCTCCAGATCCACCTTAACCCCCTGAGGAGTTATAATATGCCCCAAATACTCCAATTCTTGCAACCCAAAAGCACATTTGCTAATTTTGACACAAAATTGATGATGCCGCAAAATTTCAAAAGCTGTTTTAACATGTTCAAGATGCATGGTCCAATTGGGGCTATAAATAAGAATGTCATCGAAAAACACTAATATGAATTTGCGGAGGTACGGGCGGAATATTGAATTCATAAGAGCTTGAAAGGTGGACGGGGCATTACAAAGCCCAAAAGGCATAACTAAGTATTCATAATGGCCATTGTGTGTACGAAAAGCCGTTTTATGAACATCTGAAGGGTGAACCCGTACTTGGTGACAACCTGCCCGCAAATCAAGTTTAGTAAAATAATGGGCTCCATGGAGTTCATCAAGCATGTCATCAATAGTGGGGATAGGAAATCTGTCTTTAATTGTAACTAAATTAAGGGCTCTGTAATCAGTACAAAAGCGCCAAGAACCGTCTTTTTTCTTGACCAACAACACAGGAGATGAAAAAGGACTAGTGCTTGATCTTATAAGCCCCAATTTAAGCATGTCATGAACTTGTTTTTCAATTTCAGCTTTTTGAAAGTAAGCGTACCTATATGGTCTCACATTCACTAGTTCTGTTCCTTCTTTCAGGATAATTTGGTGGTCTACTTCCCTTGTGGGGGGAAGCTGAGTTGGTTCCGCGAAGAGATCCTCAAATTGTTGTAGCAAATGCTTCATATCAGTTTCAATATCGTGTGGAAGCATCTCAATGGAAGGTTGGAAACAAACAGCAAAGATAGTACTTCCTTGTCTCACATCTTTGTAAAGAACTTTGAGTGATGCATCTTGGATGGATTGGTTATCCAGCCCTTGCAATTTGTGCATTTGATTTCGCCATTCGAACTCCATAGTAAGCTGCTTCCAATTACAAGACACTGTCCCCAATTGCTCCAACCAATGGATTCCTAGCACCATATCCAAACCATTTATGGGCAAGGCATATAAAGTAAGGGTAAAAGGGATACCTTGGAGGAGGACATGCACATTTTCAAACTGGCCTTGGCATTTCAATGTCCTTCCATTAGCTACTTTAACATAAAATGGCTTTGTAGGGATGACCGAAAGTTGTAGCAGGTTTGCCACTCTTTCACTAATGAAATTATGGGTTGATCCACTATCAATTAGAACCACTACTTCACAAGAGCCAATTTTGGCCTTGACTCGCATTGTTTTATAAGCGGTCCACCCTGTTAGTGCATGAAGAGAAATTTCAGGTGTAGATTCAGGATCCCATTCATCGTCACTGATAATGTTGTTGCTGCCCTCCAAGAGTAGTAGTTGAGGCCCTTTACACCTGTGACCGAGTGTGAACTTTTCATCACAATTAAAACACAGCCCTTTTGCACGTCTCTTCTGCATTTCATCCCACGTCAATCTCTTCATTGGTGAAGCTGATTTTAATTTTGGAGATGTGGCATCAACTCCCGTTCGGGTGAATGGGCGGAACACGGCCCGTTGCTTCATCAGTTGTTCATCTCTCATTCTTGCGAGACTAATGGCATCTTTTAGTGTCTTTGGTTTGAACATTCGAATTCCATCTGCAATATCTGGTTTGAGTCCTCCCATAAATGTTCGTACCAAGGCTTTTTGCGACCATCCATGAACACTGTTCCCGAGCCGCTCGAACTCCTTTTGATAGTCACGAAGGGAACCTTCCTGTTTCACTCTCGAAAGTGCTTCATCAAAGTCTTCTGCTTCTGTTGGCCCAAACCTTGCCCAAAGTTCTTCTTGGAATATCTCCCAAGTCACCTCCTTCTCTTCTTCCTTATAAGATTTCTTCAACCATTGCCACCATTGATTAGCTTCGCCCTGTAGATGAAACGAAGCCAATGGTACTTTTTGTGAATCAATCGTACCTTGGTATTCAAAGAATTGATCCACCCGAGTGAACCATTCAGTGGGATCATCACCAACAAAGCGAGGAAATTCAATTTTAGCCAGTTTTGAAGTAAACAGTTGTCTACCCCCATCACTATGGTCTGGAAATTCATCACGCACGAACCCAGCACGGCTATTGTGAGGATGAGAATGAAACTCAGAATTGTTGCTTGAAGAGCCAGACTTGGTTCTGACTACAGTATCCGTGAGCGTTTTGATTGCCTCCTCCAGATGATGAAGTTTGCCATTAACACCATCCTCCATCTTACTAAAGCCAATTTGGAGAGTTGCCAAGCCTGTTTCCAGGTTTTCAATTCGCTCTTTGTTTGTTGCCATCTTGCGTAGCTCTGATACCAAATGATAGGTCCCAATTAGGTTACTCAATTGGCAAAGAAAATATTCTTCTTAGGGTGAGAATTAACTAAAGATAATTGTTGAAAGTATTTTTTTCTCCCCCTTATTCAGTTCTAATTCAGAGTTTAAATACAAAGAAATTTCAACTACTATCCCTATTTTCTAGCAGCTATCTCTAAAAAATAGGAAAACAATAACAAATGCACGTTACATAAAGATATTCTACTTGACCTATTATTCAGCAAAACAAAATCAGTTGCTGCTGATTTAATTTATTCAAACCATAAACCCCACTTCTTTTAGAACTCTAAGTTTACTGACCCACTTCAATTCCTTGTAAACGTGGCAGTTCCTAATCAATAAATCGTGGGTTCCTCTTCGGCAATCGTTGAGATCTTCGTGGTCTATCACTTTCAATTCATAACATGTTTCCTCTTGTTCAAATGCATCCACTGACCATAAATGGTGGCCTTTATGGGACACGAGTGCCTAAAAACGATTATCGGAGCGTGAAATTGACCGAGAAGCATTAGTCAAACTGATTAATATAAATCACTTGGTAACTCATTGTCGGTAAGATTTATGCATTTGCAAAGACATTTTTATAGTTTAAAAGTTTACAAATGCGGCTTATGGGTGTTAGTTAACCTAATATTCCTTCTCCAATCTAATATATGGTTTTAAGATTGATACAGTTGCGTACCATTTAACTATACTGAAAGACTTGTTCCCAAGAGGCATAAATATGTTGTCTATACGAGAGGCAGAAGTTTCTCTTCACCGGCTAGATATTAGGCTAAAGAATGTAGTGTCAGTTGAGCAGCAAAAAGTCAATAGAAACGTAATGAGGTGTTGGTGGGAGCAAACCAACCAGACCAGCAATTTGATAGACTTAGAAGATGTCCAATATTTAAAGGAAGACAAAATTAGTGCAACTAATTCAATCATTTTGAGGATTGGATGTAACAATCTTGCCGGTAGCAATAGATTTCATCCTGATAGTTTAGAGGGTAAAGAATCATCCTTTTCTTGGCCTTATTCTAGCTCAAACTTTTTGTTGGCCTATTATTGGTAATACTTCGTAAAGCGATAGTGATGCGCATTTTACGTATACGTGCATGTGAAGGCAAGTATACCTTAATCGTGTATCAAGTAATAAAGTGAAAGTAGAGTATCATTCTTGCGAGGATGGTGATTATAAGTACTAATAGCTTTGCTTACTGTCTATTATTTAAACAATCAAAATGTAAAGTTTCTTGGACAACCAAGTTAAGACTTAAGCAAGAAATGAAATGAAAGTTATACAAATTAGGTGAAGCTTACTTATAATGAAATAAACTAAGGCTTCTAGCTTCCCTTAACCCATTTGCTTGGTAATAACACTTGACTTTTTTAAGTTGTTTTATCCTTTTTAAGATGGCGATTCTTCTTATTAACTAATAGATTCTCGAGATTGGTTCTAAACTCTCGATTAATTACTTTACCTTGGTGCGCTAAAGTAATTAATCTAGAGAAGCATTAAGTTTTATTAATCCAAACTTTTTTAACCTACTTTACCTTGGTCCGGCTAAAGTGATAGACTTAGAAGATGCCTTTTTTTAATTTGTAAACTTTCTCCTCTTGTCCTTTGACTATAAAACCTTTTGGCTTCCCAACAAAAAATTCTTCACAAAGATAGCCATTTAGAAAGGCTGATTTAACATCCAATTGGTAAAGCTTCCACCAATTTTGTGCAGCCAAGGCCAATAACATTCTAATGGTGTACGACCATGTAAAACCCGCCAGCAGGCAACCGAACGAGAGCGAGGGATATTCTTCCCCTAAATAAACCGCTACCATTTGGACGTCTGAACCGAGCCGAATAGTGTAGAGTATAAACCCTTAAATGTGAGACGCCCTTTAGAGCTAGGTTCCCAAATAGAAACGTCACTTTCGTCGAGGCCACGGTGGACTTATTCAATACGGTCTTGTATTTCTATAGGAAGCTGATCAAGGCATTCCAAGGCATCCCCTGAAAGGAAATCCTCTACAGATTCAGAAAGACGCCGTTGAGTTTTGATTGGTATATTCAGCTGGTCCGCAACTGATGGTTTTATCCAAAGCCCAGTCCAATATTTAAGACGTGATCTGCTCCCAATCCACCATCGCGTGCTGTTATAAATGACGATATACATAGATTTGCATAACGACCATACAGATGACAGAGAGACGCAAATCCTAGGCAGTCCCGACACCATAAAAAACTATCGTTTCAACAATTCAACCACAAATCCATTCCCTTGTATCAGACCTTTCCCAACAACGCTAAGTTGAACAAGCCAAATTTTTTCATCCCAAGGCCACCCTCATCAACCCGAAGAAAACAAATGTCCCATTTTACACTTATGAGTTTGCTTTGGTCTATGCAACCCATCCAAAGAAAATTCTTAACAGATTTATTAAGCCGTCGTATGATACTAGTTGGCCATTTAGAAATAAAGAGCGAGTGAACAATTGATCCAGTAACAACTAATTTAAAAAGTGACGGACGACCCGCTAGCGATAGGGCATTACCTTTTCAATTACTGAATTGGGAGAGAAATTTGTCAGCCAAATTACGAAAGTAGCATGCTCTCGGAGCTCCTTTGAACGGATTGTCTATAGAACGAAAGACGTGCCTCCCAAAATAGACACTAGATTTCCCCCAACGGACCTCCTGATCAAAGATACTGCCATAGAACTGAAACACGTCCTTCAGAGCTTTGACATTACGCAAGGTAGCCTTGCCAAAAACCAACATGTCATCCGCATATAATAAGTGTGATGAGAAGGAAGTATTACTAGTATAATCCATCGGGAGAAGAAATCCTCCGCCAGTCCAAACAGAATAGGAGAGAGTGGATCCCCTTGTCTGACCCCTAGAACAACCAAAATAACCGTTAGCAGATCCGCCAATCAAAACCGAGATGTGTGATGAGAGGATATTTAGAATCCAGTCCCTAAATTGTAACGAAAATCCAAAAGTCTCAAGCACAACCAATAAGAAATTCCTGTCTAAGGTGTCAAAGGCCTTCCTAATATCAATTTTGAGCGCCATATTCCCCTTAAATTCGCGCTTGTCAAGCATGTTTATACCTTTAGAGGCTGCCGCGAATAAGAAATTCCAGTCTAAGGTGTCAAAGGCCTTCCTGATATCAATTTTCAGCGCCATATTCCCCCCAAATCCGCGCTTGTCAAGCATATTTATACCTTCCGATGCTGCCGCGATATAGTGCTGCACACTACGACCCTGTACAAAACCAAACTGATTAGCCGATACAATCCGGGAGGCAATAGTGGCAAGCCGATCCGCTAGGATCTTGGATATAATCTTAAATGAGAAATTTCTCATCACAATTGGTCTCAAATTTTCAATTCTATTGGCGCCCTAAGATTTTGGAAGCAGAGCCATCAGGTTAGAATTAGTTTGTCTTCTGTTTCTCCATAACAAAAGTGGCGTGGAATTGACGTGGGCACGGCTTAGCAGACTTTGCCTTCTGCCTAATTATCAACAAATGGAATTCATGTGAAGTGGCGTGCACAGCCTTGTGTCCTACCTCAATAACAATTAGTTTGTTTATTTTAATTAGTCATGCTCCTACGCCAATAACAATTATTTATTTTATTCTCTTTTTAATTTTAATTAGGCAATTTACCCATTTTCCATTAGCTTACTCTTTCATTCTTTAATTGTTTGTAAGGACTATTATGCCCATAGCTAATTAGATTTAGGTTAGGTATTTAAGCTTTGTTTTCGAGGTTGTACGGCAGCCAACGTTTTTTTTTTTAAATTAAATTCAGGATTTGTTCTCTTGAGATTCAAGTGAGGGTTTCTCTTGTGTTCTTTGGGGCACTACAACTGAACAATTCAGAATCGAATCCTTGTTAGTTAGACTAGGGATTGGGTCTTTGCAACTCCGTTTTGCACGGGTTTTCTTCCGTCTCAATTTATCATTCGGATTTTTATTCTTGGTTGTTGGAGATTGGGATTGGGTCTTTGCAACTCCGTTTTACAAAGGGTCTTTTCTATCCAATCCTGATTCGTTAGCTTTCTTGGAGATCAAATCTAGTTGTTGGGTTTTCGAGGCACCGTTCCTCAGTTATAGATATATATATATATATTAAAAAAAACTATAAAAATTTGAGTCTAAATACAGTTGTAGAAGGTAAGGGGTGCCAACGCACCTTGACTCTCAGAAACCATCTCACATTTTGAGGTTTCATTTTTTTTTAAGTTATAGTCTTATGGATTTTATGTGATAAACTTATGCCGTAAAGGAACATTAATACGACAACGAAGACATAGTATATTATCAGTTCGTACTAATTCATATTCAATTGGATTTAGGATTCAGGTTCTATCAAAAAATTGTATTATAAAATTTTATCCAATACAACCATTTTTTGTATTAAATTGATTTTCAACATTTCCTGTTGCAGATATATCAATATATTTATCATCATTATGCATTTTCACGGTGACTTTTGAACCACTCAACTAAATTAGAATCTGTATATATAAATTCTTCCAAATGCATTTTCAATTCTACAAGCCCACAAATGTAAAATAAATTCTCAAATTATTAAGAATTTGTAAATTCATCATCATATCATTATCACTTTATTCATCAATCATAGAGTTAATAAAAAACTCAAGCTTCAAACAATTATTCAAAACATCACCATGTCAAAATAGGAAAATAAGAGATAAATATAGAGAGAAAACCCGTTTGCAGCGAAAGCAAAGCCGGGATTTCCAAGCTTGTAAGCAGAGAGCAATAGAAATTAACCTCTACTGCACTTCATAAGCTTACGGGCCATCCTGTCAACATCGTTAAAGTATATTTGTTGGCCCAAAAAATAAAATATTATTTTTATGTATATAAAATGCTTGGGTTATGTTTTTAGGATATAGTTTATATTTTCTAGAAAATAATACACGTGTAAACTAACCTCCAACCCATGAGATAGTCCGGCACCACGCGGGGCGTGTCCTCCATACGCGGCGCGTAAACAAGGCGTCCGGAGAAATCAAACGTCAGAGACTCAAATACGCAGTGCGTCCTTCACTTTACGCGGGGCGTACTTTCTTACGCGGGATGTACTTGCCAATACGTCATGCGTAAGACGCATCCGCAGAGTATTCCAAGATCAGAAGCGCCAACACGCAGGGCATATCCGCCAATATGCAGGGCGTACTCCTTTACGCGGGACGTGACACCAGAGACGCCACGCGTAAACATCATCAATGAAACGCACAAGGCCTAGGAGCCACAACACGCAGGGCGTAGTAGGACATACGCGGGGCGTATCGTCTCTTTCGGAAGCAGTCAACGGCAGTTGAGGAAGTTAAGTTAGTTGGTTAGAGTTAGTTGGAGTTAGTTGAGTTAGTTGGTGAATAATTACCAAAATGCCATTGAATAATTACCAAAATGCCACTCCAAAATACTATAAATAGACCCCCTCCCCTTCATTAAAAATCACACTCAACACACATACAAACCCCTCTCTAAAGGTTACTCTCAATGCTCTCTTTTTAGTTCTTAGTTCTTAGCTCCAAGTTCTTCAAGTTCTTCAAAGTTCTTCCTTTCGTTCTTCATTTTTCTTAGTTTCAATCCCTTTTTTAGCTCTTCTTCAGCTTTAATCCAAGTTTCAATAGCCTCTTTCCAAGTCCTTTCCAATTCAATTTAGCATTCCAAGCCTTAAATTTGCTCAATTCCTAGCTATAATTCTGTTTTCAAATCAATTTTCCAGATTCGTCCAAGTATTTTCAAAGCCCGATTCCGTCTGTTTAAAGTCATTTTTTGCTTTCAATCCCTTCGACAAAGTTGTTCCTAACGTCCTGAAGTTCGATCTAGTGTTTATTTGCCCAATTCCGTGCCCAGAAACTCTAGTTACAAGCCGATCTTTCCAGCCCAAATTCTTTTAGACATTCAGTTTCCAGAATCTTCCAGATTCGTCCAGTTATTTTCAACTACCAATTTCGTCTACTTAACATCCGTTTTAGCTTTCGATCCCTTATAGAAGTTTGTTCCTGACCTCCTGAAGTTAAATTTAGCCTATTTACTCGTCTAATTCCATGTTCTTAAGCATCCAAACGAGCCTCCCGAAGTTGAGGGTTAAATCTGCCCCATTTGCCTACCAACGTTTTGCCATTGCCAAGATCATATACCGTACGGGCCCGACCGGCTGCAGCTCTCCGAGGACCTCGCACCAACACCAAAATTCAACATCAATCCGAGATAGCTATTGTGGCTCCGAGTTTGTTGTTGAATTCCAATTTAATTTAATTGCACTTCAATTCCTTGTATTTGATTTGTCCTTCCAATTCAATTGAATTAGCTATATGTTTAGTATAGAAGTTCTTCAATTGTAATTCATTTCCAGTTTCATGTTTCAAACACTTATTCAATCAATAAAATACCAATTTTCACCAAATCTTGTGTCAATTTCGCATCTTTCAATTTCTTTATTTTTCACGTCTTCAATTTATTCACATTAGCTTAAATAAAACAATTTATCTAGCAAAGTTTCTATAACGGCGCTAGAGACCCAAGAGGGACTTTTTCAATCCTTGCGTCCCTCGCCAATCGCTTCGATTAGATTTCAAGTTTTGGCGCGCAAATTCCATAAACTTAACCATTTTAATTGAGATGTAATCTTCTCTGGCACGCCCGCACCCTAACCACACGTGACAAGGTTGAAATTAGCATATTTCGAAAATATCGCTAACAATTTTTGGCACGCCCAGTGGGACCTTTGTTTTAGGCTTTTGCCAAAAATTCCAATACATTTTTTTCTAACACGTCCAAATTTTTCACAACACTCTGTTTTTCACTTGTTTTTTTTTCGCCCCACTTCACTTACCAAAATTTATTAGCTAACGCTAACAATTTTTGGCACGCCCAGTGGGACCTTTTGTTTTTTTATTTAGGCTTAGCCAAAAATTTTAAAACCTTTTTTTTTACACTCAACTTTTCAATTTAGCTTATTATTCTATGCTCTTACTTTATACAATTTTACCTATTCGCTTCATTTACTTGATTTTCATAATAAATTTTGTTCAATCATTTTTTCTATTTATTCACGGAGAATGCCTCTGAATATCAATAGGTGCAAAGCAATCAAACCATGACGAGAACATCATACGAAGATGCAAGGAATGCTACGATACCAGTGTATTTTGGTGGTTTCAATCGAGATCGACATTTCACAATAAGTACAATCGGATTGTGGGTCCATTGGTACACCGTCTTTAGATGCTACGACGATGGCTATGTTCAGTTTATTCATAGTGAAGAACATAATATTGACTGTAAGTGTTGTGCTTACGTTCAAACCACGTCATTCTATGATGATCAATATGGTTGCTATGTGGAGCAAGTCCAGGAGTCCCATAAAAATCCACATGGTCCTGATTATGTTGAAGTATGGGAGCATCTTCGAATGAGTAATCCTCATTGCCGAGGTAGTTATATTTGCAATTATAGGGATGAAAACCTCCATTTCCATCGTCCTTGTCGGCAATCTTGCTTCGAAAGAAGTACGATCATGGCACCAGTCGAGCATAAGACCTATGAAAAGTTTGAGTGCTCCGATATAAGCTACGACCAAAATTCTTTCAAGGATTTTAGTCGTGTGGCAGAGATGGAAGCAGTCCAAGTGGTTGAGGATGATGGAGAAATCGAATCATTACTTATGGAGGAGAACCAACCAAAGGACGATGAATATCAACAAAGAATGGACCAACTCGAGAAACAGGCGGACATTACAGCGGCTAACATAGTGGCTTCTTTAAGAGCCTGCATTGAAAGCTATTGGGGGGCAATCCAAAAGGAAGAATTTCATCACAATACGAAGTTAGAAGCATCTCCCACACTCCCAACTCCTCCAAAAACAAAGATGCCTAATGATGAAACGATAATGGAAATTCAAGAGCATGGAGATGATCCCTATGACTATGATTCTAGGTCCATGCAAGAGGATGATGCCGCTTCCAATGATCTTGATTCGGGGGGCATCCACGAAACTCTTATAGCAATTCAAGAAGAAGAAGGATATGTTTCTAGGAGCCATGAATCAGAATCCAACGAAGAGGACAATGTTGTGTCTAGTGATCTTGGTTTGGGGGGCATCGAAGAGGAAGCGATTCAGCAAGAACCCACTCTAGAAGTGTTGCCCAGAAATGCAAATACCCCAAAGACAATGGAAGTTCTATGGAGTCCTGACACGAACAAGAAGGTAGTTGTACTAGCCCAGGAAGAGGATGAAGATATATCTCATGATCTCAATTCGGATTTCAGTCGGGAGGGTGATGACCCATCAAACACTTCTAACTCGGGAGGCATCCATGAATCACCTATAGAAATTCAAGAAGATGAGGAAGATGTTTCTTAGAGCTATGATTCAGAATCCAGTCAAGACGATGAGGTATCCAACCCGAGGGACATCCAACCGGAAGAGGTTCAATAAGAATTTATTCTAGAAGAATCTCTCATTCTTGTGAAGTATTTAAAATCAGAAGATTTTATGAAAAGTTGTGATATCAAAGAAGAAGTGGCTTCAGAAGCACATGAAGATGTTTTCTATGATTGTAAGTCGTAACTCGGTCACGATGAAGAAAACTTTTATGATCATGGTTTGGGGGGCAGTCAAGATCGAGAAGTTAATCGAGAATCCACACCAGAAATACCTCTAATGATTCTTCCAACAACTCATGTTTTTCCAGAGCCTATGATCACCATGAAGTTTGTTAACTCAAATTGGGGACCAAGTTTGCAGACCATGATTCTTCTTTTCGCCAGTCTACTTCAACTTTCCTACCATCCGAACAAGTCACGAGGTTTCTACTTCTTAACCTTGTTTATTTATGTAGACTCTAGTTTACCAATACTTTTTATTATGCGGAAAGAGAGTCATGAAAATAAGAATCTAGACATGGAAACTCATATCCCTCTTGTAGAGATGTTACTGAGCATTTTGTTGTATGAGGCGATAACATAATGTTGTACTTACAACATAGCCCATAAGACCATTTATGGTCAAAATAAGTTGGCGTTTTTGCCAGCACAAAAAAAAAAAAAAGAAAAAAATATTTCAGTTTTCAAAATAAATTATTTATGTTCATGCTTCCATTTGGTTCATATTTTCTACTTTGTTTTCGCATTTTCTTCTTCATTTGCTTCAAACTCCAACTCACAAACCAGAACACGCAATCATTACCATTTCTAAATCGTACTTGTTATCTATTAGTTGATTCCGGATAATTAAAATACCCAGAACCAAGCTTTTGGAAATTATTGATCTCAAAATCATAATTTCCATCAAACAACTGTTCTGGTTAGCTTTTTTCCCAAAATTGATTTCATCCGTCATAAACCACCTTTTCCTTCAAAACCAATCTCAATTTCTTCGTTGATATCCAAATCATAACTCTCAACTTTCATTTTGTTCAAAACGATTTCCTATAACCTCAATTTTCTCACTCGAAATCATCCCATTGCCATTTGATTTTTCTTACATCGGGTAACTCGTGTATTCAAATAATTCCGACACGTCCAATTTCTCCAATTCGACAAATTCCAATCTGATTGTTCTAGAAGTCCATTTAGCTTAGACAAACATTATCCACTCCTCAATTCGAGCCAGTTGTGTCCAAATTAATCATTATTATAGCTTTAAGATATTTTTCATTATTACGAGCCATTCTCTCGTTGCAAACCATTTCCATACCCTTTTCAAAAGCAATCCGTGATTCTAAAGTACCAATTATCTCAGAACCAAGCTTTTGGTATTTATTTGATCTGAATCAAATTTAATCCCATCAAACAACTGTTCTGAACAGCTGTTTTGATCTCAAACCATTCATCGGTCACGAGGTCAAGTTTGTTATTATTTATTTTTTTACAATAATCTCCAATAATTTCGGCGTACATATTGCTTTGTAATTTTCCTGCTTTATTTCTCACATTAGCACAAAAAAAAATCCTAAATACATTCTTTTGTGTACAAATTTTCAATTCTAGTCAATTTATACACAAAAGAGGGGGGCAATTGTTGGCCCAAAAAATAAAATAATTATTTTTATGTATATAAAATGCTTGGGTTATGTTTTTAGGATATAGTTTATATTTTCTAGAAAATAATACACGTGTAAACTAACCTCCAACCCATGAGAGAGTCCGGCACCACGCGGGGCGTGTCCTCCATACGCAGCGCGTAAACAAGGCGTCCGGAGAAATCAAACGTCAGAGACTCAAATACGCAATGCGTCCTTCACTTTACGCGGGGCGTACTTTCTTACGCGGGACGTACTTGCCAATACGTCATGGGTAAGACGCATCCGCAGAGTATTCCAAGATCAGAAGCGCCAACACGCAGGGCGTATCCGCCAATACGCAGGGCGTACTCCTTTACGCGGGACGTGACACCAGAGACGCCACGCGTAAACATCATCAATGAAACGCACAAGGCCCAGGAGCCACAACACGCAGGGTGTAGTAGGACATACGCGGGGCGTATCGTCTCTTCCGGAAGCAGTCAACGGCAGTTGAGGAAGTTAAGTTAGTTGGTTAGAGTTAGTTGGAGTTAGTTGAGTTAGTTGGTGAATAATTACCAAAATGCCACTGAATAATTACCAAAATGCCACTCCAAAATACTATAAATAGACCCCCTCCCCTTCATTAAAAATCACACTCAACACACATACAAACCCCTCTCTAAAGGTTACTCTCAATGCTCTCTTTTTAGTTCTTAGTTCTTAGCTCCTAGTTCTTCAAAGTTCTTCCTTTCGTTCTTCATTTTTCTTAGTTTCAATCCCTTTTTTAGCTCTTCTTCATCTTTAATCCAAGTTTCAATAGCCTCTTTCCAAGTCCTTTCCAATTCAATTTAGCATTCCAAGCCTTCAATTTGCTCAATTCCTAGCTATAATTATGTTTTCAAATCAATTTTCCAGATTCGTCCAAGTATTTTCAAAGCCCGATTCCGTCTGTTTAAATTTATTTTTTGCTTTCAATCCCTTCGACAAAGTTGTTCCTAACGTCCTGAAGTTCGATCTAGTGTATTTATTTGCCCAATTCAGTGCATAGAAACTCTAGTTACAAGCCGATCTTTCCAGCCCAAATTCTTTTAGACATTCTGTTTCCAGAATTTTCCAGATTCGTCCAGTTATTTTCAACTCCCAATTTCGTCTACTTAACATCCGTTTTAGCTTTCGATCCCTTATAGAAGTTTGTTCCTGACCTCCTGAAGTTAAATTTAGCCTATTTACTCATCCAATTCCGTGTTCTTAAGCATCCAAACGAGCATCCCGAAGTTGAGGGTTAAATCTGCCCCATTTGCCTACCAACGTTTTGCCATTGCCAAGATCATATACCATACGGGCCCGACCGGCTGCAGCTCTCCGAGGACCTCGCACCAACACCAAAATTCAACATCAATCAGAGATAGCTATTGTGGCTCCGAGTTTGTTGTTGAATTCCAATTTAATTTAATTGCACTTCAATTCCTTGTATTTGATTTGTCCTTCCAATTCAATTGAATTAGCTATATGTTTAGTATAGAAGTTCTTCAATTGTAATTCATTTCCAGTTTCATGTTTCAAACACTTATTCAATCAATAAAATACCAATTTTCACCAAATCTTGTGTCAATTTCGCATCTTTCAATTTCTTTATTTTTCACGTCTTCAATTTATTCACATTAGCTTAAATAAAACAATTTATCTAGCAAAGTTTCTATAACGGCGCTAGAGACCCAAGAGGGACTTTTTCAATCCTTGCGTCCCTCGCCAATCGCTTCGATTAGATTTCAAGTTTTGGCGCGCAAATTCCATAAATTTAACCATTTTAATTGAGAAGTAATCTTCTCTGGCACGCCCGCACCCTAACCACAGGTGACAAGGTTGAAATTAGCATATTTCGAAAATATCGCTAACAGTTAAGCTTCCATATTCAGATTTGGGACGAAGTGAGTATAAGTTTTGGATCCAAATTGAAGGTAACTATTGTGAAAATATTTTTCTAGCATGTAAGATGAAAATTTATGATATAGGGATATGACTATAAAAAAATAAAAAAATTATGGCAGGTGAAGATAAATTAACATTTATTTTTGTGTTACAAAATATAAATTGATTTGTAATTTTTCTTTCCTGTCATACAAATTCTCGGGTAAATTTCAATTTTTTCCTCATTTCACAGTGATGTACAATATTCAATTTATCTCACTAATGTATACGATCCTCCCACTTTGATGTATAGCCGGTAAAAATGACCGATCAACATGGCAGGTCATCATTTTCATTCAAATAACTAGTAAAGTGGGACCCACAAATTAAAAAAAAATCAATTTATCATTTTCCTCTGTTATCCCTCCACCTCTTTTTCTTCTTCTCTCTATTTCTTTCTCACTCTTCAAATTTATTTCTCTCTCTAAATTTCTTTCTCTCTCTAAGTCACCCCTCTCTCTCTAACATGATCTGAAAGTGAAATTGATTCTCAATAGTGCAAAAGATTGGACTTTAATTAAGTTTTGGTGTTACTATCAAATTGAACAGATAAAAAAAATAATTGTGAAAAACAAAATAAAAATATTGAAATATGAATTGGACAAAGTTTAAAACAGAGGTATGAAGGCTGAAATTTAGATAAACATAGGTGAAAACATAAAAGAGGATGAAATAGGCACAAAGTTTAATATGAATTGGACATATACAAAGATTGTTTTGATTTGAATGCCAACATTATGAGAATTCAAAATCTATTTATTTACTATGTACACAAAGTTGAGAGGCAAACATGACAGAGTCACCTACACCAAAAGCATCCTTGATATGCTGCCTGTCATGGAATCGTTACCCTCAATCGCTTAGTCTAAGAGACTTAGATACCATGCCATGCAATTTAATCAACAAGTGGAACTGCTAGGAATCGAACCCTAAACCACTTGGTCAAACTCGCTTTTATACCATGTCATGAAACTGTTTTAACTAAAAACTCAAGCTTATAGTTAAAGCTCAATCATAGATTTTCTATTAAGATCTGACGCTGCCTACCTACATGTCACTGAATACTCAATAGAACCTTTACAATTGCTATAAACACTTCCTGCATAATTCATTTCAAACTCCTCCTTCCACTCTCAAAATCTCAATTGCTCAACTCTGCATACTCTTAAAGCAAAATGCAAAAAAAGAAAAGGGAAAATTGACAATTCTCATGACACAGTTACAATGTATGTAGTGCAAGACGCGCCTCCTGATCTAACAGCACCACCTTCCCACCTTTCAACCACATAAGAGAATTACAAATATCCTACCTTAGAAGCAAAATGATGATTTTTATTTGCCTAGGAGTAGGACTATGGACTCTTTTAGCAGACCAAACTTCCTTTGACTATAGGCATGGACAGGGGTGGAGCCAGGGGTAGGGGAGGGTCTCCCGACCCTCCGTCCCGTCGGAAAACACCCACCCCTGACTAGGCGATTTTCTGCCATGGCCGGAGCCCCTCTGGCCATGGCAGAGGTTGTAGAAGAGGGATATCCTCTTCTTCAACCATCAGATGGGAAGGACAATTTCGTCCTTCCCATCTGTTTATTTTTTTAAAACTAAAGGCACAAAACGACGTCGTTTTGTGCCTTTAGGTTTAAATGAAAAATAGATGAGACGGACTAATTTTCCCTTACCATATTTAACAAATACCAAGGTCAAAATTAAAAACCTTTCACGCGCAGGCATAAAAGAAAGGGGTGGAATTTGAAAAAATTCCAAAATCACTCCATATTTCTTTTTAAATTCTAATTGTTCTCAATTTTTTCTCTCAATCAACTTCTAACCTCCAATTTTCAAATAAGTTTTTTTTTTGTATTTCTCATTCTTTATTTTATTTCTGTTCTAGATTTAATTTTATAATTTCTAAAATAGAGTTTATTATTAGGGGATTATTATTAATATGTTCTTTACTTAAAGATTCTTTACAATTAATTTATGAACTTCTAATCTAATTTAGGAACTCTAATTTAGAGATTTTAATTTAGGTTTTAATTTCTAATTTACTTTAATTTCGGGTGGTTATTTTTATGTTATTTAGGAACAAGGTGCATAAATTTCTGGAAACGGATATGCAATTAGTGTAGAATAACGAATAAAATGTCTTTGTTGTATAATGATGTCTAAAATTGACCTAACTTGTCAATATTAGGGATAAAATTGCTCTTGGCTGCCAATGTTAGAAGTAAAATTGTACCATTTTAAACGTTAGATGTAAAATTGCTCCTGGATGTAAACGTTAAAGTATTTTTGCACCATATAATTTTTTATAAATACGTTGAAGTAATATTTAAATTTTTTTTTGCCTACGGTCTATCCCCTCCGACCTTTAGCTCCTAGCTCCGCCAGTGGGTATGGAAAATCAAACTACTTCAACTATATAACTACTTATAGAAGCAAGTACGAATGATTTTCTAATTGAACTATGAATAAATATATGCATGCCGATGTAGGTAATCTCTTGTACACAAATGCATGTAATTGGTACAACCATTAAATAATCTAACGGTTACTCACACACTTTTGTTTGCACAGATAGACCAACTAACAATATTATTTTAAACCCAGTTTCATAGAAAGTAGAAGAGACCAATATCCACAAATTTAAATTGCAATCAAATAATTAAAAAAACATCCATTCATGTGGGCACGGTTCGGTTAACCGGTCCATTAGGAAAAAAAATTAACCGAACTGTTATCAACGGTTTTTAAACCATCCAAACCGAAACCGGTCCATATCAATCGGTTAACCATTAATTTCGTTTAGGTTTTTCGGTTAACGGTTTTTAACCAATTCTCACTAGCTAACCAAAAATCAATGGTTAAATTTTTACTCAAACCTAAATTTTTCAACAATATTAAAATACACATAATTTCAAAAATTTAAACGAAACGAATTCATATAAAAGTTTAGAATTCAAACATAAGTGCCGAACTAAAAAACAATTCATCAAGTTTACATTTAAAACATAAAGAAATATAAATAATATTTCGTCAAAATACTTATTACAACATAAAGCAGTATAATCTATGTTATATATTTATATTAATCTATGTTATAATCTATGTATTTATATTAGGGTAAAGTACGAAAAAAATGCTCGTGGTTTTCCTTGTTTGCAAATAGAGGTCTGTGGTTTCAAAATTTACAAATAGAGGTACGTAATATGCTTTTTTTACAAAACAAAGTATCTAAAATTAAACTTATAAGTAATTGATGACAATTAAGAGAATTTTTTAAATTTTTTTTCAATTACATTTATTTATTGACATAACACGGATCCAAAAATCAAATTTTAATTGTGTAAAATGAACTTAAATATTAATTTAGTTCACAACCTGTCAAATTAGTAAAAAAACTGTTAGAGAATAATAATAGTTGAGGGAGTTATATTGTAATTAGCCTTAGGGCTTTTCCTAATTGTATAAATAGCTGATATTTTATCAGCAACACCAAGTAATTGAAATTCCTTTCTTCTTCTTTTCAGGGAGATCTGAAAGTAGCGATTCCAATAACAATCGCAATTCAGATTCTAGAGAAGGAGAAGGCGATTCAACGATGAATTCAAACTCGAATTCATCAACTGTCAACAATAGCAATGATAATCCCAGACTTGTTATTGTCAGCACGATTTTGAATGGATCTAATTACATACCATGGCGGAGATCGATGTTGCTCGCTCTGAGCGCCAAACGCAAGTCAAATCATATTCTTCAAGATGAAGAACCAGTAGATAACACCTCAGATGCATACAACAAGTGGAAATGAGAGAACAATCTTGTTTTTTCCTGGATTATAAATGCGATGTCCAGAGATTTAGCCGATGTGTACTTGTACGCACCAACAACCAGAAAATTATGGGCGGAACTGGAGGAACGATATGGCGAGAGTAATGGACCATTGATTTTTCAATTGCGTCAAGAGATCTGTAGCTTGAATCAAGGAGGTATGTCTCTGGTTGATTTCTTCAATAAAATGAAACGAATGTGGATGAATATGCTATTGTGAAGCCTCCAATTGCTTGTTCTTGTGAGGCAAGGAAATTAGTACAGGAACAGGTCCAGGAAGAGCAACTTATACAATTGTTATCTGGATTAAATCCAGAGTTTGATCATGTGAGAGATCAAATATTGTTGATGGATCCTCTACCTCCAGTCAATAGATCTTATTCGATGCTTATACGTATCGAAAAGCAGAGAAATCCTAATTCCATTGCTTCTATTCAGAATGATTTTATGAATTTAACAACTAGAAATCGAAATTTCAGTAATAAAAAAACTGGAAATGTCAATCGTAATAATAATGGTGGCAATTATGGTAATCGGGGTAATAATGCTAATTCCTCGGTGAAAAGCAAGGAGGAGAAATTTTGTTCTTATTGCAGGAAAGGAGGACATGAGAAGAGTGAGTGTTTCTGTATTAAAGGATATCCTGATTTGTTTAAAGGAAAGAGAGTTACAGGTCTAGCTCTAGTTAACCATCGGGCACATATGTCTCATGAGCAACAAGAGTTTTCTCCACTAGATGATTTTGAAGAAGGTGAAGGAAGTTCTGCTAAGAAAGAATATGTACAAGAACTAGTGCAGAGAGAAGTACAGAGGATACTCAAAGGGAAAACAACACAAGACTATCTTCCACAAGAGTTTTCAGCATTTGTAGGGGCATGTGCACGTAACAGTTCTTACTCAAGTTCTCTTAGCATTGATGAATGGATAATTGATTCAGGAGAAACAACTCATATGACATATAATGCTGGTTTATTGAGGAATATGGTCAAATTAGATGTCCCTAAGAGAGTATTTTTACCAACTGGTGAGGCTCAAATAGTCAGTCATCAAGGAGAAGTATTATTTGCTGAGAATTTCAAATTATTGAATGTGCTTTATGTTCCCAAATTCAAATACAATTTGATGTCAGTTAGTAAACTGCTACAAGATCAAGGTGTCTCAGTATGTTTTTGGACCACATATTGTATCTTGCAGGGCCGAAATTTTAATCAACGATTAGCAGTTGGAAGATTGAAGAGAGGGTTGTATTATCTTGCTAAAGATTCCTTTGATAGGAATGCAATTCAAAAAGTTGTAAGCCAAACTGATTTGTGTCTTTATCTGTTATAGACAATAATGTTGATGTCGAATTATGGCATAAACGTTTGGGGCATACCTCACATGAGAAATTATCACATGTTTTTAATTTGCCTAAGAGTTCTATTATTAGTTTTGCTGATTGTGATATCTGCTTAAGAGCTAAACAAATTAGAAATTCCTTTGGATTAAGTTTCATTAAGACCTTGTAAGTGTTTGATCTGATTCATGTTGATTGTTGGGGGCCTTATAAACAAACATCTATTAGTCGTGATAGATATATGTTGACTATAGTTGATGATTTTTCCCGTGTGATATGGACTATTTTATTTAAACACAAAGACCAAGTGTCAGGCTTACTAGATGGTTTTATCACAATGGTAAATACTCAGTTTCATACTAAAGTCAAGACAGTTAGAAGTGATAATGGGACTGAATTTTTTTGGGCATTCAACACAGTTAGTGTTTGCAAAACATAGCATCACGCATCAGAAAACTTATGTGTACACACCTCAGCAGAATGGGGTGGTAGAAAGGCGGCATAGTCATTACTCAAGCAAGGAGGATTGTTTGTCAAATTATATCTATCTGACTAAGGTATTGCAGTGGAAATCTCCACATTTTTTGTTATATGGAAAAGAACCAAGTTTGACAAACTTGAAGATTTTTGGTTGCCAAGGATATATGTTGAACAACAATCCTCAGAGAGGGAAATTTGATGACTGGTCAACACAGTGTATCTATGTTGGGCTCTCAACTGAACAAAAAGGATGGAAGATGTATAACATGGAAACTCACCGTTTGTGTGTGTCCACGGATGTTCATTTCAATGAGCATATTTTTCCTTATTTATCTAACACTATTGTTTCAGTACATGACAGGCCCTTAACATCATCAATGTTGTTTTAGTCTTCGCTTGATAATGATCAAGGTCTCACTGATATTGAAGCAAGCACCTCTTCACAGCCTTCACAACCTCCTGATCGTCTTCATAGTGCTCAAAATGATGATTATTCAGCAGAAAATACACCACAAATTCCTTCATCAGCAATTACCAGAACTGACTCACCGACAACTAATCACAATATGCCAATTGTTGAAAATGAAATTCTAGCAAGAAGATCTACCAGGGTCACTCAAAAACCTTCATGGTTACAAGATTTTGTTGTCAATCAAGTGATTCATTATGACAATATTATTCAATACAACGATCATTATCAAGCTTCTTTGTTCTCTATGAGTAAAGAGCATGAACCAAGAAGTTATAAAGAAGCAAAAGGACAACCTCAATGGGAGAAAGCTATGGCGGAAGAGATTGCAGCCTTGGAGAAAAACAAAACCTGGACAATCGTGCAATTGCCGCCTGGTAAACGTACAGTTACTTCCAGGTGGATTTTTAAGATTAAATATGCTCTTAATGGATCAGTTGATCGATGCAAAGCAAGATTAGTTGCTCGAGGTTATGATCAGCAAATTAGTGTAGATTATCATGATAGCTATTCTCTTGTCACTAAAATCACAACGGTAAGGGTGTTTCTTACGGTGGCAACTACGAATGGTTGGCCAATGCAGCAGATTGACATCAACAACGCGTATTTGCATGGTTCTATTGTAGAAGAACTATATATGCAGCCACTAGAGGGGTATATCAATTCTAATTGTAACCTTGTTTGCAGGCTTGATAAGTCCTGGTATGGCTTGAAGCAAGCCGGGAGATAATGAAAGATGTTCATGATTATTGCTTGTTTACCAAACAAACTGAAGATGGGAATTTTTTGGCACTTATAGTCTATGTGGATGATGTGTTAATCACTGGCACTTCCATGATACTAATTGAAGAAGTTAAAAAATCTTTGGATGCAAGTTTTACTATAAAGGATATGAGGAGGCTAAATTTTTCCTTGGTGTTGAATTGGCCAGGTCTGATAGAGGGTTGTTTATTTCACAATCTAAATATATAAGGGATTTGATCAAGGACGCTGGTTTGAGTGAAGCTCACAGTGTTGATAATCCTTTCCCTACAGGGTTAAAGTTAGATGAAGAATCTTCTGCCTATGAAAAACTAGAGAGCTATAGAAGATTAGTTGGGAGATTGTTATATTTAGGCTTTACCAAGCCTGATATTGCTTTTGCTACACAACAATTGAGCCAGTTCATGAGTATTCCTACTTGTATCCAAATGGAGGCAGCCAAGCATGTCGTGAAATACTTGAAGGGCACTGTTTACGGTGGGTTTGTATTACACAGACAATTCTGATTTATCTCAAATGAGAGGCTATTATGATTCAGATTGGGGTAGGTGTTCAGTTACTAGACGATCGATGACAGGCTATTGTGTGTTTGTTGGAGATTGCCTTGTGTCTTGGAAATCAAAGAAACAAAGCCAGTTAGCAAAAGTTCTGCAGAAGCATAATATAGAGCTATGTTAATTACATCTTATGAATTGAAGTGGTTGACATATTTGTTGGCTGAATTTCATATTGCACCCCAATTACCAATCACATTGTTTTGTGACAGTCAAGCTGTAATATATATAGCAACCAATCCTGTTTTCCATGAGAAGATGAAGCACGTGGAAATCGACTGTCATTTTGTTCGACAATATATGGAGGCAGGATTTCTATATACTCCGTATATTACTTCGGTTAATCAGCTTGCTAATTTGTTCACAGAGCCTCTTACAGGAGCTCAGATGGCTTCAGCCTTGAATCAAATGCACTTGTATCAAAGTGTTGATGTTTCATCTTCTTTTACTGCAAATGGAAATAAACCCAGTAACAACACAGTTGTGAAAGACAAGATGAAAAGTATTTCATCTTGAAGAGGGGGTGTTAGAGAATAATAATAGTTGAGGGAGTTATATTGTAATTAGCCTTAGGGCTTTTCCTAATTGTATAAATAGCTGATATTTTATCAGCAGCACCAATTAATTGAAATTCCTTTCTTCTTCTTTTATCCGTTTCACTTATAAAAACGTAAAATTCCACAATATTATTCATTGTTTCAATTTAGGAAGTTGCTTTTTTCGGTGGTTATGTTTTGCTTATATGTAAGAATAATTTTTTTTAAGATAAAAATGTATTTGGTTGCAATTAGAACTTAATTGTGTATTTTTAATACTTTGTTTTCTAAATAAAACATACCACATACCTTTATTTGTAAACTACATGCCTCTATTTGCAAATTGGACAAACCACAAGCATTTTTTTTATACTTTCCCCTTTATACTAAGCAGTATAATCTATGTATTTATATTTATATTTGCCTTGCCTTCGTCGTCAAATGGTCTATATCTTTTTTTAAAAATTTATATTTATTAAAGGCCTAATTCACAAATAACCCCCTAAACTTGTCCAAATGTTGCAACTGTCCCCCTCAACTTTCAATTGTAACAACTTACCCCTTAAACTTGTTCAATTGTAAAACATAACCCCAAATTGGGAATTTTTTTTAGCCCGTACTTGAAGCAACAGTAAAAGCATTTTCTCGGATTCGTATCACGCCAAAGATCTGATTATCACACTCCACGAGCATTGCAGATTTTGCATTTCACGCGTTTCTTCAACTGCAGTCCATGTCAACAATTTGGGGTTATATTTTACAATTGGACAAGTTTAAGGGGTAAATTGTTACAATTAAACAAGTTCGAGGGGTAAGTTGTTACAATTGAAAGTTGGAGGGGGCAGTTGCAACATTTGGACAAGTTCAGGGGGTTATTTGTGTATTAAGCCTTTATTAAACGGTTCGGTTAATCGTTAACCGCGGTTTTTGAACACTCTAACTTGAAACCGGTACCTATATATTTTTTTCACCATTAAGAAAACCACCGGTTCAGTTAACCACTTTTTCCGGTTCGGATTATCGGTTTTTGGTTCGGTTACCGGTTTGACCGGTTTTTTTGCCCACCCCTAAGTTCTATATAGATAATTATCAAGTTCTATTCATTTAAATTTTAAGTAGGAAATGATGTTACAGATTGCTTATAAATATGTCCAATCATTAGAAAAGAAATTTACCTTCCTCCATGTTATCTTTATAACTCAAATAAATATCAATTGTGATCCTTTTTGTCTTTTTCTTTTTCTTACCACTTTGAAGTTGCTAACTACACATAGGCGGATAAAATCCATACACAAGTCATAGTCTTACAACCATATAGCAGTTGTTGTCACCCTCAAAATATTAATTTTCATGGCATATAAATTACAAAACATGCTTAAATTATTTAGGGGCACCACAGAAAAATTATAAAAAGTGTCATATATGAATCAAGTATATGATGAGAAGTCAACAAAAAAAAAGGCTTAATGCTTCTTCAGCCACCTTAACTTGTCCAAATTAGTCATTTTACCCCTCCAACTCATCGAATGTCCTATTTACCCCCTTAACTCCATAAAAATGGTATTTCTCACCCCTTTAACTTGTCCAAATTTGTCATTTTACCCCTTCTCAACTCATTGAATATCCTATTTACCCCATTAACTCCATAAAAGTGACATTTCTCACCACTTATGATCCTATTTACCCTCTTAACTCCATAAAAATGGTATTTCTTATCCCTTTATAGTAGTCAAAAAATTTGGAAAGAGAAAGAACGAATAAAAAATACAAATAACAAGAACATTAATATAAACAAGTTAAATACATGATTGACTCAACTTTTTGGTTCTAGATCGATAGATTAAATTTTCGAGCAAGTTACATGCTACTTGAGCGAGCAACAACCTTGTGCTACTTGACCGAGCAAAATTTTGGACTAACTAAAATTATCAATCAACTTTTTGGTTCTAGATCGATAGATTAAATTTTCGAACAACTTTTTAGATATTTTGTTTTGTAAATAAGAAATTTTCTATCTCTAGATGAAACTAACTTTACAAAGACTTTTTTTTTGATATATATTGTAATTATTGAATGATTGATCTATCAATCTTTATTACATGGTAGTTTTTTATGATTAATTTATGTTGAGATGTTTTAATTGTGAAAAATGATAATTTACAAACCACTATATATTTTTTGGTGATAAAGACATTTTTATATAATAAGGGAAATTTTAGTTATTATAAAAAAATGAATGAGAAAAATATTTATTATTGTAATTCTTATTTAATAAGTGGTTTTTTTTATTATTGTAAATAATTTCTAATAAGGGTTTTAATCATTATAAGTACTCTTTATAAAGAGGTTATTTATAAAGTGGTGAAGCTCTTAGCCTAGTGGTTGAGAACTTACCTATGCCTTGGGAGGTCATGGGTTCGAATCACATCCGGGTCTGGTGGGAATTTTTCTTTCTTCTTTAATGTAAGCACATAAATAGGACATTCGATAAGTTGATGGGTAAAATAACCAATTTGGACAAGTTAAGGGGGCTGGAGAAACATTAGGCAAAAAAAAAACTATCAATTCTCCCAACCAGAGTAACATACAAATTCAACCAATTCAAAAAAGAACATGTGTTATTAAATAATTATGTCACATTAACCAAAAAATAATAATTATGTTTACCTAACACATGAAATTGGAAGACTTACAGTTACTAATCCAAAAGATAATTAGATACAAATGAGCAAAATAAGAAGAGAACTTCGCACAATAATGTCAATCCATAATGAGAACCATGGCTCTAGAAATTTGCGTGCATCCTGCAGATAATGACATTGTAAGTGGACAATGGTGCTACAGAATAAGGAATTTTATTAGATGATGGGAAGAACCGTGCTAGAGAATTAAGGAAAATTAAATTGAAAGTAAATTGCCAAAGCCACCACTGATGAACGCATTCTTTACAGTTTTAGAGGCAAAAAAATATTACCCTGGGTGAAGAAGAAGCAAGGACTGTGGTGCCGCCTCCACTGTGAGAAGATCAGTTTTCAGATTTCTGTGTTTTGAATTCAAATTCCTTTAAGAAATTTTCTTCCAATTCCTAATAAAAAAGATTCAATTTTTGAATAAAAAAAACAGAGATAAATTTACAACCCAGAAAGTGAAAAAACTGAAGCTTACCAACATAGGATTATCCGCCAATAAAACGTGTAATCTGAATAGATAAAGAATGGGTAGATTGAGAATGTGGGTAATTATTTGGGAACCCTTTATCATCATGTTATGCAAAGTTAAGGAGAAAAGTTGTGAAGAAGAAGAAGAGTTACAGTATTTTAAGAAAATGCCACGTCGGCCATAGATATCTTCAAGAGATGACACATCAGTACTATTAACTACAAATTTAGCATATAGTATAGATTCCTTTTATATTTAAGCAAATAATATGTGGCAAGTCTGACTAGTCTTTTAGCTTTTTTTTTTTAGCTTATATGGTCAATTGGTTATTAAGCTTTAAAATAGGTCAATAAAATTAGGCATAGTAGATTGACTCTCTCAACTTTGCAAGTGTCTAACCAGTTTTCTAAACTTGTTTATTTCATATCACCAGTTCCCTAAACTTGTCCATAAAAATTTATTAGCTTCCCTGAACTTTGCAAATGACTCACCAGTTCCCTAAATTTGCTTATTCTGTAACAACTAAATACGAAAACTTATTAAACCTAAATTCTAAAAATACATCTTCATCTATTTGTGAGGTAATTTTTTCTTCCCCTGCCTTTCAACCTATTATAAGAGTTAGTGTTGTAAGATTGAGATCGAAATAAGATGGTATATCCAATTCCTACATAAGATAGTATATTTTTTTTCCACATCCAACATATGTTTGTGATTTGTTACGGATAAAATGATGCACGTGTGAAGTGTAGATGACAAGATTCATGACCGAGAAGATAATTTGATGAATTATTTCTCCAATTAACCCAATTTATCAATGTTAGGGGTAAAATGCTCTTGGCTTCCAACGTTATGGACAATATTGCACTATTTTAGACATTAGGGGTAAAATTACTCCTGTCCCAAAACGTTATGGGTATTTTTGCACTTTAATAAGAGTTAGTATTATGGTTTTTCTATAAATTTTATGGACAAGTTTAGGTAGCTCGTGATACGAAATAAGCAAGTTTAGGGAGCTGATGAGACACTTGCAAAGTTTAGGGAGCCAATCTACTATTATGGATAAGTTCAGAGAGCTAGCGATATATTAAGCCATAAAATTATTTCAGTTTTGCTTTTGACCATAATAAAATCATTCATGGTGCCGAAATGATGGTATGAACTATTTGCAAGGGAACTCAATGTCACGTGTTAGTCGCACATGAAAACAAATCATGTGGGAGATACATTGATTATGATTATAAATTTTAAAAAAAATAAAATTAATTGGAGTTCGACCCATCTATCCTTCCTTGTACATCCCCTCTAACAAACAACGTATATAAAGAGCCAATTTTTATCCCTATCTCACCTCGTATATCACCTCTGTTAAACATAGTGGTAGTGTATTTAGGAAACCACAAGTACCTAATAGTACAATACTATGACAAAACTCAATAACTATTTAAATTATTCTGTGATCTTCATCTCGAGATTAGCGAACGGAGCGACTCATGCTATGGCTAGGCATGCTCGGTCCAATGCTAGTTTCTTTAGTGATTTTTCTATCCATGATTTGTTGGTTTCTATAGTTTGTAATAAATCTTTCTTAATTTCTTAATAACATTTTGTTTGGTTTCAAAAAAGAAACTATTTAAATTATTTATTTAGCTTTTTATTTGAGAGGAAGTTGACTTAAACCCCATAGATCCACTCCAAACCCTGATTTTATGCTCTTCAATTCACTCGGATCTCTCCCTCAGTGCCACAGTTCATTGCCTTGCACAGTCTTCTTGTTTGGCCATCCTAGGTCTTTAACGCTCAGGAATTCTATACTTATATTTCTGGGTAAGCTCATTGTTGGAGCGACCAAATTAGTGTCCATAATTTTACAGTTGTGCATTTTGTAATTTAAGATGGAATTTGTCTGGTTCTTTTTAATTGCTTAATTTTCTTTGATTATTGGGATAATTCCAATTTTCTAATATAAATTGGGCTCAATTCCTCTTGCTAAGAAAAATTGTTTTGTATGGATTTTTATAAATCGATAATCAGATAATTTCAAGTGAATTTTGTTTTACTTGGTATATAAGTGAGTCACAAAAATTAGTTTGACAAGTTAAATTTGTTGTTGTCAACACCTAACCGCGTTGATCTGAATCACGTATGGATGGTAATACTGCCTTTCAGGTTTAATGAACAGTTCTTTTCAGTTTCCAACTAACCAGGCTTAGACCATCTCCAACACATTTCATCAAATTTACTACATCAAACCATGTTTTCATCATTTTCTCTCTCTGTTTTGATGTTGCTACAATGTTTTTACTCCAACCCATTTCATCATTATTAGAGTTAAATGATTTTGTATGGATTAATTATTAGTGTTAAATGATTTTTGATTTCTGGTTTTTATGTATATAAAATAAATGAAAAAGAAAATAAATAATATTATTTTATTAAATGATGCCCATCAAAAAAATTGATGGAGCATCAAATTTGATGATAAATGACCGTATTTTGATGCATACGGTTTGATGCTAGGTTGGAGATGGTCTTAGAGCTGCTATGAAGCACTGATACTTTCCGGAGGTCACCGTACGCGTATCCGATACTTCGGGTGAGGGGATTCCGCGGGATAAGTACGGACACGCCTGGGAGTATCCCCTTTTTCTTTAAATGAGGGGATACGCGGGGACACACCAGGGACACTTCGGCGATATTTTACGGTTTTTTTTATAAAAAAAACTTCGAAAGTATAAGGGTTTTTTTTTTAAACTCAAAAAATATAAGGATTAAAATGAAATAATCTCAGGATTACTAGTATATACCGACACGAAATCTATTGAACCCTAACAAAATTGAAATTCCTAAATCTTTTCCCTCATCTGGTCGAGTTCTTCTGTTAAGTGGTTCTGTGCAATCAGTTGTCTTCCGCGATTGCTTTGTTCAAGTCGATCCCTCTCATCTGGTGGATCTGCTTTGATCGAGTTTTTCCTCTCATCTGGTCGATCTGCTATGAATTAATTACTTATTAGTTAATATTATAGATGTTATTTGTGGTTTTATAATGACTTGAGAGTATTATTTCTGTTTTTATAATGACTTTGTGAATATGATTTGTGATTTATATATTTATGTATCTTTTGAATTTTCATTATAAATGATATATATATATATATATATATTATTAATTATATATAAAATTTGCCGTATCGAGCCTACCGGTACCGGTGCTTCATAATAGAACTGTAATTCTGGTGAAAGTTGTATGCTCTTGGCTTGGAAAATGATTTTTCATCGTGATTGTTGTTTGAAAATCATGGAAGTTTCTTTGAATTATTGCTTAAATGAGAATGATAAATTTGGAGACCCTAAGAAGGCTCGTGATTAGTGTGGCTGGATTCTGTTTCCCTTTTTCGCTATTTGTTTTTTCCTGCTTCATTTTGCTTCACTTAGTGAACTATATTTTGAAAGTTTTCCATAGCCCTAAGATGAATCCAGGCTTTAGATCATTCACAGTGTTAAAGGCATAAAAAGATGGAATTTACAGCTTGAAATGTAAAAACTTCAAATATGGGTTGACATCTAGAAGAGTAGAAGCCATGTATATGCTTGCATTGTTGTTATCAAAGAAATTAAATTGTCAGCCCTTGTTTCTGAATGGTAGAGAACTTTTAAACTTTGTAGCTAATTTTGATGACTTCATCTTCCAATAGTTAGGACATTAATTGAGAGCATAAGCTTTGAAGGCTTTTAATTTGTTCACTATATGCAGTGAGACCATAAAGAAATTATGTCTGAGGCTTCATATGTTTTAGACTTTTATCACCTTTAGATTTCAGAAGATTACTATGACCATTTTCTATTATTAGTAAATATGGTTTTTGTTTGTCGGCTTTTTATCATTTCTTGAGGTGCACTGTGATGCATATAAATGTGCCTTGCTTTACCTATTTGTGTAAGGAACATATTCTTGTTGCTCTTTGAGATGATATGTTCATAGTTGCAAATGCTAAGTCGATCCTTTTGCTTCAACTGTAATTCTTACGTAGAGTGTTTCCGCAGGATTTGTGAGCTCTAATGAAAGAAGAAGCTAGTATTATCCCAAGTAATGAAATGCAAAATGGTGGTTCTATGCAAGCCCAATCCATCACATACAATTCTAAGGTTTTCAGTTTGCATAGCATCTTTACATTTTGTTGTGATGTGGGTGTAATTCAAAAGCAATTCTTCTCTTATTTATATTTTGTTTTATGGAGTTGACATTTGTAAAAAAAAAAACAGAAATTTCACATTGCAATTTGTTCGTTTTTTAGACATCCTTTAAGTTACTGGAGCTTATTTACAATGTAAAGTAGGTCAAAGAACTAATTGTTAAATTGTAACATTTGCAGAAATTTCAAGATGATCTACAAGCAGCAGGAATCAAAATCAAGCAGCATGAGGATAACTTGAAAATTTTGAAAAGTCAACGAAACAAATTAAAAACCTCAATACTTGATCTGCAAGGTATGATAAATTTTATTTTTTGTGCCTTTTCTAGAGGATTAGTTCTTCTTGAAGATTACTCAGCTAAGAAGTATTTGCATGTGCTGTTCACTTAGATAAAAGCACATCTAGGAACAAATTTATGTTGTGTAGTGTAATGGTTTTTAATTTAAGCATGGTAGCTACCTAACAAATTCAACTGAGTCACCTGTTTTTAATTCTTGGTTCTCCAGGTGCTTTAACTACTGTGGTGACAATGTTTAGATCTGTCACTCGTATATACTGTTTCCTTCAATGTTTTAGTTAATTTAATTAGACAAAATATTTCAGTAAAGTTTTTGCTGATATAAACCGAAAATGATGTTGTTAGGAAACTGTTGTAGCTAGTCTAAATCAGAGTAAATTTATTTAGAAATTGTTATTTTCAGAATTATCATTTATTTAGGAAGTCTTAGTATTAGTAGAAATAGGAGTTTATTTTCAGAACTATTATTTAGGAAGTTCTAATTCTAATAGGATAGGAGTTTGTTTTCAGAATTTTTATTTAGGAAGTGTTAAATCTAATAGAATAGGAATCCTAGTTTAAGTCTGCCTTTTGTACTATTATAGAAAGGAACCATTTATCATTGGTAAAGTACTATTTGAAAAACAAATTCAGAGATCAGGAATTCTCATCATAAAGATCCGGGTTTCTCTCTAACGAGCTGTATTAATTAATTCTCATCATACTAGCTCGAAAGAAAAAGAAGTAAGATTCACTTCCTGATTTCAAGGTTCAAGGACCCGTAATTTGATCTAAAGTTCAGGAGCTTAACAAAGTGGTATTAGAGCAAGTTATGGCTGAATCAAGTAATGTGGAAAAACAGTTTGAAGCCTTTTTGAGCTTCATATTGCAGAGACAGGCCAAAGGTGGAGGCCATGGTACTCAAACTAGAAATTATCACAACAAGGAAGGAGACTGGAGGGTGGACAGTAGAATACGACCGCAGAGGAGGTCTGCTTCCAAAATTCTCGAAACTGGTTTTCTAAGTTTGGTGGGTCATATGATCCCTTGAGCTGGTTGGTTGCATATGTGTGAGCATTTTAATAAGCATCAACACACTGTTGAAGAAGAAAATGTGGTACTAGCTTCCTTCCGCTTTGAAGGACGTGCTGAATCATGATTCACAAAGAGAGGGGTAAACTGCAGTTGACATTGGAAGAGTTTCAATCCAGAGGTTTGGACCATCAATCCAGGATGATACAATTGGAGAATTGGTGAAAGTTAAACAGATAGGCACAATTGAGGATTAGGACGATTTGAACAACTACCGGCAAGGACGCGAAGATGAGCATTTCGATGGCAAAACAGGAGGTCGGAATATTCCTGAGTGGGCTGAAAGGCACAATAGTGGTTAAAGTAGAGTTGCATAAGTCTGCTGAATTGCCAAGGCTATATGAAAAAAGAGAAATTATCAAGATGGGACTGTTGGCCAGTAGTGGAAGGACCGTTTAGAGAAACGAAAGACTAAGAGGATTTGTTATAATTATGACTAATCATATACATGAGGACATCAGTATGAACCTTTACTAGAACCAGATGTTGAAGATCCTATCACCAACTGATGCTTTGGTGAAAGTAGCTCCAGTTATCATCTTTGTGCATGAGATCACATTCATTTTTGTAGGGGAAGGCAATGTTAAAACTGTTGTAGCTAGTCTATATCATAATAAATAGTTATTTTGATTAGGTTTAGGACTTACTAGTTTCATAATTGTTATTTATTTAGGAAGTCTTAGTCCTTGAGGAGTAGGAATTTATTATCAGAATTGTTATTTAGGAAGTTTTAATTCTAATAGGGGTATGATTTTATTTTAGAATTTTTATTTAGGAAGTTTGAATGATAATATGAGCACGAGTCCTAGTTCAAGTCTGCCTTTTGTACTCCTCATTTGAAAAACAAATTCTGAGGTCAGGAAATTAATTCTCATTATAGGTAAGCTAGGTCGAAAAAGAAAAGAAGATTTACTTCTTGATTTCATAGTCAAGGACCCGTAACTCAATCCAAAGCTCAGAACTTATAGTGTGAGCAGTTTTTTTATCTCAACTTCCATCCAGTGTTTCCGAATGAAAGGATTTACTTTTAGATGCTAGAATTGTTTGGAGATTTTATGTGTATAATGATTTGTGATGCATAATATCTCTTTCCATTTTCATTTTTTTTTATACTGACAAGTTTCCTTTAGTTATTCTTGGTAATTATCACTCCGCAAGACCTCCTAGTGGTGAAAGTGAAAGCCATTCCTCCAATCAGAGTGAGGCAGAAATAGTAAAGCATGAAACTTCTGCTGCAGGCATTCCGTGTCAGCTGACAACACATCGTGGTACTCATGCACCTCAACTCGCATTCACTAACGATGTGCTTGGTATTGTTGCTACTCTGGGCAAGGTGGATGATGATAATCTTAGCAGGTTAGTTTGAAGTTGCATGTTATCTGTTATTGATATTTACTATCTATCTAACATGTAGATTCTTCCTCTTCTATGAAATAAGTCTTATGATTAGTTTCCTTGCTGATATAGCATACTGTTCCTTGTACTAATGTAGTCAGTTAATCTATGTACTCCACAATTCCAAGAGCCCTTATTATTTTCAATCAGTGAAATGCCTCCGTACTTACTGCCACGCTGATCTTTGCTTTAAAGAGCTGCATGATAATGCAGTTGTTGTTAGTTATCTGCACTGTTTTCAATCTACTTTTACTTATTCTTTCTTAATTGCAGGCTTTGCTAGGAATTGTTTGCAAAACTTACGAAGGTGTTAAAGCTCTTGAAACTTATGACAAGGAAGGCCATATAAATAGTGATTATGGAATTGGAGGCTTTGGTACTACTATCGGACGGACTCTGGATGGTCGATTTCTTGTCATTTGTCTTGAAAACTTAAGGCATGTATCTCTTTCTTTTCTTTATTGAAGTTTGATATTCAGCTCTTGAATTACAAACTTTTTTTCCCTTGTAGACCTTACTGTGGTGAATTTGTGGATGATGACCCTGAAAGAAGGCTTGATCTTCTAAAGCCAAAATTGCCTAATGGCGAGTGCCCACCTGGATTTATTGGTTTCGCTGTTAACATGATCCATGTGGCTTACATGAATTTGTTGTATGTATCCGATGTGTATGGCCTCATAAAGACTCTATTTTATAGCCTCTTTTCTCGTCTGCAAGTTTACAAAAGTGATGGAGCAATTTCACTGGATGGAGGGATTATTAAGCCTAATGGTTTCTTTTCCTTGTGGAATCGGTAAGTGTTTTGCTTTCATTATTGACATTTGTCTTCCAATTGGATCTAATGGTGAATTTCATTGTTTACAGCATCTCCTTTTGTGGTATTTCGGAATTTGCTTTCTGCATGTAGGTAGTTTAAATGCACTAAGAAAGAAATGTCTTTCTGAATCGTGATAGATTGTAGAATTATGTTTGTGCTATAATTCGATTATAATAGGCCACCTATAGGGTTCATAGCATTAGCCTCTAACCTTCCAAATTCAACTCATGATATTTGGTGCATGGATTTTTCTTCCGCCAATTTTTGTACAACTATCATACAAAAGAAAAGAAATATGTATTTTGTCTAGAATGTCGATCCAAAGGGTGAGCCTTGGCGCAACGGTAAACGTTGTTGTTGTGTGATCGAGAGGTCACGGGTTCAAGTCTTAGGAGCAGCCTCTTGCCAATGAAATTGGCAGTGGAAGGGTTGCCCCAGTAGACCCTTATGGTGGGATCCCTCCCTGGACCCTCACGGACGCATAGTGCACCGGGCCATCTTTTATGTTTCATGCGATGCATCTGGCTATTAAATAACATATTTTGACATGCATACCCTATGTTTAGAGTTGCATGTGTGTGTGAGCGCATGTTGTGTGTGTATTTCTCATTTGGTATCTCTTCTTTCTGGATTTTTTTTGTTCAGCAGGACTGATGTTGATGTAAGATTTCCAAAACCTTCCATGTCAGCAAATCCACCTGATAACTGCATGGAAACTGAGAATCAGCTCAAGCAGAAGACATTGGAAAAGGAGAAGTTGACAGATGATTTAAAGCGAGAGCAAATGCTGTTGAATTCTGCGAGATTCAATTATGAGAGTAAGAAGGAAGAGTTTGTTAAGGTTCTCGCACAAACTTCTGCATACACAGCTCAAGTATTTCACTGAACACATCTTAATTGAGTTAGATTGGAGTTGTATTTGATAAATATTGAACACAATAGACAAATTGCAACGCAATGCAAAGAGTATTTGTTATTTAGAATGTAAACTGAGGAAGCTTTAAATAGCTTTACAGTGAACAGAAATCCAAAAACAGAGACTAACGCATCCCACATATACAGGAAACGTGATTACAGCAAAGACCAAATCAAACTTTAACTTATTCCTAGTTTCTAGGAACTTATTGTTAACAGCAAAGACTAATTCAAACAAGAAGACACGTTACTTAACACTTATTGTTAACAGCAAAGACTACTTCAAACAAGAAGACACGTTACTTAACAAAACTCTCCCCTAAACTAAACTTGCTTACAACAAGTTAGTTTATACCCAAGCTGCTTCGAACACCAAGTGCTTCTCTAAGCTTCTCAAATTGATCAAGCTTTAACGGTTTTGTCATGATATCTGCAACTTGCTCATTCGTGCCACAATATTCCATTTTAATTGACCCATCATTTACAAGATTTCTTAAAAAATGAAATCGTACATCAATATGTTTGCTTCTCCCATGAAGTATCGGATTATTTGCAAGTTTAATAGTAGAAGAATTGTCACAGAGAACCTTCACAGAGTCAATTTTTGTACCTTCAATTTGTTTCAGAATTCTCTGCATCCAGACACATTGACACGCACATGAGGCAGCAGCTATATATTCTGCCTCTGTAGTTGACAGACTCACTACAGGTTGCTTCTTGGACACCCAAGCTACAGTTCCTCCACTTAATACGAAAGCATATCCTGATGTACTCTTTCGATCATCTATATCACTGTCCGCATATGCCATTAACTCAGTTGTGCAGCCTCGTTTGTAAACAATGCCAAAATCAGTAGTACTTTGAATATATCTCAAGATTCTCTTAGCTGCTAACATATGTATCTCCATTGGTTTTGACATAAATCTGCTTATGAGACATACACTGTACATCAAATCTGGTATTGTGACAGTCATATATAGCAAGCTTCCAACAATCTGCTTGATCAAGGTTCCATTTACTTGAGTGCCTTCCTCCTCCTTTGATAGTTTGTTTCCTGGAACAATTGGATTTCTGACTCAATTGCACCCTTTCATCCCGAATTTTTCAAGCATTTCACTGGCATATTTCTTCTGGCTGATGAAAATGCCATTTACTCCTTGATGAACTTCCACTCCCAAGAAATACTTCATTTCTCCTAGATCAGTCATCTCGAACTCATTCTTCATAGAGTTTTTACAATTTTGTATCATAATCAAATCATTGCCTGTAAAAACAAGATCATCAACATAGAGACTTATAATTAGAATCTTGTTGTTCTCCTGTTTTACAAACAAGGTAGGATCACAGCAGCTTCTTTCGAACCCTTCTTTGACGAAGTATCCTTCAATTCTACTAAACCACGCCCTTGGAGCTTGCTTTAAGCCATAAAGAGCTTTGTTTAGTTTGTATACTTTGTTCTCATCTCCCTTAACTTCATAGCCTTGTGGCTGAGCGACGTAGACGTCTTCTTTGAGTTCTCCGTGTAGAAATGCGCTTTTAACGTCTAGTTGAAACAGCTTCCAACCATTTTTCGCTGCTACTGCAATTACCATGTGAATAGTATCCCATCGTGCTACTGGTGCAAAGACCTCATTGTAGTCAATTCCCTTTTCTTGAGCATACCCTTTTGCCATGAGACGTGCTTTACATTTGTCAATCTCTCCATTTTCGTTCATCTTGGTTCGATACACCCACTTGACACCTATCACCTTCACTTCCAAAGGAGCCTTTATAAGTTCCCAAGTTTGATTTTTCTTTATTGCTTCGATTTCAAGATCCATTGCATCCCTCCATTTCTTTAATTTTGCTGCTTGTTCATAGAAAATGGGATCAGCAGATATACATAGAGCAAAGTTTTGTACCTCATCTTCAGAGAATCCTTCTCCACTTGTGTAATCTTCTAAGTAGGCAGGAGCTCTTCGTTCTCTGATTGAGAAAGATGAATTAGAGGTATTGTTGGGGCTGGAATTCAGTGAGTTAGAGCTGGAACTTGCTGAATTTGGAACATCACTGTTGGAGCTTAAATTTTCTGCGTCATTGGAGGTGATGTCTTCATCTACATCTGCTGTATTTTCTTCATCTAAATCTGCTTCTTCTTCACTTTCATCTCCTTGATTGTGGGCTTCTTCATATTCTTCTCCCCAATCAAGTACATCAGTAGTCTCCTCTTTTGTTTTTGCCCAATCCCATCTTTCATCTTCTTCAAAGATGACATCTCTGCTGATGGTTACTTTCTTTGTGAAAGGATTAATCAGCTTATATCCTTTGGACTCCACACTGTAGCTGATTAGGACTAATTTCTGACTTTTTGCATCTAACTTCAATCTCTTAGCATCAGGTACATGAACATTTCCAATGCAGCCAAAGACCCTGAAATATTCAATGTTAGGTTTCAAATCGCTCCAACATTCTTCTGGAGTTTTATTTTTCACAAAGGCAATGGGACTTCGATTGAGAATGTGACATGTCCACTTCGCAGCATCTGGCCAAAGAATTTTGGGCATTTGTTTTTCTTCAAGCAAGCATCTCACCATATTGAGGATTGTACGGTTTTTATGCTCCGCAACTCCGTTTTGCTGAGGCGTATACGCCGTAGTAAGTTGTCTTCTTATGCCTTGTGTTTTGCAAAATTCTGAAAATTCTTTGGAGTTGAATTCTCCTCCTCTATCTGTTCTTAAGCTGCACATTGATAAACCACACTCTTTCTCCACCATTATTTTGAAATTTTTGAAAGTCACAAAAGCTTCACTCTTTTCGTTCAGAAAATAAATCCACAGCTTTCGACTAAAGTCATCTATGAATGTTAATATGTACCTCTTTTGACTGTAGGAGGCAGGCGAAATAGGACCGCAAATGTCTGAGTGTATGAGCTGTAATTTCTTTGTGGCTCTCCAATTACTCTTCTTTGAAATGGCTACTCTGTGTTGTTTTCCCATCATGCAACTTGTACATTTTTTTGTTGGGGTTTTGATGTTTGCCAGCCCTCGAACCATCTCTTTGTTGTGCAGCAATGCTAGATTTTTATAGCTCAGATGCCCAAATCTTTGATGCCAAATTTCACTCGATTCTTCAATTTGTGCGTTGAAGCAAGAAGGTGATTTCATGAGAATGTTTGCAATAACTACAAACATTTTGTTTGCTGTCATTTCGCTTTTCATTATAACACCACGGGTCGGATGATATAACTTGCACACTCCATGTTTGATAAGAATGGTGATTCCTCGTTCTTGTAATTGACCTATGCTCAGCAGGTTATTACGCAATTCAGGTACATAAAAAACATCACTCACAATTTGGATTTGGCCTCCAACTTCGAGCTTGATACTCCCTTTCCCCATCACTATCAGCTTGGAATCATTCCCAAGTTTAACAGAATGCTTAAAAACTTCATCAAGTCGTGTGAACCACTCTTTGTTTCCTGACATGGGGTTCGAACATCCAGAATCAAGAAACCAGATCCCTTTCCTTTTGTCTTGCTTGAGATCAACTTGCGCCATTAACAACATCTCATCTTCATCATCAATCTCGGCATAGTGAGCCCGTTTCTCTGAATTTTGACATTCATGCTGAAAATGTCCCAAATTGTGACATGTATAACATTCAATAGCAGATTTGTCAAAGAACGATCTGCCTTTGCCTCTTCCTCGACCTCTAAACGTGCCTCTACCTCGTCCACTTCGGTCTTCATGTGTAACTTTCAATACTTGATCTTCTTCTACAGATCCTTTCATCCTTTGTTCGTGAATTAAAAGGATGCTTTGGAGTTCGTCCACAGTTAAAACATCAACATTATTTGATTCTTCAATTGAACATACCACATAGTTGAATTTTGGAACTAAGGATCGAAGAATCTTTCCTGTGATATCAGCTTCTTTCAGACTTTCACCACATGATTTCATCCTTTTGGCAATTGAGAGTGTTCTTCCAAAATAGGCATTGACACTTTCCCCTTCTTTCATCTTCAGAATTTCGAATTCAGCTTTTAGGGTTTGAACTTGTGCTCTTTTAACCCTTGTTGACCCTTTAAATTTCTGCTTCATCGAGTCCCAAATCTGCTTAGATGTATCATCGTTCAGAATGGTTTCCATAATTTCTCTGTCAATGGCTTGATAGAGATAATTCTTCACCTTCTTGTCTTTCAATTGCTGTTCTGCAATAACTTTAGACTCTGCTTCTGATGGCTCTCTTCCTGCTGGAATCTCTGTTATTCCGTCTTCTACTAGGCTCCAGAATTCCTTTGCTCGAAGGAAATTCTCCATCAATTTTGCCCAATGTTCATAGAAGCCATCAAATTTTGGGATAGCTGGTTGCACAAAACCATTATTGTTGCTTTCTGCCATCTCTTCACACTCTTCTCTCGTGTTTCTCTCACACTTTTCTCTCTCAATCAGGCCTGTTCTGGCTCTGATACCAAATGATAAATATTGAACACAATAGACAAATTGCAACGCAATGCAAAGAGTATTTGTTATTTAGAATGTAAACTGAGGAAGCTTTAAATAGCTTTACAGTGATCAGAAATCCAAAAACAGAGACTAACGTATCCCACATATACAGGTGATTACAGCAAAGACCAAATCAAACTCTAACTTATTCCTAGTTTCTAGGAACTTATTGTTAACAGCAAAGACTAATTCAAACAAGAAGACACGTTACTTAACACTTATTATTAACAGCAAAGACTACTTCAAACAAGAAGACACGTTACTTAACAGTATTTTGGAGAATTCAACAACATTTGCTCTTGCTTTAGATGCAGGCAGGCAGGACAAGGTAGGTTCAACCCTAGATTATATTAGAAGGGGGAATCAAATCCTTATTAGGATAACAACTCGGAAAAGTCTTCTATTTTGTTATCGTTTCTGAATGGGTTACGAATTTCTTTTCGTGAAAAGTGCAACTTACTCAGTTACCAGGAGCAATTGGTTTTGTGAAGTCAATGGTTTGAAAACCATCCTTTTCGATCTGTGGTGTGCAGTAAGGACGGGTTCGTATTAGGAGTAGCAGTGGGTAAATTTAGTAACTTTTGGACTCTTAACATCTTCATAATCAATGTTTTTAACAGACTTTTTGTATTGACTAAGTTGGAGTTGTTTAAAAATGTTCTGCACTTATGTGAAATTATTTTGGTTTTTCTTTTTGCATACTTTTTGATTAATTTGGATAAATAATTTACTAATTTCTATGTTTTTATATGTTAAGCTAGTCTGCTTTTGGAAATAATTGTATAGTCATTAAGTTTTTTTGTTTCTATCAATTCTTTAAAATTAATAGTCAAAATAGATTAAATTAAATTTGAAGTGACAACTCTTTATCCTATTTTATAAAAATAAAACATCTATGTTTTTATTTTCCAACATAGTCATAATTTATAATCTCTTCAATATACAGCAATTGATATTAATTTTTTGTATAGTTATAAAAATTTAATTTAGCGATATAGAACTTAATGAAAAAAAAATATTGGCTTAGAATTTATCAATAATTGTAGATTGACTCTCTAAACTTTACAAGTGTATCACCAGTTGATTGAACTTGATTATTTCGTATCACCAACTCTTTGAAGTTGTCCATAAAAGTATATTAGCTCATTCAACTTTATAAGTGTCTCACCAACTCCCTAAACTTATTTATTTTGTAACAACTAAATACAAAAACCTATCAAACCTAAATTCTAAAAATACATTAAATATCACAAAAGTGGTAGTTTAATAATGTAATTATATATAAAATTACTTATCATCTCATTTATATAAATAAAAGGGTTAAGGTGCAAAAATACCCCCTAACATTTTGGGTCAGGAGCAATTTTCCCCTAATGTAAGAAATGGTGCAATTTTACCACTAGCGTTGGAAACCAAGAGTAATTTTACACCTAACATTAAAAAATTGGATTAATTTGAGAAATAATTCATCAAACTGTCTTCTCGGTCATGAATCTTATCATCTACACTTCACACGTGCGTCATTTTATCAGTAACAAATTACAAACATATGTTGGGATGTGAAAAAATATAAAAAAAATATAAAAATATATTGTATCTTGTAAGAATTTGGCAAAAAATTTCAAAAAATTCACTGAATTTATAAATACTAATCTCTAATTCAATTATTAAATTATAAAAAACATGAAATCATTTTTTAGAACGAATTGATATGAAATTGGTACAGAATAAGGAACAAAAATATATGTGTTTTATAATAGTGTCTGAATATGCCCAAATTATCAACGTGACGGGTAAAATTGCACCATTTTACACGTTAGATGTAAAATTACTCCTGACCCAAAACGTTAGGGGCATTTTTGTACCTTAACTCTAAATAAAATAAAAAATGATAATTTCGGAAGAAAAACATATGTATCACAATTTCTCTCCAATTTGGGAGTTTAAGAAAAATTACTCAAAATTCACTCACCTACCCCTCTTACTAGATAAATTACACTCATGGCCACTGGACTTTACTTATTTTAATATTTAGCCACTGAATTTCAATTCTTAACCGTATATCCACTAAATTTTACACTTTTTAACACAGGTTGCCACTCACCTTTAATCAACTCTTCCAAATGGCCGTTAAAGATCTCAAAATGAAAATATTAAAGAACTATAGTTTTTCAGAACAACATTTACCATGAAATCATATTTTTTATTTTCCAAAATCACATTTATTGGAGCTTTCTTTCTCTAAAAATTTCATTCTTTCTTCTAACCAAACAATACCTCAATGACTTTAAAACGAAATTTTCAAAAATTAAAGTTCCTTATAATATCATTAACTCTTCGAATTTATTATTTCGAGTCTTCAAGGATCATTTTAAGGCGTTGAGTGATCACTGATATTAAAAATTGTAACATTCAGTGGTCATACTGTTAAGAATTGAAGTTAACCGGCCACATTATTAAAATAAGTAAACGTCAGTAGCCATGGGTGTAATTTACCCTCGCTTACAGTTTCTAACCGAACCGACTTACCACTACAAAGAGCTGTTCATGTATAAAAAGAGCATGGAAGAAGCGCAAAAGTTGATAATTCATTTCAATCTCCAGCCGAAAAGATGACTGACGGTCACCTCTTCAACAATATCTCTCTCGGTGGTCGCGGCGGGGCTGTAAGCTATTCCTCTCTCTTCATCTCTATTCTTCTTAATTTTGCTTTTGTCTGCTCAGATTATCGCCTTTTCTTTTGACTGGTTTTTGGGTGTTCGTATTGTTTTCTACCTGGAAACCCTAACTTCTCCTAATATTCAATCTTACTTGTTAATAGCTATGTTTCTGTGTCGTTGCCTTGTCAGGAATATGAATGCCAAGAGATGAAATGACTAGAAATTTAATTATGTGTTATTTTCTTCCGTTTTAGCTGTAGTTGTGATATCCTTCCAGACTTCATTTCACCTTCTTGGTCCAATATCATGTAGATATTGTCCACTCTAGCCCAAATCCAACATATTGGCCTCACGGCTTTAAAACGCATCTGCATGTATTGGATTCTCATCTCACTAATAAGCCCCAGTCACTCTCTCTCCATTTCCGATGTGGGATTCAGTTCATTCCTGTCCCCATCGTCATCCCTTAGGGCCGCTCCTTGCTCAGGTCTTCTACCCCGGCGCCACCCACTTCGGACCGGGTCGTTACACTTTTGGACTCTTAACATCTTGATAATCAGTGTTTTTAACTGACTTTTTTGTATTGACTGAGTTTTACAAGTTCTTTCATAATAAGTTTTTGTTTCTATCGATTCTTTAAAATTAATAGTTAAAATAGATTACATTAAATTTGAAGTGACAAATCTTTATCCTATTTTAAAATTTGAAGTATAAATTTATAAAAATAAAACATCTATGTTTTTATTTTCCAACATAGTCATAATTTAGTTATAAATATTTAATTTAGCGATATAGAACTTAATGAAAGAAAAATATTGGCCTAGAATTTGTCCATAATTGTAGATTGACTCTCTAAACTTTGCAAGTGTATCACCAGTTTATTGAACTTGATTATTTCGTATCACCAACTTTTTGAAGTTGTCCATAAACGTATATTAGCTCATTGAACTTTATAAGTGTCTCACCAACTCCCTAAACTTATTTATTTTGTAACAACTAAATACAAAAACCTCTTAAACCTAAATTCCAAAAATACATCTCCATCTATGCAAGAGGTAATTTTTTCTCTTCTCATATCTTTCAACTTATTATAATAGTTAGTTTTGCAGGTTTAAGAGATCGAATGGATAAGAATTGAAAGTTAATATTATGATCTTTGTATTTAGTTGTTACCAAATAAACAATTTTATGGAGCTGGTGAAAAACTTATAAAATTCAGGGGAAGTAAGTGAGTTATATGAAATAACTTGTTGTGTTTTGATGAAAGGTAAGGTAAGTGGTGGTTTAATAATGTAATTATATATAAAATTACTTATCATCTCATTTGTATAAATAAAAGAGTTAAGGTGCAAAAATACCCCTAACATTTTGGGTCAGGAGCAATTTTACCCCTAACGTAAAAATTGGTGCAATTTTACTACTAGCGTTGGAAACCAAGAGTCATTTTACCCCTAACATTAAAAATTTGGATTAATTTAAGAAATAATTCATCAAACTGTCTTCTCGATCATGAATCTTATCATCTATATTTCACACGTGCGTCATTTTATCAGTAACAAATCACAAACATATGTTGGTATATGAAAAAATATAAAAAAATAAAAAATATACTTTTTTTTTGGTAGAATAGGAAGGCTCACGGCCCAATAAAAAATATACTGTATCTTGTAAAAATTGGGCAAAAAATTTCAAAAAATTCACTGAATTTATAAATACTAATCTCTAATTCAATTATTAAATTATAAAAAACATGAAATCATTTTTTTAGAACGAATTGATATGAAATTGGTGCAGAATAAGGAACAAAAATATATGTGTTTTATAATAGTGTCTGAAATTGACCCAAATTATCAACGTTAGGATAAAATTGCACCATTTTACACGTTAGGGGTATTTTTGTACCTTAACCCTAAATAAAATAAAAAATGATAATTTTGGAAGAAAAACATATGTATCACAATGTCTCTCCAATTTGAGAGTTTAAGAAAAATTACTCAAAATTTACTCACCTACCCCCACTTACTAGATAGATTACACTTATGCCCACTGGACTTTACTTATTTTAACATTTAGCCACTGAATTTCAATTCTTAACGGTATAGCCACTGAATTTTACACTTTTTAATGCAGATTGCCACTCCACTTTAACTAACTCCTCCAAATGGAGGATGATGAAAATATTCAAGAATTATAGTTTTTCAGAACAACATTTACCATGAAACAATATTTTTTATTTTCCAAAATCAGCTTTATTGGAGCTTTCTTTCTCTAAAAATTTCATTCTTTCTTCTAACCAAACAACACCTAAATGATTTATAATATCATTAACTTTTTGAATTTTTTATTTCGAGTCTTCAAGAGTGATTTTAAGGCGTTGAGTGATCATTGAAATAAAAAATTGTAACATTCACTGGCCACAGTGTTAAAATGAGTAAACTTCAGTGGCCATGGGTGTAATTTACCCTCGCTTACAGTTTCTAACCGAACCGACTTACCACTGCAAAGAGCTGTTCATGTATAAAAGAGCATGGAAGAAGCGCAGAAGTTGATAACTCATTTCAATCTCCCGCCGAAAAGATGACTGATGGTCACCTCTTCAACAATATCTCTCTCGGTGGTCGCGGCCGGGCTGTAAGCTATTCCTCTCTCTTCATCTCTATTCTTCTTAATTTTGCTTTTGTCTGCTCAGTTTATCGCCTTTTCTTTTGACTGGTTTTTGGGTGTTCGTATTGTTTTCTACCTGGAAACCCTAACTTCTCCTAATATTCAATCTTACTTGTTAATAGCTATGTTTCTGTGTCGTTGCCTTGTCAGGAATATGAATGCCAAGAGATGACCTTACTAAATACATTGTTATCTCAATGACCTTACTATGACAAAGTTAAAAAAAACAGTTGTCATAACTAAACTACAATGACAGATACGAACATAACCTCTGTCATATTATACATAAAAGTTTTTGAGTTTCACTCACTCCAGTGACAGACTATATAAAAAATTTATGGTTAGAATACATCTAATTGTCGGTTCCTAATAATAATAACGTCATCGTAACAATGAAAAGATGAAAGAGCGCAAGTGAGCGTATGTCAAGTGATGCTGCTAGAGATGACAGAACACCATTGTCGTCTGATGCACCATGAGACGGCAGCGAGGCCATGACAATTTTATATCTTGCGAGACGACCGTTTTGAATCGTCATCTGAAAAGATATTCGGTTTAGTGTTTGTCTACTTTCTCGATTTGACACTCGTCAAACTAAGACTCAAACACAAAGGCTTTAACCACTCGAGCCAAATTTAATTAGTGTAAATTCATATGTTTCAAAACCACTCAATTAAATACAGAAAAAGAGGTTTAAGGTCTAATTATATCCCTCTAAATTATAGCTTATAAATCTATGCTAATTTAAAAGTTAATTAGGTGTCTAACTTTTTAAAATTACCATTTAGGTTCTTAATGTATGCTAAAACTGTTAATTAAATCCATCTCATAATGGAAATAATTTTTGGTTCAAAACTGTTTAATATTTTCAGTTCAAATGAGATTAGTATTTTATAATATTTTTTATTTTGATTATCAGTTCAGTTTAAATCGAACAAAATCAATATTACATCAAAACATTTCTTAACATGTGTATATAATTGATTAGGTTTAATTGATTACTAAAACTGAACCAATAACTGAAAATATCATAAAATAAGTCAAAACCCACAAAATCCAGTTTTTCTTTGAACCCATTTCATCAATTTCCCACTGCACTTTTTGGTCTCTGTTTCATCCTTTTTTACCTACAATTCCTGCTTTCAGATCCAATTTCCTCTTTTTCTTTTCAAAGGTTTCATAAGGTTTTAACTTTGAATCCGACATTGGAAATAAGAGTATTATTGATAAAATGTATTAGAAAAGTTTAGTTTAGTAGTCTATGTTTAAATAGGTCGAAATATGTAAATAGATTTATTCATTGGGCCAGTTGTATAAATTTCTCTAGAATACCGATCATAACCGAGCTGAAAATATATAAAAACTAAACCGATTTGTGTTTCCAATTACAGAAGCGATTAATTAACACTTCAGCATAGTTAGGATCTAATTTATGATTTTACAAAATGAAGGATCTAATTAATTTTTAAAATATAGGTTGAGAACCTAATTGATTTTAAAAGATTTGGGATTCTCTGAACTTAAAATTCAAATTGAGAATTCAAATTGTAATTTCAATTCAAATTGAGAAATCAAATTGTAATTTCAGTATTAATTATCAAATTTTAAATTTTAATTATTCAATTATATATTGAATAAATAAAGTTGATTTTGTAATTAACTTAATAGTTTTTTATAACACTATTTATCATGAAACCACATTTTTTATTTTCTAAATTCTTAATTTAAAGTTTTTATTCTCTAAAATTTGACGTTCTCCCTACCAATCTAATAACAGTTAAATGATATCAAAACGAAAATTTTGAAAACTTAAAGTTGTTTAGAAATGTCACAAATTCTTCAATTTATTTATTTTAGAATTGTTAATAGTAATTTTCATGCGTTGATTGAAGTTTAGTTGCAATTATTTTAGTACGTAAAGTTTAATGGCTTTTGTTTACATTTTGTAGTTTAGTGGTTATACTGTGAAAATGAGTAAAGTTGAGTTGGTCAGTGAATTTTCATGTTTGTATCAAAATGGTCACTCAACTTCAAATTGTCTTAATAAAATAATTCAATTTTGAATTTTGTCTCGATAAAGTCACTTCGACGATTTTAAGAGTAAAAAACCGGAAAGGTGATGTGATTGTCACGCCAGCTATTGTCAACTTTTATCGTTGACCCAAACGATACTCGACATCAACCTGGATGACATGTGGTTGCCATCTAACAGACCGAAACCACACATATCATTTCGGTCAGGTAGATGGAACATATATGTCATTTCGGTCAAGTAGGTGGCACCAAGTATCGTTTCAGTCAGCAATAGAAGTTGAATAGTAATGACGTGTCTATCATATTATATTTTTTCTATTATTTTACTTTAAAGTCGCTAAAATGACTTTATTAAAACATAATTCATGAATAAAAATAAATAAATTAATGAATGAATAAAAATATCAAAACACCTTTGGCAAAGATAATTCATAATGTAAATATTTAAAATGATTATATATTTTTTTTTTAAATATTTGCGCACAATGCTCTTACATTAAAGAAGAAAAAAAAATCCCCACCAGATCCGGATTATATTTAATTACTAAAATTATATTTAAAATGGAAATAAACTAACCTAAACACCTTAGAAATATCTAAATAATACGAGATATGCATACTCATATTTCAAAGAAATAATTTCCTTTTAATAATTACAATCAATATTCAACACTAATTTATTCGCCTAAAATATTTCAAAGAAATAATAAAAGAATATGCATACTCATATATACTAAATAATAATATTAAGTGATAAACATCAAAATTGATCCAAACATTTTATGACTATTAATAAACCTTGTTAGGATTGTAACGTGTTAAATCAACAAGTAAACAATAATGTTCAAATTTTTGACCCTAATATTTTACAAATATTATGAAATCTTGTTGGGATTGTAACGTGTTAAGTCAACAAATAAACAGTAATAGTCAAATAGATCATGTAAGGAATTTGGTCAGTCACCATTAAATCCAATTTTATTAAATTTAAATATTAGAATAATTTTAATTTCCACCGTATGATTTTAATATGCCTAAATCTAATAATATGATTAAAGTCTAAATAAATTAATTAATTAATGAATAAATAAATAGGTGAATAAATAAAAATTTCAAAATACCTTTGAAAAAAGAATTCACAATGAATTTTTTTGTAATGAATATTTTTCATTACTAAAATGATATTTAATTAAAATAGATAAAGGAAATAAATCTTGTTTCCATATTCTTAAAAATATTCCATATCCATAACATCAACATATTCCTTAATAAAAATAATGATTGCAAATATATAACACTAATTTATAGGCTAAAAAATTTGAAAAAAATAATAAAAAATTATTACAGTGTATTGTCTTTGCAAAGATGTCCAAAATACCCTAATCACAATTGTAATATGTGTATAAAAAGGAGGGGAGAATAGCTTAATCAAACTTTATACCGGTCTCCAGAAGAAAAAATAGTTCTTTCTTTCCCCTATTTCTTCTCACTTTTCCATTCATGGCTTCTTTCAATGGTGGAGATTGTATCGAAGGCCCATGGAGTCCTCAAGAAGATGATACTTTAATCAAGCTAGTTAAACAACACGGCCCCAGAAATTGGACTTTCATAAGCACCCGAATTCATGGCCGCTCAGGAAAATCATGCCCGGTGGCTTAATCAACTCTCGCCAGAGGTTCAGGACAGACCTTTTACTACGAAGGAGGATGATACCATTGTTCAAGCTCACGCTATTCACGGTAATAAATGAGCCACAATTGCTGGACTCTTGCCTGGCCGGACTGATAATGCCATTAAAAATCGTTGGAAATCTACTTTGCAGAGAAAACGCCAGGCCGAGTTCTTGTCTGCATCATCCAAGTCTAACTTGATGGTCAAGAAGATGAGTCTTGACGTTTCATCTGAGTCTAGGTCTGATTCGGGAGCGAAGAGGTTGTGTTTGGGTGTACGAACGGATTATAGTTGTTTCAGTAGGGTGCCTGAGACAGTGTGGACTTTGTGTCCATCGGGGGATGGGTTGGTTCTGGGAACTGCTGTGGCGGAGAAGGGAGGAGAAGAAGGCGGAGACGCTGAGAAAGAGGAACTGGAGGAGAATGTTTGCTCAGTTTAATGCAAAAGATGATAGCTGTTGAAGTGAAGAGTTATATTGATAAATTAAGGTTAAAATGAGACAAGACTAGATTTATAAACTCTTCTTTTATGAGTAATAATGTTTTTAAGATAATTAGGATTAATATTTAACTGCATTTGATCTAATTCATTTTTCTATACATTTTTCGGATAAGTTTTTTTTACTACAAGATTATCATTATCTCGTATACATGATTTAGAAAATATTACAAGGAAATTCAATTTGGGGTTTTTATATTTTTTGTCACAACACGATTTCAAAAATAACTTGTTTGATGCAATTACTAGTTTTTTTAATCACAAATACACGATTTTAAAAATAACTTCTTTGACATTATTATCTTTATTTTAGATAAATAATCAGTTTTGATCAACTTTAAACATCTGCTATCAATATGCTATCACTTAGTCACGATTTTATACCTAACTTTTGACATCTTCTATCAATATTTTTATTTTGTTTTTCCCAATTGTTTTTTTATCTATTCAATTTAATTGTAACACCAAAACTTAATTAAAGTCCATTCGTTGCACTATTGAGAATCAATTTCACTTTCAGAAACTAGTAAATTATTTATCCAAATTAATCAAAAAGTATGCAAAAAAAAAAAACCCATAATAATTTCACATAATGCAAAAACTTCAGGGTTTATGAAAGAACTTAAGGAAAAAAAATGGCAGATTTGCTACTCCTTACTGCACACCACAGATCGAAAAGAAATTCGTAGCCCATTCAAAAACGATAACAGAATAGAAGACTTTTCCGAGTTGCTATCCTGATAAGGATTTGATTCCCCCTTCTAATATCATCTAGGGTTGAACTTATCCTGTCCTCCCTGCATCTGAAGCGAGAGCAAATGCTGTTGAAATCTGCAAAATACAACTCCAATCCAACTCAATTAAGATGTGTTCGGGTCCGGAGAGGGATCCCATCACAAGGGTCTACTGGGGGCAAGCGTTCCCTGCCAATTTTTTTGGAACATCTCTAAACTGGATATGGGGTCCCTGTGGGGACGGGGATGGAGATCAGGGGATGGGAAATGCATTCCCTACCCCATCCGGTTTACATCCGTAGAGAATTCTTGCCGCAGCAGATGAAATCTCTGCTTCCACTTGCTCTACTATTATTTTGTATAAACTCAGAAACAATCCGGTGTAGGCTAGCATCATCACCTATGGAATGTTCAATTTATACAAACGAAAAGTAAAGTTTAAGTTCCATATAAGAAGGTGTTTCATCTTAGCAAATTACTAATTAGCATAGATTGTCTCACCACATCTTGTGGATTGCCATTCTTAAGCCAAACCTATTGTAAACAAAAAACTGAAATGAAAGGTTTTGGACAATTTTGACTTCATTTTTATTTTCACTATAAATCCATTTTAATATAAGAAAAAGTTGTAAAAAAAAACATTTATGAAACCTGTTCTAGAGCTAGTACATATTCTTCATTAGACAATTAAATAATAGTAACTTTGTAAGGATTTTATAAAAGGACAGGTTCACACTGAGCTCATGGAATTTTTCATTATGGCATATATATTCATCTGAATTAACACACTTTCTTCTTTGTCTATGTCATAGGGATGAAGGCTTAAACATTGTACTAACGGTGACACATAATATTAATCATAATAAAGCAAATGGATCATAACATGAAGAGTCATATATATTTTACTAAAACTATTATTGGATCTATATTGATAATTTTCATGATAGAACTTCCCATAATTAAACAAGATAACATCTTATTATTATTGATGTTCAGTCGAGATATGTTCAGGTGGTGATCCAGGTCCAGGGTTATGAATTGGGTTTTGTCCCCCATGAGTTTCTCTCAAAGAATGACTGTTTGTCGGGAGCTGGGGTGGTTCTCCAGGTCCGGGGTTATGAATTGGGTTTGGTCTGCCAGGGGTTCTTCTGAAAGAATGACGGCTGTGATGAATTGGGTCAGGTCCACCAGGAGATAGTCTAAAAGAATGACCATAAACTCGGCTTGACTGTTCATGATCAGCAGTAATGAGTTGGGATGGGTGATGAATTGGGTCTGGTCCACCAGGAGATAGTCTAAAAGAATGACCATAAACTCGGGATGACTGTTGATGATCATCGGTAATGAGTTGGGTTGGGTGATGAATTGGGTCTGGCCCGCCAGGAACTTCTCTAAAAGAATGACCATAAACTCGGGTTGAATGTTGATGATCAGCTGTAATGAGTTGGGGTCGGTGATGAATTGGGTCTGGTCCGCCAGGAACTTGTCTAAAAGAATGACCATAAACTCGGGTTGACGGTTGATGTTGAGCTGTAATGAGTTTGGGTGGGTTATGAATTGGATCTGGTCCGCCAGGAACTTGATTGAAAGAATGACGGTAAACTTGAGGCAATTGAAGAGAAGGATTTGCATTAGAAACTTGCACAGTTAGAGCATGAAGAAGAATGAGCATCATAGCTCCTATTGTTGATAAAATCATACTGGATAAGTGTATTGCATTAAGATATCCAATTAGAGAGATATATATATACAAACACTGAAAATCTTAGAGGATCTGATATAAAACCATGAATTGCAAGTATACAGAATTTGAGTTTTATATTTAGCAACTTGGGTCAGAGGAGATTTGATCCCTTGAACCCAAACCAATATTTTCACTTGGACTAGATTTGGCTTCCTTGTTTTCTAACAATCAAACCCATAGATAACCAATATTTTCACTTGGACTAGATTTGGCTTCCTTGTTTTCTAACAATCATACCCATAGATAAGCTTGAGTGGGTAGCTTCATTTTTGTTGCAAAAAAATTAAATTCACTTAACCCAATTCAAAATCTTTTAGTGATAGAAATTATATTTAGCATCTTGTTTTCTTTCATGTATAAACTCTTTTAGTGATAGAAATTTAAAAATATATAAGGACAATTTTAAAATTTCAATGTTATTTTTGTATTAGGAAGTAAATTAACACCATCTTCCAAAAATTTGATTCTAAATCTATTTAACAAATTTTAACCCATTAATAATATTATATTGGATTTTTGTAATGTTTTCGTAAATCACGTGTAATTTTACTATCTCTATAAAAATGACATGTCAAAATATGAGATGTTCAATTTGTGTTTGCGAGTGAATCCTATTAATAGCTAATCATATTTTATTTTTCTGATTAATATTATTAGCTTTTATTGCATTATATTGTGTAAGGGTTGATTTAAAAAATTTATTAACAACCTCAAAATGAATTTTTTCAAGAATTAAAATTTTTTAGTATCACATTTACTATGAAATAATATTTTTTATTTTTTTAGCTTTCTCTCAAGTGTAAACATTAACTTTCTTTTAATCACCAGACAATGCATAAATTACATCAAAACTAAAAAGTTGAAGAATTAAAATTCTTTAAAATATGCTCTTTAAAACATCCTCTTCAAGAAGTCCATCATTTCACAATCATGCATATCTATGAACTATTTTTTTACATCTATATAATGTGTAAAAGTTAATCAATGAAGTCATGTTATAGTTATCCGCGAAGTTCTGTGGTTAAATTGCATGTTTGAGTCGTGATCAATTTATTTTTTATTCATTAAGTCATTATAAATTAAACTGTTGATTAATTATTTTTAAATACATTAAGTCTCTATTTTTTAAATGGATATACTAAGTCTTTGATTAATTATTTTTTTTCAATATATTAAGCCCTCCCGTAACAATTCATTTATGCCAAAAATTCAAACTCGTTTTAGCATGCATAAACTGTCAGCATATCAATATTTTTCTAAAATAAAATGTATGTGCCACAAGCTTTGATTGGTTTGCTAGCATGTGAGACAGAAATGTACAAGTTATGGATACAAATATGCATTGAAAGATGCGGTAAAATACTACTGTGATATCAGCAAATGTTCCAAAAGGCTTTGGAATTTGGATATGCATAATAAAACCAAGATATTATTTTTAATTGAAGTTATTATTATTATTTGATAAATTATTTTTAACGAATATTATATTAATTCTCTTCCAATCATTAAAGAACTAAACCACTTCAAAGGGAATAACATTCTAATTTTATATTGAACCACACAAAATTAAGAAATAGTCATTTATTTGGATTCTCACACTACAAGAAAAAGGAGTATTAGTAAGAAAAATTTAATAAGGGTCTAAAATTCCTAAAATTCACTTATAAAAAATACTTTTAATAAGCACAAATTCTATTATTATTTAATAATAAGCAAAAACCTTTTTTGATTTACTTTTACCAAAAAAAACCCCTTATTAATTCATTCTAAAGTAAAACCCCTTTATTTTCTATTTTAATATCTAAATTAAAACCCCTTATAAATTCTAATAAAAAAATTAAATACTTATTAATTATAGTAATAACAAGTTAATCACTTATTAATTTCTTTTGCTTTTAATGCCCTAAATTTTCCCCCCATGAATTTTCATTTCCCTTCCAAACTTTTGGTTCTCTCCCTCTTTTCTTTTTGTTCCCCCCAAATTAAGGGTCATTACCCTAACCCCATGGCTGCTGTTCTTCTTCCGTCAAACACAATGACTGATGTTTTCTCCTCTCTTCCCCACTCTCCATGAACGTCAATTTCCTCTCTTGGCCGCTCTCTATGAACGTCATTCTCCTCTCTTGGCCGCTCACCTCCTGCCTCAGTTCGGTCTCACTGCTAAGGTTTCTTTCTTTCTTCCATTTTTGTAATCGTTCTCCATGTATGTTTGTGTTTTCTGCGAATCTGTTCTATTGATTGCAGGTTAAGAGAAGGAAGTCACAGAATGTTAAGTCCAAGCAAAAACATATCCACATGGAGTCTCGAGAACCTAATCACAGTATCCAATTTGTAAAAACTTTAAACGTCTCTTCTTTTTCTTTCTTATTCTTGAGCTATTTTGCTTATTGATTCTACATACATTTAAACTTTTATTTTGATTAGATTCGATTTAATCTTTGTTTGGTGTTTATTAGTTGAAAAATGAGGTTTCCCCTCTTAATTCGTGCTCATTATTTGTCTTAGCTGCTTTAATTTTAGGGTTTTCTTCTTATTTTCTCTTCCTAAGTTTGTAAGTACATGGAAGAGGTGGAATAGTGTTTTAGGTTTCAGCAGTCAGATTGGACTTAGTTTTTCAAAATTGAAAATGAGTGCTGAAGTCGTTTTTGGCTTTTTACATGGTGTTATGTATAAAGTGGAATACTGGGAGACTTCTTACAAGGATTGAGGTTTGTGTGATTGATTTGATCGTGTTCATGTTTTTGCATAGAGTGTCAAAAGCAGATTTTGGGAGTTGGATTTAGCAAGGATTGCAGGCTTTCCTCCCTAAGGCTGGGCTAATAAGCAGAGTTAACAACTTCAAGGAGTTAAAAGAAAATATTAATTTAAAATTCTTCAAATTTATTGCTTTCATTAGTTGACCATGTATATACTCTGAATTTTATAACCAAATTATGTATAACATATGAAATGCGCAGAATGTGTTTAGAGGATTTGAAAATTTGAGAACATGAGTGAATTTGTTGAAAGGGCAATTTCGTCTTTTCACGGGGTTAGGGTGGGAAATGGTGGCTAGGTTTAGTAATCCACAATATAAATTATAATTTATATTAAATTAAATGAATTCTGGAAACTATTGTATGTGTATAGTCTCAGGGTTCAGAATATTATACTATATAATAATTTCAACCATTTAATTTATTATATATTAAATCTAAAGCTAACTTATAATCAGATACAATTAAATTATACTAACTAATAATTAATAAATATAGTTTCTAATTAAATTTAACTTAGTTCGATCGGTTCGGTCAATTCGATAATTTTGATTTAAAAACCGAACCGACCGAATTTACCGAATTGTTATAAAAAATAAAACCAAAACCGAACCTAATAGATCGAAAAGCCGAACCAAAAAACCGAAATGCTTCGGTTCGGTCGGTTATTTCGGTCCGGTTCGGTTTTTGAACACCCATTGTAACTCTGATATTATTAGTCATATTGTTATTTTTTCTAGTTTTTTTATATTGATTTTTAAAAATAATATAAAATATAAAAATTAACTAATTAGAAATTAGAATAAAAGAAATGAAAACCTAATATAAACATTGTTTTGTTAACAACAATTGCATCCGGTATTCTTCATCCAGAAGACATATTGATGGGCAATTGTTATTGTTACTTGGTCCGCTTTTGAATTTATGAAAAAAGCCCAACCTTAGTCTTCAATCCACGTCGGGTTGGGTTGGTGTGTGGACTCTATATTTTTTATTGAAAAAATAATAATATTTATTGTTATTATTTTTAATAATTCGGATTTAATTGTTTTTTATATAATTAAATTCATTTTCTCCTAACGTTTCTTCAATGGTCATGGTCAGTGGTCATAGTAAATCGAAACTGAGCATTTATAAAGTGAAGACAGAAACAAGTTGGTACAATGCAATTTGAATTCGTACGATGCAATTTTCTTTAAGTCATTGTTTTATGTTATTTTTTAGTATTTTATGAGCGTTTTGTACTTAGTTTTCATTGTATCTTACCTTATTCTCGTCTTAATTGGAGTTTGGAGTAATTTTAGAAATTACTTGATGAGCTGCGATTCCAAAATTAGAAGGAAGAAATCAAATCTAGCTAAACTCCAAAACCTTCCTTACTAAATGCTAAATCAATTATGGCAAGAAAAAGAAACATCCTTGAAGGTTATGGAGATATAAATCTGCCTAAAAAGACTCCAAAACCTTCCTTGGTCAATTCCAAATCAAATATGGCAAGGTAAGACAACAACATTAAAGACTATAGAGACAATTTAGGTGGTTTTTATGTAAATATGTGACCCAAAACTCCTATAAATAGGGACCTTATTGCTAGTTAGCTCCTGACACCATTTTTACATCGTTTGTAGCTTATTTTCATTCACTTTACCTTTCAGTTTCACTGGTTCTTAGAAATTATTATCTTTATTTCAGTTCTACTTCTCTTTTAGTGTCGCAAAGGTTAAACTAATCCATAGTTTAGACCTTGCAAAGCTAGACTTTGGTTTGCATTCACCTTGTGTACTCTAAGTACTATTATATTGACGTTCTTATTTTCTTTCATCTTTATCTTCTTCCATTTCTAAGATTTCAATTTTAGTATATTTGAGCATGAGTTCCCTAATTCTATTTCTACGATGCTTACATGTTTTAGCTCAATCATGAGCTAAATCCACATGGGCTAGGAAGAAGGTAAACTTAGCCTAATCAAATATGAATCTTTAATGAGTTTTAATATTGTGTTGTAAGAACTTAGCAAAAGAATTAAGTGACAACCATTGCTTTATCTCTATTTGAAAATACACTTTTACCCTTGTACAATTTACCTTATTTTCTGTCATCCTCTATCGCTCTCATCAATTTCTCTCAACCCTAACTTACTATTTTCTTTCAAAATACAAGGAGATAATGTAAAAATTATTTACCCTTGCTACATAAAAAACAATGAAAGCCTAAACAAAAGTAGTTTATGCATGCTTGTATTAATATCAATTTCAGATACCTAATGTAAAATCCTCTTGTGAATTGGCACTTAAAGAATTGAAAAATTGAAAACAATTATCTATCTTAGTGTTATATTTTTTAAGAACACCTTAAACAAAACATAGTTGTCAAATCCAGATTCATGAATTATGACTCATTCATCCAATTGTAAGATTGGGTTCAAATTTATAATATTATATATATATATATATATATATATATATATATATATATATATATAATTTACCATGATATGCTTAATACTATCAAATATTAATCTAGAGTGAGTTTAGTAGTTTCTGTCGTTGAAGTTCTTAATGAACAATGTGGAAAATTATGAAGATAATTTGGTTCTTATCGACTGTTGTTGCACGATGACAAAGTGCACACGTTCTCTAAATGGGCTCGGATAGGATGGAACTTGTGTATTGAAATTTAAAAATCATGTTCACATGTTTTGATTTGTTAATTAATTATATTAATCTTGTTTCTTATTCTTTAAATTTGTTATTGGTTCTTTTTCCACTAATTTATCTCATTCCTTGATTAGAGTTACAATTTTCTTAAACAACAATATGAAATTTGGGATAAGGTAGATTGGCCGCCCTATAGATCCTATTCAAAATAGAGCTGAATCGACCTAAATCATACCATTCCAATTGTCAATTGTAAGATTATGTGATAATTTGGATTGACCTTATAGATTTCGCTCGAATTATAGCTCAATGGGTTCGAATCCTGAATCATAAAATTCTATTAATAGTGAAACAAAGTGACGTTTTACTTGAATTGCACTTTTAGAGAAAGTCCTGAATAATAAGCTTTTGTTTCGTCATGAGGGGCTTAATGTTACCAAATATGAATGATTAGGTGCCTCGGGATGTCTGGAAACCAAATTACACTTCTAGCCATTACTTATTATTATTACTTTTTTAATATTCTTAAAGAAAGTATACTGATAGTAGCTATTGATACAATTTCTTGGTTTTTAAGGAAGTAGCAGCCAAGACATATATTTAGTTATACTAGAGAAGAAGAAAGCAGATAAAAAAGGAAAAAGAAAAACTTGATGCTCAAAATGATTGGGTTCCCAAGACAATGATGAAGCATGTCTTGGCCAAACCATATATTGTGTATTATGAAAGGAGACTAGCAGGCAACGTTCTACCACAGAAGAAGTAAGAAGATGAAGAAGGAAAATGAACAACTTGATGCTCTAAAGAATTAGGTTCTAGATACACTAGTGAAGCCTGTCCTGGCCAAACAACATATTATGTATTATGAAAGGACACCGCCAGGACAGACTTCAGATGTGTCTCTGAAACCCAATTTTTCTGAGCACCAAGTTTTTCCTTCTCCTTTTTCATCTGCTTACTTCTTCTCTCGTAGAACTTAAAACTTTGTCCGGGTGCTGAGTTTCATGTCACTCTCCTTTTATAATACACAATATACAATTACCAAGGACAGACTTTATCAGTGTCTCTCGAACCCAATTCTTTTAAGCAACAAGTTGTTCATTTTCCTTCTTCATCTGCTTACTTCTTCTTTAGTAGAACTGAATATCTGTATGGATAGTACTTCCCTGGATATAATTTCTTTAAGAATATTAACAATAATAATAAGTAGAGGCTATAAGTAATGTTATCAGAACCGGATCAGATATCAAATCGGATTTATAACTGGGTCATGGGTCACTTGGTCGGACCATATGGCTCGGATTGGTCGGTCTGGATAACGTAATAAATAAATAATATTTATATATTAAATATATATAATTAATTTAAAATTATTTTTATAAATTATATATAAACCAATATATGGCATGGAATATTAATAATAATAAATTTTTTTGAAGAAACTAATAATAAGAAATAGAATATAATAAGAAGTTAAGATTATGTTGTTAAAAAAAATAATAAGAAGTCAAGCATATGTTAAAAAAAAGTTTAAGAAATAAAACACTGAGTAAAGAAGTCTGATGGAAGGTCCAACTAACAATTTGAGATAGAAAGTTTCCCACATCGGAATAATAAATCAAGTCAAGATAGGTGCTCCATATATATATAGTTTCAATACCTCTGTTAATCTTGTGCGCATGAAATTATTGTGCGCATGAAAGACATTGATTGTATTTCCTGCACTGATCAAGAACAAACTTGTTGACGCTCAAATGAGGTTCTCCTTCATAAGCTCCAACAACTTGATGAATCTTCTCCATCAATTTTGCGCTCATGTAACTGTTTTCAGGCACCCGTATCCCATGAAATCCACCATTTATAGTTAGTGGAGGCATTTGAACAATGGGAAACCTGTTAAGAACTTGAAGATTGTGAATGTATCCCTTTTTCTTTGTTGGAGCACTAATATGTTTTGAATCAACAAATTATGACTTCACTTCAAATAAGAAACTTCGACAAACAATGTCAAGTTTTTTATATGAAGTGAGGTCATAATTTGGTAATTTGAAACATATTAGTGATGCAATGAGGAATAGGGGATACCGTCACAATCTTCCAATTCATAACATGTTTCCTCTTGTTCAAATGCATCCACTGACCATAAATGGTGGCCTTTATGGGACACGAGTGCCTAAAAACGATTACCGAAGCGTGAAATTGACCGAGAAGCATTAGTCGAACTGATTAATATAAATCACTTGGTAACTCATTCTCGGTAAGATTTATGCATTTGCAAAGACATTTTTATAGTTTAAAAGTTTACGAATGCGGCTTATGAGTGTTAGTTAACCTAATATTCCTTCTCCAATCTAATATATGGTTTTAAGATTGATACAGTTGCGTACCATTTAACTGTACTGAAAGACTTGTTCCCAAGAGGCATAAATATGTTGTCTATACGAGAGGCAGAAGTTTCTCTTCACCGGCTAGATATTAGACTAAAGAATGTAGTGTCAGTTGAGCAGCAAAAAGTCAATAGAAACGTAATGAGGTGTTGGTGGGAGCAAACCAACCAGACCAGCAATTTGATAGACTTAGAAGATGTCCAATATTTAAAGGAAGACAAAACTAGTGCAACTAATTCAATCATTTTGAGGATTGGATGTAACAATCTTGCCGGTAGCAATAGATTTCATCCTGATAGTTTAGAGGGTAAAGAATCATCCTTTTCTTGGCCTTATTCTAGCTCAAACTTTTTGTTGGCCTATTATTGGTAATACTTCGTAAAGCCATAGTGATGCGCATTTTACGTATACGTGCATGTGAAGGCAAGTATACCTTAATCGTGTATCAAGTAATAAAGTGAAAGTAGAGTATCATTCCTGCGAGGATGGTGATTATAAGTACTAATAGCTTTGCTTACTGTCTATTATTTAAACAATCAAAATGTAAAGTTTCTTGGACAATAGTACATAGCTTATTGAATCCCATTTTATGATATCCTTTCTAATTGTCCATCAGAACTGGTATTTTATATTTTCAATTCAAGGCCTTGTGCAAATTCTTTCAAATGTTCACTTGTCATCATAGTTACACAACCATAATTCACATACACTACATATTAAATTACACGCCATTTGGAATTTACATCTAATTAAGCATCTAATCAATCTTAAGATGGTGTAGAAGTAAGTTTCAAAAATAGGACAAACCAATGACCATGTCTAATTGACACCATAGCACATAAGCATAGCACTGTGATTGAATAACTTACCATGGGATCTTTGAATAAGGGTATATCATTTGCAACATGACCCTTTTGTTTAGAAAAATTCCCTGAACTAGTAATTTAACCAGAGTTTCTCCTTATAGAAGGATCAATTGAAGACCAACCTAGTATACCCTCTTCCCCACCTATGATTAACTACATAATCACACATTAACTATATCTTTTACCTGTGCAAAGACGAATAAAAATATAAAACTTGAGTTTAAAGAATAAGCAGAATTACCTTACTGCTTGTCAACATCAGCACTAAGAGGTATACCAGAACTTGGTCGGGTGTCAGGGCCCTTTGGAAATATTAGGACATCAAGGTATAAATACTACAAGTCAGAGAAAATAAATTGATGAAAATGAGAAGATGAGTGTTCATTCTACCATATCTCATTGTTCCAATCAAATTTTTATTTTCTCTGCAGTATAAATATGAAAATGAGGTTGAAAGTGATCATTTACATATATAATTTGAGCCAAGTAACATGTTAATTGGAAATTGCATAAAATTAGTCACTAAAGAAAGCATTGGAAATAAAAGCTAATCACTAAATGGATGAGGAGGATTTTAAGATTTTTTCTTAATAAGAGTTGTGGAAGTTTAGTAGCCTTCCTTTGAAAGTTTATAAAGTGGGGGGAAGAGATTATATGGATTGGTGGCTGATGGTTTTTGACCGAACAGATCAGGAGGATTTTAAGCTTTTGTGCTATTGTTTGGCTTTTGTGGTATAAAAGAAATCATAAGAAAATCCATCCATGCCACTCGATTGGATCCCATGCAAAGAAAATCAATTTTGGCAGCTTTCAATTCCAATAAAATGTAACAGAAAAATAGTTTTTTGCAGCTCCAATTTTATCCAGCATGCTTTTCGCATTTAGGAAGGGCCCTTCTTCGCTTGTGAAGTTCAATTGTGATGCCACTTTCCTGCTAAATGGCCTGAAATGCACAATTGGGGTGGTAGCTCGAGACTATTTGGTCCGTTATGATTAGCGCTACTCTCTGGATGATTAACTGTGTCAATCCAGAATACGCAGAGTTGTTAGCATTCTATAATGCATTGCTATAGATTGTTTCTTGAAGGATGTGGTAATCTCCTTTAATTCACTCTTAGTGATTCAAGAGGATAAGGTATCAAAATAAGCCTATTGGTACCATTTTTTAAACGTTAAGCCTATATTAGTGCTATTTTTTGTATGTGGATCCTAAATTGATACTTCCTCAAAAACCATAGCCCTATTTTGGTACCTTATCCCCTCAATGTTCAGTTTGATCCTAGTTTTCTCATGACTGATCTTACTGATGAAATAAAGTCTCTTGTATCTCTTTTGAAATCTTTAATATTCGTACATGAAGGCAGAGAAGTCAGTTCCGCTGCTCATTCTATGGCTAAATGGGGATATGCATGCTGGCTTCCAAAAGCTAGAGATAACTAATGTGGTGATAAGATATAACATTCAAGACTCAAGAACAATAAAGATTAAATAAATCAGTCTAAATCTAGTTCAAAAATAATTAACTTGTAAGGAATATGATGATGTGTGAAGTGTCTCTGTAGTCCGCATGACCGAAGTCAATAATATAGACATGTACAAAGTACATGAGCAGATGCCCAGTAATTTACCAAAATCAAGAAACAAACAAATGGTAAGTAATAGGAATCAGCAACAAACTCTGACCTGATTTGCACATAACCTATTATCTTGCTTGATATCTTAGTATGATTGGGGATAAAACGACAGCATCACAATTCGTTCTATTCCGTTCCGTTAACTTTGCCTCTAAGCTGAAGCTGCAAAATGCCTAAAGAATCTGATGCAGTTTGATGCCTATAAACCCTAATTAATTAACTAGTTGATGAAAATGTATGTAAATACCTCAACACTCATTCAATTATGCAGCTTTACCGAAAATATATCAAGAATAGTGTCACATACATTGTAAACTCTCTCTAATTTAACACATCAAGATCCAACAATCTGCACAATCTCTTATAGGATACATGAACATTCCCCTAACATCACAATTGCTCAAGCATTATCGAAACGCTTTCTCATTCAAGACATTTCTATTCATAATATTTAAGAAAAGCACACATTTAATTATGAGATTAAATTAAACATATAACAGAACAACAATTCATTATGACTTGGAAGAAAACATTAATAATGAATTGAGTAGGGTCTCAATTATATATACGCACCCGAATTGAACCATACGAGAAGTCGGAGTTCTCTCCATTACATCTGACCAATCCACATCTGACTTGACCCGTTTTCAATTTTAGCCTATCCCATAGCCGCTGCACTAGCGGTTGCAACCCTTATATCAATTGCTAAAGTCGATTTAGGATTTAGGTATCGTGAATGATAAACAGGTACCCTAGAAGTTAAGAGGTTTTCTTTTACATAGTCTTTTCCTGTTAATGTCACAGAAAGAACAAGAAAAGTTCTAGGGTGGGAAGAAGATATGGGTTCGCGGTGTTTTTTTCTTTTCAACTTTTTAGTAGTTTTGTTTTGGAGGGAATACATAGCGCTAAAAATAATTGTAAACCCACGAAAATCTGAAATTAATTTTAAATTTTTTCTTTTCAAATTTTTAGTATTTTTTATTTTCAATGTAATTTTAAAAAATTGAAAGTCCCAAATTAATTCTATCGATATTTTAATAATAATAGTTGTATTTTTATAGTTAGTAATGATTATTTTTTGTTTTATAATGATTTTATGCTACGAGTAAATTATTTCCGTGGCATAAGTAGATTTAGCCACGAAAAAAATTATTAGTGATGTCATAATTTGGTAATTTGAAACATATTAGTGATGCAATGAGGAATAGGGGATACCGTCACAATCTTCCAATTCATAACATGTTTCCTCTTGTTCAAATGCATCCACTGACCATAAATGGTGGCCTTTATGGGACACGAGTGCCTAAAAACGATTACCGGAGCGTGAAATTGACCGAGAAGCATTAGTCGAACTGATTAATATAAATCACTTGGTAACTCATTCTCGGTAAGATTTATGCATTTGCAAAGACATTTTTATAGTTTAAAAGTTTACAAATGCGGCTTATGGGTGTTAGTTAACCTAATATTCCTTCTCCAATCTAATATATGGTTTTAAGATTGATACAGTTGCGTACCATTTAACTGTACTGAAAGACTTGTTCCCAAGAGGCATAAATATGTTGTCTATACGAGAGGCAAAAGTTTCTCTTCACCGGCTAGATATTAGACTAAAGAATGTAGTGTCAGTTGAGCAGCAAAAAGTCAATAGAAACGTAATGAGGTGTTGGTGGGAGCAAACCAACCAGACCAGCAATTTGATAGACTTAGAAGATGTCCAATATTTAAAGGAAGACAAAATTAGTGCAACTAATTCAATCATTTTGAGGATTGGATGTAACAATCTTGCCGGGTAGCAATAGATTTCATCCTGATAGTTTAGAGGGTAAAGAATCATCCTTTTCTTGGCCTTATTCTAGCTCAAACTTTTTGTTGGCCTATTATTGGTAATACTTCGTAAAGCCATAGTGATGCGCATTTTACGTATACGTGCATGTGAAGGCAAGTATACCTTAATCGTGTATCAAGTAATAAAGTGAAAGTAGAGTATCATTCCTGCGAGGATGGTGATTATAAGTACTAATAGCTTTGCTTACTGTCTATTATTTAAACAATCAAAATGTAAAGTTTCTTGGACAACCAAGTTAAGACTTAAGCAAGAAATGAAATGAAAGTTATACAAATTAGGTGAAGCTTACTTATAATGAAATAAACTAAGGCTTCTAGCTTTACTTAACCCCTTTGCTTGGTAATAACACTTGACTTTTTTAAGTTGTTTTATCCTTTTTAAGATGGCGATTTTTCTTATTAACTAATAGATTCTCGAGATTGGTTCTAAACTCTCCATTAATTACTTTACCTTGGTGCGCTAAAGTAATTAATCTAGAGAAGCATTAAGTTTTATTAATCCAAACTTTTTTAACCTACTTTACCTTGGTCCGGCTAAAGTGATAGACTTAGAAGATGCCTTTTTTTAATTTGTAAACTTTCTCCTCCTGTCCTTTGACTATAAAACCTTTTGGCTTCCCAACAAAAATTTCTTCACAAAGATAGCCATTTATAAAGGCTGATTTAACATCCAATTGGTAAAGCTTCCACCAATTTTGTGCAGCCAAGGCCAATAACATTCTAATGGTGTATGACCATGTAAAACCCGCCAGCAGGCAACCGAACGAGAGCGAGGGATATTCTTCCCCTAAATAAACCGCTACCATTTGGTCTGAACCGAACCGAATAGTGTAGAGTATAAACCCTTAAATGTGAGACCCCCTTTAGAGCTAGGTTCCCAAATAGAAACGTCACTTTCGTCGAGGCCACGGTGGACTTATTCAATACGGTCTTGTATTTCTATAGGAAGCTGATCAAGGCGTTCCAAGGCATCCCCCGAAAGGAAATCCTTTACAGATTCATAAAGACGCCGTTGAGTTTTGATTGGTATATTCAGCTGGTCCGCAACTGATGGTTTTATCCAAAGCCCAGTCCAATATTTAAGACGTGATCTGCTCCCAATCCACCATCGCGTGCTGTTATAAATGACGATATACATAGATTTGCATAATGACCATACAGATGACGGAGAGACGCAAATCCTAGGCAGTCCCGACACCATAAAAAACTGTCGTTTCAACAATTCAACCACAAATCCATTCCCTTGTATCAGACCTTTCCCAACAACGCTAAGTTGAACAAGCCAAATTTTTTCATCCCAAGGCCACCCTCATCAACCCGAAGAAAACAAATGTCCCATTTTACACTTATGAGTTTGCTTTGGTCTATGCAACCCATCCAAAGAAAATTCTTAACAGATTTATTAAGCCGTCGTATGATACTAGTTGGCCATTTAGAAATAAAGAACGAGTGAACAATTGATCCGGTAACAACTAATTTAAAAAGTGACAGACGACCCGCTAGCGATAGGGCATTACCTTTTCAATTATTGAATTGGGAGAGAAATTTGTCAGCCAGATTACGAAAGTAGCATGCTCTCGGAGCTCCTTTGAACGGATTGTCTATAGAACGAAAGACGTGCCTCCCAAAATAGACACTAGATTTCCCCCAACGGACCTCCTGATCAAAGATACTGCCATAGAACTGAAACACGTCCTTCAGAGCTTTGACATTACGCAAGGTAGCCTTGCCAAAAACCAACATGTCATCTGCATATAATAAGTGTGATGAGAAGGAAGTATTACTAGTATAATCCATCGGGAGAAGAAATCCTCCGCCAATCCAAACAGAATAGGAGAGAGTGGATCCCCTTGTCTGACCCCTAGAACAACCAAAATAACCGTTAGCAGATCCGCCAATCAAAACCGAGATGTGTGATGAGAGGATATTTAGAATCCAGTCCCTAAATTGTAACGAAAATCCAAAAGTCACAAGCACAACCAATAAGAAATTCCAGTCTAAGGTGTCAAAGGCCTTCCTAATATCAATTTTCAGCGCCATATTCCCCTTAAATTCGCGCTTGTCAAGCATGTTTATACCTTTAGAGGCTGCCGCGAATAAGAAATTCCAGTCTAAGGTGTCAAAGGCCTTCCTCATATCAATTTTCAGCGCCATATTCCCCCCAAATCCGCGCTTGTCAAGCATATGTATACCTTCCGAGGCTGCCGCGATATAGTGCTGCACACTACGACCCTGTACAAAACCAAACTGATTAGCCGATACAATCCGGGAGGCAATAGTGGCAAGCCGATCCGCTAGGATCTTGGATATAATCTTAAATGAGAAATTGCTCATCACAATTGGTCTCAAATTTTCAATTCTATTGGCGCCCTAAGATTTTGGAAGCAGAGCCATCAGGTTAGAATTAGTTTGTCTTATGTTTCTCCATAACAAAAGTGGCGTGAAATTGACGTGGACACGGCTTAGCAGACTTTGCCTTCTGCCTAATTATCAACAAATGGAATTCATGTGAAGTGGCGTGGACAGCCTTGTGTCCTACCTCAACAACAATTAGTTTGTTTATTTTAATTCGTCATGCTCATACTCCAATAACAATTATTTATTTTATTCTCTTTTTAATTTTAATGGCTTAATACATACCCAGCCCCCTAAAGTTGTCCATTTTATTCATTTAACCCCTTCAACTTAAGGGACATCCTTTTAACCCCCTAAACTCCAAAAAAACGCTACTTTTAACCGCCTATTTTAGAATACCGAGATATAATGTTGTCCGTGTGTATCACGCGCGTGACACGTGTGTATCCTGAATTACCCAGCCCCCTAAAGTTGTCCATTTTGTTCATTTAACCCCCTCACCTCACGGGCCGCCCCTTTAACCCCCTAAACTCCAAAAAAACGCTACTTTTAACCCCATATTTTAGACTGCCGAGATATAATATTGTCCGTGTGTATAATTTGCTCTTTTCTTTCCTACTTTCTTCTTTTGAAAGTCCTTAATATTGAAAAATTGCTATAAATATCATTTAGTCATCACTTCTCTTCCACTGTATTCTATACTTCATATCAAATCAGATTTTAACTCTTCCTTTGTATTGCCTTCCACTGTATCTATATACACTGTGGTCATAATTCATACAAAGTTAAAGCATTTTTTACGATTCCAACGTGGATTGAGACCAAAAAAAGCACCAATTAAAAATTAGAAAGACACCAATTAAATCTTCTTTATCTCCAATGCCCGTACTTGAGTTGGAACTAGGATTTTTTTGGAGTTTAGGGGGTTAAAGGGTTGTCCCGTGAGGTGAGGGGGTTAAATGAACAAAATGGACAACTTTAGGGGGCTGTATGCATTTTTTTACCGTTGGAGGCAAGAACAAAATCCTCCCACGCGCCTCCTGTGTTTGAGACACAAACGTTGACTAGGTCAATGCCACGTCGGATGATAGGGGGTTAAAAGTAGCGTTTTTTTTTTTGAGTTTAGGGGGCTAAAAGGATGTCCCTTAAGTTGAAGGGGTTAAATGAAAAAAATGGACAACTTTAGGGGGCTAGGTATGTATTAAGCCAATTTTAATTAGGCAAATTACCCATTTCCATTAGCTTACTCTTTCATTCTTTAATTGTTTGTAAGGACTATTATGCCCATAGCTAATTAGATTTAGGTTAGGTATTTAAGCTTTGTTTTCGAGGTTGTACGGCAACCAACGTTTTTTTATTGAAATTAAATTCAGGATTTGTTCTCTTGAGATTCAAGTGAGGGTTTCTCTTGTGTTCTTTGGGGCACTACAACTGAACAATTCAGAATCGAATCCTTGTTAGTTAGACTAGGGATTGGGTCTTTGCAACTCCGTTTTTCACGGGTTTTCTTCTGTCTCAATTTATCATTCGAATTTTTATTCTTGGTTGTTGGAGATTGGGATTGGGTCTTTGCAACTCCGTTTTACAAAGGCTCTTTTCTATCCAATCCTGATTCGTTAGCTTTCTTGGAGATCAAATCTAGTTGTTCGGTTTTCGAGGCACCGTTCCTCAGTTATAGATATATATATATATATTAAAAAAAACTATAAAAATTTGAGTCTAAATACAGTTGTAGAAGGTAAGGGGTGCCAACGCACCTTGACTCTCAGAAACCATCTCACATTTTGAGGTTTCATTTTTTTTTAAGTCATAGTCTTATGGATTTTATGTGATAAACTTATGCCGTAAAGGAACATTAATACGACAACGAAGACATAGTATATTATCGGTGCATACTAATTCATATTCAAGTGGATTTAGGATTCAGGTTCTATCAAAAAATTGTATTATAAAATTTTATCCAATACAACCATTTTTTGTATTAAATTGATTTTCAACATTTCCTGTTGCAGATATATCAATATATTTATCATCATTATGCATTTTCACGGTGCCTTTTGAACCACTCAACTAAATTAGAATCTGTATATATAAATTCTTCCAAATGCATTTTCAATTCTACAAGCCCACAAATGTAAAATAAATTCTCAAATTATTAAGAATTTGTAAATTCATCATCATATCATTATCACTTTATTCATCAATCATAGAGTTAATAAAAAACTCAAGCTTCAAACAATTATTCAAAACATCACCATGTCAAAATAGGAAAATAAGAGATAAATATAGAGAGAAAACCCGTTTGCAGCGAAAGCAAAGCCGGGATTTCCAAGCTTGTAAGCAGAGAGCAATAGAAATTAACCTCTACTGCAGTTCATAAGCTTACGGGTCATCCTGTCAACATCGTTAAAGTATATTGTTAAGCTTCCATATTCAGATTTGGGACGAAGTGAGTATAAGTTTTGGATCCAAATTGAAGGTAACTATTGTGAAAATATTTTTCTAGCATGTAAGATGAAAATTTATGATATAGGGATATGACTATAAAAAAATAAAAAAATTATGGCAGGTGAAGATAAATTAACATTTATTTTTGTGTTACAAAATATAAATTGATTTGTATTTTTTCTTTCCTGTCATACAAATTCTCGGGTAAATTTCAATTTTTTCCTCATTTCACAGTGATGTACAATATTCAATTTATCTCACTAATGTATACGATCCTCCCACTTTGATGTATAGCCGGTAAAAATGACCGGTCAACATGACAAGTCATCATTTTCATTCAAATAACTAGTAAAGTGGGACCCACAAATTAAAAAAAAAATCAATTTATCATTTTTCTCTGTTATCCCTCCACCTCTTTTTCTTCTTCTCTCTATTTCTTTCTCACTCTTCAAATTTATTTCTCTCTCTAACATCTCTCTCTAAATTTCTTTCTCTCTCTAAGTCACCCCTCTCTCTCTAACATGATCTGAAAGTGAAATTGATTCTCAATAGTGCAAAAGATTGGACTTTAATTAAGTTTTGGTGTTACTATCAAATTGAACAAAGTTTAATATGAATTGGACATATACAAAGATTGTTTTGATTTGAATGCCAACATTATGAGAATTCAAAATCTATTTATTTACTATGTACACAAAGTTGAGAGGCAAACATGACAGAGTCACCTACACCAAAAGCATCCTTAATATACTGCCTGTCATGGAATCGTTACCCTCAACCGCTTAGTCTAAGAGACTTAGATACCATGCCATGCAATTTAATCAACAAGTGGAACTGCTAGGAATCGAACACTAAACCACTTGGTCAAACTCGCTTTTATACCATGTCATGAAACTGTTTTAACTAAAAACTCAAGCTTATAGTTAAAGCTCAATCATAGATTTTCTATTAAGATCTGACGCTGCCTACCTACATGTCACTCAATAGAACCTTTACAATTGCTATAAACACTTCCTGCATAATTCATTTCAAACTCCTCCTTCCACTCTCAAAATCTCAATTGCTCAACTCTGCATACTCTTAAAGCAAAATGCAAAAAAAGAAAAGGGAAAATTGACAATTCTCATGACACAGTTACAATGTATGTAGTGCAAGACGCGCCTCCTGATCTAACAGCACCACCTTCCCACCTTTCAACCACATAAGAGAATTACAAATATCCTACCTTAGAAGCAAAATGACTTAGAAGCAAAATGATGATTTTTATTTGCCTAGGAGTAGGACTATGGACTCTTTTAGCAGACCAAACTTCCTTTGACTATAGGCATGGACAGGGGTGGAGCCAGGGGTAGGGGTAGGGGAGGGTCTCCCGACCCTCCGGCCCGTCGGAAAACACCACCAATGGTGTTTTCCACCCCTGACTAGGCGATTTTCTGCCATGGCCGGAGCCCCTCCGGCCATGGCAGAGGTTGTAGAAGAGGGATATCCTCTTCTTCAACCATCAGATGGGAAGGACAATTTCGTCCTTCCCATCTGTTTATTTTTTTAAAACTAAAGGCACAAAACGACGTCGTTTTGTGCCTTTAGGTTTAAATGAAAAATAGATGAGACGGACTAATTTGCCCTTACCATATTTAACAAATACCAAGGTTTAAATTAAAAACCTTTCACGCGCAGGCATAAAAGAAAGGGGTGGAATTTGGAAAAATTCCAAAATCACTCCATATTTCTTTTTAAATTCTAATTGTGCTCAATTTTTTCTCTCAATCAACTTCTAACCTCCAATTTTCAAATAAGTTTTTTTTTTATATTTCTCATTCTTTATTTTATTTCTCTTCTAGATTTAATTTTATAATTTCTAAAATAGAGTTTATTATTAGGGGATTATTATTAATATGTTCTTTACTTAAAGATTCTTTACAATTAATTTATGAACTTCTAATCTAATTTAGGAACTCTAATTTAGAGATTTTAATTAAGGGTTTAATTTCTAATTTACTTTAATTTCGGGTGGTTATTTTTATGTTATTTAGGAACAAGGTGCATAAATTTCTGGAAACGGATATGCAATTAGTGTAGAATAACGAATAAAATGTCTGTGTTGTGTAATGATGTCTAAAATTGACCTAACTTGTCAATATTAGGGATAAAATTGCTCTTGGCTGCCAATGTTAGAAGTAAAATTGTACCATTTTAAACGTTAGATGTAAAATTGCTCCTGGATGTAAACGTTAAAGTATTTTTGCACCATATAATTATTTATAAATACGTTGAAGTAATATTTACATGTTTTTTTGCCTACGGTCTATCCCCTCCGACCTTTAGCTCCTAGCTCCGCCACTGGGTATGGAAAATCAAACTACTTCAACTATATAACTACTTATAGAAGCAAGTACGAATGATTTTCTAATTGAACTATGAATAAATATATGCATGCCGATGTAGGTAATCTCTTGTACACAAATGCATGTAATTGGTACAACCATTAAATAATCTAACGGTTACTCACACACTTTTGTTTGCACAGATAGACCAACTAACAATATTATTTTAAACCCAGTTTCATAGAAAGTAGAAGAGACCAATATCCACAAATTTAAATTGCAATCAAATAATTAAAAAAACATCCATTCATGTGGGCACGGTTCGGTTAACCGGTCCATTAGGCAAAAAAATTAACCGAACTGTTATCAACGGTTTTTAAACCATCCAAACCGAAACCGCTCCATATCAATCGGTTAACCATTAATTTTGTTTAGGTTTTTCGGTTAACGGTTTTTAACCAATTCTCACTAGCTAACCAAAAATCAACGGTTAAATTTTTACTCAAACCTAAATTTTTCAACAATATTAAAATACACATAATTTCAAAAATTTAAACGAAACGAATTCATATAAAAGTTTAGAATTCAAACATAAGTACCGAACTAAAAAACAATTCATCAAGTTTACATTTAAAACATAAAGAAATATAAATAATATTTCGTCAAAATACTTATTACAACATAAAGCAGTATAATCTATGTTATATATTTATATTAATCTATGTTATTATCTATGTATTTATATTAGGGTAAAGTACGAAAAAAATGCTCATGGTTTTCCTTGTTTGCAAATAGAGGTCTGTGGTTTCAAAATTTACAAATAGAGGTACGTAATATGCTTTTTTTACAAAACAAAGTATCTAAAATTAAACTTATAAGTAATTGATGACAATTAAGAGAATTTTTTAAATTTTTTTTCAATTACATTTATTTATTGACATAACACGGATCCAAAAATCAAATTTTAATTGTGTAAAATGAACTTAAATATTAATTTAGTTCACAACCTGTCAAATTAGTAAAAAACTGTTAGAGAATAATAATAGTTGAGGGAGTTATATTGTAATTAGCCTTAGGGCTTTTCCTAATTGTATAAATAGCTGATATTTTATCAGCAACACCAATTAATTGAAATTCCTTTCTTCTTCTTTTCTCTGTTTCACTTATATGGTATCAGAGCAACAATGGCAGATCCTTTGATGCTCATCACTAAGATTTCTCATGACTAGAAAGCGCAAATTGTATGTTGATGCGTTGAATTCTAGTCAGAATATAAGAGAAGAAGATTTGAGTGAATCGGAAGGGAGATCTGAAAGTAGCGATTCCAATAACAATCGCAATTCAGATTCTAGAGAAGGAGAAGGCGATTCAACGATGAATTCAAACTCGAATTCATCAACTGTCAACAATAGCAATGATAATCCTAGACTTGTTATTGTCAGCACAATTTTGAATGGATCTAATTACATACCATGGCGGAGATTGATGTTGCTCGCTCTGAGCGCCAAACGCAAGTCAAATCATATTCTTCAAGATGAAGAACCAGCAGATAAGACCTCAGATGCATACAACAAGTGGAAATGAGAGAACTATCTTGTTTTTTCCTGGATTATAAATGCGATGTCTAGAGATTTAGCCGATGTGTACTTGTACGCACCAACAGCCAGAAAATTATGGGCGGAACTGGAGGAACGATATGGCGAGAGTAATGGACCATTGATTTTTCAATTGCGTCAAGAGATCTGTAGCTTGAATCAAGGAGGTATGTCTCTGGTTGATTTCTTCAATAAAATGAAACGAATGTGGATGAATATGCTATTGTGAAGCCTCCAATTGCTTGTTCTTGTGAGGCAAGGAAATTAGTACAGGAACAGGTCCAGGAAGAGCAACTTATACAATTGTTATCTGGATTAAATCCAGAGTTTGATCATGTGAGAGATCAAATATTGTTGATGGATCCTCTACCTCCAGTCAATAGAGCTTATTCAATGCTTATACGTATCGAAAAGCAGAGAAATCCTAATTCCATTGCTTCTATTCAGAATGATTTTGTGAATTTAACAACTGGAAATCGAAATTTCAGTAATAAAAAAACTGGAAATGTCAATCGTAATAATAATGGTGGCAATTATGGTAATCGGGGTAATAATTCTAATTCCTCGGTGAAAAGCAAGGAGGAGAAATTTTGTTCTTATTGCAGGAAAGGAGGACATGAGAAGAGTGAGTGTTTCTGTATTAAAGGATATCCTGATTGGTTTAAAGGAAAGAGAGTTACAGGTCCAGCTCCAGTTAACCATCAGGCACATATGTCTCATGAGCAACAAGAGTTTTCTCCAGTAGATGATTTTGAAGAAGGTGAAGGAAATTCTGCTAAGAAAGAATCTGTACAAGAACTAGTGCAGAGAGAAGTACAGAGGATACTCAAAGGGAAAACAACACAAGACTATCTTCCACAAGAGTTTTCAGCATTTGTAGGGGTATGTGCAGGTAACAGTTCTTGCTCAAGTTCTCTTAGCATTGATGAATGGATAATTGATTCAGGAGAAACAACTCATATGACATATAATGCTGGTTTATTGAGGAATATGGTCAAATTAGATGTCCCTAAGAGAGTATTTTTACCAACTGGTGAGGCTCAAATAGTCAGTCATCAAGGAGAAGTATTATTTGCTGGGAATTTCAAATTATTGAATGTGCTTTATGTTCCCAAATTCAAATACAATTTGATGTCAGTTAGTAAACTGCTACAAGATCAAGGTGTCTCAGTATGTTTTTGGACCACATATTGTATCTTGCAGGACAGGAATTTTAATCAACGATTAACAGTTGGAAGATTGAAGAGAGGGCTGTATTATCTTGCTAAAGATTCCTTTGATAGGAATGCAATTCAAAAAGTTGTAAGCCAAACTGATTTGTGTCTTTATCTGTTATAGACAATAATGTTGATGTCGAAATATGGCATAAACGTTTGGGGCATATCTCACATGAGAAATTATCACATGTTTTTAATTTGCCTAAGAGTTCTATTATTAGTTTTGCTGATTGTGATATCTGCTTAAGAGCTAAACAAATTAGAAATTCTTTTGGATTAAGTTTCATTAAGACCTTGCAAGTGTTTGATCTGATTCATCTTGATTGTTGGGGGCCTTATAAACAAACATCTATTAGTCGTGATAGATATATGTTGACTATAGTTGATGATTTTTCCCGTGTGATATGGACTATTTTATTTAAACACAAAGACCAAGTGTCAAGATTACTAGATGGTTTTATCACAATGGTAAATACTCAGTTTCATACTAAAGTCAAGACAGTTAGAAGTGATAATGGGACTGAATTTTGTTGGGCATTCAACACAGTTAGTGTTTGCAAAACATGGCATCACTCAGAAAACTTATGTGTACACACCTCAGCAGAATGGGGTGGTAGAAAGGCGGCATAGAAGTCTGACTACTGTGGCGAGCGCATTACTCAAGCAAGGAGGATTGTCTGTTAAATTTTTAGGGTGAAGCTATGTTATATGCCACTACACTTCTCAATATCTATCCGACTAAGGTATTGCAGTGGAAATCTCCACATTTTTTGTTATATGGAAAAGAACCAAGTTTGACAAACTTGAAGATTTTTGGTTGCTAAGGATATATGTTGAACAACAATCCTCAGAGAGGGAAATTTGATGACCGGTCAGCACAATGTATCTATGTTGGGCTCTCAACTGGACAAAAAGGATGGAAGATGTATAACATGGAAACTCACCGTTTGTGTGTGTCCAGGGATGTTCATTTCAATGAGCATATTTTTTCTTATTTATCTAACACTATTGTTTCAGTACATGACAGGCCCTTAACATCATCAATGTTGTTTTAGTCTTCGCTTGATAATGATCAAGGTCTCACTGATACTGAAGCAAGCACCTCTTCACAGCCTTCACAACCTCCTGATCCTCTTCATAGTGCTCAAAATGATGATTATTCAGCAGAAAATACACCACAAATTCCTTCATCAGCAATTACCATAACTGACTCACCGACAACTAATCACAATATGCCAATTGTTGAAAATGAAATTCTAGCAAGAAGATCTACCAGGGTCACTCAAAAACCTTCGTGGTTACAAGATTTTGTTGTCAATCAAGTGATTCATTATGACAATATTATTCAATACAACGATCATTATCAAGCTTCTTTGGTCTCTATGAGTAAAGAGCATGAACCAAGAAGTTATAAAGAAGCAAAAGGACAACCTCAATGGGAGAAAGCTATGGCAGAAGAGATTGCAGCCTTGGAGAAAAACAAAACATGGACAATCGTGCAATTGCCGCCTGGTAAACGTACAGTTACTTCCAGGTGGATTTTTAAGATTAAATATGCTCTTAATGGATCGGTTGATCGATGCAAAGCAAGATTAGTTGCTCGAGGTTATGATCAGCAAATTGGTGTAGATTATAATGATAGCTATTCTCTTATCACTAAAATCACAACGGTAAGGGTGTTTCTTGCGGTGGCAACTACGAATGGTTGGCCAATACAGCAGATTGACATCAACAACGCGTATTTGCATGGTTCTATTGAAGAAGAACTATATATGCAGCCACTAGAGGGGTATATCAATTCTAATCGTAACCTTGTTTGCAGGCTTGATAAGTCCTGGTATGGCTTGAAGCAAGCCGGGAGACAATGGAACAAAGCTTTTTCAGAAAAGCTTTTACAGTTGGGATTTGTAAAGGCTGTTCATGATTATTGCTTGTTTACCAAACAAACTGAAGATGGGAATTTTTTGGCACTTATAGTCTATGTGGATGATGTGTTAATCACTGGCACTTCCATGATACTAATTGAAGAAGTTAAAAAAGCTTTGGATGCAAGTTTTACTATAAAGGATATGAGGAGGATAAATTTTTCCTTAGTGTTGAATTGGCCAGGTCTGATAGAGGGTTGATTATTTCACAGTCTAAATATATAAGGGATTTGATCAAGGACGCTGGTTTCAGTGAAGCTCACAGTGTTGATAATCCTTTCCCTACAGGGTTAAAGTTAGATGAAGAATCTCCTGCCTATGAAAAACTAAAGAGCTATAGAAGATTAGTTGGGAGATTGTTATATTTAGGCTTTACCAAGCCTGATATTGCTTTTGCTACATAACAATTGAGCCAGTTCATGAGTATTCCTACTTGTATCCAAATGGAGGCAGCCAAGCATGTCGTGAAATACTTGAAGGGCACTACTTACGGTGGGTTTGTATTACACAGGCAATTCTGATTTATCTCAAATGAGAGGCTATTGTGATTCAGATTGGGGTAGGTGTTCAGTTACTAGACGATCGATGACAGGCTATTGTGTGTTTGTTGGAGATTGCCTTGTGTCTTGGAAATCAAAGAAACAAGGCCAGTTAGCAAAAGTTCTGCAGAAGCATAATATAGAGCTATGTTAATTACATCTTATGAATTGAAATGGTTGACATATTTGTTGGCTGAATATCATATTGCACCCCAATTATCAATCACATTGTTTTGTGACAGTCAAGCTGCAATATATATAGCAACCAATCCTGTTTTCCACGAGAAGATGAAGCACGTGGAAATCGACTGTCATTTTGTTCGACAATATATGGAGGCAGGATTTCTATATACTCCGTATATTACTTCGGCTAATCAGCTTGCTGATTTGTTCACAAAGCCTCTTACAGGAGCTCAGATGGCTTCAGCCTTGAATCAAATGCACTTGTATCAAAGTGTTGATGTTTCATCTTCTTTTACTGCAAATGGAAATAAACCTAGTAACAACACAGTTGTGAAAGACAAGATGAAAAGTATTTCATCTTAAGGAGGGGTGTTAGAGAATAATAATAGTTGAGGGAGTTATATTGTAATTAGCCTTAGGGCTTTTCCTAATTGTATAAATAGCTGATATTTTATCAGCAGCACCAATTAATTAAAATTCCTTTCTTCTTCTTTTATCCGTTTCACTTATAAAAACATAAAATTCCACAATATTATTCATTGTTTCAATTTAGGAAGTTGCTTTTTCGGTGGTTATGTTTTGCTTATATGTGAGAATAATTTTTTATAAGATAAAAATGTATTTGGTTGCAATTAAAACTTAATTGTGTATTTTTAATACTTTGTTTTCTAAATAAAACATACCACATACCTTTATTTGTAAACTACATGCCTTTATTTGCAAATTGGACAAACCACAAGCATTTTTTTCATACTTTCCCCTTTATACTAAGCAGTATAATCTATGTATTTATATTTATATTTGCCTTGCCTTCGTCGTCAAATGGTCTATATCTTTTTTTAAAAATTTATATTTATTGAAGGCCTAATACACAAATAACCCCCTAAACTTGTCCAAATGTTGCAACTGTCCCCCTCAACTTTCAATTGTAACAACTTACCCCTTAAACTTGTTCAATTGTAAAACATAACCCCAAATTGGGAAAATTTTTTAGCCCGTACTTGAAGCAACAGTAAAAGCATTTCCTCGAATTCGTATCACGCCAAAGATCTTATTATCACACTCCACGAGCATTGCAGATTTTGCATTTCACGCGTTTCTTCAACTGCAGTCCATGTCAACAAGTTGGAGTTATATTTTACAATTGGACAAGTTTAAGGGGTAAATTGTTATAATTAGACAAGTTCGAGGGGTAAGTTGTTACAATTGAAAGTTGGAAGGGGCAGTTGCAACATTTGAACAAGTTCAGGGGGTTATTTGTGTATTAAGCCTTTATTAAACGGTTCGGTTAATCGTTAACTCGGTTTTTGAACACTCTAACTTGAAACCGGTACCTATATATTTTTTTCACCATTAAGAAAACCACTGGTTCGGTTAACCACTTTTTCCGGTTTGGATCATCGGTTTTCGGTTCGGTTACCGGTTTGACCGGTTTTTTTGCCCACCCCTAAGTTCTATATAGATAATTATCAAGTTCTATTCATTTAAATTTTGAGTAGGAAATGATGTTACAGATTGCTTATAAATATGTCCAATCATTAGAAAAGAAATTTACCTTCCTCCATGTTATCTTTATAACTCAAATAAATATCAATTGTGATCCTTTTTGTCTTTTTCTTTTTCTTACCACTTTGAAGTTGCTAACTACACATAGGCGGATAAAATCCATACACAAGTCATAGTCTTACAACCATATAGCAGTTGTTGTCACCCTCAAAATATTAATTTTCATGGCATATAAATTACAAAACATGCTTAAATTATTTAGGGGCACCACAGAAAAATTATAAAAAGTGTCATATATGAATCAAATATATGATGAGAAGTCAACAAAAAAAAAAGGCTTAATACTTCTCTAGCCACATTAACTTGTCCAAATTAGTCATTTTACCCCTCCAACTCATCGAATGTCCTATTTACCCCCTTAACTCTATAAAAATGGTATTTCTCACCCCTTTAACTTGTCCAAATTTGTCATTTTACCCCTTCTCAACTCATTGAATATCCTATTTACCCCATTAACTCCATAAAAGTGACATTTCTCACCACTTATAATCCTATTTACCCTCTTAACTCCATAAAAATGGTATTTATTATCCCTTTATAGTAGTCAAAAAAGTTGGAAAGAGAAAGAACGAATAAAAAATACAAATAACAAGAACATTAATATAAACAAGTTAAATACATGATTGACTCAACTTTATTCTTTTTGTGTTATTTCTTACATGCTACTTGAGCGAGCAACAACCTTGTGCTACTTGACCGAGCAACATTTTGGACTAACTAAAATTATCAATCAACTTTTTGGTTCTAGATCGATAAATTAAATTTTCGAACAACTTTTTAGATATTTTGTTTTGTAAATAGGAAATTTTCTATCTTTAGATGAAACTAACTTTACAAAGACTTTTTTTTATATATATTGTAATTATTGAATTATTGATCTTTTAATCTTTATTACATGGTAGTTTTTTTATGATTAATTTATGTTGAGATGTTTTAATTGTGAAAAATGATGATTTAACTAAGGCATTGTTTATTACTATATATTTTTTGGTGATAAAGACATTTTTATATAATAAGGGAAATTTTAGTTATTATAAAAAAATTAATGAGAGAAATATTTATTATTGTAATTCTTATTTAATAAGTGGTGTTTTTTATTATTGTAAATAATTTCTAATAAGGGTTTTAATCATTATAAGTACTCTTTATAAAGAGGTTATTTATAAAGTGGTGAAGCTCTTAGCCTAGTGGTTGAGAACTTACCTATGCCTTGGGAGGTCATGGGTTCGAATCATATCCGGGTCTGGTGGGAATTTTTCTTTCTTCCTTAATGTAAGCGCATTGCGCAAATTTAAAAAAAAAATATAAAGAGGTTATTTATCATTATAAATATGTTTTAGTAAGGGTTATTATTATTATACATGCTTTTTAATAAGTGTTTTTTTATTATTATAAATATTTTTAATAAGGGATTTGATTATTATTCATAATATATTTTAATAAGGGTTTTTAATCATTATTATTTGTTAATAATAAGAGGCATTTTAATCATGTAAACAGGTTTTTAATAAGTGTTTTTTGTGTTATTGTAATTAGTTTTAATAAGGGGATATTTAATTATTATAAAAAGTTATTAATAATGGTATATTTTCTATTATTGTAAGTTTAATAATAAGGGGACGTATTTCCGTTATTAAAAACATTTAGCAAGGCAATGTTTAACAAGGGGCCATAAGGGGCTTTTCCACTTATTAAAAGCTTTTACTAACGGTATTTGGACTTTTAATAACGGATTTTCCCATTACTAAAAGCTTTTTTTTTTGTAGTGGATAATGTACCAAAATAGGCCTATGATTTTTGGGGAAGTATCAATTTAGGTTCCACTTACAAAATAACATAAATATAGGTTTAACGTTTAAATTTTTTTATCAATTTAGCCTTCGATAACGGATTGTAAGGGATGAAAAATACCACTTTTATGGAGTTAAGGGGGTAAATAAAACATTTTATGAGTTGGGGAGATAAATGGACTAGTTGAGGGGTGAGAAATACGACTTTTATGTAGTTAAGGGGGTAAATAGGACATTCAATAAGTTGAGGGGTAAAATAACCAATTTGGACAAATTAAGGGGGCTGGAGAAACATTAGGCAAAAAAAAACTATCAATTCTCCCAACCATAGTAACATACAAATTCAACCAATTCAGAAAAGAACATGTGTTATTAAATAATTATGTCACATTAACCAAAAAATAATAATTATGTTTACCTAACACATGAAATTGGAAGACTTACAGTTACTAATCCAAAAGATAATTAGATCAACAAATGAGCAAAATAAGAAGAGAACTTCGCACAATAATGTCAATCCATAATGAGAACCATGGCTCTAGAAATTTGCGTGCATCCTGCAGATAACGACATTGTAAGTGGACAATGGTGCTACAGAATAAGGAATTTTATTAGATGATGGGAAGAACCGTGCTAGAGAATTAAGGAAAATTAAATTGAAAGTAAATTGCCAAAGCCACCACTGATGAACGCATTCATTACAGTTTTAGAGGCAAAAAAATATTACCCATGGGTGAAGAAGAGGCAAGGACTGTGGTGCCGCCTCCACTGTGAGAAGATCAGTTTTCAGATTTCTTTGTCTTGAATTCAAATTCCTTTAAGAAATTTTCTTCCAATTCCTAATAAAAAAGATTCAATTTTTGAATAAAAAAACAGAGATAAATTTACAACCCAGAAAGTGAAAAAACAGAAGCTTACCAACATAGGATTATCTGCCAATAAAACGTGTAATCTGAATAGATAAAGAATGGGTAGATTGAGAATGTGGGTAATTATTTCGGAACCCTTTATCACCATGTTATGCAAAGTTAAGGAGAAAAGTTGTGAAGAAGAAGAAGAGTTACAGTATTTTAAGAAAATGCCACGTCGGCCATAGATATCTTCAAGAGAGATGACACATCAGTACTATTAACTACAAATTTAGCATATAGTATAGATTCCTTTTATATTTAAGCAAATAATATGTGGCAAGTTTGACTAGTCTTTTAGCTTTTTTTTAGCTTATATGGTCAATTGGTTATTAAGCTTTAAAATAGGTCAATAAAATTAGGCATAGTAGATTGACTCTCTCAACTTTGCAAGTGTCTAACCAGTTTTCAAAACTTGTTTATTTCGTATCACCAGCTCCCTAAAATTGTCCATAAAAATTTATTAGCTTCCCTGAACTTTGCAAATGCCTCACCAGTTCCCTAAATTTGCTTATTTTGTAACAACTAAATACGAAAACTTATTAAACCTAAATTCTAAAAATACATCTTCATCTATTTGTGAGGTAATTTTTTCTTCCCCTGCCTTTCAACCTATTATAAGAGTTAGTGTTGTAAGATTGAGATCGAAATAAGATAGTATATCCAATTCGTACATAAGATAGTATATTTTTTTTCCACATCCCAACATATGTTTGTGATTTGTTACGGATAAAATAATGCACGTGTGAAGTGTAGATGACAAGATTCATGACCGAGAAGATAATTTGATGAATTATTTCTCAAATTAACCCAATTTATCAATGTTAGGGGTAAAATGCTCTTGGCTTCCAAAGTTACGGCCAATATTGCACCATTTTAGACGTTAGGGGTAAAATTACTCCTGTCCCAAACGTTATGGGTATTTTTGCACTTTAATAAGAGTTAGTATTATGGTTTTTCTATAAATTTTATGGACAAGTTTAGGTAGCTCATGATACGAAATAAGCAAGTTTAGGGAGCTGATGAGACACTTGTAAAGTTTAGGGAGCCAATCTACTATTATGGATAAGTTCAGAGAGCTGGCGATATATTAAGCCATAAAATTATTTCAGTTTTGCTTTTGACCATAATAAAATCATTCATGGTGCCGAAATGATGGTATGAACTATTTGCAAGGGAACTCAATGTCACGTGTTAGTCGCACATGAAAAAAAATCATGTGGGAGATACATTGATTATGATTATAAATTTAAAAAAAATAAAATTAATTGGAGTTCGACCCATCTATCCTTCCTTGTACATCCCCTCTAACAAACAACGTATATAAAGAGCCAATTTTTATCCCTATCTCACCTCGTATATCACCTCTGTTAAACATAGTGGTAGTGTATTTAGGAAACCACAAGTACCTAATAGTACAATACTATGACAAAACTCAATAACTATTTAAATTATTCTGTGATCTTCATCTCGAGATTAGCGAACGGAGCGACTCATGCTATGGCTAGGCATGCTCGGTCCAATGCTAGTTTCTTTAGTGATTTTTCTATCCATGATTTGTTGGTTTCTATAGTTTGTAATAAATCTTTTTTAATTTCTTAATAACATTTTGTTTGGTTTTAAAAAAGAAACTATTTAAATTATTTAGGGTAAATTCCAAAAACAACCCCTGTGGTTTGATGTTGTTCCAAAAAAACCCTTGTAGTTTGTTATTACAAAAAAAAGGACTGTGGTTTGCGCCGTTAACCAAAAAACGGAAAATGACTTAACGGTGTTAAAATGCTGACGTGGCACATGGTAAGGTTGGAAATTCGATTTTTTTTATTTTTTTTATTTTTTTCTTTTTCTTTTTCTTCCCTTCTCCCTTCTTCTTCCTTCTCTCCTCCTCCTTCTTCCTTCTCTTCTTCTCCTTCTTCTTCTTCTTCTTCTTCTTCTCTTCTTCTTCTTTTTTTTTTAAATTTCTGAAATTTTATTTTTTTTAATTTTTCTTTTTCTTTTTCTTTTTCTTCTTTTCCTTTCCCTTCTTCTTCCTTCTCTCCTCCTCCTTCTTCCTTCTCTCCTCCTCCTTCTTCTTTCTTCTTCCTTTTTCTTCTTCCTCCTTCTTCTTCTTCTTTTTTTCTATTCTTTTTTTTAAATTCCCTTACTTGAAGAAATTTGGAATTTTCCTTCCAGATTTCGGAAAAATTCCAGATTTCTTCGGAAATCTGGAAAATTTCCAGATTTCCGTCAGAAATCTGGAATTTTCCAGATTTCATACGAAAATCTCCGTCAGAAATCTGGAAATTTTCCAGATTTCCGAAGGAAGAAGAAGAGGGATGAAGAAGAAGAAGAATGGAGGAGGGGAGAAGAAGAAGAAGAAGAAGAAGAAGAAGAAGAAGAAGGGAAGAAAGAGGAGGAGGAGGAGGAGGAGAAGAAGAAGAAGAAGAAGAAGGAAAAGAAAAAGAAAAAGAAAAAGAAAAAGAAAAAATAAAAAAAATAAAATTTCAGAAATTTAAAAAAAAAGAAGAAGAAAAAGAAGAAGAGAAGGAAGAAGGAGGAGGAGAGAAGGAAGAAGAAGGGAGAAGGGAAGAAAAAGAAAAAGAAAAAAAGAAAAAGAAAAAGAAAAAAGAAAAATTAAAAAAAAAAAAAATTCGAATTTCCAACCTTACCCCTGTGCCACGTCAGCATTTTAACACCGTTAAGTCATTTTCCGTTTTTTGGTTAACGGCGTAAACCACAGTCCTTTTTTTTTGTAATAACAAACCACAAGGGTTTTTTTGGAACAACATCAAACCACAGGGGTGGTTTTTGGAATTTACCCAATTATTTATTTAGCTTTTTATTTGAGAGGAAGTTGACTTAAACCCCCCCAGATCCACTCCAAACCCTGATTTCATGCTCTTCAATTCACTCGGATCTCTCCCTCAGTGCCACAGTTCATTGCCTTGCACAGTCTTCTTGTTTGGCCATCCTAGGTCTTTAACGCTCAGGAATTCTATACTTATATTTCTGGGTAAGCTCATTGTTGGAGCGACCAAATTAGTGTCCATAATTTTACAGTTGTGCATTTTGTAATTTAAGATGGAATTCGTCTGGTTCTTTTTTTTTTTTTTGAACTGTCGTCTGGTTCTTTTTAATTGCTTAATTTTCTTTGATCATTAGGATAATTCCAATTTTCTAATATAAATTGGACTCAATTCCTCTTGCTAAGAAAAATTGTTTTGTATGGATGTTTATAAATCGATAATCAGATAATTTCAAGTGAATTTTGTTTTACTTGGTATATAAGTGAGTCATAAAAATTAGTTTGACAAGTTAAATTTGTTGGTGTCAACACCTAACCGCGTTGATCTGAATCACGTATGGATGGTAATACTGCCTTTCAGGTTTAATGAACAGTTCTTTTCAGTTTCCAACTAACCAGGCTTAGACCATCTCCAACACATTTCATCAAATTTACTGCATCAAACCATGTTTTCATCATTTTCTCTCTCTGTTTTGATGTTGCTACAATGTTTTTACTCCAACCCATTTCATCATTATTAGAGTTAAATGATTTTGTATGGATTGATTATTAGTGTTAAATGATTTTTGATTTCTGGTTTTTATGTATATAAAATAAATGAAAAAGAAAATAAATAATATTATTTTATTAAATGATGCTCCATCAAAAAATTTGATGGAGCATCAAATTTGATGATAAATGACCGTATTTTGATGCATACGGTTTGATGCTAGGTTGGAGATGGTCTTAGAGCTGCTATGAAGCACTGATACTTTCCGGAGGTCACCGTACGCGTATCCGATACTCCGGGTGAGGGGATTCCGCGGGATACATACGGACACGCCTGGGAGTATCCCCTTTTTCTTTAAATGAGGGGATATGTGGGGACACTTCGGGGATATTTTAGGGTTTTTTTTTAAAAAAACTTCGAAAGTATAAGAGTTTTTTTTAAAACTCAAAAAATATAAGGATTAAAATGAAATAATCTCAGGATTACTAGTTTTGAACCCTAAACTAAAATTGAAAATCTCTTCTGTGCGATGCGATTGAACCCTAACAAAATTGAAATTCCTAAATCTTTTCCCTCATCTGGTCGAGTTCTTCTGTTAAGTGGTTCTGTGCAATCAGTTGTCTTCCTCGATTGCTTTGTTCAAGTCGACCCCTCTCATCTGGTGGATCTGCTTTGATCGAGTTTTTCCTCTCATCTGGTCGATCTGCTATGAATTAATTACTTATTAGTTAATATTATAGATGTTATTTGTGGTTTTATAATGACTTGAGAGTATTATTTCTGTTTTTATAATGACTTTGTGAATATGATTTGTGATTTATATATTTATGTATCTTTTGAATTTTCATTATAAATGATATATATATATTATTAATTATATATAAAATTTGCCGTATCGAGCCTACCCGTACCGGTGCTTCATAGTAGAGCTGTAATTCTGGTGAAAGTTGTATGCTCTTGGCTTGGAAAATGATTTTTCATTGTGATTGTTGTTTGAAAATCATGGAAGTTTCTTTGAATTATTGCTTAAATGAGAATGATAAATTTGGAGACCCTAAGAAGGCTCGTGATTAGTGTGGCTGGATTCTGTTTCCCTTTTTCGCTATTTGTTTTTTCCTACTTCATTTTGCTTCACTTAGTGAACTATATTTTGAAAGTTTTCCATAGCCCTAAGATGAATCCAGGTTTTAAATCATTCACAGTGTTAAAGGCATAAAAAGATGGAATTTACAGCTTGAAATGTAAAAACTTCAAATATGGGTTGACATCTAGAAGAGTAGAAGCCATGTATATGCTTGCATTGTTGTTATCAAAGAAATTAAATTGTCAGCCCTTGTTTCTGAATGGTAGAGAACTTTTAAACTTTGTAGCTAATTTTGATGACTTCATCTTCCAATAGTTAGGACATTAATTGAGAGCATAAGCTTTGAAGGCTTTTAATTTGTTCACTATATGTAGTGAGACCATAAAGAAATTATGTCTGAGGCTTCATATGTTTTAGACTTTTATCACCTTTAGATTTCAGAAGATTACTATGACCATTTTCTATTATTAGTAAATATGGTTTTTGTTTGTCGGCTTTTTATCATTTCTTGAGGTGCACTGTGATGCATACAAATGTGCCTTGCTTTACCTATTTGTGTAAGGAACATATTCTTGTTGCTCTTTGAGATGATATGTTCTTGCAAATGCTAAGTCGATCCTTTTGCTTCAACTGTAATTCTTACGTAGAGTGTTTCCGCAGGATTTGTGAGCTCTAATGAAAGAAGAAGCTAGTATTATCCCAAGTAATGAAATGCAAAATGGTGGTTCTATGCAAGCCCAATCCATCACATACAATTCTAAGGTTTTCAGTTTGCATAGCATCTTTACATTTTGTTGTGATGTGGGTGTAATTCAAAAGCAATTCTTCTCTTATTTATATTTTGTTTTATGGAGTTGACATTTGTAAAAAAAAAACAGAAATTTCACATTGCAATTTGTTCGTTTTTTAGACATCCTTTAAGTTACTGGAGCTTATTTACAATGTAAAGTAGGTCAAAGAACTAATTATTAAATTGTAACATTTGCAGAAATTTCAAGATGATCTACAAGCAGCAGGAATCAAAATCAAGCAGCATGAGGATAACTTGAAAATTTTGAAAAGTCAATGAAACAAATTAGAAACCTCAATACTTGATCTGCAAGGTATGCTAAATTTTATTTTTTGTGCCTTTTCTAGAGGATTAGTTCTTCTTGAAGATTACTCAGGTAAGAAGTATTTGCATGTGCTGTTCACTTGGATAAAAGCACATCTAGGAACAAATTTATGTTGTGTAGTGTAATGGTTTTTAATTTAAGCATGGTAGCTACCTAACAAATTCAACTGAGTCACCTGTTTTTAATTCTTGGTTCTCCAGGTGCTTTAACTACTGTGGTGACAATGTTTAGATCTGTCATTCGTATATACTGTTTCCTTCAATGTTTTAGTTAATTTAATTAGAGAAGATATTTCAGTAAAGTTTTTGGTGATATAAACCGAAAATGATGTTGTTAGGAAACTGTTGTAGCTAGTCTAAATCAGAGTAAATTTATTTAGAAATTGTTATTTTCAGAATTATCATTTATTTAGGAAGTCTTAGTATTAGTAGAAATAGGAGTTTATTTTCAGAACTATTATTTAGGAAGTTCTAATTCTAATAGGATAGGAGTTTGTTTTCAGAATTTTTATTTAGGAAGTGTTAAATCTAATAGAATAGGAATCCTAGTTTAAGTCTGCCTTTTGTACTATTATAGAAAGGAACCATTTATCATTGGTAAAGTACTATTTGAAAAACAAATTCAGAGGTCAGGAGTTCTCATCATAGAGATCCGGGTTTCTCTCTAACGAGCTGCATTAATTAATTCTCATCATACTAGCTCGCAAGAAAAAGAAGTAAGATTCACTTCCTGATTTCAAGGTTCAAGGATCCGTAATTTGATCCAAAGTTTAGGAGCTTAACAAAGTGGTATTAGAGCGAGATATGGCTGAATCAAGTAATGTGGAAAAACAGTTTGAAGCCTTTTTGAGCTTCATATTGCAAAGACAGGCCAAAGGTGGAGGCCATGGTACTCAAACTAGAAATTATCACAACAAGGAAGGAGACTGGAGGGTGGACAGTAGAATACGACCGCAGAGGAGGTCTGCTTCCAAAATTCTCAAAACTGGATTTTCTAAGTTTGGTGGGTCATATGATCCCTTGAGCTGGTTGGTTGCATATGTGTGAGCATTTTAATAAGCATCAACACACTGTTGAAGAAGAAAATGTGGTACTAGCTTCCTTCCGCTTGGAAGGAGGTGCTGAATCATGATTCACAAAGAGAGGGGTAAACTGCAGTTGACATTGGAAGAGTTTCAATCCAGAGGTTTGGACCATCAATCCAGGATGATACAATTGGAGAATTGGTGAAAGTTAAACAGATAGGCACAATTGAGGATTAGGACGATTTGAACAACTACCGGCAAGGACGCGAGGATGAGCATTTCGATGGCAAAACAGGAGGTCGGAATATTCCTGAGTGGGCTGAAAGGCACAATAGTGGTTAAAGTAGAGTTGCATAAGTCTGCTGAATTGCCAAGGCTATATGAAAAAAGAGAAATTATCAAGATGGGACTGTTGGCCAACAGTGGAAGGACCGTTTAGAGAAACGAAAGACTAAGAGGATTTGTTATAATTATTACTAATCATATACATGAGGACATCAGTATGAACCTTTACTAGAACCAGATGATGAAGATCCTATCACCAACTGATGCTTTGGTGAAAGTAGCTCCAGTTATCATCTTTGTGCATGAGATCACACTCATTTTTGTAGGGGAAGGCAATGTTAAAACTGTTGTAGCTAGTCTATATCATAATAAATCGTTATTTTGATTAGGTTTAGGACTTACTAGTTTCATAATTGTTATTTATTTAGGAAGTCTTAGTCCTTGAGGAGTAGGAATTTATTATCAGAATTGTTATTTAGGAAGTTTTAATTCTAATAGGGGTATGACTTTATTTTAGAATTTTTATTTAGGAAGTTTGAATGATAATATGAGCAGGAGTCCTAGTTCAAGTCTGCCTTTTGTACTCCTCATTTGAAAAACAAATTCTGAGGTCAGGAAATTAATTCTCATTATAGGTAAGCTAGGTCGAAAAAGAAAAGAAGATTTACTTCTTGATTTCATAGTCAAGGACCCGTAACTCAATCCAAAGCTCAGAACTTATAGTGTGAGCAGTTTTTTTATCTCAACTTCCAGCCAGTGTTTCCGAATAAAAGGATTTACTTTTAGATGATAGAATTGTTTGGAGATTTTATGTGTATAATGATTTGTGATGCATAATATCTCTTTCCATTTTCATTTTTTTTATACTGACAAGTTTCCTTTAGTTATTCTTTGTAAGTATCACTCCGCAAGACCTCCTAGTGGTGAAAGTGAAAGCCATTCCTCCAATCAGAGTGAGGCAGAAACAGTAAAGCAGATTCTACAGCATGAAACTTCTACTGCAGGCATTCCGTGTCAGCTGACAACACATCATGGTACTCATGCACCTCAACTCGCATTCACTAACGATGTGCTTGGTATTGTTGCTACTTAGGGCAAGGTGGATGATGATTATCTTAGCAGGACAGTTTGAAGTTGCATGTTATCTGTTATTGATATTTACTATCTATCTAACATGTAGATTCTTCCTCTTCTATGAAATAAGTCTTATGATTAGTTTCCTTGCTGATATAGCATACTGTTCCTTGTTCTAATATAGTCAGTTAATCTATGTACTCCACAATTCCAAGAGCTCTTATTATTTTCAATCAGTGAAATGCCTCCGTACTTACTGCCACGCTGATCTTTGCTTTAAAGAGCTGCATGATAATGCAGTTGTTGTTAGTTATCTGCACTGTTTTCAATCTACTTTTACTTATTCTTTCTTAATTGCAGACTTCTTTCAGAGTACTTAGGAGTAGAGACAATGCTAGGAATTGTTTGCAAGACTTACGAAGGTGTTAAAGCTCTTGAAACTTATGACAAGGAAGGCCATATAAATAGTGATTCTGGAATTCGAGTCTTTGGTACTACTATCGGACGGACTCTGGATGGTCGATTTCTTGTCATTTGTCTCGAAAATTTAGGGCATGTATCTCTTTCTTTTCTTTATTGCTGTTTGGAATTCAGCTCTTGAATTACAAACTTTTTTTCCCTTGTAGACCTTACTGTGGTGAATTTGTGGATGATGACCCTCAAAGAATGCTTGATCTTCTACAGCCAAAATTGCCTAATGGCGAGTGCCCACCTGGATTTATTGGTTTCGCTGTTAACATGATCCATGTGGATTACATGAATTTGTTGTATGTATCTGATGTATATGGCCTCAAAGAGACTCTATTTTACAGCCTCTTTTTTCGTCTGCATGTTTATAAAAGTAGGGAGGAGATGCTACTAGCTCTTCCACTTATAAGTGATGGAGCAATTTCACAGGATGGAGGGATTATTAAGCCTAATGGTTTCTTTTCCTTGGGGAATCGGTAAGTATTTTGCTTTCATTATTGACATGAAATTGTCTTCCAATTGGATCTAATGGTGAATTTCATTTGTTTACAATATCTCATTTTGTGGTATTTCGGAATTTTCTTTCTGCATGTAGGTAGTTTAAATGCACTAAGAAAGAAATGTCTTTCTGAATCGTGATAGATTGTAGAATTATGTATGTGCTATAATTCGATTATAATAGGCCACCTATACGGTTCATAGCGTTAGCCTATAACCTTCCAAATTCAACTCATGATATTTGGTGCATGGATTTTATTTCCCCCAATTTTTGTACAACTATCATACAAAGGAAAAGAAATACCTATTTTGTCTAGAATGGTCGATTCAAAGGGTGAGCCTTGGCGCAACGGTAAACATTGTTGTTGTTGTGTGACCGAGAGGTCACGGGTTCAAGTCTTAGGAGCGACCTCTTGCCAAAAAAATTAGCAGGGGAACACTTGGAGTTGTATTTTGCAGATTTCAACAGCATTTGCTCTCGCTTCAGATGCAGGGAGGACAGGATAGGTTCAACCCTAGATGATATTAGAAGGGGGAATCAAATCCTTATCAGGATAGCAACTCGGAAAAGTCTTCTATTCCGTTATCGTTTTTGAATGGGCTACGAATTTCTTTTCGATCTGTGGTGTGCAGTAAGGACCGGTTCGTATTAGGAGTAGCAAATCTGCCATTTTTTTTCCTTAAGTTCTTTCATAAACCCTGAAGTTTTTGTATTATGTGAAATTATTATGGGTTTTTCTTTTTGCATACTTTTTGATTAATTTGGATAAATAATTTACTAGTTTCTGAAAGTGAAATTGATTCTCAATAGTGCAACGATTGGACTTTAATTAAGTTTTGGTGTTACAATTAAATTGAATAGATAAAAAAACAATTGGGAAAAACAAAATAAAAATATTGATAGAAGATGTCAAAAGTTAGGTATAAAATCGTGACTAAGTGATAGCATATTGATAGCAGATGTTTAAAGTTGATCAAAACTGATTATTTGTCTAAAATAAAGATAATAATGTCAAAGAAGTTATTTTTTAAATCGTGTATTTGTGATTAAAAAAACTAGTAATTGCATCAAACAAGTTATTTTTGAAATCGTGTTGTGACAAAAAATATAAAAACCCCAAATTGAATTTCCTTGTAATATTTTCTAAATCATGTATACGAGATAATGATAATCTTGTAGTAAAAAAAAACTTATCCTAATTATCTTAAAAACATTATTACTCATAAAAGAAGAGTTTATAAATCTAGTCTTGTCTCATTTTAACCTTAATTTATCAATATAACTCTTCACTTCAACAGCTATCATCTTTTGCAGTAAACTGAGCAAACATTTCTCCTCATGTTCCTCTTTCTCAGCGTCTCCGCCTTCTTCTCCTCCCTTCTCCGCCACAGCAGTTCCCAGAACCAACCCATCCCCCGGTGGACACAAAGTCCACACTGTCTCAGGCACCCTACTGAAACAACTATAATCCGTTCGTACACCCAAACACAGCCTCTTCGCTCCCGAATCAGACCTAGACTCAGATGAAACGTCAAGACTCATCTTCTTGACCGTCAAGTTAGACTTGGATGATGCAGACAAGAACTCGGCCTGGCGTTTTCTCTGCAAAGTAGATTTCCAACGATTTTTAATGGCATTATCAGTCCGGCCAGGCAAGAGTCCAGCAATTGTGGCCCATTTATTACCGTGAATAGCGTGCGCTTGAACAATGGTATCATCCTCCTTTGTAGTAAAAGGTCTGTCCTGAACCTCTGGCGAGAGTTGATTAAGCCACCGTAACGGGCATGATTTTCCTGAGCGGCCATGAATTCGGGTGCTTATGAAAGTCCAATTTCTGGGGCCGTGTTGTTTAACTAGCTTGATTAAAGTATCATCTTCTTGAGGACTCCATGGCCTTCGATACAATCTCCACCATTGAAAGAAGCCATGAATGGAAAAGTGAGAAGAAACAGGGGAAAGAAAGAACTATTTTTTCTTCTGGAGACCGGTATAAAGTTTGATTAAGCTATTCTCCCCTCCTTTTTATACACATATTACAATTGTGATTAGGGTATTTTGGACATCTTTGCAAAGACAATACACTGTAATAATTTTTTATTATTTTTTTCAAATTTTTTAGCCTATAAATTAGTGTTATATATTTGCAATCATTATTTTTATTAAGGAATATGTTGATGTTATGGTATGGAATATTTTTAAGAATATGGAAACAAGATTTATTTCCTTTATCTATTTTAATTAAATATCATTTTAGTAATGAAAAATATTCATTACAAAAAAATTCATTGTGAATTCTTTTTTCAAAGGTATTTTGAAATTTTTATTTATTCACCTATTTATTTATTCATTAATTAATTTATTTAGACTTTAATCATACTATTAGATTTAGGTATATTAAAATCATACGGTGGAAATTAAAATTATTCTAATATTTAAATTTAATAAAATTGGATTTAATGGTAACTGACCAAATTCCTTACATGATCTATTTGACTATTACTGTTTATTTGTTGACTTAACACGTTACAATCCCAACAAGATTTCATAATATTTGTAAAATATTAGGGTCAAAAATTTGAACATTATTGTTTACTTGTTGATTTAACACGTTACAATCCTAACAAGGTTTATTAATAGTCATAAAATGTTTGGATCAATTTTGATGTTTATCACTTAATATTATTATTTAGTATATATGAGTATGCATATTCTTTTATTATTTCTTTGAAATATTTTAGGCGAATAAATTAGTGTTGAATATTGATTGTAATTATTAAAAGGAAATTATTTCTTTGAAATATGAGTATGCATATCTCGTTTTATTTAGATATTTCTAAGGTGTTTAGGTTAGTTTATTTCCATTTTAAATATAATTTTAGTAATTAAATATAATCCGGATCTGGTGGGGTTTTTTTTTCTTCTTTAATGTAAGAGCATTGTGCGCAAATATTTAAAAAAAATATATATAATCATTTTAAATATTTACATTATGAATTATCTTTGCCAAAGGTGTTTTGATATTTTTATTCATTCATTAATTTATTTATTTTTATTCATGAATTCTGTTTTAATAAAGTCATTTTAGTGACTTTAAAGTAAAATAATAGCAAAAATATAATATGATAGACACGTCATTACTATTCAACTTCTATTGCTGATTGAAACGATACTTGGTGCCACCTACTTGACCGAAATGACATATATGTTCCATCTACCTGACCGAAACGATATGTGTTGTTTCGGTCTGTTAGATGGCAACCACATGTCATCCAGGTTGATGTCGAGTATCGTTTGGGTCAACGATGAAAGTTGACAATAGCTGGCTTGACAATCACATCACCTTTCCGATTTTTTACTCTTAAAATCGTCGAAGTGACTTTATCGAGACAAAATTCAAAATTGAATTATTTTATTAAGACAATTTGAAGTTGAGTGACCATTTTGATACAAACATGAAAATTCACTGGCCAACTCAACTTTACTCATTTTCACAGTATAACCACTAAACTACAAAATGTAAACAAAAGCCATTAAACTTTACGTACTAAAATAATTGCAACTAAACTTCAATCAACGCATGAAAATTACTATTAACAATTCTAAAATAAATAAATTCAAGAATTTGTGACATTTCTAAACAACTTTAATTTTTCAAAATTTTCGTTTTGATATCATTTAACTGTTATTAGGTTGGTAGGGAGAACGTCAAATTTTAGAGAATAAAAACTTTAAATTAAGAATTTAGAAAATAAAAAATGTGGTTTCATGATAAATAGTGGGGTAAATTTCATCAATGGTGTACAACCTTTTCCCTATTTCACACTTTGGTGTACAATCTTTAATTTGTCTCACTAATATATACGAACTTATAGATGACTTCACACTTTGGTGTATGACCGGTTAAAATGACCGGTCAACGAAAAGTCAACTCGCCACATCATTAATTTCCATTCTAATCATTAATAAAAGTGGAACCCACCAAAATTCAATTACTAAAATACCCTTCTTTATTGTGTTCTTCCTAAATCCTTTCTCTCTCCATTATTTATTATTTACAGATCCTTTCTCTCTATTTTCCACTTCTCTCTAACTTCTCTCTCATCAGAGATTATAAGATTAGGATCCCATGGATGATTTTGCTCCACTGCAAAGAACAGATGAAAAGAAACATCCTAAAATCAATTACCTGTATTTGAAGACATGATAATTCAAATTTTGGGTCCCTTAAACACATTTGCTATTATGAAAAATCTTCAATCACAGAACTTACGACATCATGTGCTATAAGCACATTGATCTCCAAAGGTTATTTTATTTTACATAAGCACTTGTATCTCTATATTTATGACCTTCCATCAACCATTGGGCAAATAAAGGATTACCCGAATATCACAATATAATCTATTAATAAAAAAATTTGGGGCAAATTCAATTTATCTCAAAAATAATCAACAATTCTCTCTCATTGAAGATTAAGCAGCCAAAATTTACAGAAACAGCCGATCCAGAAGCCAATGTATATTGTGATATTGCAAAATTTACAGATACAGCCGATCCTCTCCGTCGTCTTCCTTCTGGTAGCTGTAGTGGTAGCCGTCGCAGTCGGAGTCAACAACGGCGATAAAAAAGCCATGCCCAAACTTCATAAACCGATGGCCCAGTAATTTCAACCTCGACAAAATCAATTGAAGCAATTTATCAACCGATAATCAAAGCTAAGTAATAACCTAAATCGATCTCGTCTCCCCCGATCGGTGCCTCGATCTACTCTCGTCTCATATGCAGTTCCAGAAATGTCAATGAGACTAACTTGGATTTCTGTTATAGACACAAAAGATGGGTGAAATCCTGCAAATTTTGAGCCTTTGAGTTTGATGAGAGAGAAGTTAGACAGAAATGGAAGGATGGAGAGAAATGTCTGTAGATAATAAGCGATTGAGAGATAAATGATTTAGGAAGAAACTCAATGAAGGGTATTTTAGTAATTGAATTTTGGTGGTCCCACTTTTATTAGTGATTAGAATAAAAATTGATGATGTGGCGAGTTGACTTTTCGTTGACCGGTCATTTTAACCGGCCATACACCAAAGTGGGAGGTCATCTATAAGTTCGTACATATTAGTAAGACAAATTGAAGGTTGTACACCAAAGTGTGAAATAGGGCAAAGGTTGTACACAATTGGTGAAATTTACCCATAAATAGTGTTATAAAAAACTATTAAGTTAATTACAAAATCAACTTTATTTATTCAATATATAATTGAATAATTAAAATTTAAAATTTGATAATTAATACTGAAATTATAATTTGATTTCTCAATTTGAATTGAAATTACAATTTGAATTCTCAATTTGAATTTTAAGTTCAGAGAATCCCAAATCTTTTAAAATCAATTAGGTCCTCAACCTATATTTTAAAAATTAATTAGATCCTTCATTTTGTAAAATCATAAATTAGATCCTAACTATGCTGAAGTGTTAATTAATCGCTTCTGTAATTGGAAACACAAATCGGTTTAGTTTTTATATATTTCCAGTTCGGTTATGATCGGTATTCTAGAGAAATTTATACAACTGGCCCAATGAATAAATCTATTTACATATTTCGACCTATTTAAACATAGACTACTAAACTAAACTTTTCTAATACATTTTATCAATAATACTCTTATTTCCAATGTCGGATTCAAAGTTAAAACCTTATGAAACCTTTGAAAAGAAAAAGAGGAAATTGGATCTGAAAGCAGGAATTGTAGGTAAAAAAGGATGAAACAGAGACCAAAAAGTGCAGTGGGAAATTGATGAAATGGGTTCAAAGAAAAACTGGATTTTGTGGGTTTTGACTTATTTTATGATATTTTCAGATATTGGTTCAGTTTTAGTAATCAATTAAACCTAATCAATTATATACACATGTTAAAAAATGTTTTGATGTAATATTGATTTTGTTCGATTTAAACTGAACCGATAATCAAAATAAAAAATATTATAAAATACTAATCTCATTTTAACTGAAAATATTAAACAGTTTTGAACTAAAAATTATTTCCATTATGAGATGGATTTAATTAACAGTTTTAGCATACATTAAGAACCTAAATGGTAATTTTAAAAAGTTAGACACCTAATTAACTTTTAAATTAGCATAGATTTTTAAGCTATAATTTAGAGGGATATAATTAGACCTTAAACCTCTTTTTCTGTATTTAATTGAGTGGTTTTGAAACATATGAATTTACACTAATTAAATTTGGCTCGAGTGGTTAAAGCCTTTGTGTTTGAGTCTTAGTTTGACGAGTGTCAAATCGAGAAAGTAGACAAACACTAAACCGAATATCTTTTCAGATGATGATTCAAAACGGTCGTCTCGCAAGATATAAAATTGTCATGGCCTCGCTGCCGTCTCATGGTGCATCAGACGACAATGGTGTTCTGTCATCTCTAGCAGCATCACTTGACATACGCTCACTTGCGCTCTGTCATCTTTTCATTGTTACGATGACGTTATTATTATTAGGAACCGACAATTAGATGTATTCTAACCATAAATTTTTTATATAGTCTGTCACTGGAGTGAGTGAAACTCAAAAACTTTTATGTATAATATGACAGAGGTTATGTTCGTATCTGTCATTGTAGTTTAGTTATGACAACTGTCTTTTTAACTTTGTCATAGTAAGGTCATTGAGATAACAATGTATTTAGTTATACGTGGCTAATACAGCTCATGAAGGATCTCCATCAGCCAATCGATTACATGGTACAGTTATACTGTGACAATCAGCCAGCTATCCACTTAACCGACAATCCTGTTCAAAATATTAAACTTAAATTTTTAATTTAAAAAAAAAAAAAAAAAAACAAAAACAAAGTGCATCACGTGAATGCATTCAAAGGTGGAGCAAAAGTCTTAGTCAAAAATTTTTTAAATAATTAAGCATGGAAGTAATAAATGTGTATGTGTACACATATATCAATGTTTGACTTTTATGTATTCCAAAAAATATATATATGAGTGGTGTGATTGAATAAAAAGTTGAGTTTGTAATAGTATATCCGTAATTTAAGAAATATTAATATTAGTCTTTATCTTTCTTAAATTCTTATCTCTAACAAAGTGGTATCAGAGACACGTTACGAGAGTTAGTCTTCCGCAAAACAAACCCTACAAAAATGTCAGACGGTCTCAAACTTCCTTATCAATACCCTCAGCTCACCAAAACCAATTATTCAAGTTGGTGTATTCGAATGAAGGCGTTACTCGGATGTCAAGATGTCTGGGATATAGTCGAAAAAGGCTACGTAGTCCCAGGTAACGAGGCAGCGTTGACACAGGTAGAAAAAGATACTCTGCAGAAAAATCAAAAAAAGCGATCAAAAGGCGCTTACTCTCATCCATCAAGGTTTGGATGAATTAATGTTCGAGAAAGTAGTCGAAGCTACGACCGCCAAACAAGCGTGGGAAATCCTACGAGTTTCTCTTCAAGGGAAGGAGAAAGTTAAAAAAGTTCGTTTGCAGATGCTGAGAGGAGAATTTGAGATGATGAGGATGAAAGAGACGGAAGCCATTAGTGATTACTCATCCCGAGTAAAATCTGTCGTAAATCAGATGCGGCAGTATGGAGAAAAAATTGAAGAGTCCAGAATTGTTGAAAAAATTCTGCGATCACTACTACCAAAATTTGATTACGTAGTGGTGGCTATGGAGGAGTCCAGGGACATCAGTGAAATGTCCGTTGATGAAGTTGTAGGGTCACTACAAGCACGAGAGGAGCGGTTTGAGAAACGAAGAGAAGATTCCGCAGAACAAGTCTTAGCAACAAAGGCTGTGTTTAAAAATGGCGAAAGTAGTCAGTCCGACAGAGGACGCGGAAGAGGTCGAGGAGGAAATGGTAGAGGAAGAGGACGTGGCAGAAATCAAGGCAGAAATGAAAACGGTAACAACAACAATGACAGAAGCACTCAATTCACTAGAGGCAGAGGAAGAGGCCGAGGACGCGGTCAAGGAAGAGGAAACTGGAGGCCGAATGAAGGACGTGACAAATCCAACATTCAATGTTATAATTGCTCTAAGTACGGTCACTACGCGGTGGAATGTTGGAGTCCGCCTAAAGAGGTAGAGGAGACTGCCAATAATATTCAAGATGAGGAAGTAACTGGCACATTGTTACTTACCTATGAAGGTGAAGAAAATCACGAAAATAATATATGGTATCTTGACAATGCGGCAAGTAACCATATGTGTGGTGACAAGAAGATGTTCGTGGAGCTCTATGAATCCGTTCGCGGTAATGTTGTATTTGGAGATTCCTCTAAGGTTTCTATTACAGGCAAAGGAACCATTCTTATTCGGCTCAAAAATGGCGCTCACCAGTTTATTGATAATGTTTATTATGTCCCCAACATGAAAAGCAATATTTTGAGTTTGGGACAGTTACTGGAGAAAAATTATGAAGTTCATATGGTGGACCGGAAACTACTCCTGTTGAATGAGAAAAAGGAGCTGATTGCACGAGTACCCATGGCGAGAAACAGAATGTTCACAATTAACATTCAAACGGACGTGGCCAAATGTTTGAAAGCTTGTGTGCAAAGTCCCCCATGGCTTTGGCATTTACGGTATGGACATCTCAATTTTGGAGGATTGAAGCAGTTGGGACAGAAGCAGATGGTAAACGGATTGCCTCACATTGACCAGCCTCATCAACTGTGTCAAGGATGTCTTGTTGGGAAACAATTCAGAACCAGTTTTCCAAAGAAGTCCATGTCAAGAGCAAAGGCACCACTTGAGCTAATTCACACAGACGTGTGTGGACCGATCACTCCACAGTCCCTGGGAAAAAATAAATATTTTCTACTTTTCATTGATGATTATAGTAGAAAAACTTGGGTGTATTTTTTGAAGGAAAAGACAGAAGTATTTGAGACATTTAAAAAATTCAAAGTCCAAGTGGAGAAAGAAAGTGGTCATTTTATTAAGGCACTCAGATCAGACAGAGGCGGTGAATACATGTCCATCTCTTTCAAGCAATTTTGTGAAGATCATGGAATCCGTCATTTCCTTTCAGTCCCCAGATCACCTCAGCAAAATGGCGTAGTAGAAAGAAAGAACAGAACGGTGCTCAACATGGTGAGGAGCATGTTAAAAAGCAAAAATTTACCGAAGGAGTTATGGGCCGAAGCAGTAGACTGTGCTGTCTACCTGTTGAATAGATCGCCAACTGTTAGTGTTTGGGATCAAACTCCACAAGAAGCATGGAGTGGAATAAAACCCGGTATTTCTCATTTGCGTGTTTTTGGCAGTGTTGCTCATGTCCATGTACCGGATGAAGAACGCAAGAAGCTAGATGATAAAAGCAAGAAATATTTGTTTGTGGGCTATTCAGAACATTCCAAAGGGTACAAAATGTTCGATCCGCAGACTCAGAAAATTGTAATTAGTAGAGATGTCACCATTAATGAAGAAGCAGTTTGGGACTGGACCGGTAAAAAAGAAAACAACTACAGTTTTTATCCTTTCATGGATGAAGACAATGATCATGAAGAACCAGTCACAGTCGCAACCACAACACCAGCAACCAGTTCGACATCAGCAAGCTCATCCAGTTCGAGTTCGTCCTCGAGTGATGGAGACAGTTCAGATGAACATCCACCCGGAAAGCCAAAAAAATTCATACCTATTAAAGATCTCTATGATGTAACAAGAAATCTCGATGATGAATTAACTCTTTATTGTCATTTTGTTAATGATGAACCAACAGATCCAGAAGAAGCAATGAAGGATGAAAAATGGAGACAAGCCATGGAAGAGGAGATTCATTCGATCGAGAAAAATAAAACATGGGAGCTGACATCACTTCCGGCCGGTCAAAAACCCATTGGAGTTAAATGGGTGTTCAAAGCAAAGAAAGATGCAAACGGTGAAATTGTCCGACATAAAGCAAGATTGGTGGCAAAAGGGTTCAGTCAACGACCCGGAATTGACTACAATGAAGTTTTTGCTCCTATTGCCAGAATGGAGAGCATCAGAATGATAATTTCTGTAGCTGCTCAACACGGGTGGAAAATCCATCAAATGGACGTGAAATCCGCATTTCTCAACGGATATCTAGAAGAAGAAATTTATATCCAGCAACCACCTGGGTATATTGTGAAAGATCAAGAAAATAAAGTGCTAAAATTGAAAAAGGCACTTTATGGTCTTAAGCAAGCACCACGAGCCTGGAACAGTCGCATTGACAAATATTTTCAAGAAAATGGTTTTGTCAAATGCCCACATGAATATGCCCTATATGCAAAGGTGAAAAATGGCGATATGTTACTTGTTTGTTTGTATGTGGATGATCTCATTTTTACAGGGAACAATCCTAAGATGTTTGAGGAGTTCAAGAAGACAATGGCTCGTGAGTTTGAGATGACTGACATTGGTTTAATGTCATATTATCTTGGCATTGAAGTGAAGCAGAATGACGACGGAATTTTTATTTCTCAAAGTGGTTTTGCAAAGGAGATCTTAAAGAAGTTTAAGATGGAAAATTGTAATTCCGTCAGCACGCCAGTCGAATGTGGAATCAAGTTAGCAAAAGATGAAGGTGGAGACAGAGTCAACCCGACATTATTCCGAAGCTTGGTTGGAAGTCTCAGATATTTGACGTGTACGAGACTAGATATTCTTTATGCAGTCGGCTTAGTAAGTCGATACATGGAAGCCCCAACGGTACCACATTGGAACGCAGCAAAAAGAATTCTCCGTTATGTTAAAGGTACAACTAATTTGGGTTTACTTTATTCAAAATCTGATGATTTCAAATTAGTTGGGTACAGTGATAGTGACTGGGCCGGTGACAAGGATGACCGAAAAAGTACAACTGGTTTCGGATTTTTTCTGGGTGATACTGCATTCACATGGAGTTCAAAAAAACAACCGATCGTGACGTTATCTACCTGTGAAGCTGAATATGTCGCTGCAACATCTTGTGTGTGTCATGCGATTTGGCTTCGGAAATTGCTAGAAGAATTTCAGATGACTGAAAATGATCCGACAGAGATTTTTATTGATAATAAATCTGCATTGGCATTAGCGAAAAATCCAGTGTTTCATGATCGAAGTAAGCACATTGATACGAGGTACCATTTTATTCGGGAGTGCATTGAACAAAACGAGGTGATACTGAAGTACGTGAAGACGCAAGACCAGATTGCAGATATCTTTACGAAACCGTTAAAGTACGATATGTTCAGTCATTTGAGAGATCAACTAGGAGTTACGGAAAATTAAGTTTAAGGGGGCATGTTCAAAATATTAAAAAAAAAGTGCACCACGTGAATGCATTCAAAGGTGGAGCAAAAGTCTTAGTCAAAAAATTTTTAAATAATTAAGCATGGAAGTAATAAATGTGTATGTGTACACATATATCAATATTTGACTTTTATGTATTCCAAAAAATATATATATGAGTGGTGTGATTGAATAAAAAGTTGAGTTTGTAATAGTATATCCGTAATTTAAGAAATATTAATATTAGTCTTTATCTTTCTTAAATTCTTATCTCTAACAAATCCAATGTTTCATACAAGAACTAAACATGTGGAAGTACATTATCACTTCATACTAGAGAAGGTCTTACATGGGGACATTAAGATGCAGTATGTGAAGACCCATGACCAAGTTGCTGACATCTTTACAAAAGGACTAAAAGGTGCAAAATTTGAAAAATTTAGAAAGCAACTTGGAATGACAAGCTTTATTTTTTATTCATGTTAATCTCTAATTTAGTAACTTTTTCTTTAATTTTAATCTTCATTCTAATAACTTTCCTTTTTATTCATTTTAACCTTTAATTTAATACTTTTTATTTTACACATTTTAGTCCTTAATTTGGAACTTTCATTTTATTCATTTTAGTCCCTATTTTCGAACTTTATATTTTATTCACTTTAGTTCCTGATTTGGAACTTTCATTTTATTCATTTTTTCAATTTGTTACCCAAATAAACTTTTCAGTTTATTCATTATAGTCCTTTGTCCAAATTTTAATTAATTGTATAACTGTATTATTTGTTTCTAACTTTTTATTTTGATTGATAAAAATACGCGAGAAAATTGTTTTGGTGCCGATTGAAGTCTCGGTAATGTCTACATTAGGCTTTGACCGTTGGTCCATTTCCAACTTCACACCAAACTCTAAATTGATGCGTGTTCCTACACGGATCATTTTGGAACAATTTGATCGCAAATTAAACATTCAAAAGTCAAACCAAATTTCATTTGGATTAATGGCTTCCCTCCAAGGGATTGAATCAAACGGAGCTTTAAATTATTTCCACAAATGACGTTGTGTCAAACTAGGATTTAGGGACATAATGTCCTAAAAGTGTATTATGAAATTAAAATTAATGGTTGAAAGTTATTAATTAGGTCAAACAGAAAAAAACATAAAAAATTACATTAAAAAGGTGTGAAAACTATAAAATTGCATTTAGAGGCCCTAAAAGATGGAATTCGGCCAAAAGAGGACGGGTCCCTGAAACCCTAATTTGACATGTGTTCCTAGTGATCATTGAATGCATGTGGATGGAACCATCTAAGTTTTTTTTTTTTGTGTATGATCCTCAAGACCCATTTAGGCCAAATTGAAACTAAGGTAACAAGTCAAAGAACTTTAGCAAAGAAAAGGGCAATCTCAGAAGTAGAATCCACAACATAAGAGCAATAATAGGATTCAAGCATTTCACTCATAATCTAAAATTCATCAGCATATAAACTTATCAGGAGACGGAACAAAGAAGCATTATCAACAACTAGACAAAAAGGCAATTACATATTCTTATTCCAATAATACATACACAATCAGCTAACCGCTTAAGTAGCAAAGAAGCAACCAATTTCCCTTTCCATCTCAATCAATAGCTTTAGTGGTTAATGGTGAAACAGAAAAGAAGACTACAATTCCACTTCTTTCTTCATAATACTAAATCTTAGAGAGTTATTAATTAATGCGCATTTAATTTTATTTGTTCATTGATTTTAGACAAAAACTTTATTTAAATTAGTAATTTAAAATTTATTTTATAAAAAAAATTCAAATCACTCTATAAATTAATAATTATTAATTTATCGATTAATTAATAACTCTCTAAATTAATAAAATTTCATGGTCCCAACATTATTAATTTATAGAGGTTTTACTGTAATATTGAATCTAAAAATGCATAGTGTTCCTAAATTTGGGCTTTCATTTATGAAACACAATTGCTAGTTAACAATCCTCTTAGATCAATATAACCAATATAAAGAGGTATTGGTCAAATTAAAAATGGTAACGGTTTCATTTATGAAACGCAATTGCTAGTTCTCTAAATCTAGCGATCCAAATCCAGGAACAGAAAGAACCAACAATTATCCCCGACAAGAAAAATAGAGAGCAAGAAGGTGAAATGAAGTCTGGAAGGTGTTGGCCCAAAATAAAATAAATTTTATTTTATGTATATACAATACTTGGGTTTCGATTTTAGGATATAGTTTATATTTTGTCTAGAAAATAATAAATGATAAAATAAAAATGAAAATACATTCGTAAACTCACCTCAAACACGCGAGGCGTGCCTTCCTATACGCGAAGCGTAACCAGCCATCCAAAGACGTTCCGCTTCAGAGACTCCATTACGCGGGGCGTGCCTTTCTATACGCAACGCGTAAAACGCATCAACAAGGCGCTCCAGGATCAGAAACACAAACACGCGGGGCGTACCTTCCTATACGCGGAGCGTATATCATGCACCCGGAGAAGTTATACTTCAACAGCTCAACCACGCGGGGCGCAAGACCAGAGACGCCTTGTGTAAACATCATCGACAAGACGCACCAAGTTCAGGAGCCGCACTACGCAGGGCGTAGCCAGACTTACGCGGGGGCGTGTTCTTTCTCTCGGCGAACTAGAGGTTAGTTCTCGCCCGGAGCCCGTTGTCGATCACCGATTTCTCAAAACGCATCCGGACACAGCCACGGGCTAGCCTACAAGCTTAGCCCCATCCCCACGTCTGGGTCCAAACCTTAAGATCGTCTCTAACCACAAGGTAGTGGGGTGATGTGGCATGGAAGTTAGTGGTAGTTGGAGAAAGTTGAGGAAGTTGATGATGTGGCAAGGTAGTGGGCAAGGTTAGAGAGAAAAATAAGGGGTAGTTGACCAATAATTACCAAAATACCACCAAATAATTACCAAAACGCCACTCCAAAAAACTATAAATAGACCCCTCCCCTTCATAAAAAATCACTCATTCAACACACAAAACCCCCTCTCAAAGCTCCAATGCTTAGTCTCTAGTTTCTTTTGTTCTTAGTTCTTCAAGTTCTTCAAGTTCTTCAAGTTCTTCCTTTCGTTCTTCATTTTTCTTAGCTTCGATTCCTTCTTTAGCTCCCCTTTAGCCTTAACTCAGTTCCAATAGCCTCTTTTCAAGTCTTTTCAATTCACTTTAGCATTCCCAGGCTCTTAATTTGTTCAATTCTTAGCTAGAACTCTGTTTCCAAATTAATTTTCCAGATTCGTCCATTTATTTTCAAAGCCTAATTCCGTCCATTTAAAGTCATTTTTTTCTTCCAATCCCTTCAACAAAGTTGTTCCCGACTTCCTGAAGTTCGATCTAGTATATTTAGTTTCCTAATTCCGTATTTAGAAACTCTATTTACAAACCGATCTTTCACTACAACAAATCATCACTTGCGCCACGGTTCGAATCGTGGCACAAGTATAATATTTCCGTGGCTATACTACTTAGCCACGGAAATTCAAGTTGGATACTCTCGTGGCGCAAGTGATCGTGGCTAGGTAGTTGCCACGGGAAAACAATGGTCGTGGCATAAATTCATTTTTGTGCCACGGGAAAATCCGTGGCTAATCATATCCATTTGCCACGGATAAAATCATGGCAAGAGTAAAATACATGTGGCAAGACATAACAGTCTGTGGCAATCGACCCCATTTAGCCACGAGCATAACCATGGTAAAAAAGAACAATGTTTATTAAAAACCTTACTTAGCCACAAGCATAACCGTGGCGAAAGTAGGAAACTTGTGACTAGAAATCTTAACAAAATGATACAGATTGAAAGCGATAAATGAAGGTTTTAATCGTAAACCAATGATAAGTCTCCAATTCAACGTTCAAATGTCCACTTTAGTGCTATGTTATTTAATTAATTTGGTGTTATTTTGGGTATTATTGCTTGTTTTGGTTTGATTTGCCTCCACAAGACTTAAATGATTAAAAGGAGCAGAATTGGGCTTAATTGGAGAAACTTTGGACCAGAAAGGAATTTGGTGCTGAATTAAAGGAGCTGAAGCGAAAATGGAGTTAGTCTTGCCCAAGACTAAGGACCTCCGAATCTTCTGATGTTCAAATTGACCAGGACCTTTTCCAACTCGAAATAGAAGGCAGAAAATCAGGGATTTGAAATTTGTAAAAGAGGTGATGATTTAGATAGATATTATTTTGTTACCCAACTTTTTTTTTTGATGAATGTTACCCAACTTTTAGGAGGGGGTTTTCTCTATAAATAGATGAGAATTTACACCTTGGGGGATAAGTTCTTTTTTAGGTTTTTTCTCTCTTTTTGGTTTCTTAGTTAGCTTTATTTATTTTTATCGTCTTTAATGGCTATCATAGTCGATTTCATGACTATGTGTAGCTAAACACTTTATTCGGTTAAGGGATTAATCAAAGGCGAGCATTATTTTCTATCGTGAGATTGTTACTCTTTAATTTAGAAATCTGAATTTACATGAGTTGTTTGCATGTTTGTTAATCTATAAAATCAGACCATCATTGGAGGTTCAGGTGAAGGTTTGGCCAGACTTTTGCTTTTTCATTCATTGAACAACGTTAGGAAATAGGATTTGTAATCATCTGAATATCTTAACAACTAAGGAAGGATTTGCTTTACAATTAAGGAAGGATTAGGTCGGGAATGAATAAGGAACGACTATAACCAATCCACATCATGTTAATTAAGATAATGTCTCACCGTCAATGATCGATGGGAAATAATTGTTTGGCCTGCGGAATCTCCCTTAACTGAAATTCCAACATATAATTTTACATTCAATTTCAATTTGATTCTGCAATTTTTATTTATTCATTAATCAACAACTTCAATCCCCTTATTTATTTTTTGTTAATTGCTTGGTTATATTTGTGATTAGATCAGTATTAGTCCTTTGGGTACGACCTTTACTTGCTCTTTTACAATTTATTTTTGGCTAAGTGAAGTTATAATTAACTTTGGTGGATTCGACACCAATCAAATTTTGGCGCCGTTGCCGGGGACTAATTTAACTTGATTGAATTCCATATATGACCAGGTCTGAAATTACAAGGTGCTAAAAAAGTTCCAGTGAAGAAGAGGAAATTTCCAGCGACGAAAGTGAGTCATCTGAAGTAGAAACTATGGCAGGTAGAACCTTAAGACAGTTTCATGCGCCTCAGGCTGATCAGCAGCCCTTATGCGTCACTTACCCAGTCCTAGATGTGGCTTTTGAACTTAAATCGGGACTAATTCATTATTTGCCTAAGTTTCGTGGAATGGAAAGTGAAAATCCGCATAATCATCTCAAAGAATTTCATGCAGTCTGCTCAGTTATGAGTCCCCAAGGAATAACTGAGGAACAAGTGAAATTGAGAGCCTTTCCATTTTCTTTGCAGGATGCAGCTAAAGACTGGTTTCTCAATCTGCCCTCTGGATCCATCACAACATGGATGGGAATGGCACAAGCATTCCTAGAAAAGTATTTTCCAGCCTCTCGAGCAGCAATGATTCGAAGGGAGATTAGTGGAATAAGACAGAAAGATATTGAGACACTCCATGACTATTGGGAGAGGTTCAAAAGGCTATGTGCAAGCTGTCCCCAACATGGGATAACTGAACATTCTCTTATTCAATATTTTTATGAGGGAATGTTAGGCATGGAAAGAAAGATGATAGATGCAGCTAGTGGGGGAAGCTTGATTGATAAAACTCCATCTGCTGCTAAAGAATTGATCCAAAGCATGACAGCAACTTCCCAACAATTTGAAAAACAACAAGATGCTCCACGAAAAGCGTATGAGGTAGGTACTTCTTCCATTGAAGAAAAATTAAATACTTTGACATCTCTTGTACAAAATTTGGTTGTAGGGAAGGTAGCTCAAGTGAAAACATGCGGGATATGCTCGATTATTGGACATGCTACAGATGGATGTCCCACATTGTATGAAGGAACACCGGAACAGATTAATGCCGTCCTCGGATATCAGGGGCAACCTCCACATAAATATGATCCATACTCCAACACGTATAATCCAGGATTACGTGATCACCCATATCTCAGCTACAATCAGCAAAATAACGTGCTTCAATCGAATGCAACCCAACAATATCAGCAAAGACCTCAACAATATAGACCTATTCAAACAGATCCAAATTCAGGTATGCTGCCAAATCCTAATGACCAATCTGTTCTTTCTAACTTGTTGAAATTTCAGGAAGAACAAAGCAAGATCAATGTAAATCTTCAAGCAAATGTCCAAAATTTAGAGAAGCAAATGAGTCAGATAGCGACCACTCTAAGTGCAATACAGTCCCAGGGGAAGTTGCCTTCACAAACTGAGGCGAATCCGAGACAGAATGTGAGTGCAATCTCACTCTGCAGCGGAAAAGCTTTAGTCTTGCCCAAGACTAAGTCCGCTTCCGAATCAGAACAGACTGTGTCAGAGAAATCTGCAAGCAAAGAGGAGGTATTCGAAAAAGAAACGAAAGGTTTAGCTACAGAAGGTTCAACTGGTAAGTCATCCGAAGAGCAAGACATGCCTTTTGTAATTAAGGTCCCTTTTCCTCAACGTTTAGCCAAATTAAAGAAGGAAAAAGAAGAGAAAGACATCTTTGAGGTATTTCGTAAGGTTGAGGTGAATATTCCATTGCTTAATGTTATTAGACAAATCCCTCGATATGCTAAATTCCTTAAAGAATTGTGTACTAACAAGATTAAAAAAATTGGGTATGAAAAGATTACCATAAGTGAGAATGTGTCTGCTGTACTCCAAAAGAAAATGCCCCAAAAATGTAAGGACATAAGTATGTTTGCTATTTCTTGTCAAATTGGGAGTACTAGTATTAAGAGAGCAATGTGTGATCCAGGAGCATCAATTAATGTCATGCCTAAATCAATTTATTCATCTTTAAATGCTGGTCCTTTAGAGAAAACAGGAGTAGTAATCCATCTCGCTAACCGATCTATAGTTTATCCTGAAGGTTTGTTGGAAGATGTTCTTGTGCAGGTTAATGGTTTAATTTTCCCAGCTGATTTCTATGTCGTGGATATGGAAGATGAAGATCACTCTTCAGATTCATCAGAAATCCTGTTAGGTAGACTATTCCTAACAACTGCTCGGACAAAAATCGATGTTCACAAAGGAACAATGACTATGGAGTTTGATGGTAAAATTGTTCAAATTGATGTTTATAAGGCCATGAAAATTCCTAATGAAGTGTCTTCTGTTTGTGGCATAGATGTTATTGAACCAATAACTCATCAGGTTTTTGAAGTATGTAGAGAAGACAGGATGCAAGTAGTTATAAAAGAAAGCTTAGATGTGAGCAGCAAAATAGAGGAGAAAGAAGTGGAGATTGGAGAAGATGTGCAGGAAGTAATGCAACAGTTGGCAGCTCTGAAATCAGAACCTGAGCGTTCTAATGCTAAAACAATTTCACACACCACTCAACATCTTTTAGCTTTCATTTTGCAGGAACCAAAATCAGAACACAGAGCCTTATGGGAAATTGAGCAGTGTAACATGAATATTGATGAAGCAGGAAAACTTAGGAAGCTGCAAGTACAAGAGCTTAAGGAACTAAGGAATGAAGCTGTGGAAATTCAGCGTTTGGAGAACGGGAAAGAACAAAAATTAAATGGTCTCACCCCGTTTTATGAGAATATCCCGATTGAAAGTGGTGAAATTATGGAGATACAAGTTCCTGGAGACTAGCCTGAAGCTCGATTCCGTCTAGCCGAAGACGTTAACTAGCGGCGCTAATGGGAGGCAACCCAGTGTTGGTCCTGCCCAGGACTAGCATCTGTCATTTATATTCAACACTGTTGGTCTTGCCCAGGACCAGCATCTGTCATTTATATTTAGTCTTTGTTTTTGTTTATTTATTTATTCATTTCATATGGAATAACCAATTTTACCATCATCTTCTCCAAATGACTTAAATTTCTGGGTTTTGATTTGCAGGCGTGTAGGGAAGAAAGAATGGAGAAATAAGCCTAAAGGAGTGAAATAAGAGAGTTAATTAAATTAATAGGGGCCCAATATGCTGAAAAGAAGTTAAAAAGAGGGTTAAAAACAATTTTTTGTTTTAATTCCTCTCTTTTTACCCTTGTTTTTAATTCCTCTCTTTTTACCCTTAATTCTTTTCTTTTACTCTCACCACTGTATTTCCAAAATGAAAACCCTATCTCCATCTCTTTCAATCGTACTCTTCAAACTGCAGCCACACCAAACCCATCTCTTTCAAATCTCACAACCTGCAGCCACAACCATCAAAGATCGGCCACCATCGGCTCCAGTGCAGACAAATCCAGCACCACTGCCAAGGACACGTTAAATGAGATTGAGGAAATATGTGCAAATCAATAGGCTTACTTCGAGTCTATCAACTTCGTACAAACATTCCTAAACAAAGATTGAGGAACGAGGTTCCCTTCTCCAAAAAGGGCAGTAAGCACAATTTTGTCTTTCGCTTTATTTTTCTCCTATTTGTTGCCCTTTGCCCCTGATTTTTTTGAATTCCGCTTTGGGGACAATGCGAGGAGAAAAGTGGGGGAGGGATCGTTGCTATAGAAGTGTTTGACTTGTGATTTCATGATTAATTGGCTGATTGTGATGGTTAATTTGTTGAAAGACTTCTAGCTTCAGATTGTTTTGGAAATTTTGTGCTAGTATATTTGGGATTAAATTTATCTGCTCTCGAAATTTCATTATCTTACTGCTGCAATTTTAGTTTAATTTTATAGAATATGTGCTAAATTAGTGTGAGGGTCCACCTCAAGTGAAAAAACCAGAAAATATGCTCGAGTCTAGTGTGGGGTGTCCACCCTTTGTTTTGTCCCTAGAAATAACAATTCTAGCTCTCAGTTTTGCACTTGGTTGAAACTAGGTTGCCAACTTAGTATTGAAACCTCTAAGTCTTGTTTTGAGTAAAGCTGTCAATTTGAAAAGGTCAGGGTTGCACAATTGTCTTGAGCATGCATATGAACAACTTGATTAATTTCCCATTACATGACAGACGTTTTGAATGAAACAACACCAATTTACCCCAATTTTTGGAAAGTTTTTGAGCCTAAATGAAAGAACAAAAACATTACACTTTGTTCTATTCTTTTTTAGTGTTATCCAATTCTAGTTTGGAATTCTAGAACTTGCCATGTTATGCATTTCGAGACCACACTGATGCATTAAAAATGATCAGGGCAGTAGGTTTCTTTTCTTAGCCATTTCAAATAAAATTTGAACCTTAGTCTTGCTCAAGACTAACAAAAATAACAGTACCAGCCCTTAGTTAGCCACATTCGAGTCCTTTGGCCAAGAACGTTCTAGCCACCAGAGTCTGTACATTCTCTCACTTATTTTTGTGTTTAGCTGTTGCTTTAAGCAATCTCCATATTCGAATTAACCACAAGCTCATCAAAGTATGAGGATTTAGCATAAGCCTTTTGCTTATATGTGGTTGTGATTCAAAAGGTGTCTAAATGGACATTAGCTTGAAAAGTGGTAGCTTTCTTATTCTAGTTTGAAGTATTATCTTTAGAATAAAAAGAAAAAAAAGAAGCCTCAAAGAAAAAAGAAAAAAAAAAGAAAAAAAAAACAGAAGCAAAAAAAAAATGTTCTGTTAACTTATTCATTTCAGTATGTATATAGTTGTTTAAGTTTGTCTTAAACATTCATTCTGAATTTTAGTAATTGTGATTCATTTGTAAATAATTGTGTCTTGATTTCCATTTTGGCCATTTTCAGAGTGAATGTACATTTTTATTACTCTCGATTTCCCTTTCTTCCTCAATTCCTATCCAAACCTTAACGCTAGCCTACGTTACACCCTGTTTTAAGTCCCTTTGATTTAGTGTCTTGAATTCATACTAAGTGGTGGAGATTTAATATATTGGCAAGCTTATGGTAATTTCATTCTAGGTTGCGACTTGAGTGATTCCTTGAAGACTAATCATAGCCTAAACACTTGAGTGCAATGAGTGGCTTCCGTGAGGGTGTTGTTGATTTTAATTCATACCTTATGTACATGGTCAAAAGCTCAATTGCTGAGATTCTTCAAGTAGCTACATTGTGTGTTTAAACATGAATAATATCTTGGCTTTGAGAATTGATGGCTGATAATCTTTACATTATGAGGGGGTCGAGAAAGGTTGGTAAACACGAAATCATAAAAGTAAAAAGCTGATGACATGATCTGATATGCTTGGGGACAAGCATTGGGTAAGTGTGGGGTATTTGATAAGTCTCCAATTCAACGTTCAAATGTCCACTTTAGTGCTATGTTATTTAATTAATTTGATGTTATTTTGGGTATTATTGCTTGTTTTGGTTTGATTTGCCTCCACATGACTTAAATGATTAAAAGGAGCAGAATTGGGCTTAATTGGAGAAACTTTGGACCAGAAAGGAATTTGGTGCTGAATTAAAGGAGCTGAAGCGAAAATGGAGTTAGTCTTGCCCAAAACTAAGGACCTCCGAATCTTCTGATGTTCAAATTGACCAGGACCTTTTCCAACTCGAAATAGAAGGCAGAAAATCAGGGATTTGAAATTTGTAAAAGAGGTTGATTATTTAGATAGATATTATTTTGTTACCCAACTTTTTTTTTTTTTGATGAATGTTACCCAACTTTTAGGAGGGGGTTTTCTCTATAAATAGATGAGAATTTACACCTTGGGGGATAAGTTCTTTTTTAGGTTTTTTCTCTCTTTTTGGTTTCTTAGTTAGCTTTATTTATTTTTATCATCTTTAATGGCTATCATAGTCGATTTCATGACTATGTGTAGCTAAACACTTTCTTCGGTTAAGGGATTAATCAAAGGCGAGCATTATTTTCTATCGTGAGATTGTTACTCTTTAATTTAGAAATCTGAATTTATATGAGTTGTTTGCATGTTTGTTAATCTATAAAATCAGACCATCATTGGAGGTCCAGGTGAAGGTTTGGCCAGACTTTTGCTTTTTCATTCATTGAACAACGTTAGGAAATAGGATTTGTAATCATCTGAATATCTTAACAACGATTAAGCGCATGAACATGCGATTTGGTTTAAATCGGAATCGCTAAGAATTCGGTTAACTTAGATTGGGTCCTTCTAATTCCTAATGCTTTCGACGGATTAAATTCTAAGCGCTAAGCTAGAACTGTCTGATTGAATAGGAGCTTATCTTTAGGCGCTCTAGGATTTGCTTTACAATTAAGGAAGGATTAGGTCGGGAATGAATAAGGAATGGATATAACCAATCCAGATCATGTTAATTAAGATAATGTCTCACCGTCAATGATCGATGAGAAATAATTGTTTAGCCTGCGGAATCTCCCTTAACTGAAATTCCAACATATAATTTTACATTCAATTTCAATTTGATTCTGCAATTTTTATTTATTCATTAATCAACAATTTCAATCCCCCTTATTTATTTTTTGTTAATTGTTTGGTTATATTTGTGATTAGATCAGTATTAGTCATTTGGGTACGACCTTTACTTGCTCTTTTACAATTTATTTTTGGCTAAGTGAAGTTATAATTAACTTTGGTGGATTCGACACCCATCAACCAACAAAGAGGTTCTTCTCTAGCTAAACTAGAAGGAGTGAATCCCAATAAACAAGGTATAAACCTTAGGTTCTCAAAGAGAATGATTTTGATTGATAAAAGTTAGTTTATCCTTACAAAAAATGAGAGTTTAAATACATCCTCCTAATGATAATAAAAGACAAGGACTACCCCTTACTAGGGTTTCAATAAGGCTATCCGTAAAGGGTAAAATAGGTGATACGCCCCGACAATCAGTACAATGGTACATGTACGGATTGTCAGGGTTGTTGGTGAATTACTTCGGGAGGAAGTAAACCGAGATCCGCCCAGGGGTAGATGTTGATTCGCCTCATTGTGTACTCCTAGATCCGCCCCGCTCGTATGTCCTGGGGATCCGCCCTCCTAGGTACAACCTCCGTGGGTCTGATGTTTGAGGATCCGCCAGAGCGCGTGTGATCAGCGATCCCAGTTAGGATGTCCGCATCATTCTCTCATTCTTTAAAAGAGTTCGGCACTGATTTGTCTGTGTTGAACTCCAAAGGACCATCCGGCTTCCATGGGCTAAGGTCACGGATGTTGAACGCTGGTGAGATTTTACCAAGCCAATTCGGCAATGCTATATGATAGGCATTGGCATTGACCTTCTTGGTGACCTTGTATGGCCCGTATTTCCTAGGCCGAAACTTGCTGCTTGTGGCGTTGGCGAGTCTCTCTTTGCCCAAATAGACCATAACCTCATCCCCAACCTCAAACTGTAGGTCCTTGCGGTGCTCATCCGCCTTAGCCTTTAATGTCTGATTCCTCTCTTCAAAAGTCTTTCTCACCTCTTGGTGCATCTGTACATAATCCTTGGCCAGCTGGTTGGCAGTCACGTTTCCTTTAGGAAGATGGGCTATATCAAGGATGTGGTTCGGGGTCTTCGTGTATACCACCTCAAATGGGGATCTCCCGGTTCCCGAATGTAGAGAGCCGTTGTAGGTGAACTCAGCTTGGGCTAAAACCACATCCCACATCCTGGGCTTATCCTTACACTTGCTGCGCAGTAAGTTTTCCAAAGTTCTATTGATCACCTCGGTCTGTCCGTCTGTTTGAGGATGGGCGGTGGTACTAAACTTCAGAGACGTATCAAACAGAGCCCACAACGTTCGCCAGAAGTGACTGAGGAACTTCGTATCACGATCCGAAACAATGCTCTTAGGTACGCCATGTAACCTGACAATCTCTATGAAGAATATAGCTTAGCAGTCGTTGAGGCATCATTAGTTTTACGACAAGGTATGAAGTGGGCCATCTTTGAGAACCGATCAACCACGACAAAGATGGAATCCATGCCTCTCTGAGTTCTGGGCAACCCTAGGACAAAGTCCATGGACAGATCCTCCCATATGGTCTCTGGCACAGGCAAAGGTAGTTGCAAGCCAGCATTTGTAGTGCGTCCCTTGGCGGTCTGGCAAATATAGCATCGTTCTACTAAGTAGACAACATCTCTTCTCATCTTAGGCCAGAAATAACGAGAACTCACTGCTTCAAATGTCTTGTCTCGCCCAAAATGTCCTCCAAGGGATCCGCCATGTAGATCACGAATAACCTTCTCGCGGATGGAAGTGCAGGGTAAGCAAAGTTGGTTGCCCCTCATGAGATACTCATCCATCAGGTGATACGCCCCATCCCCATGCTGGTGCTGACACTTTTCCCAGATACTGCCAAAATCAGGATCCGCCAAGTATTCTCCTCGGATGTGTTCAAAACAATCGGTCTCTAGGTTTACTGTCTTGATTAGTTACACCCTTCAACTCAAGGCGTCCGCCACCTTGTTCTGTTTTCCAGCCTTATGGATAAGCTTATAGGGGAACTTATCTATGAAGGCGAACCACCGAGCATGCATGGAGCTTCGAAGTTGCTTCTGACTTCCTAGGTACTTGAGAGCTTGATGGTCAGTGTAGAGGATGAATTCTTTTCCCACCAAGTAATGCTCCCACACTTTCAACGCCCTTACTACAGCATAAAATTCTTGATCATACGTTGCCCACTTTTGCCGTGCCTCACAAAGCTTCTCACTGAAATATGCAAGGGCCTCTTTTCTTGCATCAAGACACCACCAATCCCAACTCCACTGGCATCACACTCAACTTCGAACAGTTTATCAAAATTGGGATACGCCAGCACTGGCGCTGTACTCAGATTTTCCTTGATCAGGGCGAAGCTCTTCTCTTGGGCATCCGCCCACTCGAACCCCCTTCCCTTCTTCAAACATTCTGTCAATAGGGCCACTATGGCACTGAAGTTCTTGATGAATCGGCGATAAAATGTTGCTAGCCCATGAAAACTTCTGATATCCCCCACATTCCTCGGAGTGGGCCATTCCCGGATGGGTCTTACCTTCTGCCCATCAACTTGGACCCCATCGCCACTAATCACGAACCCAAGGAAAACCAGGCTCTCCATGACGAAGTCACACTCCTTAGTGTTGGCGTATAACTGGTGTTTCCTTAACAGGTCAAACACTATCTGTAAATGCTCCACATGTTCCACCAAGGTCTCGCTATGAATCAGGATGTCATCAAAATACACAACTACAAATTTTCCAATCACCGGGCGAAGCACTTGATTCATCAGCCTCATAAATGTACTAGGGGCATTAGTCATCCCGAATGGCATTACTAACCACTCATACAATCCATCTCTGGTCTTGAAAGCCGTCTTCCACTCATCCCCAGATCGAATTCGTATCTGATGATAACCACTCCTGAGATCAATCTTGGAGAAAACTCGGGATCCGCCAAGTTGGTCTAGCATATTATCCAACCTTAGAATAGGGAATTTATACTTGATAGTGATCTTGTTAATAGCCCTGCTGTCCACACACATCCACCAAGATCCATCCTTCTTGGGCGTAAGTAGGGCTGGGACGGCGCATGGACTCATACTTTCCCTAACGTATCCCATCTCAATGAGCTCTTCCACCTTCTGCCTCATGATGTCATTTTCCTTTGGACTCATTCGATAATGGGGGAGGCTTGGTAAACTAGCCCCGGGAAAAAGATCGATATGATGTTGGATGTCCCTCAAAGGTGGTAACCCACTTGGCAATTCCTCAGGGAACGGATCTTGATATTCGCCAAGTAGGCGGGTCACCTTAGTTGGCATCTCCCTTTCGCCCCTTTGGGAGGGTTCATGATTCGCCTTAACCATTACCACATACACCATCTGGCTCTCTTCACATTCGCTGACAAATGATTTGTGTGTAGGACAGACTACCAAGGTAGACTTCTCATCGGCCTTTGGCTCTCTCATCATTGGCGTAAGTACGAACTTCACCCCATTCTTCACAAATCTGTAAGTGTTCTCTCTTCCTGCGTGGGTGGCATCGTTATCAAACTGCCAGGGTCGGCCCAACAATAGGTGGCAGGCATCCATATCGACCACATCATAACAAACTTCTTCACTGTAATCGCCAATCGCAATATGCATCTTTGGGTCACCCTAAGTTCACCCACGTTTTTTATCCATCCCACCCTATAAGGGTCGGGATGCGCCTCCGCCAACAACCCGAATTTCTGAACGGCGCTGCTACTCACAATTTTCTCTTCTCCCACTATCTATTATCACATTGCATCGCCCTCCTCTCACGAGACAGCGGGTCCTGAATAGTCGGTGCCTCTGATCTCCCTCTATCCGACTGGAGACTAACAAACGCCGTACCACATGAATGTCGTATCTCTCTTCATCCGCCTCATCATCATCGTCTCCCAAGGGTTCACAAAATACTTTATCCCCTTCGTCATAGTCATCTTCATACCTCTCCACCATGTTGGCACTTTTCCTCTTAGGACATTCGTTGGATCTATGGCCTGGCTCATTGCACCGAAAGCATTTAAAAGGCGCTGGCCTCGCATACGGATTGTTGCTCTTAGGTGGTAATGTATGGCTTCAGCTGGCCTTGGTAATTAAGTTAAAGGCATGACACTACCATCAGATGACGGATTTAGTCTCTAGATAGGAGATTGTTGGGCTTATGGAGACTAATATATATAGGCCCAACTGAAGCGATGGGCCCAACTGCAGCGATCCAACTATTGAGTGGGTTTCAGACGGTTAGGGTTTTAGGAGTATAAATGTAACCTCTTTCTCTGTAATCTGCATCTCATTCATTATAGTAAATATCCTAGCTTGGTAGTGCCCCCAGACGTAGTCATTCATATTGAGTGGCGAACTGGGTAAACAATTCTTGTGTGTTTACTTATTTTTCGTTTATCGTAATTTCAATTATTCCTAACAGTAAACAATTCAACAAAACATTTTAGTTAATCATATTCCCTAACAAGATATTGTGGCTTTGTGGTTTGAGCTACGACTTGACCTTTGTTTTTATAGTGCTTAAAGCCTTTAATTATTATTAAGGATTTTTTTTCAAACTAAGCATTGACCTAATTATAGTCAAAGTGGAGTTAGTGATTTTCGGCCAAAGTTACTACTTTGTTGAGGAAAATCACCATCTTATGTTAATTTTCATTACACACAATTGTGACTCAATGGTTCATATGAGATAGTTAAAGTGGAGTTAGTGATTTTCAGCCAAAGTTACTACTTTGTTGAGGAAAATCATCATCTTATGTTAATTTTTATTAAACACAATTATGGATCAATGGTTCATATGAGATAGCTAATGGATCCAAAATCATAGCGCTACTCCCATTAATAAAAAAATCAATTGTTTAAATTTTATTTTTGCATTTTTTTTATCAAACTTATTTATTTTAATTAGTTTTTAAAAAAACTTCACTTATTTAATTCCTTAGATATTATAGAATTTAGTGACTATATAAACACATTTGAGACTTTTTTTTCTTGATATGCATTCTTTTTCTTTATGTGGATTCGAAAATTATATGATTTAGCCAATAAAAATCATGGTAAAGCCAAGATATGATGCATGTAAATTCGACTTTTGTGTTTCAGAAATGCTATTGATTATGAATAGAAAGCAAACATTGAGTTGCTGGAGGAGTAGAGACCAGCAATGCAGACCAACATGGTTTCCATGGCTGGTGAAGTTGAAAAGCTACTTGCTAAACTGGCAATATAGAGTAAACCATTATGATCTTGCCCTATTAAGGGTGACAAATTGATTTATTGTGCTATAATCATTTTATATTATCAATGTATTTTATGGGATTATATATGATATATAAGGTGAAGCTCGGGCTTCTCGCCATTTCTTGACTGAACTCACACAAAAGTAATGATGAGTTGATGAGTTATACATTTGATGAAATAGCCCAAACAAATAGTTATTTCAACCAGAAGTTCATTCTTGGTGAAGGTGGGTTTGGTCAGGTCTTTAGGGCAACTCTTTTAGATAGTCCCGTTGCAATTGAGAAGTTTGTTTACTGTGAGAAGCAAGGAAAACAATTTCAGTCAGAGATTTCGATACTTGCCAAACTCAAACATCCAAATCTTGTGGAGATGTTGTGATACTCTTCTGATGAAGACAACAGTAGACTTATTGTCTTAGAATTTATGCCCAACAAAACCTTGGTAACTTATTTACTTGGTGACTCACTACACTCCTCTTACTAATTAACCAAACTTTTGAGAAATATGAGAGTCGAAATTGAACTTAATATAAATATATAGATAAGCAAAAGGGAACACAAATAACAATGTCAACCATAGAACGCAATATAGTGCACGTGCTGAATACATAGTGGGAGAAAAATATGGCGTTAGAGACCGCGATGCATCTAGAGAAAGAGGCAAGATAAATTCTCTTGTTGTTTTCACAAATAAAAATTATTTTCTCTTCATGAATTCTCACTCCAAACTTTCAATTCTTACTTTGTGAAAACAACAAGATAAATTCTCTTGTTGTATTAATTCATTGAAACATTCTATTTGGAAACAGAGACATGAATAAGAGTACCATAGACAATATGTATGTTGACATGTCAGGCTAACTTCTAGAAACAAAATATCGTTTTTGTCTTTCACTGTATTTATGGTGTCTTTTCTATTTCCACGTTTTTCCATCTAGAGCTAAAATAATGGTAATATGCTAAGGAAAATTAGGACTCCATTGTTAGTGCAATTGCAAGAATATTGAACACGAAGATGCAACAAAGTTCTAGTAAGAGGACCAAAAGGCATCTTTGATTTGATCTTCCCAAAGAACTTCCTATCTATCTATAATGGTTTTTCTTCTTTCATGTCTAACAAAACACCCTACAAAACTACAATGAATTCAAAAACTAACCCTATGAAATATATTATAGTTCAAAACCTCTATTCATCTCTCTCAGATTCAACCCCAATAAGTTTCTTTTTCTCTAACCAACACTTTCTATTCCTCTTCTTGTTTTTATTAGATCTCTTTCTAATAAAAACAGGAAAAAGAAAAGAAAGTAATGGGTAGAGAAAAAGAAACTTACTTCGATTGAATCTAGATGGGAAGGGTTTTTGAACTATAATAACAATTTCATGTGGTTATAGATTGTAGATTCGTAGGGTGCTTTGTTAGATAAAAAGGAAGGGAAAGGTTAAAGAAAGAGAAGAAGTTCTTCCGAAATATCAAACCAAAAAGATTCTTCAATATCTCAAATATGACATAAATAGAGATAATCAAGTTGCATATGTAATCCGACACTGTATTACTTTATTATGTTATGAAATTCAAAAATGAACAGAAATAATTCAGCTCTTAAAGAACTAAGACATTGTTTATCATTTGTTGTAAATGACAACAAACTTGTACATATCACACATTTAAATCAACATAAACAGCTCTCAATGCTGCCTTAATCAAAGATGACCATCAGAAATTAAGCAAAATAAAAATTAAGTTCTGCTACTTCTCCTAAGACAAGAAAGAACCATAAAAAAAAGTCTAATCTAATAGAAGAAATGATTACTCCAAGAAAAAGAACTGGATTATCCCAATTAGAATTCTGATATATTTCCACCTTGCTAACTCTTCAAGATCATACAAAAGCATATAATCCATATTATGATCAAGCATACTCTTATCTCCTCCTTTCCAATATCCCAAAACGTACGTTTTGATCACATGGACCCTAATGACCATGCAATATTTGGTCACGTTCAAATTGTTAAACCATGTGTAAAAAAATAAGGGTTCAATAACAGAAAATAACTTTGTCCAAGTAAACTGGTCAACTTCATCATTCTTCCTCATATATAAATTAGCCTGATTGAGTCCACATTTTTCCAAGAACTACAGAAATACCTCATTTAATTTTGTAAGTTATTTAATTTATGGGTTCCAAGCTCGTCAGACACCTTTTAAGTGCATCCACTACAAAAATTATATGCTTTCGGTACAATTAGTTAAGGACAGTATAATTATATTATCCTTAAATAGAATTCTCCTGTATATTTATGTAAAATATAATTAACTTCTAGAATAAAATAGCCATAAACAATTTGAAGCGGGAAAATGGAAGAGAGGAAAATAGTTATGAGTAGAGATACGAGAGCCAAAAAGACTAGGGTTAGCTTGATTCAAAATAGATTTGTTAAAAAGAGAAGAATGGAAAAATCAGTGGGTTTGCAGTGAGGAACATTTGGAATCATAAATTCACTAAAATTTCGCAATCAAGAGGAAGTGCAACTTCAATGCCTCCTGCACGATTTCCCAATATTTTAAACTCGAAAGTTCTGGTAATCCCTCTCTTCTCTTTTCATATCCTATAATCTCCTCTTGTTTTCAATTTTATCTCCTTTTTATTAGGTATGGTCCCCTCTTCCCTCTGTTCCTTTGCATAAGATCATCAGGCCTTCCCCTCTGTTCGTGGTCTGCACTCTCAGTCCCTAGCTGGTCATTGTTCTGAATCTGGCCATGGTCTCATGTGGTTGTTCGTGGTTCCCTTGTGAAGTCTTCTTCTTTCTAGCTATGTCTTTGGTATTTCATGGAGATCCATTGATACAAGAAACTCTGAATTGATTCGAGCCCAGAGAAGGTATATGAACAACCATGTTAAGTTTATGGATTTTGGCACCAAAACTTGAAATCTAAATACAGCAATTGGCCAGTGATGCAAAAATTGAAAAAGTCTATCTTAGGTCTCTAGTGCCCGTTATAAAACTTTTCTAGATAATTAATATGTTTAAGCTATTAGGGATTAAGACGAGTAAATAAAGGAAAATAAAAGTGCGAAATTGACTCCGGATTTGGTAAAAGATGAATATTTATTGATGTAAATATGATTCTGAATACATGTGTTCAAGGCAACTAATTGAAGTAATTGTACTTGAAATAATTATATATCAACATATATATTTTTTTTTGATAGAAACACTTGTATCATTAATAGATGAACAAGCAAGTACAACAAGAAAAACAAAATGAATGAAACCTTACAAGAACCATAAAGGCACTAAAACGACTACAAAGAGCAAAAATAACCATAAAAGGTATTAAAAACATAAAAGTACAAGAAAATATATACTTCTCGTGTAATGACCAGCTAGAAACATAAAGGCTATGAAAATATATACTACTAAGTTTTAATTTTCAAACGTGTGTAAAAATTCAATATTATGAATTTAATCTTTAAAAGCTATGAAAATATATATTGATTAAAGGTTGAATTCTTAAAAACATAAATGCAAAAAGTATCATTAGGCCCATAATCTTACATTTTTTGGGTCAATAAGTTCTTAATGTTTTATTTGAATACATTAAGTCTATTATCATTTATTTTTGGTCTAATTAAGTCTTTTGTGGCCAAATTAGTAAGTTGTGAATATCTAATTCTGTTGAAAATTTATTACTCACTTAATCTGTATTTCAAATTATTACAATTTAAATTAGAGGTTTTTACACTTTTCCTATACCTACATTACATGTCCAAAACTGGTTTTTTAAGAAAAAAATACAAATTTTGAATGCAAATGCAATGAATAATACCGTGTTAACCGAGTTTTATATTTAAAATTACTTTTTTAATTATCAAGGGATAAATGAGACAAAAAAAAAATCTTAATGTATCCCAATAAAAAAATCAATAATGTGGCACAAATAGTAGCAATGAAGAAACTGAGGTTGGTCAAGTAGACATCCATAATTCAGGAGGTTCAATTATAAATTTACCTAGCCACGTTCTTGCAGTTATTCTTTTTAGACGGCCGATTAAGGAGATAATAACTTCGAAATGCATATGCAAATCTTTGTATGATACAAATACTGACTTTGGTCAATCTAAGATGTTTCCAATTGCTCGCACTATAGATTATACACAAATACTTTATCATCTTCAGCTAGACCTGGATGGGTGTATGGACATATTTTGAAGTCAGCATTCACACAACTGTCCTGAAATGCATGAAATTCGACTCCAGTTTAAAGATTCCAGTGCGCAACTTCCCAATGGTTTTAAGGGATAACATTGATGGCAATGAAGAGATCACATTGAAGGTGAAGCATCACAGTTATAAGGTAGTGAATTCGTGTAATGGATTTCTTTATCTGTGTAAACCATTTGATAATGAGCCTCTTGTTGTATACAATCCAGTTGCTGTGGAGTTTATTAATCTTCCGGAAGTCATTAAGGGTAAAAAGGTTGATGGTTATGAGGATTATATTGATTGTGGTTTTGGTTTTAATGCAAAGACCAATCAATACAAAGTGGTAAGAATTTTTGAGCAATATCCTAACTATGACACCATCGGTAGGCTAGCCAAGGTATATTCTTGGTACCGGGCCATGGAAAAATATTGAATCTGCTCCGTATTCAGGCTATATGTAAAAATTCTTACCACTTTGTATTGATTGGTCTTTGGATTAAAACCAAAACCACAATCAATATAATCCTCATAACCATCAACCTTTTTACCCTTAATGACTTCCGGAAGATTAATAAACTCGCCACTAACTGGATTGCACACAACAAGAGGCTCATTATCAAATGGTTTACACAGATAAAGAAATCCATTACACGAATTCACTACCTTATAACCGTGATGCTTCGCCTTCAATGCGATCTCTTCATTGCCATCAACGATATCCCTTAAAACTATTGGGAAGTTGCGTACTGGAATCTTTAAACTGGAGTCGAATTTCATGCAAATTTCAGGACAGTTGTGAGATTGCTGACTTCAAAATATGTCCATACACCTTCCATTGAGAGAAATCAAGTCCCGCCGCAGTCAACAGAAGATATTACTCCACGAGAAGAAAGTGTAGAAATTCGCATAGGCTGCAATTGGTTTGAAAGTATTTAGTTTATTTCATCAAGTTTGACCTAGGAAGCCAAAGTTTAAATTAATTTAATTCTACCACAACCACATATATAGTTATTAACAATTTAATCAAATAACCTTAGATCTTTAACCAATTAAACTGATACACTATTGTTAAAATTCTGAATTTTAGTTCTTAAACAAGCAAAAATTTAACTAGTTGGCTTTTTTTAAAGAAGATTGACCACTTTGATAAGTGTCTTCCATTTTTTACCTTCAACAAATTTTATTGAAGAACATGAGTATATTGAAACAAAATTTCTATTAAAAAACAGGAGTATATTGAATTCAATTGAACAAGAACAACATTAAAAGTTCAGTAATCAATTTAAGTTTTTGACCTAGTATGAGGTATCAGGCTTATTAAACCAAAACAAAAAATAAGAGTAACTTCAACTAGAAGCCATCAATACGAGGCACTAATCAAACCATTAATTTTTTGTACACTCATACGAAAAGGAAGAAAGGAAAAAATCCAATTGAATACAATTTCTTAATGAAATAGAAAAATAAAACAAATTCAAATTCCTTGGATTTGAAGAGAAAGAACTGTTACCAACAGGTTTTGTACAAGCATTGGCTTCTTTCTTAAAAGCTGCAGCAGTACACACATCTTCTGTTTCACGAAATAATGGTGCAAATACAAATCAAACCTGCAATTCCAGATTAAGAAAAAAAAATTAAAATATATTCCATAAGCAAAAAATAAAGGAAATCCAAATCAAAACGTGGTTAAACAAATAGTCTAACATCTTATCAAATAAGCGAAATATCACTATTACTTAATTGTATAGCTAAGCCCTCAAGTTGACAAATTTTGATAAACTGACCCAAATACAATAAATCTCAAGTTGAGATAGCATGAATGAGTAGTATGAATTACAGATGACCATAAACTGATGACAAGATAAACAACCATAATCTAGTCAAGAGGATAAAGCCAAAACTAATTGAACGAATCATAATAAACTGAAGCATTTTCTTGCAATACGGGTTTCATCAAGTTTAAACAGTTTAAGCAACACAAAAAGATAATCACCAAAACCAAAATATCAATATGAAACAAGGACCACAGATGAACTTCTGAAAATAAGTAACATTTCACAAAGGCCTTTCATCATACAACTTAATAACACAATGAACCAATCAACCAAACTAACTGTTCCTAAACATAAACTTTTTAAATAATGCAAATTTAATTGTAAGAGAGACATGTTAATATAAAAATAAATTATTAATTCAAAACCTCAACTTACTTGCAGCCTTTTATCATCTTCGTTGTAAGAAATGATCGTTTTCGTCTTGGCCGGCCACATTCTGCAATCAGTGCTAGAATATATTTTTTCTTTCTTCCTGTTTCGGAAGATATGTTGAATCACTCATATCTTGACATGAATTTTCTTCATGTTTCTTCAATGTCATATTTCCTGCACAATATAAACTCAGTTAAAATCATGTGTTTTCTACATGGATTCGGATTTTTCACTATCATTCTAGATATTTTTGAATTTTTTTTTTATTTCTGAAACATTTCAAGGTAGATCTATTCGGATTTCTCCTTTGGTTTTGATTTAAAAAAATAACTCAATAGCCATATCCTTCTAAAAATAATATATGTAGGTTCGGAAACTTCATAAGGTAACAGAACAAATTCCACAAATCATTATATGTATGAACTTAACCGTGCTCCTCAAAGTTCAAATTGGAAAGCCATACAACAACAACAAAAACAAAGCCATATACATATATTAAAATTAGGAGCTTTCAGTAGATTAGAAAAAGAAACTAAAAATCAGTGAAAGATATTTGTATGGAAAGTTTTGAATCACATCAAATTAACATATATACAACTAATGAGAGAGAGTATACATACAGTCCTGGAAAAGCGGCAGGCAGAGCAACGATCTCTTCTATAAGTGAAAGCTATTGTTTATTTGATGAGTGAAATAGAGAACTCGTTCATTTTTTTCTAAGTAAATACAAGTGAAGATTAGTTTGATTGACTGAGATAGAAAATAAAAGAAGAGGCAGTTTTGGTGGAGAGCCGCTCTAGATATATGAGATTTGGGAGTCTAGGGTTTCTGTTCATCAATCATTTTGTTTATATATGAGATCTGAGAGGATATATTTGTAAATAGCTTTTATCTGCTAGGGTTGCTGTGGAGGAATGGTTTTGTTTTATATTTTAAAATTTAAGAGTTGCATTTTTATTTAATTTAATATATTTTATATGTTCCTTTCATCAACACTTATGTTTAATTTTTTAAAAAATAGATAATCATGAAATTTGATCGTAACATTTTTTTTAAAAGTGCAGATTTAGCCTTAACGCATGAAATAATTCAACTTTAATCCTAACGTTTCCAAGCAGCATCAGTTTTACCATTATTATATTGAAAATTTGAAAAGGCTAGTTTGACTATTATTTAATTGTCATATTAGACATTCCAAACAAGTTTTAAGATAAATTAAAGTAGTTTCATAATTTTTTATTGTTTGTAATTATATTAATAACACAATAAAAAATTTAAATACCGTGTAAAAACTGTTATTAACATGTTTGTGGGAGACTTAATTGTTAGCATTTTAACATATTTTTTTGTAACGGTGTTAGTAACACATTAAATATCTTAAATTTAATTGATGTTTGGAAGGTCCGACAAGAAAATTAAAAAACACTCAAACCATTATTTTCAAATTTTCTCGGTAACATAAAGCTAATATTTATCTTGTCTAGAAACATTAGGCTTAAATTTAGAGCATTTTGTATGTTAGAGCTAAATTTGCACTTCACTATTCAATACCCGATAAAGTATATATATATATATATAGTGGCAAATCCAGGATTTGAGGGAGCGGGGGGCAAAATTCTACGTAAAAAAATTTTAGACAAAAAATGTAAAATTGTTCAATTTTTTATGACAAAAAATGCAAAATTGTTCAATTTTTGGTGACGAAAAATGCAAAATCGTTCAATTGTCAAACATTATTTTCATGATTTTTTTGATAAAAAATGTACATTATAATGTTTCCGACTCGTAATCATCCATTTCCGGGATTCTCGGGTTGTTACGCATCAAATATCTCTAACGTTTTGGGTCAGGTGCAATTTTACCCCTAACATCTAAAATGGTGCAATTTTACCCCTAATGTTTGTAGCCAATAGCAATTTTATCCCTAACGTTGATAAATTGGATTAATTTCAGACAATATTATAAAATACAGTCATTGTTTTCTTTATTTTGCACCAATTGCATATCAATTTTGTAATTTTGCACCAATTTTACCTCTAACGTTGATAAATTGGATCAATTTCAGACACTATTATTCATTACTGAGAAGACAATTTGATGAAATATTTCTCAAATTGACCCAATTTATCAACATTAGGGGTAAAATTGATCTTGGCTTCCAACATTAGGGATAAAATTGTACCATTTTAGAAGTTAGGGATAAAATTGCTCCTGACCCAAAACATTAGGGGTATTTTTGCACTTTAACCCTTAATTTTAGATTTAAAATTTTTTTTTAATGGGATGAAGGGGGGGGCAAATATATATATACTCTTTTTATCTATATGTATCGAGAAGTCATGCTCAACAGGATAAATTCTTTGCTTTTTCAGGAAATAGAGCACCTGTTCCCCAAATCATGTCTAGATATTATAAGACAGGTAGCAAGGGAATTCGTTCAACGGACAATGGAAGACAATAAAAAGTATGCTAAAGGAGTTGAAGAGTTTGAAGGCTAGGGAGCTAACCCTGTCCCTGCTCAAGGTCGATAATTTGTCTGGTCGGATTGTGAGTTTCTTGATGTCTACCCAGTGGATAGTTTTGTGGCCAAAATTTCGTCTTCTTACGATCTTCTGGGTACACATCAAGAAACAGACATTCGGACAGGGTCAGCTCTCTAGCCTTCAAACTCTTCAACTCCCTTAGCATACTTTTTCTTGTCTTCAGTTGTATGTTGAAAAAATTCTCTTGCTACCTGCCTTATCTTATCTAGATATGATTACTTTTTCTTGTCTTCCATTGTATGTTGAAAGAATTCCTTTACTACATGTCTTATCTTAACTAGATATGATTTGGGGATCCTATGCTCTATTGCTTGAAAAAGCAAAGAAATTGTCATGTTGAGCATGAAGCTGGAATATATTTCTTCTAGATAAGTTTTGAGAGTTCACACCTGAAAGCAACCCATGAAGAAAGAGTTGATCTAAGTTTCTGCAATTCTTCTTGGGCAGCACATAGTCCTGAAGAAGATAGGAGGGTGAGGTTTATCATAGGGAAGGCAAGTGGTGTTATAGAAACATGTTCATCTGGTTTACCAAGTAATTTTTCTAATTTGTTTTTGCATAGTAACATTGAAACTTATCATATTTCATCTGGAACAGCAAGAACAGTCTTTCTCTCCATATAGAACTAATTTTGTGACCCACGTTTTATGTGGATACCAGCTAGTAAAGTAGGCAGTGAGCACAATTTTATAAATAAAAAAAACATGAAACTCGAATATCTGAGCATTTTTTCACATTATTTAAGCAAACATAGGAATAAGGAGAGAGGTGCCGAAGTGAAATTTGAATTAAATCATAACAAATGCAATATCAAACTAAAAAAGGTTATAGTGTCACAGCATATTATGGTTATAAGTTAGACAAACAAAGCATATTATTCAATATTAAAATCTTATCCATTAAATACAATCAATCAACATACTAGAAGTAATAATAATCAGAAATTTTTGGATGCTTTACAAAATCCTTCCATTCCTTTCTTTATTCATATTCTTATGAGAACCTACCCTTGTTTATGTTTATGTATTCACTTTTTATGCAATTTGTAGGTGGAAATTTTTAGTATAATTAAAATATAGATATCAAATCTATGAAGTACATAAATCAAAATAATAAATTGGGTTCACTACATTGCTTAAAATATATCAAACCGGGTTGATGAAGGCCCTCATTACCGAGTTACCGAATAATAGGACCAACAACATTCCCATCATTTATAATGTGATATTTTGCTTTATGAACATACTAAAGGACAAGATTAGTCCATTGATGTAAAAAGTTCAACTTAAACATTATTTTCTCTAAGAAAAAAAACTCATTCCACTCTGCTTTTGACATGTCCATCTTTAAAGAAGCAATAACTCATTCCACTCTGCTTTTGACATGTCCATCTTTAAAGAAGCAATACCAATTTTTCTTTTAGTTTTTGGCTGCATGGCCATCTTTAAAGAAGCAATGAAAAATAAAATCTCCTTAATATTATCAAATATTTAAAAAAATAAATGGTAGAACCACTTTTAACATGCATTCTCCATCGGTTTAGTAAAATACAAAAAATAAAAAATAAAACAGTTTTGCAATTTGTTTGATTCTGTGTTCCAAGAGCATTTCTACCCTACAACTTGTAACTTCTAAGCGTAACCAGAATATTTAGTAGTAATTTTGAAAGTTGAAATTTAATTTCAGATGATGACAATTGAAAAAAGAAACAGATTATATGATATAAAAAAACAAAGATGATATTGGTTCTAAGTAGAATTAAAATGAGCAAATGAACTCCACCAAATCATTCAAGGCATTATAAGAAGAACCGCCTTCTCTTATCTCCAAATCTGCTTTGAGTTTGAACTCCATAGCCCTCTGCCTCATTTCCTTCCTTTGTTCATCAACCATCAACATTGTATTTGCTATCATCATAGCCTCACTGTCATCAACTTTCTTAAACATGGCAAGTCTCCAGATCAATTAGGGTTTTATAGTTGTTCCCAAATTCTCCAATCCCTTTGCTAATGATATTCAAACAATAACTAATGTCTAACACACTTAAATTCACTAGTGAAGAAGCATATCTTTCCACCATTTTGTCTGTCACTTCACTCATTGGAATTTTCAGCACCTTCAAGTTTGTCCCCCTATGGATACAGAAAACAGACAGATTCATGTAAGTAAATCAAATGTTTATGTTCATGAGAAAGAAAAGAATCCACAAAGTCAAAATATAATTTTTCCTTATTAGACAAAAATGTTAATTCTTTTTTTTTTGAAATACGGATCTAGCCCAATGGGAATTCCAACCAGGTTGACATCCCCGAAAAGGCAAAGAACCAAATATATAAATGAAGAGATAAAAAAAGTATGAAACCAGTACAAAAAATGTTTTAAGAAAATCTAAACATATCCTTACCAAGGGCATTATCTCTAGCAAGAAGAGAGCAGAAGTCTAGAATGGTATTCCACATTTGTAAATCGGAGGCTAGACGTCCGTAATTAGCAAGAGCGTCCGCCACTTGATTTCCCTCACGAAACACATGAGAGACAACCACCTGAATATGAATCATTGAATCTAAACAATTTAACCAATCTACATGCATTGTCCAGGGAATGATCTGCGCACGGGCACGGAAAATTCGAATAACGTAAGTCGAGTCACTTTCAATCCAGAGACGAGTCCATCCACGTGTCCTCGCAATCGAAACTGTAAAAATAGCGGCTTGCAATTCCGCCATGTGTACCAAAGCACAATCAAGAGGGAAGGCAAATGATCCAAGGGGATGCCCCTGACTATTTTGAAAAACCACACCGCAACCAGCTCTACCCGAGATCACGGAGTCATCAGTGTTAGCTTTAATCCAATCAGACTGAGGGGGCTGCCATCTAACTTCAATGATTCGAGGGGGCCTATGACGATGAGCGTTTAACCCGAGATTGTGGAGAATAGATAACTCCATAACAGAATTCCATACCGATCTGTTGCTGATTCTATCAGAGATACAAATTGCAGACCAAAGACAGCGTAATGCCTCATGAATGTTTGGTGGCTTGCTCTAAAAAATAGCAGCATTTCTTACAAACCAGATCAACCAAACAGCGTTGACAAGCGCGACCTGCCAGAGGGAAAGGACTTGCGAACTGAACTTGTGTGAGAAGGCGTGTTGTAAGAGGGTATGTAGAGAAGAATCAAGTACAAGTCTTCTACCAAATAAAGATGATATGTTGAACCAGATTTGGGAAGCAAAGGGGCAATGAACAAGCAAATGGTCACTCGTCTCATAAGCCATTAAACAGACCGGACATCGAGATATTAGAGCCAGACCTCTAGCACAGAGCGCATCATGAGTTGGTAAAGCGCCTCAGTATGCACGCCAGCAAACCATGGAGTGCGACGGCTGAATAAAAGGTTTCCAAATTGACTGAAAAACCAAAGGCAAAGTCGGAGGAGCACGTAGCCAGTGATAGAATAACTTTACCGTGAAGAGGCCATTGCTCGCAGGTCTCCAAAAACATAAATCATATTGAGAGCCATTTCCATGCATATTCCGGATGTGCCGGTGCAACGGACTAGCCAGCATCGGAAGATCCCGCCAGTTGCCATTTTCATAAAAATCTGAGATTTTATCAGTGAGCTTCAAACGGTCTGACAAAGAAATCCCAAGCTGTTCAGCCAGGGGTGGTAAAATCCATTCCGAATTCCAGAATGACAACTCAGAAGATGATCCAAATGACCAAAAACAATTCTCCCGTAACTTGAGATAGGCGGCCTTGACAGACCACCAAACAGACGATCGCTGCAACCGAAACTTTGGCAAACCAGCCCTGTTTAGAAAGCGCATCCTCAACAAATTAAAGCATAAAGAATTAGAGGAAAGAAAGCCCCACACCAATTTACCACTCATAGCCAAGTTAAGGGTCGAGAGGTGTTTAATACCCAACCCTCCTTCCTTTAAGGACTTCAAGCAAACCTTCCAGCGAACAATAACAAGCTTTTTGGACAAAACTGAACCCGTCCAAATGAAATTCCTTATGTGTCTATTGAGTTTATTTAGCAAACTCACAGGCCATTTGTAAACCATAAAGGTGTGGATCAGAGAGCTAGTGATAAGTGAATTAACAAGTGTCAGCCTACCAGCCATAGAGAGAGACGTCCCCACCCAGCGCGAGAAAGAGAGAATAATTCTATCCGCAGTCGCCGCAAGGTATTTAGCTCTTGGGATCCCTTGAAAAAGAGGAACGCCCAAGTAATTAAATGGGAGAGATCCAATTTTGATTCCAATTAGACCCGCCAATCTGTTCCGACGTCTGAGTAAGATCGAATCCTCGAAGAAAATCTCAGATTTTTGCCAATTCACTAATTGTCCAGATAGAGAGCCATATAAATCAAAAATATCCATGTAACACCCTGTTCCAATACCATGTAGATATTGTCCGCTCTGGCCCAATTCCAACACATTGGGCCTCACGGCTTTAAAACGCGTCTACATGTATTGGAACAGGGTGTTACAATTGGTATCAGAGCCGACTCTCCACGTACGATGTGTGGTTCGAGGACGAACCAGGCGGAAGCTGGTGGGCCTGTAACGACCCGGTCCAGAGTGGGTGGCGCCGGGGTAGAAGGCCTGAGCAAGGAGCGGCCCTAAGGGATGGCGATGGGGGCAGGAATGAACTGAATCCCACATCGGAATTGGAGAGGGAGTGATTGGGGCTTATTAGGAAGATGTGAATCCAATACATGCAGACGCGTTTTAAAGCCGTGAGGCCCAATGTGTTGGAATTGGGCCAGAGCGGACAATATCTACATGGTATTGGACCAGGTTGTTACAATCCATGAGAGAATGTATGTTCGAGATGCTTGCCCTGCAGAAAACTAAAATATCATCTGCATAAAACAAGTGCAAAGGCATTACAGAAGAAGTAGAATAACCCATCGGAGACATCGACCCACGCAGGGTATGAGCATTGATAAAACGGCTAAGGAAATCCTCCGCTAAACCAAATAGAAGAGGAGAAATAGGATCTCCTTGTCTTACTCTTCGAGAGCAAGAGAAATACCCAGCAGATCCATTAGCAGTGAGAATCGAGATATGTGCCGAAGAGAGTATCGCATGAATCCAACCAGTGAATTGAGAGGAAAAACCAAATGACTTAAGAACTTCAAGCAGAAATTGCCAGTTTAACGTATCAAAGGCTTTCCTAATGTCCACCTTCAGGCACATGTTACCACCAAAACATTTTTTATTCAAGAGATTGACACCTTCAGAAGCGATTGCAATGCACTGATGGATTTGGCGCCCTTTTATGAATCCAAATTGATTCTCTGTAACAATTCGGCTAGTAATAATGGCGAGCCTATCAGCTAAGATCTTTGAGATGATTTTGAATGTGAAATTGCTCATAACAATCAGCCTATAATGTTCAATTGTCGAGGCACCAGGGACTTTGGGGATAAGTGCCATCAAGCTTGAATTCAGCCCACCAGAGATTTTCCCATTCTGAAAGAACCACTGAACCATTTTACACACGTCACTACCCACAATGCTCCAATAGGACTGAAAGAAATGACCGGTGAAGCCGTCAGGGCCAGGAGAGCTAAAAGGATCCATAGAAAAAAACGTATGACGAATGCAATCCTCATCAGGGCAGACGGTTAGAGAAGTGTTCTCAAAATCTGTCACAACCCGAGGAACCATATCAGAAACCAGAGACAAATCCACCGGATTCCCACCTGTGCTGGCGAACATGTTATCATAGTAAGAGATAATATGATAAGAAATAATATTTGGGTCAGTGTGAGAAACCCCATCAATTGTTAAGGCAGAAATTCCCATATACGATTTTCGCATCGCAGAGATATGTTGAAAGTATCTTGTATTACCGTCACCCTCAGCAAGCCACCGCACCCGTCTTTTTTCTTTCAAATATGTTTCTTACTGAAGCAAGTGAAGGTCCAACTTTTCATGAGAGGCCAACTCACGTTCCTGAAGATTTAATAGTATGTTGAATATCTGCATTGAAGTTACCAAAAATATTAATATTCCAATTTCTCAAAATAGTCCTCAGACCACGTAATTTATGACACAACAAAGGAGCCGGCAGAAGAGCAGGGGCAGGGCCATCCCAATGATTTTTTATTATCCCAAAAAGCTCAGGATTACAAACCCACATTTTTTGAAATCTGAACCGAGAAATCCTACCAGAAGTAGTCGAAAATTTGAACAGAAGGGGGTGGTGGTCCGAGTGATGTCGCGTCATTCCCACACAGCATGAATTCTAAGTTTCTACAAAATCAGCCGAAACTAAAGCCCTGTCAAACCGAGAATTGACAAGTGCCTCACCAGTTCTCCCATTACACCAAGTGAAGAAACAACCAGTAGAGGGAATATCCAGCCAATCCCCATCATCCATAAAATTCCTGAAGTCACGACAAGGTCTCATAGCCGGAGGTCGTCCCGTTTTCTCATGAGCCCCAAGGATTGCATTGAAGTCCCCAATTAACAACCATCTACCTTGTAAATTCAATTTGAGAGCATTTAGAGTCAAAAAGAGGTCAACACATCTGTTTGCCCAAATACTGCCATACACAATTCCATAATAATGCTTAATGCCCTGCACATCCTGTTGCAAAACCACAAACTGTTCATGCTGAAGAATTACAGAGATTGCATCAGTCATAGCAATCCTTTGAAGAATCCAAAGAGTTGGCTTATCACGCAGATTAACAGAGATCAGTCTCATGCCAATGTTGGCCCAAAACGAAGGACGGATTGCCTCAAAATCAACCATTGGTTCTTCTAAACAAAGAAGATCAGGTTTTATGTTGCCTATATAAATCAGAAAGGTACCTCTGAGTGTTAGGGTTGAGGAGCCCTCTACGGTTCCAGAACAGAACTGTCATTCAAAACGAATAGGGGGTTTGATGGCCCGTTTTGCCCAGGATTTCTCTGCCTCATGTTTTCCGCCTTTGCGTGCTTTAATTGACGTCACAGTGTACAACATTTCATCTTCTTGCTCTGCCTAGTCTGCCCAGGAAAGAGTGGGAGAAATATTGTTGTTGCCAGGAGAGTCAGGCCTCTCCACTTCATCAACCGGCTCTAATAAAAAATGTTAATTCAAATATAAAAAACTTAAGGAAAGTCAGTAATTTCCCAAAATTAGTCTAGTTCTATTTTTTTTTTTCAACATTCAACCAAATGAACAATTCATTGGCTATCTCTGAAATTCAAATGGATTTTTCTTGACAGTCATACGCTCTATAAAGATATCTGAGGTCAGGAGAACCATTTTTAAACATTCTAACAACACAAAACATAGGAAAACATTTTTAATCAATTACCAGTTAGCAGCATAAAAGAATCCAGGATTTCCAAGCTTGTAAATAGAGAGCAACTGAAATGAACATCTATTGCACATCATAAGCTTATGCGCCACCCTATCAACATCGTTAATAGAACTGTCTCCTTCCTGGCACCAATCCTGGATGTTGATTTCAGACCAGCAATAAGGTCCGGAAATACATGCTAACCAATTTTTGCAGACCAAGGAAACCAGTCCTACCCTTTCTTCTATTGAGATTCGTATGAGTATGAGAGCTAGTATTTCTGGATTCAGATCCTCCCAGGGGCAGAAGGAGCTTCAACTCGCCGTTGACTCGTTCCTTCTCGTCTCTTAACTTCGAGAAAACTTCTGCATTCTGTAGTTCCATTTGGCATTGGAAAAGACTTGACAAACTCAGATGTTTCCATTTGGCATTGGATATCGTGGTAGCTTCATCTTTTTACCCGAAAACTTAAAGATTTAAACCCTATTCAAAAAGAGCAAGTCACAGAGAGATCGTTAATTATAAGATTGAAGAAGAATACCTTCTTTTGTCAAATTGCTTAAAGCTGTTAGTGTTTCAACTGAGAATGGGAGATCATGGCTCCCAGCATTTCCACGGTACTGGAGAAGAAAAAAAACAAAAATCAGAAATGAACATTTTGAAACTTTATATACTTATTATACTTTTAAAAAATGTTGATTTCAACCTGCAAGAGCGCATTATCTGGATTTGCTTCTCTTAGTTTAGCATGCAACCGATATGAAAATGCTTCACAAACAAAGAAATAAAAGTGTAGCAAATGCCAGAAGCTCCTAAAAGTACTATACATGTTCCTTTGCAGTCAAATAAAAATCGTCTATTGATAATGTGGCTGACTTCCTGAGTCCATGTCCATTACAGATAAAGCCGCTGGCATATTTAGTTCCTTCTGTATTTCCACAGAAATTCTTATTATTAGTGAAGCAACAAACTAGAGACATATGAGGCCAACTCAGTGATCAGGAAAATAACCAAAAAGTCATAAAATGATAAAACTCATAACCAGAACTGGAACCAGTTTTATAACTATATGACAAGGACACAAGGTGCAATAAATTGGAATCCTCACCTTAATAAATTGCTGAGTGAGAAGTCTTAGCAGCAATTCAGAGACCAATTATTAGCAGTATAACCCATGTTTCAGACACCCCTACATCTTCTATAGTAACATGAAAGAATTAAGCATAAAAAAAACTATTATTAAGCTCAAAGTTATGCCTAGCTTACAAACCGAAAGTTAATTTAGGAACACCATACAGACTAGAATAGATATGCACCTAGGACTATTATATAACAGACGTTACAAATAAGGGCAATAACACGTCAATGAGAATTATCAATACTAGTAATATTGGCGTCTGACCACCAATATGAATTGAGGCCCTTAGTCAATGTATCACGACGAAGAACAGGCCCCTAGTTTGCAGGAAGCCAAGGACTTGTCTAGATAATTATGTGAAATATGATAGATTTCATCACTTAGGATGCAACAACAAGATTGTATCATCAAATTAGAAAACAACAGAAATCATGTAGACTAGGTATCAATTAGTAACAACTCAAATCAAGATCCAATTGACGGCACAATTTCTGATACCATAATAAGATTTTCGAAGACAGTTGACACAATTATCATTTTTCTTGTATTTGTTTCATATTATTAGATAACGTAACACCATAACTCGAATTGAGAGTCACCTCTAGTTCCAATCAAGTCTAATCAAACAGAAATACTTAATTAAGTAAAGAATCAAGGTATCCCGAGGATTCGATCACACTTAACAAAGTCAATATATATCATTGATCCTTATTTTGAAGATAGAGCCACATGAATGAACTTGTTAATTAATTAACAAAATAATGATAATCTTATATCTAATAATATATAATTAGTACATGAGATAAGAGAAATAATTAAACTATAGCAGACTTATTAGATTTCTATTGCAGGAAGCCAAGGAATATTGTGGTCTCTTAGAAGACTGCAAGTTGAGTACAATGCCCCTAGTTTGCGTTCCTAGTCAACTACTTAAAATAGACTTCAACAGAAAAAGATCAATGAGCCGAAATTAAGCTAACAACACACAGGATTCTCTAATCCTCTCATCAAACAACTACTCAGATCAATCTAATTTGATTAAAATTGAACAAAAAATCCCAATTCCTCAATAATATCATACAGATTGAAACAGAACCTGGTGAGGTCTACAACAAACAACCCAACACTCTAAACCTCAGAAAAACCCCAATCATCAAGTACAAAATGTATAACTTATACCCACAATGTGCAGCAATTCTATCAGCAACCAGAAAAGAAACCCTAAAATTACAAATGAAATGTAACGGTTAATTTACCTGACTGAAATCGACCGAGGGAAGGCAGCCGATGTCAGAGAGACAAACGAAGAGTTGGAGGGAAGAATGCGTCCTGGAGAGAAGAGTAGGAGGGAGGAGACAAGATTGATGCAGAGGTGTGGTGGAGATGAACACGAACCAAGACTTCGAACAAACAAAGAATCAGAACTTCACTTGCTTAGGTTTCCTTTTCGCTTTCTTCAACATAAATGGGTCTAGGTTACCTTTACTGGTCTCCTTTGTACTTGTCTAAATATGAGAGATGAAAGGTAAGGAAGCTGCTTCAACGTAGATTTACGATTCCAGCACCGTCAACATTGGTGCTTGAGGAGAAGATGATTAGACTTTTTTTTTGGTAATGGAGAAGATGATTAGATTGAATGAGTAGTAAGCAAATTCTATTTTAGTGAAGCAAGGCATTTGCATCGGCTTCTAAAAAAAGCTGATGCAAATGATAAGTGTATTTGTGTCGGTCCTATAAAAAGGACCGACGCAAATACATGAATAGCTCAAGTATTTGCATCGGCCCTGTTAAAGGGCCGATGCAAAAAGATGAACGATCTTTTGCATCGGCCCTTAAAAAGGGGCCGATGCAAATAACAAATGTATTTGCGTCGGCCACGATTAAAGGGCCGACGCAAATGTGGTACCCAATGACAATTGCATCGGCCCCTAGTAAAGGGCCGATGCAAATGCTCTATTTGCATCGCGTATTAAAAACGCCCGATGCAAATGCAGCGATGCAAATGGAACTTTTTCCACTAGTGAGTCCTTGTATTTTCAAAAACACATTGTAAGGTGTTGGTCCCTTATAAGGTTGCAAGTATAGTTCCAAGGGAGGGTTAGGAACTATTTAAACTTTTTCGCAATTAGGGCAGACTTCTTTTTCTAAGGAAAAAAGGTTTTAACAGCGGCGCTGAGTAAACAGCAAGATACTAGGTCAGTTTCTTAGCTTGAGTTAGGAGATAGCACTTAAAGTCTATTCCTGAGCTAAGATGTTCAACACGCACAACTCAGCTTGACCTCTTTACTTGGTAAGTTTTTGGTTATTTCAAGCAAGCAATATATATAAGGAGTTAAAGGTAAGAAATACTTTACTCAGCAGATTTATCCAGGTTCGGCTTCTTCTAAGCCTACGTCCTGTCCCCGGAACACGTTCCGAGATTTCGAATCCTCTACTGAGCTCTTTAATGGTAAAGCCTCAAACCTTTTACAATCTTAGCAACTGAGTATGACAAGAGTACCTTCCTCTATACCTCTACTCAATCCTAATCTCTTGCTGAGTACTATAACCGAGTACTCAGCCTCTCCTTTCTATCTCTAGAAATGATAAGTGTTTTGTCCTACACAATGATTTGCTAAGACACTTTAGACGATTGAAATAATCACTCTAGACTTTTACACAAATGTATGAATTGTAGTGTAAGATTTGCTTTGCTTCTTGCTTGCAGAACTTGTGTAGAAATTTGGTCAGCGTAATGGCTTGATCAAGTTCTGTGTTGAATGAAGCTTCTGATGGCCCTATTTATAGAGATGTCTGGGCATCGGTCATTTCGAATTTCGAAATAACCGTTGGAGGGAAACGGCTTCCTGTCGTTGTCATCCTGACTTGCTCAGAGCCCTCGGCCAATCAGATTTGTGTATCTTCTGTCATCGGTCAGCTCAGCAGACTGTCTCTCCTTTTATGGTAAAGTCAACTAGACAGCATACTGTGTCGTCTGAACTTTACCCAAAGTAGAAATACTTTGTCTGGAAGTTTTCATTAGCCAGCTGTTGTCTTGTACGCTTTGTCGAGACTACTCAGCAGCTTCATCTTGAAGTTATTCCCGAAGGTCTTCTAGATCCTTCTCTTGCTGAGTTGCGTTTTGTCCAAAGCGACAACGTTTTAACAAACGCGGGCCGAGTTGGACTGAGTTGTTTGACTTGGGCCTTGACTTCCGTATTGGGCTTGGGCCTTTTAATTCTTGTGTCTTATAAACAATTTTAACTCAACATTGAACAAACACATTAGTAGAATAAATCAAAGCATTTAAACTTAGTGTGTTTAGAATATGTATTTCAATTATACTTAAACAATTTTGTCAAATCAAAATTATGTGGAAAGGTGTTTCAACATAAGGTTCCTAACCTTTTTCTCAGTGAAATGTTTAGTCATTCCGTCTGTTTGTTAGATTTTTTTACCGTTTATGACTTCAGAAATGACTAAATTACCCTTTACTATTTACCTTCAAACTTCATAAGAAGTAATCCAATTTAGAAGAATAAGCTATTTGTATGGAGAACAAGAAAAAGAACAGACCCAATGCTTACGAATGTAAATGATTAAGAAGAAAATCAAGAAGAAGAACATTCAAAGTTGATTTCAGATGCATTAGAGTTTAAACGAAAAGAAAATAAACGAAAAGAAGAATGCAAATCGAAATTGCCTAACAGAATCTTTATGAGAGTCTAACCGCAGGGACTAAACAGTTCACTGAGAAAAACGTTAGGGACTAAACAGTTCACCGAGAAAAACGTTAGGGACTTTACCGTGTGTTTTTGAAAATACAAGGACTAAACAGTGTATTTTGTCAAAATATAAGGACTAATAAATTAATTACCCTAAATCTAATCATGTACATTCAATATAAATTATAAATACAACATAATTATTCAACTAATAACTACACTAAAATTTACAGACATTTTATTTTAAGTCAAACTATATTAAGCATTCTATCAACACAAAATCAAAAGGTTAGTATATATGGTTGAATAAATATGAAGTTAAAACCCCTAAATTTCAAGGCGAAATAATATAAAATAGGAGTTTTTATATTAAGCACTTAAAATTAAATTGAGAGAAAAGAGAAAATGAGATAACCATCCAATTGTAAAGTGAGACAAGAGTGCCTTTGCTTAAATGAAGCATTCCATTTATTTGGTTATTTTGACCAGAATTGTTTGAAAATCTAAAATGAATTAATAGTCAAAATGGTCATTGAATTTCACTGATGGAGTCAATTTAGAACAAATTATAAAGTTTTGAATTTGGAAATATTTGATTAACCCAAAAAATTTGGCAAATTTTTTAGGTATGGCATTTGATCGTATTAGACTAATTTATTAAAGGCAAAAAGCATCCTGAGGCCCTTGATCTTTAATTGTTTGGTGCATTAAGCCCTCGATCTTTTATTTAGACACATTGAACCCCTGATCTTTCACCATTTGGTGCATTAAGCCCTCGATCTTTCATTTAGACACATTAAGCCCTTGATCTTTCATATATGGGTGTATTAGATCCTTCCATAAATCAATTAATATATAGGTTTATTAAGGGCATGTTTGGTGTGACAACAAATGATATTCTAAAAATAACAAATTCTAAAATAAAAAATATATTATACAAATTTTGGCTAAATTAATGGGGCATACAAATTTTAAAAGCCATTTTGACTTCTAATTCCATCTAAAATGCTGAGTATAAGGTTCATATAAATTGAGATGGGTTGGGTTTAGTTTCTCTCATTTTGAGTTTTCTCTTCCACAGAGAAAAAGCCTTTGTTGCTATTGAGTAATGGATAAAACATGTCAATCCTCTGTTGATTCTACCATTACCACTAGAAATCATTACCTTAAAAACCTCAATAAATTATCCCATAAGATCTCAAAACCAAATATCTCAACCTCCAACAATTCTCATATTTTGAATAATAATCTTAATCAATCACAATCACTGGACTATCATATTAACAAGAATGATTTTAGGGATGTTGTCCAGAAGCTCACCGGCTCTCCTGCGCATCAAAGCTTCTCTGCTCCTCCACTTATTCACCCGCCTAAGCCTTCCCACTCTGGCCTCGAACATATCCGACCTCCTCCCTTGGGGGACATTACCCACATCCCCCTTCCTTCATCGAACGCTTCCCCACACCCACTACCACCTCCTCTATCACCCTTACAGCCCTTTCCACTAGTCCATCCGGCTGCTGAATCTCCCGTTTCTGCTTATATGCATGATCTTCACAACTCCAACTCCATCCCCACCGCCTATTGGGGATTTTCGCATATGGTCCCACTGGATTCTCCAGCCCGGAATAATCTAACTCTGGAGCCGGCCTCTGCCATGATGACGTCACAGCCACAGTCTCGGCTAATTTTAAAAGCTGATACTAATTTTATTAATTCAGATATCCCTCCTGATTCTTCTGTTACCTCCATTATTTCACCTGATGATGATGAAACTCAACAAATCAATAATCTCTTATCAGCTCCTCCTTCTGATTTCATCTTCACTAATCATCAGAACTCTAATTTTGATTCATCTAATTTCTCTAATTTTGGTGGAGAACAATCGAATCAAAATGTTCATATGATGATGCCTTGTCATGATGTTGAGCTTCCTCCTTTGCCTCCTGATATGATAATAGGTTTTGGAATGAGTCTGAGTTTTTGGGGAATCAATTTGGGGAGAATATGAATAGGACTTCATCTCTTTCTGATACTTTCTCTGATGAATAGCATCCTGAATTTTGTCAGAAAAACATTGCTCATGAACTTTAAAGATATTTGGTTAATTTTTTTGAACTGACGTAAAGTGAAATGATTAATCTCCTGTTTGGGTAAGTCAGTTGTTGCAAGAAACTTTTCCTTACTAGTGTTTTTGTGTTTCCTATCGGTCTCAATTTCCGTTTCCTAGCTAGACTAAGAGTTAAAGGTTGAAACAAGACAATATAGGGGATGCAAATGTTTGTCTCTAATCCGTTATTGCCTTTTGTTTTTTTGTTTTTTTAAGATCAAAGTGTAAGTGCATCTCTCTTTTGAGAATGTAAACTTTAATAATGAATTGATTTTGGTTTTTGCATCTTTTACTAATTAATTTATATGTTTCTCCATTTTCAAGCATGTAAAAATTTAATATAGGCAAAACAATAGTAATAGGTATCTTTCTCAGAAATTTCCAAAATTTTTTCAGAAAGGAAAAAATAATAGCAATATTATAAAATTATTGAAACAAAATGTGGAAGGAATTAATGGTTTATTTGGTTTATATGTTATTTGTTGTTTAGTGTTACAGTTTATTGTATGTTGTTGCAAGAAGAGCTTGTATTTCAAAACTACTGCAATGATGACATTACAACCAATGCTTTTAAAATTAGCTGGAATAAAATTAGTATTGTTTTTCTTAATTGTTTTGGTGTTGTTTTTTCTGATTTTTTGTAATTGTTCTTTTATTTTTATTGTAAGCTTTTTCCTTCTTTAATAATATTCAGGTCTGATTGTCTTTAAGGGTTCTATATGAACCTAGTTGAGATATAGAGAGTCTTTTTCTTTATAGTCTCAAGTTTCATTAAAAAAATTCGTGAATTATATATATTTTCTTGTATCCTCCTATTTTATATCGTTAATTAGTATTTAAAAACGGAATCAATATGATACCCAAGAATCACTCAATTAATTATATGTTCGGATTAATGTGGCTTTTCTTGGTTAAGCAATATAATGTTCAGAATTATAGAAGAAAATTCCAATTAATTTCTATGAGATGACACTATTTTTAAATGTGCATGTCCGTCCAGAATGGCTACGATGCATGCCGGATTGTTCAAATATGAATTTCATGATTACTCACATATTCAGGGATGGCAACCAGGCTGCAGACTGCTTCGCACATTTTCACATGACAGCTTCAGATATAATATGGTTGGCCTGCAGCCCCTCATTTTGACAACCTTTTATTTTTTATCATTTTTGCAATGTACCTCATGTTGGTTTCCATTAATGCTTTCTTTGTACTTCTTTAATTTTTTAATAATACTTGCCGTTGATTGGGGCTTGCGTTTGGTCAACCTAGTTGGGATGTGTGGCTATTGCATATATGCAGCACTGTGAACATGTCAATTTTGATCATTTTCCCTCTGAATTTACGGGAAGACCTATTTGCCTCCTCAACTATTTAAAAGTTGTAATAGCAACTCCTATTTTCATTATAACTGGAACAGATAAAGTTCTAATATTAGTACAAATGTTCGTGAAAGTATTGGAATCAATCTGCATATATGTAGACCATTTAGAAAGAGTTAAAGCTATTGCAATTTTTACAAGAGAACTTGTCTTAGTGCTGGCAACGAGAAAATATCATGATTGTTTCCATTACAATGGAAACCGGGGTTGCTAATACCATTTTTAAATAGTTGAATGGGCAAATAGGTCATCCTCTAACTTCATGAGGGAAAGGGATCAAAAGTGTCAAATCTAGGGGGGCTGCGTATGGTTTAGGCCTAAAAAAAGCAAACTGAAACAAAACAAGTACATAACTAAAGTTTAAAAGACCCATCAACTCTTGAAGTATCGACTTGTTCATTGGAAGTAACTCATCCAATAACAACTTATTGTCCATTTATTGCCATAGATGAGGATGAAGAAGCACTCTACAAATTATCAAATAAAGAACTTTTATTTTCTTCCAATCATTAATATGATAATCCACCACTAAAAGCATTCATTTCTTTCACAATCATTTTCATATCCATTGAAGATGGTGAGGAACTCACCATCCCTTCTCTCGAGAACCTGCCATGAAGATAAAAACTATTAGATGACGTATGCAATGGATAATACTAGGGCACACACTTGTTTATGGATGAAGATAAACCACCATAGGGGTAATATGGATGATAAAGACGATTTGATAAATCAATATAAGGGTAATATGGATGATAGTCATCAAAATGGCCTAAATTCACATCTTGTCGTTTTTTCACCAGGGCATGTACAAAATGATGTGCATTTTTGTGACCACGGACAACTTGAAAAGTTGAGAATTTTCTCTGACAAAAGTTGCATGAGAAACCTTAGATGGATTGATTGGTTTCTTCCCAAGCACCCTAGTTTCATCCAGTATGGACTGATTAGCATGAGATGGATAACCATGAAGGACGCTGAAAAGCTTGAGTTCAATGGAATCCCTGCTAGAGAGGTTCATATTAATTTTGGCTTTTTTTTCACTCATGATCATGTTCATATCATGAGAACTAGTAGATAGGTCTGGCTCCATAGAAACTAGTAAAAGAAAATAAAATAAAATTTGAAGAGATGGGAATGGAAATGATTTAGGTGTCTTATATGGTTACTTTGTTTTTGACAAAATATCATTACTTGGTGTGTTTTTACCATTAAATGGTGGATTAGAAAATTAATCAAATGGTGAAAACACACAAAGTAAGGTTTACTTTGTTAAAAACAAAGTAAGCATAGTTTTTACCGTAATTTTATAGTTAATGTTTTGCAAAATAAAATTATAATATATAATATAATTATAGGATATTAAAGTAAAAAATTTAAAACTATTATTAAGTGAACCTATTTAGTTATTTTGTTATTATTTTATATTAATTTTTTATATTTATATATTAATATATTGTTAATAATTATTATTTTATTATTAACTTGATTCTAGTTACTAGGTTTTAAAAACAAAACTACTTACTGTGGAAGGAAAAAGATTCTTTTACAAAAAGAAAGTTGCACTTCATCGTGTTTTTCTTTTCTTATTTCATTTGATTATATTATTCTTTATGACTTCTTATTCCGGTTACTTCTTGTTTCGGAGGAACGTTTTGAGACCACTATATTCATACTAAAGTTTTCTATATTCATACTAAACAATCACATATAGTTTGTTCTATAAAGAGTCAATTAAAACAAACCAGAAATATTAAGGCACGGGATACCTAATTTGTCACATAATTAATTGCATAAGATGTGAAAATCAATCATGCTTATGCTGTTAAAAAGGAAATTAGATAGTCATGAAATAAGCAAATCAAAATGCATTGAACTTCAGAATGAAAATCTTGAACACAGGAATACCACGAAAATATCTGCAGAAATGGAGATACACTATCTTTATATTAATCAAAAGCGACAAATGATTATTGAATCAGAAAGGATAAAGAAAGTTATTGAAAACGAGATTGTTTTACTACCATGTAGAGATAGAAAGCCAACTATTTTCAAAAGCAAAGTGAATAGGATTTTTAAAACCCCCAAATTTCATCAAACTTCCTTTTAAGATTTTATTGCTTAAACTTCAGTAAGGAAGTGCTCGCGAGAATTATCTTCATATGAATGTTAAAAACCAAGCCACATTTAGTATCTGAGAGGTACATTTTCTGTTTTTGGTTTTCGCTTCAGGTTACCAAGAAAGATAATAACCCTGCTTAAATTAGTCTAGACAAGCAAAGAATTGATCTTCTGGGTCAGATGTCTAGTTTTGAATTTTGGGGTGGAATGGTTCGTGTGCATCTTTTATATCCATAAGAACTCTTTGATGATTGTTTATCTCAAGTGACTTGTAGGAATCTGCTAAAATTATAGATCTTAATTATCTTCAAAAAGGTTAAATTAAATAGATCATTGTGATTGACTAGCTCTTGGAATTAAATAGATTGTAAAATATTCAAGTAGAGCAAGTGAACTAAAAGAGTAAAGAAGAATATAACTAATCTAACATTTAGTTCCTAAGTTTTCCACAGTCATTCCACAGTTAGACCTACTCAAGGGGGCTTAGACTCGTAATGAAAAAAATATGCAAGTTCTATCTAGGCATTACACCTATTTGGGTCCCCAAACTAAAGCTTTAAAATCAATTAGAATCCTAAACTATCAAAATCATCAATCAGATTCCTGAACCAAGCAAAAATCATCAATTGAGTCCCTATGTTTTCCTAACATCAGTTGCAACTGTAATCATCTATGTGTTGGTTCAAAATGAGTTTGAGGAAAAGGGTCTGCAACTGTTCAAGAAAATGATTTTCCATGAGATCTCAATTGATGATTTTTGTTTAGAATGGAAACTCAATTTGTGATTTTTGCTTAGTTGAGAGACCTGATTGATGATTTCGATAGTTTAGGGTACTAATTGACTTTGAAGCTTTAGTTTAGGAAGCTAAGTATGTATTATGCCTTCTATCTATCATATTATATTACCAACAACATCAATTCACATAAATGAACTCTCTACCCACAGTTTGCAAAGTCACAAACTTAGAAGTCAGAAAAATTGAACATTACGAAGAAGCACCAAACAAGTCCTAATCTTGCAGTACAAGCAAATTGATGATCTGTTTTCATAAATAATGGCTTCCAAACACCCCATCTTACTTCAGCTAAAGAAGGTCCTTGATACTATCAATATAACCAATTTAAAAATAACTATAGAATAAATATCCTAAATCTTAAAAACCCTAATTGAAATCAAGCATAAGAAAGACAAATCCAAAATCAAATAATCAGACTTAAGAGGGCGATAGAGAATGAATCAAATAGGAAAACCACCAGACAAGTATAAATTAAAGAAGAGGTATATTACAATAGAAATAGAAGCTATTGTAAAATTGTAGAAACTAATATGGAATTGAGATAAGGAGTTACAGACTTAAACTGATTGTGTCGCCAGGAAGGAATAGATGACTGAAAATTTTCGGCAACCACAATACCATTGAGGATAGAGAGACGAGAACTCGACTAGATAGGGCTTTAATGGTGGACGATGGCGTGGACTAGAGGCGTGACTGGTGAGTCTAAGGGTGAAGGAATCGATTAATGGGATGGGATGAGATGAGACCAGATGAGAGGAGAAAGGGAATTTGTGTTGTAGATGGTGACTTGATTTGGATCGTGGCTATGTATTTCGATATTAAATAATAAATTTTGATGATTTTATAAAACTGTCCCTAATACTAAAATTATAACAATTTGGGACAATAAATAAATTAGTCCTTAATAATAATTTTAAAATAAAAATTGAAGACAATATCTAAACTGTCTCCAAATCTTGTATCTAATGCTCTGTTTTTTTTGTAGTGCATGATGATTGATGCTTGAAAAATATATCAAGTTGTATAACTAATTCCAAATTGTAATATGAAATGCCTTCAATCTAATATAATTTTAATCAGAGAAATACTTTCCTTGGAAATTAGCAATCAAATCGGTCATATCTTGTGGAGAATATGCCAGCTCAACTGCCTCTGCTTCCTTGAGCACTTGGGGTACACGGAGCGAAAAGCCAAAATGATGGCCAATTTATATAATAAATCTGTGATATAACTATAATGTTCTAATGAAACAACAACAAATCGCAATTTTGACCACAACTACATGTTCTATGCTTGGAAGACATAGGAAGCAGCTAAATCTAGTTTCGGGTTGCATTTCAGCATATAAACCTATGTTCATTTGTTTATAAATATTCAATAGCTAAATGTAAACCTTTTCTTTGAAAAGCCTAATAAATGTCATTTGAACAAATTCTTAAGGTTTTTAGCACACATAACAATATAGTGATCATTTAACAAAATACAGGAACCTTGAAACAAGTGTTAACATAATAATCACCTTATGGAGGTGTTAGACGAGGTGCCGCGGCCTAATCTCCCGGGCGGACCGGGGGGTGGACAACCTCATGGCGACGTAAGCGGTGATTGGCGCCGAAAGCAACCAATCGTGGAATCAAGCTGCTCGGCAGGACCGGAGCTCGGAGATATGGAAGAGTCCCCACCCACGAATGAGAAAATAAACACCGATCCCTTACGGGAGACCGGTGTGGGTTCGAGAAACTTAGGTACGAGCCGAGAAGGCTAGCTCCTTTCCGGAGAAAGGCTACTAGGCACCCCTACATCGCCCGGTTATGAACCACCGGCCTCCTACTCAGCATGTTAGGTGATAACGGACTAATCGTATACTTCTTTAAGTTTAAAATTCATTTGAAACCCTTTTCTTTCTCTTTTTAGAAACCATTTTGAGCATATATTATTGAAAAGCCACATCAGTAAAGAATCACCCATTTATGTTTACACATACACAGAGAGGGGGAAAAAGAAGTGATTTATTTACAACCGTATTTAAATGTTATGTTGTGTGTTTATTCTACGCTAACTTATTTCCCCAAAACGAGTTTATTTACATGGTTCGCACCTTAATCGCCGTTGGAACGATTTAGGTGCGTTTTAAAACCCCGTTTGATGAAGCTTACCCGAATCGCCGTTGGAACGACTCGAGTAATTGAAAACGTTAAAGTAAAAGCCTTTTAATAAGAAAACGTGGTTAAACATACAAGTCAATTTTATTTTGTACAAATTCATTAAGAAAGCGATTCAAAACCTCCATTATTAACAAAGAAAACGATTTTGATTACAATGTTCGCTTAATCCGTCGTTGGAACGGACTAAGGTTTTAAAACGTGGTGTTTTGAAGACGATTTGAAATATCAACCAAAATGACTCTATTTATCTACATTAGAGATCTAAGAAAGCTCATTAGCTTAAATAATTTAATTGAAAACTCTCTTTTTGTGATTTATTTTCCCCACTTATTTAATGGACTCTCTAACTATTATAATTACAATAAGACACTTATTTAAAGTAAGACTTATAATCAAACAAGGCCCATTTGAGACATGGACCCATGAATGGGCCCAAAAGAATGGAGAAAATAATTTAGACATATATATATATACAAGTAAATCAAAAAGGAGGATATGAAAACTCAAAAATTAATATAAGAGGAACTTTATGTATATGGAAATAATAGGTATTATATACTTATACTTTAAAAATGCTAAAACAATAAGTAAATCTTCTGGATAAGAAAATAATATTTATCCAAAAATAACTTCCTTCAATAATCAACAAAATAACCCAAATGTTCCCAAAACTATACATATATATACATAATTAATATAGTTTAAATACCAAAAATGACATATACTAATATCCATCCATTATTTCTCAAAATATCAAATAACTAATATTTAAACATAGCCTAAGTTAATAAAAAGGAAATACTTATATATATATTTATACTTATATTATAAAATAAAATAAAAATGATATACCAATATTCTAAAATAAATGTATATACTAAAATTCTAAAATAATTTGAAAAACAGGTCTTACATAATTATATATATATATACTAAAGATTAAAAGTCTAAAAGTTAAGAAAAAGGGACCGAAATGACATTTTTTACATTTTGGCAGATTTACCGACGGAAAATCCGTCGGTAAACAGCATTTAGTGACAGAATTGACAAATTACAGCAGCACTCCAATATTTTCCAGATTTATTCAAAAGCTTTAAATTAAATCTAATTCAATCGTTTTGGACTTCCGAACTACCAAAGATGGATCATAGTCGAAAACGGAAGTTCCTAAAACGATGTTTTTATTTTAAAACGTTATTTGGAAACCTCTTTTAAATTAAAAAAAAAAACTTATAATTACAACATTTTCGATACCCGAACTACCTTTTTATCGGATCACGGTTCGTATTGGGATATCCAAAACGAGGTTTTTATTTTAAAACAAAACCGAATTTTATTTAACACGAAACGAAAATTAAATAAATACGCTAACTAAATAAAACGTGACAAAATAAATAAATAACTAAAGGAATAAGAACTATAGCATAAAAAAATAAATAGAAGGAGAGAATAAATTAAATAAAATAAAGAGTCTAGTCCTCGGATAATACCTTTAATTCGGTATCTGACAGTCGAAGCCGATTGATTCCACGAACCGCGAGCTCCCGTTTTTAATGAAAATTTAGTAAAAAATTGAACTTAGGAAATTTGGAATTTTTGAGAAAAAAAATATTTTTCTCAAAAAATTCACTCTCTCTCTCTAAAAATGTTTAGAGTGAGAAAGTTTATCCAAAAATCCCCCAAAAGCCTCCCCTTTTCACCTTGGGATTCGTGCCCTTATATAGGGAAACGGATCCCGGAACAATGGGCGACGCCCAAAAAATTTTAGGCGTCGCCCATTGTGGTTGGGCGATCGCCCAACGCGAGGTTGGGTGCCCGCGCCCAACCCTCGTCGGGCGTCCGCCCGACGCGTTGGGCGCTCGCCCGACGTGGTTGGGCGCCCGCCCGGCGACCCTCGGGGCGTGCCCCGCGCCGTCGGACGCGTGCACTCCGTGGCCGCCGAGCGCGCGTTCCGCGCAGCCAGACGCTCACACGTCGCGGCCGCCGAACGCGCGCCTCACGCTGCCAGGCGCGTGCGGTCAACGACCCACGAGGGCGCGCACCGCCAGCGGTCCCAGGCATTGCTCGGACGTCGAGAGCGTGCCACTCGCGGTTCATCCGACGGACGCCGTGCGCACGTCTCGAGCCGTCAAGCGGGCGTTCGACCATCGTCGTTCGCGTGCGGGATGCCGTTGCGTGCCCGCGCCGTGCCGTCAATTTTCCTCCGCTTATTATTCTTTATATATTTTTCAAAACTTCCGGAATCAATCGCTTCGACCGTCTTGTTTTCAGGTTTTCGTCACAGGTCCTCCGACTCGGTGTCTACAATTGCCCCTACTTTTCTATTTTGACAGTGATGTGTGTGTTTCGAAAACGTTTTTTTTTGCTAACGTACACATGCAATGTAAAACATATAAAAGTAAAAGACACGTAACGAGTAGGAGGGAACATACCTGACCTTTGCGCTGCGCGCTCCGGCGTTGTTCTCTGACCTCTTCAGACTCTGCTTCGGGCTGCACCCTAATTCATGACTGCGGGGATAATGGCTAAACAGCTACCCTATTTCAAGATTGCGGGGATAATGGCTAAATAGCTACCCTATTTGTGACTGCGGGGAGAATGGCTAAACAGCTACCCTATTTCAAGATTGCGGGGATAATGGCTAAACAGCTACCCTATTTCAAGATTGCGGGGATAATGGCTAAACAGCTACCCCATTTCAAGATTGCGGGGATAATGGCTAAACAGCTACCCTATTTCAAGATTGCGGGGATAATGGCTAAACAGCTACCCTATTTCAAGATTGCGGGGATAATGGCTAAACAGCTACCCCATTTCAAGATTGCGGGGATAATGGCTAAACAGCTACCCTATTTCAAGATTGCGGGGATAATGGCTAAACAGCTACCCTATTTCAAGATTGCGGGGATAATGGCTAAACAGCTACCCTATTTCAAGATTGCGGGGATAATGGCTAAACAGCTACCCTATTTCAAGATTGCGGGGATAATGGCTAAATAGCTACCCTGATTTGCGACTGCGGGGATAATGGCTAAATAGCTACCCCGATTTACGATCTTAGGTAAATATGGCTCAAAAGCAACTCCGGCCTACGACCATGAGTCAGATGGCTCAAAAGCAACTCCGATCTATGACCGTGAGTCAAATGGCTCAAAAGCAACTCCGGTCTGTGACCGTGAGTCAGATGGCTCAAAAGCGACTCCGGTCTGCGACTGCGAGTCAGATGGCTCAAAAGCAACTCCGGTCTGCGACCGCGAGTCAGATGGCTCAAAAGCAACTCCGGTCTGCGACCGTGAGTCAGATGGCTCAAAAGCAACTCCGGTCTGCGACCGTGAGTCAGATGGCTCAAAAGCAATTCCGGTCTGCGACCGTGAGTCAGATGGCTCAAAAGCAACTCCGGTCTGCGACCGTGAGTCAAATGGCTCAAAAGAAACTCCGGTCTGCGACCGCGAGTCAGATGGCTCAAAAGCAACTCCGGTCTGCGACCGTGAGTCAAATGGCTCAAAAGCAACTCCGGTCTGCGACCGTGAGTCAAATGGCTCAAAAGCAACTCCGATCTGCGACCGCGAGTCAGATGGCTCAAAAGCAACTCCGGTCCGCGACCGTGAGTCAAAATGGCTCAAAAGCAACCCTGGTCTCTAAATCGACCTCAGGTGTGTAGTGATGCATATAGATGGATGAATGTAGCCTAGTCTATGGATGCATGTAAACACCTATGTGTGTGTGTAGGTGACTGTGCGTATGTTTGAATGTGCATAAGTGTGGCTTATGTGTTTTGCTTTATGCGGATGTATGGACATGTGTGTATGCAAACTATGTATGTGTGGATGAGATGGTCGAATGGATTCCCTTTTCATAGGCTGGAGGATTTCGGTAGCTTTAGATCGATAAATGATGCTTCGGGCCATCCCCAAGGTGTGCAAGGACGAGGGTGAGGATAAGTTTGAAACCAAGGGTTATAAGGACGGGAATTTGGTTTTGATGAGCTTGTGTCAAGGAAAGGTATGTGGCGATGCATAGAGATGGGTGGATGTAGCCTAATCTATGGATGCATGTAAACACTTATATGTGCGTATGCAGGTGACCGTGCGTGTGTTTGAATGTGCGCACGTGTGGCCTATGTGCTTTGCTTTATATGGATGTATGGACATGTGGGAATGCAAACTATGTACATGTGGATGAGATACTCGGATGGATTCCCTTTTCATAGGCTTGGAGGATTTTCGTAGCTTCAGATCGAGAAATGATGGTTCGGGCCGTCCCCAAGGAGTGCGAGGATGAGGGCGAGGTTAAGTTTGAAACCAAGGGTTGTAAGGATGAGGATTTGGTCTTGATGAGCTCGTGTCAAAGGGGCTCTCGCTTTTAACCAGAGTTTGACGTATTCATTTTCTCCCTAATTTTTGCCTGAGCTGCCCTTTTAGGGTTTTCAACTCAACGGGATCTCTCCGATATTCTCTATCTCTCCTTTTGCATGAACTGCCCCTAGGGGTTTTCAATTCATCTTTTCTATATCTCACTGATTTTCTCTATCTCTCCTTTTGCTTGGATCGCCTCTTTTGAGGTTTTCAATCCAACCTTTTTGTTCAATTTTTCTTCTCCTTTTCTTTCTTTCTTGATTGTGAATGATACCAGATAGCACAGGGGGTTTATATCCACGGGCCATTTCTATGCTAATCATTTGACGATGAGTTCATGCCCGATGCCTTCGTTAATGGGGAAGCTTCCGAAGTGAGATGGACGTTGATCTGATTGTAGGACCGTGCCCCCGATTAAAGTTACCGTCTTGGCATAGGTTAGAAGTTGATGCTAGCGTACGCCCCTGCCAACTCGAGGTGAGATTTCATGTGCGCCAAACTAGGGATACTGCCGTTGGGAGTAGCTATAGAGGAGAGACACTTCGGTCGAAGTTTGACCCTTGAGAGGACCACATAGGAGCAGAGGAACCAGACTTCATGGAGCATGAGAGAGAGGAATAGTCTTTTTTTTTTAGTTTTTCTTTTTTATAGATTTTGGATCGGTTTATGGGTGTTGGGGTGATTTCAGTTGAGATGGGGTGTCTATTGATGCGGGTGTTTTCATTACAAATGCAACCGTCTAGCTTAAATAAAGCACCTGGCAAAGATACATTGAATTGTTTACTGCTCAGTTTATTAACCACTGTCACCAAAGCATGCCCTTTCGGGTTTTCACACTTCAGTTATTTTAACTCTCTCCTTTTACCCCGGAATTTTCAAATAAGCGCCCCGTGGGGTTTTCACTTATTGGGGTGTCCCTTATTGTTGCATAGGCCGTCCTTTGCGGATTTTCAACCTATCGGGATTTTCTTTCTTTCTTTCTTTTTTTAATTTTCATGAGAAGGATTCCTCGGTTCCCTCGAGATTGATTAAAGTTCTGAACTTTGTTGCCGCCTTCGGCTTCACTTGACTACGCATTTGATCTTTCTTCGTTACCGTGAGCTTTTCTCGTACATTTGATTACACATTTGTTGGACAATGTCAACCGCTCTTGCCACCTTGACGCCTCTTGGCTGATCACGTCAGCTTTTGATTTATTTTCTTTTACTTCCGATTGACTTGACTTTGCCCCAGGGCCTTTTTAGCATCATTTTTTCTTTCCTTGTTTAACTTTGAGTCATCATAGGTCTAAACCCTTTCGTTGATCCTAGAACAAAATATTTTATCGATGATAGGCTAGTTGCCCCTGCCTCGTTCTGAATGGCGCACTCCTGTACTCGTGTCTCCCTTTGGGGGGAGAAATCTTTGTCGGTGCCTCAGTGCAAGTATGGCTCTGAGGGCTTGTTGCTTGCTCCATATTTTCTTTTCTTTTTTTCTCTTTTGGACTTTGTTGATTGTTGCTCAATCTTCTTCTTGGCAAAAGCCGGTGAGAACCCTTCGTTTGATGGGTCAGGGAATCGCTTCTCATGATTTATTTTGCTTTTTTTTTCTCTCTTAATTTTCTCTCTTCAGTGGTTAAGTACCGAGCAATAAGTATATTCTAGAGCTTATGTCCGTGCCATGATAGAAGCGGGAATATCTCAATTGAGTAGATATCAAATGTAAGTACGTATGTTTAGGATAAATTTGCGGAAATGAAATTTCATTGAATTCAAAAGAAAGTTAATAACACCTTGTGGAATAGAAGATAAAATAAAAGACAAGGATAAAGACTACAAGTGCAATCCTCTCTCTCATACTACTTCAGGAAGCTTCAAGTTCACCTGCTTCCTAAGTGTCCTCAATCTAGAGAACTTCTTCTCTCGCTTATCCTGATCCGTGATAGACCTCACCGTTCAAGGAACAAGTCGAAGACTTCATCCGCTAAGAAGGATCTGGATCACTTATCTTCCCAGCTTCGATGAGATCTTGGATTTCATGCTTCAACATCATGCAAGTGCTTGTTTCGTGACCATATTTCTGGTGGAAGTGGCAGTAGCCCCTGCGTTTGACTAATTCAGTGGTGTGACCTCCCATGGCTGGTAGAGGGTGAAGTAAGTCATGCATTCGTAGACCCTCCAACACTTCAAACAAGGGTTGAGTGAAAGTGGAGAATTCCCTTCCCTCCCTTCTATACTGAGTGGGCGACGGAGGGCGAACAACCCTGGTAATCTCATGTCCTTGGTGGTGTGGATCTTGTTGTGTTCGTGAAATATGGTGTGAGACTACCCTTGGTGGAGTGAATGTTTGTGGATTAACTTGTGACGCGAGCTGGAACATAGGTTTCTCCACAGCAGCTTTCGGGATCTCCGCAACCAGTGACTCACTCAGGACCTCCCTGACCAACCTTTTCAGCTCTATCTTGAATTCATCTGAAGCAAGGATATCGGGAAGAACTCGCTCGATTTCTGCTCTAAGATTGAAATCTCCTATCATCTCTTAGGAATTTTCAACCCCCCCATGCTCAGTATTCTCCGGATCATTAAGAGCACGTTTGAACTCATCAGAAAAGATGTATTTGGCTAAAGCCCCTTGCACACGGCTCTCAAGATTGTGGTTTGAATTGCTGGACTGGGCCATGAGTTAGGTTTCTAACAAGGAAAGAGAAAGGATCGGTGAGTGGAGCTTTTTAGGCATTATGAATTTTGATGATGCACGTGCGATGCGAATGCTAAAGCTATCTACTTGTGCCTCCTATAGATGGATGTATGATTTATGCATGATTCGTGGTGTGCTTTATTTCTTTCAACATGAACACGATTTGACTGGAGCTAAACCTCTTTTTTTTTTCTTTTTTTTACCAGAGCCGTCGGCAGTACCTCGATCGTTTGTGCTAACTTACCAGTTTGGAAGTGCCGATGTCTGAAACCATTTCGACTGTTATACACACACTAGTACGAACCCTACAAGTTAACCTTGCAATGTTTTACAAGATGTACAATGTTGAATGACGCTCGACACGACTGACACTTGTGAGATTGAGACGACCCTCATGATACGTAAAATCCCCTATAACACTAGGTAAATGAGAGTGTACCCCGATGATATCCGTGACGTGTAGATACATTGGAGGGGTAGCGATATGAGTAGTGGGAATGGCATATTTGGTACATCGATACGACTCACGATCTAAAAAGAACAACCTAAGCGATCATGCCTGAGGTGTATGTGAGGGATTGCCATCCTTGGTAGTAATGACGTACTTCGAAGATACGCGGTGTTACATGGACTGATATGATGCTCATGGTATGTCCGAGACTCAAACAGACTGTGACGGAGACATGCGGGGCACTTGTCTATAGTTTACTTGGTATTGATACTGATAACGGGGAACCGTCTTTCTGGGAAACACAAGTTTCCTGAAACAGGTCGACATAGAGGATGTGTCCTAAACTAGAAGCAAGCGGGACGAGACCACCGCATATGGGGTGTGGGTCAATGGTTAGTTTAAACCCAAGACACGAATACGTAGGCGTACCAACGGAACCTTGGCGTGTTATGCAGAAAGTGGTGATGCACGGGACATGCCCTAAATAGGTTAAGGCATAGGGGAGACTCGAGTGACATATGTCATGTGCGCCAATCGTCAGCTTCTCCTGGAAAGCAACTATTACGATGATGGGTATTATCTGACGGCATAACGAACACGGAATTCCCGACACTCGAGGTACGAATAGGATGCATATGTCAACGTACGAGGTACGTGCCAATTATTAACTCCTACTTGGCTCACTAGCATCTTGACATAGTGGTTTGAAACATGGTGCATTTAGGAAATACGATGACGTACATAGTATGCCTTAGAGGTAGCCAAAAGGCATGATGGGAGTCACACTTGATGTGCCCCCACGATTGACTTATACACAACTCACGAATGATGTGATGGCTTGATTTTGGGATTTGGACCGTCGCGGGGGAAATCCGACATGCTAGGTACGAGACACGAATAGGGTACACATACGACACACGTGTTATCTGACCAACTTTGGGCATAGGTGACTCAAGAGGTACCTCCTAAAAACATTGGAGGTGTCAGCTAGACACGATATCGACACACAGGGTGCAGTCTAAGGATTAACTCAAGCTAGAGACACAAACACTTTTGATGAATTTTCGGATATTGGTGCGTCTGGTAGAATGAGGGGTGTCCTAATCCGATCGAGGTACCAACGAGACGGAAACGATGACTTACTTGGTATGTGTCAAAGGTCAATTCATTTCATAGCGCAAATCCGACGATAATATGTTTTATGAGAACCTCTAAAGATCTTACGTGGATACTTATATCATACTTGGTCCATCACCGATATTTGAGATACCAGCAATGACACACAGGGTAGACGTCGATAGTTTGACTGGAACCTATCACTATGAACAATTCGAGGAGCAACGAAGGCGCAAACCAAAACCTTTGAGGTAAGTGCCAAATGTTGGACTTAGATGCGGTACGAACAACTCGATACTACTGATACGAGTGAGACCCAAATAGCGACACCTAGGGTATATGTCTCAGACTCGTAAATAAGGCAATTCGGAGTTTGGGGCGCATGGACAATGGTAGCAATGATGTAGGGGGAGCGTGGCTAGGATTTGACAATATAAACAAACCGCTGTTTGAGGCGTATTCATAACATGAGTGACGACTTACGGGGCGTACGTCAAAAGTTTGACAGGAGCCTCACGACATGAACGACTCAGTGTGTCAAGGTGTGAGCGGGACGCTCGAGACGGCCCGTAGTACGTGCCTAATGGTATGACTTAGACGTGACGACATGAATCACTCCATATGACAGGTACGTGCCAAAAGTTCAACTCGAACTTGACGATACAAATGACTCGACATTGGAGATGTAAGCGAGATGCACGTGATGACATATATGAACTTGCCCCAGATTCGACTTGAACTCAATGACATGAATGACTCGACATTTGACCTGCGAACAGGACGTACCAAACCACGTATGGGGGTGTGTGCCACAAGCTTAACCCCGACTGGATGGTATAAGCGACTCAGTCTTTGATATGCGAGTAAGGTGCGAGGGATGACACACAGAATGTGCGTCAAAGGTCGGTCCAGAATTGGATAGCCTAATGACATATTCGTGGACTACAAATATTGCCGATGACAAGGCGACATGTGGGGCACGTTTTGACAAGGCCCAACGTATGACTAAAGCGCAAGCGGTGACATACGGGATATGCACCGAAAGCTGATACGTGTTCGAAGCACTAGTGTCACATGTTTGGAATACTGACGTGTTACGATATACTGTGACACACCTGGTACGTCTCATATCGATTTGGCTGTTTTGAAGATACGACGGGGTGTCTCAAGAAGACCAAGGATGCACGGGTTACCCTAGTACAATGACATGTCGACATACAAGGTACGACCGAGGGTACCAATGGGGTGTGACGATGACCTACTAGCCAAGAGGTTAGTACAATGATGCATAGATTCATTAGATGTGACGAGGCGACATATAAGGCGCCAGTTAAAGCGCGGATGTGACGCCATGACTTCGTGTGAAGCGTGCGTCAGAGGGTCAATGTGAACCTAAGGTCCGGACAGTGGGATGATGTAAATACGAGGGGACACTATGACGACCCCCGTGGCACACCTAAAGGTACAAATGGGAAGCATGGACAACACACCAGTCAAGGGTTCGTTTCGAAGCTCAGGGTATTGCCCATAATTCTGAAATACGGAGGTGCTACGTATGGACTACCACCCCAGATGCGAACGACGACAGGTAAACGAGATTCGTGTGAAACAGTTCACTCGACCCTAAGGTTTCGATCTTACAACCACGTAACTTTAGAGTATAGGTGCACGGTGCACCGACACATGTGGCATGTCTTAGCGTGTGAAGGTCATGTTGGCAACCTACGAGGTGAGGGGCATGGATAATACAACAACGTAATTTGGAATCACCTGGGCATTGTGTATAGCGTGGCGACATCCGTGGGTATGTCTTGAGATACGAAAGGGAGGTGACGACGACCCGTGAGATTATGGTTCTATTTGAGATCAAGGTACCAGTCATAATCTTGAGATGTGTTGGCTAAGGCGTAGCGACATACATGGTATGTCTTGAGGCATAAGTAGGACGTGTATGAGACATGTGACGAATGGTTAATTCGAGTCTCGAGGGAACCGACGCTGTGATAATGTTTCTTATTTTTTTGGAACTATCGATGTGTTGTCAGTGACGTGGCGACACACATAGTATGTCTCGAGTCGACCATGCGGAAAGTGAATGGAATTTTCCCTACGATGCGAATGTTATGACAAACGAGGTATGACCACCAAGCAGTTTGGATTTGGCAAGGACGCATGTCCAACGAACAATATTCCTAACCATGATAGAGGGAGGCGGAGTACGTCGTGACATATGGGACATGTCTCCGGATAACTTAAGCACGGTGGTAAAGACGCATGTGATATGTCACGATGCACATGGTATACCCCCTAATGGTATAAACAGGACGATAAAGATGTGCGCGGCGTGTCCCGCACCAAGCATAACACGACGAAGACATAGGGAATACCTCAAGGTCCAAAGATGCTCCTCTGGACTAATATATGAGACACCTCATAACACGCGGGGTAGACCTTTTGACGGGAATGCGAGACATGGTGAAGACGTGCAAGATACATTGTGATATATGGGGCATGTCTTCCGTTAGGCACCTAGCAAGGCGAGAACTCAGGTCATGATATACGGGGTATAGCTCTTGACTAGCGTATCTGATACGGAAGACGCATATGCGACCTATCGCGATGTACGACCTTGACAATACTCGGACATAGGCAATGCATGGCGGCGTATCAAGTACACGTCTTGACTAGCGTATAGCTGACGTGATGGAGACACATGGGACACTTCATGATATGGAAGGTGGGACGAGGCAAGGACGTATGGGATGCGTCCCGGCTCAAATGGTATGCCTTTCGTCTAACGTATATAACATGGTGAACAAGCACCTGATATGCCATGACATACGGGGCATGAAGCTCATGCCCCTCGCTTGGCATAAGGGAAGAGGTGAAGATGTACAGGAGGCGTTATGTCACACATAGTATACCTTTTGAACAGTGTGTAATGACATGATAGAGACACCAGGAATGGGTCCCAATAAGCGAGGCGAAACAGGGAAAAGACATATGGAATATGTCGCGACATAACAAGTATGCCTCTTGATTGGTGCCTGGACGATTAATGGAAGATGCATGGGGCGCGTTACGTCCTACGGGGTACAACAAAGTGAAGATACAAGGAATATGTCACCACATGACAGGTGGGACTCCTGACGGGTGGACGCATGATGACACGACGCAGCAAGGCCATAGGGGATTCGTCATGAGAGAACGGTATGCCTCTTAACAGGGCAAGGATATACAGGAGGTGACGCGACATACGGGGTATGCCAAAACCAAGGCGTAGGGGATACACCATGACATAATGGTTATACCTTCTGACTAGTGCCTACGATACTAGAAAAACGTACGAGGTACGCTACTATACGCATAGTATGCTAAGGCGAAGACGCATAGGATACGTCACGACATAATGGACATGCCTCCTAGCTAGCATACAAACGACACGGTGAAGACACACGAGACATGCCAAGGATGCATAGGATGCGTCCCAACACATAGGTACGACAAGGCAAAGACGTATGGGATACGTCACGACATAACTGATATGCCTCCTGAATGACACGCGACGCTGGGGTCAACTCTTTCTCACATTCCTAATAAATACGTCCTAAGTTTACGAAACTTAGAACGGCTGCACGCAATTTGGTTACCATGCATAGAATGCGTTATAACTTAAATCTGACTCGACTGATATACAACAAGATATAAATCTATACAAACAAACTAGTTAGCGAAAATCGTACATAACGCGTAATCAGATCGCAACAAGAGAAAGAAAATGTTAGATATCAATCACAATTATCACATCATCTCTCTTCCATCCTTATTCCTCCACACACTCGTTGGTCCAAGTCTCTTTCCTAGGATTTTGGTATGGGCTCACATCGTGGTCCAGAGGACGCGTGATGCCGTCGATTATTGAGGAAAAAGTAAATCATCCATCAGACAATACAGTTCGTTTTGACGTATCAACGTTCAGTGACTAAGATATCGACCAAGTTGGATTGTCCTTTCGGAATAACTCGTCTTTTGTCATTTTGCGAGACGCAGTAATTCGGGTTTTGACTCCCTTTGAGCGCGTCTCGGATTTTAGATGTGGTACGAGTTATTCTTTTGGTTCAATCGTTCGTTATTGACAATGACTCGTTCCCTTTTATTCGCGTGGGTTCGTGTCTCGATTTTGGATTACAACGGGATCTTTTGGATCTATCGAGAGACGTAACCACCTTTTATTTAGTGATGAAATCACTTTTTGGATTTTTATTTTAGGGAACGGACTCATCGCATAACGTGTTTGTTTCTAGCGTACAGAATCCGTTTGCTCGTTTTGGCTACGTGAAAAGACGGCGAGTCTTATTCGAGCGTACGATAATCTTTCGGCTATTAACAACTCTTTATTTCTTCCAATCTACGGGATATACCACCCTAGCGTGGTTATAGAAAATCAATGTTTCGTTGAATCGCATGCTTATTCGAAGCAGGGATATCACCGTTCTTTTTCATTTAGGCACGAGTCAAGCAAACACGCAGATCGGGCCATACTTCTTGTAGTTTTGGTAACGGTCGAAATGTACGAGCCATTAGTCAAACCCACAGTCTCGTCCATATGGCGCAATTATGCAGTTTAGCTTAATCCGGCTTTATGATTTTAAACGGCGTACATACCGGCTCGAGGCATGTATTTAACGGCATTGGTTCATTTTCTTTAACTACCCTCGGGATGGATATATATCGTAGATACAGAATGATTTTGGTCATTTGTTTATTTTTGCTTTTCTTTTATTTTCTTAGTCACTTTTGCGGACACGTCCATTTCTCTTAAGAACAACACAAGGCATAACGTAAGAGCTCGTCTTTTATTCGGAAGGGACTGGCCACGTTTGTGAAACTCTTTACTTTACAACGGGGTCATTCGAAACAGAAATGTTCTTTGTTTTCGTTTTGTCATAATCTCGTTTTATCCCAACCTATTTAAAGAATGTGAATATAGTCTTTTGAATCGAGATATAACTATCCTTAATACCAAACCGATTCATACTAATACGTGCTTACGTCATAACGCATTTCCTGAACATGTGCCTTCTTCGGGACACGGAAAGGGACCAGGCGGGTCGCACAAGTTCATTCATACGAGATGACTAAGTCGTCTTTAGTTCGAATCGTTTCGATGTTTTGGGGTAGTTTGTACATCGGTTTAAGAGTATATATTAACGTATCGTTTCATTTTCTTTACATATTTAAGGATTAGACACGTATCATGGCAATTTGAAAACACAAACTGATTCATTCATCACATCAAAAATGGTAACGGGTAATCCTATGGCAACTTCTAAGGCTACTATATGCTGACACGGCTGATCGCGGGACCTCACAGGACCGCACAAATTCGCCCCTAACGAATGGATGGGGACCCTTTGGCGCTTTACTGTAAGGGGGAACTTACACTAGCCTCTTTCGAGCGACGAATGGACTCTCGCTAGAGGTTTCGCGGAAATTACCCAAAAGGTTTGCAATAATGCTTATGAATGCATACGAAAAGAAATAATACGATCCGTCCCCGTTAAGGGCTTAATACACGCCTTCCAGAATCAAATTTCTCGCTTCCCCAGCAGAGTCGCCACTTGTTAGACGAGGTGCCGCGGCCTAATCTCCCGGGCGGACCGGGGGGTGGACAACCTCATGGCGACGTAAGCGGTGATTGGCGCCGAAAGCAACCAATCGTGGAATCAAGCTGCTCGGTAGGACCGGAGCTCGGAGATATGGAAGAGTCGCCACCCACGAATGGGAAAATGAACACCGATCCCTTGCGGGAGACCGGTGTGGGTTCAGGAAACTTAGGTACGAGCCGAGAAGGCTAGCTCCTTTCCGGAGAAAGGCTACTAGGCACCCCGACATCGCCCGGTTATGAACCACCGGCCTCCTACTCAGCATGTTAGGCGATAACGGACTAATCGTATACTTCTTTAAGTTTAAAATTCATTTGAAACCCTTTTCTTTCTCTTTTTTGAAACCATTTTGAGCATATATTATTGAAAAGCCACATCAGTAAAGAATCACCCATTTATGTTTATACATACACAGAGAGGGGGGAAAAAGAAGTGATTTATTTACAACCGTATTTAAATGTTATGTTGTGTGTTTATTCTACGCTAACTTATTTTCCCAAAATGAGTTTATTTACATGGTTCGCACCTTAATCGCCGTTGGAACGATTTAGGTGCGTTTTAAAACCCCGTTTGATGAAACTTACCCGAATCGCCGTTGGAACGACTCGAGTAATTGAAAACGTTAAAGTAAAAGCCTTTTAATAAGAAAACGTGGTTAAACATACAAGTCAATTTTATTTTGTACAAATTCATTAAGAAAGCGATTCAAAACCTCCATTATTAACAAAGAAAACGATTTTGATTGCAATGTTCGCTTAATCCGTCGTTGGAACGGACTAAGGTTTTAAAACGTGGTGTTTTGAAGACGATTTGAAATATCAACCAAAATGACTCTATTTATCTACATTAGAGATCTAAGAAAGCTCATTAACTTAAATAATTTAATTGAAAACTCTCTTTTTGTGATTTATTTTCCCCACTTATTTAATGGACTCTCTAACTATTATAATTACAATAAGACACTTATTTAAAGCAAGACTTATAATCAAACAAGGCCCATTTGAGACATGGACCCATGAATGAGCCCAAAAGAATGGAGAAAATAATTTAGACATATATATATATACAAGTAAATCAAAAAGGAGGATATGAAAACTCAAAAATTAATATAAGAGGAACTTTATGTATATGGAAATAATAGGTACTATATACTTATACTTTAAAAATGCTAAAACAATAAGTAAATCTTCTGGATAAGAAAATAATATTTATCCAAAAATAACTTCCTTCAATAATCAACAAAATAACCCAAATGTTCCCAAAACTATACATATATATACATAATTAATATAGTTTAAATACCAAAAATGACATATACTAATATCCATCCATTATTTCTCAAAATATCAAATAACTAATATTTAAACATAGCCTAAGTTAATAAAAAGGAAATACTTATATATATATTTATACTTATATTATAAAATAAAATAAAAATGATATACCAATATTCTAAAATAAATGTATATACTAAAATTCTAAAATAATTTGAAAAACAGGTATTACATAATTATATATATATATATATATACTAAGGATTAAAAGTCTAAAAGTTAAGAAAAAGGGACCGAAATGATATTTTTTACATTTTGGCAGATTTACCGACGGAAAATCCGTCGGTAAACAGCATTGACAGAATTGACAAATTACAGCAGCACTCCAATATTTTCCAGATTTATTCAAAAGCTTTAAATTAAATCTAATTCAATCATTTTGGACTTCCGAACTACCAAAGATGGATCGTAGTCGAAAACGGAAGTTCCTAAAACGATGTTTTTATTTTAAAACGTTATTTGGAAACCTCTTTTAAATTAAAAAAAAAACTTATAATTACAACATTTTCGATACCCGAACTACCTTTTTATCGGATCACGGTTCGTATTGGGATATCCAAAACGAGGTTTTTATTTTAAAACAAAACCGAATTTTATTTAACACGAAACGAAAATTAAATAAATACGCTAACTAAATAAAACGTGACAAAATAAATAAATAACTAAAGGAATAAGAACTATAGCATAAAAAAATAAATAGAAGGAGAGAATAAATTAAATAAAATAAAGAGTCTAGTCCTCGGATAATACCTTTAATTCGGTATCTGATAGTCGAAGCCGATTGATTCCACGAACCGCGAGCTCCCGTTTTTAATGAAAATTTAGTAAAAAATTGAACTTAGGAAATTTGGAATTTTTGAGAAAAAAAATATTTTTCTCAAAAAATTCACTCTCTCTCTCTAAAAATGTTTGGAGTGAGAAAGTTTATCCAAAAATCCCCCAAAAGCCTCCCCTTTTCACTTTGGGATCCGTGCCCTTATATAGGGAAACGGATCCCGGAACAATGGCGTCGCCCAAAAAATTTTGGGCGTCGCCCATTGTGGTTGGGTGGCCGCCCAACCTAGTGTTGGGCTACCGCCCAACCTTGTTGGGCGATCGCCCAACGGCGTTGGGCGAACGCCCAACGCGAGGTTGGGCGCCCACGCCCAACCCTCGTCGGGCGTCCGCCCGACGCGTTGGGCGCTCGCCCGACGTGGTTGGGCGCCCGCCCGGCGACCCTCGGGGCGTGCCCCGCGCCGTCGGACGCGTGCACTACGTGGCCGTAGAGCGCGCGTTCCGCGCAGCCAGACGCTCGCACGTCGCGGTCGCGGTCGCCGAACGCGCGCCTCACGCTGCCAGGCGCGTGCGCTCAACGGCCCACGAGGGCGCGCACCGCCAGCGGTCCCAGGCATTGCTCGGACGTCGAGAGCGTGCCACTCGCGGTGCGTCCGACGGACGCCGCGCGCACGTCTCGAGCCGTCAAGCGGGCGTTCGACCATCGTCGTCCGCGTGCGGGATGCCGTTGCGTGCCCGCACCGTGCCGTCAATTTTCCTCCGCTTATTATTCTTTATATATTTTTCAAAACTTCCGGAATCAATCGCTTCGACCGTCTTGTTTTCAGGTTTTCGTCACAGGTCCTCCGACTCGGTGTCTACAGGAGGCTTGGTAGATTCAGAATTTACTCAATATAAATAAAGAGATAACCAAAATGGACCACAAATAACAAAGTCAACCATAGAATTAAGCAATGCAGCTATATTGTAAGAAGCAAAAAAAAAAAATAGAATAAGTTAAGAACAACTAATACAAAACAAAGATTCTTCAAGCAAAGGGCAAGCCCATCACAAATGGCTTCATAATGATCATCTTCAAACTCCACCAAGTAGACTACACACTCTTTACAGTCTTAGTTTCGAACGAAATTAGTTTGTTGGAATTATGTTTGTGGATGTAGAAGAAGAGAGGCAGAGTCGAATAGAGGGGGTAGCAAGACTAGGTCATAGCTCGAAGAAGGGATCTTTTATGAAGCTAACATTGGACAATGGTTTTAGCATCTTACTTCCCTTGAAATTACAACTTTAAATGTGTATCCATTGTGATTAATCAATTCGAACACGCAAACATCACCAACTTTCAAATGATTATCATCTACAAATTTCTTCCAACCACGACATAGCCTAGCTAACTTAATTCCACTTGTTTTTATCTTCACATATTCAACCGACCAAGTTTTTTCCTCGGCCGAATTCAGAGTTATATTTGCGCGGTCTTTTTTGATATATTTATTGGCAAAGCTAGCTAGTATAGCCTAGACAAAACAGAAAGGAATACAATGATAAATTTTTCATTATTGTTTGTTGACTAAAAGTCCAACATGTTTTTCATTTTGTATTTTATTTAAAATAATTTTGGAGTTAGGATAATGTTAGATTAAGTTGTTGAAGTGGACTAATTTATACATAAATATCAAAGAAATAAAATGACGAGATTAATGTTTACCAAGAAATTATTAACATAGGATGGTTGTATTATAATCATGAATGAAGGATTTTCGGATTGGAAATTGGACATTGCTCTTTCAAAAGCCTTCCTTTTGTCTTCCTTTATCAGTTTTTTGTTTCTTCTAAAAGTCTTATTTTCCCTTTGTATCTCTAGGTACAAACATCGAAAATCACTAATCGAATAAGTTGCTAGAAACATGATGTACTCTTCTTAGTATAAGAATGAAAATAGCATACCTTCAACTTGATCATTCAACAAGCTTTGGAATTGCTCATCAAGATTAGCTTTTGATGGCAAGGTTTCAGTAGAATCAACATTTTCTGATTCAAGAACTACCATATTTGGCTTTTCAAATTGTTCATCAACATTAGATCCAGAACTAAAAGGATATTTTATCTCTGTGGCAGTGTTGTCGAATATGGTGACATTGAATTCAGAAGCAACCTTATCATATTCAAATACTACAAGATATTCATGACCAAGTGAGTAAAATTCAGTAAAATCTCACCATCCATTATGGTGCCAAATCTCGCCGTCATTTTTCACAATATCAACTTTCCATTTTTGACCCGAAGGTGCCTTCAAGATTACAGGACTTGAAAGATTGCCTCCGTAATTGTTCACAAACTTTCTTGGAATTTCCTATTTATTTTTTTATATGATTAATGTACAATGAGTAAAGTGAGAAGAAGAAGAGGAAGATAAATAAATGCTAACCAGCTTGTGTCGAGGTAGAGAATCAACAACAATGAACTTGAAAAAATGAGGTCTCTGGTCTTCTTTAAACAGTAACCTTCTATTATTGTTCTTAGAGCAAGAAGCCATTATTGAACGGCCTTCAGTACTTCAGCTCTCGAGTATATTGGAACTAAGTTTCAAACAATAAACTGTATTTTGCTAGAAAAAATTATCTCATATCAGAATTTGGGGAAATAGTGAATAAATTATATAGGAATCCAAATATACAGTATGAAAAATATGTGGATTGAAATGTAACCAATTGGAGCAATTGGGATATCTATTAAAAATCTTTAAGCAGTCAAAATTCTTTTTAAATTTTGAACCATGATTGTAGAGAATTAAATCTCATTAATAGAATAAAGTGAATTTAATATTAATTGTTAATTCTTTAAAAGGTTTTAAGTAGTTATACTAAAATTGAAAGGCTTATTGAGAGAGGAAAACTGGACAGGTTCTTCCAGAACGACAAGAAAGGGGATGGCGATAAACAAAAAGATGAGCCGAAGAAGAAGGCTAAGGGGGTCATTAATGTCATCGCTGGCGGACCAGGGTACCAGCCTATGGTAAAGAAGGCGAAAACTATCGCTCTAGATAGAGCATCACTCAATCGCCCCTTTGCAGATGTTGGTCCAACGATCCCCCCACATGCAGACGCTCTCGTCATCACCATGACGGTGGAAGGATGGGAAATGAAGAGAGTAATGATTGATATTGGCAGTTCATGCAATGTCATCACTAGGGGAGCATTCACCAAGATCAAGGTTGATCCTATTCAAGTGGAGACCACCATTGTAGATATCCTGGGAGTAACAGGTCACACAATCCAGACAAAGGGACAAGTGATGCTGGAATGCGAATTAGCAGATGAAGATCAGGTGTGGATGGGAGATTTGGAGTTCTCCATCATGGATGGTCAGTTGGCATACAATATCTTCTTGGGGCGGCCTTTTATCTCAGAGGTGGTGGCTCTCATATTGATACACCATTTGACGATGTACATCCCTACTGCCAAGGGAGGAGTGATGATTAAGGGGAACCAAAAGGTTGCCCAGGAGACATATTCGGCATCCTTATCGATTCGCCCGCAGTCTAAGGATGATGAAGAGGATGAGCTTGTTACGACGGCCCTTGGAGATACAGAAATGTTCCTCATGGCGGATGGTAAGCAGGTGCGGATCGCCAGAGGGCTAAAAGAAGAGGTTAGGAAGGATGTTATGAAGGTTCTTCTCAAATCAGAAGATGTGTTTGCATGGAAAGATGAGATCCTCACAGGGGTCATTCCAGATGTGATCACTCATAAACTCAATATCGCCAAGGATGCGGTCTCGGTAGCCCAAAAGCGAAGGAATCATGGTCCAGAGAGACAGAAAGTGATCGAGGAGGAGATATCTAAATTGAGGAAGGAAGACGCCATTGAAGAAGTTATTTATACGCAATGGCTCGCGAATGTGGTCCTAGTTAAGAAGGCAGGCGGATCATACCGCATGTGTATTGATTTCACGGATCTTAATAAGGCTTGTCCCAAGGACAACTACCCTCTGCTTTGCATTGATATCTTAGTTGATGGAACCGCAGGGCACACAATGTATTCCTTCACATATGTCAAATCGAGCTATCACCAGATCCCTATGGAACCATCAGACAGGATCAAGACTTCCTTCGTAACTCACCAGGCGACCTATTGCTTTAAGGTCATGCCCTTCGGGTTCAAAAACGCTGGAGCAACTTACCAGCGGATGATGAACAAGATATTCGAAGGAAGAAAATGTGACAACTTCTCAGTTTATGTGGATGACATGATCATTAAGAGCCCACCATGGAGAGGCATGCAGACGACATAAGAGAGGTCTTAGGAGTCCTTCGCCATCACAACATTAAGCTGAATCCTGAGAAGTGTACTTTTGGAGCAACTTATGGAAAATTCCTGGGACACATGATCAGCCAGGAAGGAGTAGGTCCTAACCCAGATAAAATCAAAGCAGTACTGGACATGAAGGCGCCGCAAAATTTCAGAGAAGTGCAACGTCTTAACGGACGTATCATAGCACTTGGCAGGTTCATTTCATGCTCTGCTCGTAGAATGGGGATTGCAAGCAAGCCTTCGAAGGGATCAAATGCTTTGTCTCAAAACCGCCTCTAATGAGCAGACCTTTGGAAGGTGAGAATGTTTACATGTATGTTTCTGTCACTGATAAAGCAATTTATACTGTCATGATAAGGGAAGAAGATGGCCAACAATATCCGATCTATTATGTGAGCAAAGTCCTGAAAGATGCCGAAACTCGGTATTCAAGATTGGATAAAATGGCACTAGCTGTGGTCACCACCTCGATCCGCCTTAGACCCTATTTCCAGGCTCATACATTCATCATCCGCACCAACATACCTATGAGGATGGTATTACAAAAGCCAGAAACTTCAGGGAGGTTGATGGAGTGGGCAATCCGCTTGGGCGAGTTTGATGTTCGTTATGAAGACAGATCCGCCTTGAAAAGCCAAGTCTTGGCAGACTTTGTCAACGAATTCACCGAAGAGGGCGTGAACCTTCCTAAAACAAAAGTGGAGGAATGGATGATGTACACGGACGGTGCTTCTTCAGCGGAAGGTGCAGGAATATGCGTAATAATCAAGGGACCTCACTACATCAAGTTACATTATGCTGCGAAGTTAGAGTTCTCTACAACAAATAATGCCGCAGAATATGAAGCCTTGATATTGGGGCTACACCCGTTGAAGGAGATTACACCACAACGATTTGTGATCTATAGCGACTCTAAGCTAATGGTCAACCAGGTGATCAAAAACTTTGATGTGAAAGATGAAACTCTGATCAAATATGTAGAGGAGGTCAAAAAGCTATTAAACTACCTTGAGAGCAAAGAAACCAAATGGGAGCTAGTCCATGTGCTTCGAGGATCAAACACAGAACCGGACCACCTGGCTAAACTAGCTTCTAGCAAGGATCAGTGGGCGGACCTACAATGCCCATTCGAGGTAAAAACTAGACCGGCATTCGCCCCAGAAATCGTAGCTCTTCTTACATCCGCTATTGGAGATTGGAGATCGCCGATATAGCAGTATCTTGAAGACGGAACTTTGCCTCAAGACAAAGAAGAAGCCAGGCGGACGGTAAGAAAGGCAGCATACTTCTCCATAATAAATGATAGCCTGTACAGAAAATCTTTTGGACAGCCTTGGTTAAAGTGTGTTACGACAGAAGAGGGACAAGAGATCCTCAAATAGTTACATGAAGGTGCTTGCGGAGTCCATGAAGCATCCGCTTCCATTTTGAAAAAATCCAGGTTGGCGGAATTTTATTGGCCCACAGCAGAACTTGATGCTCAGAAGCTAGTAGAGTCCTATCATAATTGCTAGGTTCATGCAAATGAATCTCACACGGCTAAGCACCTACAAAAACCCATCATCGAGGGACGACCTTTCGCCATTTGGGGTATTGACATTGTCGGTCCTTTTCCTCCTACTAAGAGACAAAGGAAATACGTGGTGGTAGCTGTTGATCACTTTACGAAGTGGGTAGAGGCCGAAGCTGTCTCCTCCATAAACGCAGAGCGAATGGTCGAGTTTCTAAGGGATAATATCATCGGAAGATTCGGAGTCCCTCGCACAATTATCACCGATAAATGGGACACAATTCAATTGTGCGGAGTTTAGAGCATTCTACGAAAGTCAAGGCATTCAGAACAAGTTCGCCTCAGTTTACTACCCCCAATCCAATGGGATGACTGAAGTCACAAATCGAACAATCGTCAAACGCATAAAAAAGAGATTGGGGGAGCATAACAAAAAGTGGGCGGATCAGCTGATGAATGTCCTATGGACATACAGAACCACTCCTCGGACAGCAACAGGTGAATCACCATTCGCCCTCTCCTATGGCGTAGAAGCTGTGATCCCCATAGAGATTCAGATCCCTAGCGATAGAATTTTATTCTATTGCGAAGACAAGAATGATCAAAGGTTGAGGGAGAGTCTCGATCAACTGGAAGCAAAAAGCGGATTGCAGCCTATCATGACAGACACGTCCAGCTTGTGGATCTGAACCAGAGAGACCTAGTGCTCTGAAAGGCGGAAAAAATTCAATCCACGGAAGGCAAAGGAAAGTTGGGAATCACCTGGACGGGGCCATACAAGATAGTCACCAAAATTGGACCCGCCACCTTCAAAATCCAGGATATGGAGGGGAACACATTACCACAGACGTGGAATATTCAGAACCTCCGCAAGTATTTCGCCAGAGAGTAAAATGTAACCAAGGTCTTGAGTACTCTTTTTCCTTTAGTAAGGTTTTATCCCATGTGGTTTTTCTTATTAAAGGTTTTAATGAGACTCACACATAAGACCAGTTTGCTATAATAAGGCGAATCGCCATTCAATAAAGAGAAATTTTCATCTTGTAAATTCTTTCTTAAGTATTTTCTTGTAGCAATATAAATATTCCAGATTCAAAAAAGGGGAGGCAACAAAAGCATTCCCATGGTAGAATAATGCCATCATGACATGACTACCTTCTCCTGAAAGATAGGAGAACAATAATCTCAGCGGCGGATCAATTTACCTCAAAGATAGGAAATAATTGATCACCATCAGAGGCAGGGTTAAAACATTTCTCATACGTGAGATCTTTACATCCTCAAATATTCTTCCCAACGAAGAGTGACAAGACCTGGTGGCGGATCGATTCACCTCAAAGATAGGAAGCAAATCAATCGCCTAAGGTAGCTTAACTTCCTCAAAAGGAATAAAATGCTTCAAAGCCTTCCAAAAAGGCTCACATTTCGAGGTATGATTGGCCACCTACCTTGAACTAGCAAAATAAAGTCCTAAATATAAAGAAATTTACTTGCTAAACGATATAAAGCATATAAGGTTGAAATTAAAGGCCAAAAGGCTTGCAAAAATTGTACTTAGTTATAAAAAAATTAAATGTTTACAACTTTATCCTCTTGGGATCCTTTCTCAAGAGACACATCCTCCAAAGGGACCTCCTTCTCCATATCAATGGTCCCCGCTTGAGGAGCCGCGTCATTGATCTCTGCAGGATCCACCTTATCCCCTGCTTCCTTAGATGTCTCATCAAGGTCATCCACATCAAGGTTAACGATGGGCTTGACATCCACATCCGATCCTTTCAGCTCTTTTCGGACCTGGTCACGGATGAAGTCATGGGCATTTGCCACTCTGTCATATCTAAGGGCATCCTCAACCTCGGGGACCACGTACTCCGGATCCACAAAGTCAATCTCTGGGTAGGCGACTCTAATGTAAGCCATGGCTTCATTGATTAACTTTTACACATTACATAGATGTAAAAAAACAGTTCATAGATATGCATGCTTGTGAAATGATGGACTTCTTGAAGAGGATGTTTTAAAGAGCATATTTTAAAGAATTTTAATTCTTCAACTTTTTAGTTTTGATGTAATTTATGCATTGTCTGGTGATTAAAAGAAAGTTAATGTTTACACTTGAGAGAGAAAGCTAAAAAAAAGAATATTATTTCATAGTAAATGTGATACTAAAAAATTTTAATTCTTGAAAAATTTCATTTTGAGGTTGTTAATAAATTTTTTAAATCAACCCTTACACAATATAATATAATAAAAGCTAATAATATTAATCAGAAAAATAAAATAGGATTAACTATTAATAGGATTCACTCGCAAACACAAATTGAAAATCTCATATTTTGACATGTCATTTTTATAGAGATAGTAAAATTACACGTGATTTACGAAAACATTAAAAATCCAATATAATATTATTAATGGGTTGAAATTTATTAAATAGATTTAGAATCAAATTTTTGGAAGATGGTGTTAATTTACTTCCTAATACAAAAATAACATTGAAATTTTAAAATTGTCGTTATATATTTTTAAATTTCTATCACTAAAAGAGTTTATACATGAAAGAAAACAAGATGCTAAATATAATTTCTATCACTAAAAGATTTTGAATTGGGTTAATTGAATTTAATTTTTTGCAACCAAAATGAAGCTACCCACTCAAGCTTATCTATGGGTATGATTGTTAGAAAACATGGAAGACAAATCCAGTCGAAGTGAAAATATTGGTTATCTATGGGTCTGATTGTTAGAAAACATGGAAGCCAATTCTAGTCCAAGTGAAAATATTGGTTTGGGTTCAAGGGACCAAATCTCCTCTGACCCAAGTTGCTAAATATAAAACTCAAATTCCGTATACTTGCAATTCATGGTTTTATATCAGATCCTCTGAGATTTTCAGTGTTTGTATATATATCCCTCTAATTGGATATCTTAATGCAATACACTTATCCAGTATGATTTTATCAACAATAGGAGCTATGATGCTCATTCTCCTTCATGCTCTAACTGTGCAAGTTTCTAATGCAAATCCTTCTCTTCAATTGCCTCAAGTTTACCGTCATTCTTTCAATCAAGTTCCTGGCGGACCAGATCCAATTCATAACTCACCCAAACTCATTACAACTCAACATCAACCGTCAACCCGAGTTTATGGTCATTCTTTTAGACAAGTTCCTGGGGGACCAGACCTAATTCATCACCGACCCCAACTCATTACAGCTGATCATCAACAGTCAACCCGAGTTTATGGTCATTCTTTTATAGAAGTTCCTGGCGGACCAGACCCAATTCATCACCCAACCCAACTCATTACCGCTGATCATTAACAGTCATCCCGAGTTTATGGTCATTGTTTTAGACTATCTCCTGGTGGACCAGACCCAATTCATCACCCATCCCAACTCATTACTGCTGATCATGAACAGTCAAGCCGAATTTATGGTCATTCTTTTAGCCTATACAGAAAATCTTTTGGACAGCCTTGGTTAAAGTGTGTTACGATAGAAGAGGGACAAGAGATCCTCAAATAGTTAAATGAAGGTGCTTGCGGAGTCCATGAAGCATCCGCTTCCATTTTGAAAAAATCCAGGTTGGCGGAATTTTATTAGCCCACAGCAGAACTTGATGCTCAGAAGCTAGTAGAGTCTTGTCATAATTGCCAGGTTCATGCAAATGAATCTCACACGGCTAAGCACCTACAAAAACCCATCATCGAGGGACGACCTTTCGCCATTTGGGGTATTGACATTGTCGGTCCTTTTCCTCCTACTAAGAGACAAAGGAAATACGTGGTGGTAGTTGTTGATCACTTTATGAAGTGGGTAGAGGCCGAAGCTGTCTCCTCCATAAACGCAGAGCGAATGGTCGAGTTTCTAAGGGATAATATCATCGGAAGATTCGGAGTCCCTCGCACAATTATCACCGATAAATGGGACACAATTCAATTGTGCGGAGTTTAGAGCATTCTGCGAAAGTCAAGGCATTCAGAACAAGTTCGCCTCAGTTTACTACCCCCAATCCAATGGGATGACTGAAGTCACAAATCGAACAATCGTCAAACGCATAAAAAAGAGATTGGGGGAGCATAACAAAAAGTGGGCGGATCAGCTGATGAATGTCCTATGGGCATACAGAACCACTCCTCGGACAGCAACAGGTGAATCACCATTCGCCCTCTCCTATGGCGTAGAAGCTGTGATCCCCATAGAGATTCAGATCCCTAGTGACAGAATTTTATTCTATTGCGAAGACAAGAATGATCAAAGGTTGAGGGAGAGTCTCGATCAACTGGAAGCAAAAAGCGGATTGCAGCCTATCATGACAGACACGTCCAGCTTGTGGATCTGAACCAGAGAGACCTAGTGCTCTGAAAGGCGGAAAAAATTCAATCCACGGAAGGCAAAGGAAAGTTGGGAATCACCTGGACGGGGCCATACAAGATAGTCACCAAAATTGGACCCGCCACCTTCAAAATCCAGGATATGGAGGGGAACACATTACCACAGACGTGGAATATTCAGAACCTCCGCAAGTATTTCGCTAGAGAGTAAAATGTAACCAAGGTCTTGAGTACTCTTTTTCCTTTAGTAAGGTTTTATCCCATGTGGTTTTTCTTATTAAAGGTTTTAATGAGACTCACACATAAGACCAGTTTGCTGTAATAAGGCGAATCGCCATTCAATAAAGAGAAATTTTCATCTTGTAAATTCTTTCTTAAGTATTTTCTTGCGGCAATATAAATATTCCAGATTCAAAAAAGGGGAGGCAACAAAAGCATTCCCATGGTAGAATAATGCCATCATGACATGACTACCTTCTCCTGAAAGATAGGAGAACAATAATCTCAGCGGCGGATCAATTTACCTCAAAGATAGGAAATAATTGATCACCATCAGAGGCAGGGTTAAAACATTTCTCATACGTGAGATGTTTACATCCTCAAATATTCTTCCCAAAGAAGAGTGACAAGACCTGGTGGCGGATCGATTCACCTCAAAGATAGGAAGCAAATCAATCGCCTAAGGTAGCTTAACTTCCTCAAAAGGAATAAAATGCTTCAAAGCCTTCCAAAAAGGCTCACATTTCGAGGTATGATTGGCCACCTACCTTGAACTAGCAAAATAAAGTCCTAAATATAAGAAATTTACTTGCTAAACGATATAAAGCATATAAGGTTGAAATTAAAGGCCAAAAGGCTTGCAAAAATTGTACTTAGTTACAAAAAAAATTAAATGTTTACAACATTATCCTCTTGGGATCATTTCTCAAGAGACACATCCTCCAAAGGGACCTCCTTCTCCATATCAATGGTCCCCGCTTGAGGAGCCGCGTCATTGATCTCTGCAGGATCCACCTTATCCCCTGCTTCCTTAGATGTCTCATCAAGGTCATCCACATCAAGGTTAACGATGGGCTTGACATCCACATCCGATCCTTTCAGCTCTTTTCGGACCTGGTCACGGATGAAGTCACGGGCATTTGCCACTCTGTCATATCTAAGGGCATCCTCAACCTCGGGGACCACGTACTCCGGATCCACAAAGTCAATCTCTGGGTAGGCGACTCTAATGTAAGCCATGGCTTCATTGATTAACTTTTACACATTACATAGATGTAAAAAAACAGTTCATAGATATGCATGCTTGTGAAATGATGGACTTCTTGAAGAGGATGTTTTAAAGAGCATATTTTAAAGAATTTTAATTCTTCAACTTTTTAGTTTTGATGTAATTTATGCATTGTCTGGTGATTAAAAGAAAGTTAATGTTTACACTTGAGAGAGAAAGCTAAAAAAAAGAATATTATTTCATAGTAAATGTGATACTAAAAAATTTTAATTCTTGAAAATTTTCATTTTGAGATTGTTAATAAATTTTTTAAATCAACCCTTACACAATATAATATAATAAAAGCTAATAATATTAATCAGAAAAATAAAATAGGATTAACTATTAATAGGATTCACTCGCAAACACAAATTGAAAATCTCATATTTTGACATGTCATTTTTATAGAGATAGTAAAATTACACGTGATTTACGAAAACATTAAAAATTCAATATAATATTATTAATGGGTTGAAATTTATTAAATAGATTTAGAATCAAATTTTTGGAAGATAGTGTTAATTTACTTCCTAATACAAAAATAACATTGAAATTTTAAAATTGTCGTTATATATTTTTAAATTTCTATCACTAAAAGAGTTTATACATGAAAGAAAACAAGATGCTAAATATAATTTCTATCACTAAAAGATTTTGAATTGGGTTAATTGAATTTAATTTTTTGCAACCAAAATGAAGCTACCCACTCAAGCTTATCTATGGGTATGATTGTTAGAAAACATGGAAGACAAATCCAGTCCAAGTGAAAATATTGGTTATCTATGGGTCTGATTGTTAGAAAACATGGAAGCCAATTCTAGTCCAAGTGAAAATATTGGTTTGGGTTCAAGGGACCAAATCTCCTCTGACCCAAGTTGCTAAATATAAAACTCAAATTCCGTATACTTGCAATTCATGATTTTATATCAGATCCTCTGAGATTTTCAGTGTTTGTATATATATCCCTCTAATTGGATATCTTAATGCAATACACTTATCCAGTATGATTTTATCAACAATAGGAGCTATGATGCTCATTCTCCTTCATGCTCTAACTGTGCAAGTTTCTAATGCAAATCCTTCTCTTCAATTGCCTCAAGTTTACCGTCATTCTTTCAATCAAGTTCCTGGCGGACCAGATCCAATTCATAACTCACCCAAACTCATTACAACTCAACATCAACCGTCAACCCGAGTTTATGGTCATTCTTTTAGACAAGTTCCTGGGGGACCAGACCTAATTCATCACCGACCCCAACTCATTACAGCTGATCATCAACAGTCAACCCGAGTTTATGGTCATTCTTTTATAGAAGTTCCTGGCGGACCAGACCCAATTCATCACCCAACCCAACTCATTACCGCTGATCATTAACAGTCATCCCGAGTTTATGGTCATTCTTTTAGACTATCTCCTGGTGGACCAGACCCAATTCATCACCCATCCCAACTCATTACTGCTGATCATGAACAGTCAAGCCGAATTTATGGTCATTCTTTTAGCCTATACAGAAAATCTTTTGGACAGCCTTGGTTAAAGTGTGTTACGATAGAAGAGGGACAAGAGATCCTCAAATAGTTACATGAAGGTGCTTGCGGAGTCCGTGAAGCATCCGCTTCCATTTTGAAAAAATCCAGGTTGGCGGAATTTTATTAGCCCACAGCAGAACTTGATGCTCAGAAGCTAGTAGAGTCCTGTCATAATTGCCAGGTTCATGCAAATGAATCTCACACGGCTAAGCACCTACAAAAACCCATCATCGAGGGACGACCTTTCGCCATTTGGGGTATTGACATTGTCGGTCCTTTTCCTCCTACTAAGAGACAAAGGAAATACGTGGTGGTAGCTGTTGATCACTTTATGAAGTGGGTAGAGGCCGAAGCTGTCTCCTCCATAAACACAGAGCGAATGGTCGAGTTTGTAAGGGATAATATCATCGGAAGATTCGGAGTCCCTCGCACAATTATCACCGATAAATGGGACACAATTCAATTGTGTGGAGTTTAGAGCATTCTGCGAAAGTCAAGGCATTCAGAACAAGTTCGCCTCAGTTTACTACCCCCAATCCAACGGGATGACTGAAGTCACAAATCGAACAATCGTCAAACGCATAAAAAAGAGATTGGGGGAGCATAACAAAAAGTGGGCGGATCAGCTGATGAATGTCCTATGGGCATACAGAACCACTCCTCGGACAGCAATAGGTGAATCACCATTCGCTCTCTCCTATGGCGTAGAAGCTGTGATCCCCATAGAGATTCAGATCCCTAGCGACAGAATTTTATTCTATTGCGAAGACAAGAATGAACAAAGGTTGAGAGAGAGTCTCGATCAACTGGAAGCAAAAAGCGGATTGCAGCCTATCATGACAGACACGTCAAGCTTGTGGATCTGAACCAGAGAGACCTAGTGCTCTGAAAGGCGGAAAAAATTCAATCCACGGAAGGCAAAGGAAAGTTGGGAATCACCTGGACGGGGCCATACAAGATAGTCACCAAAATTGGACCCGCCACCTTCAAAATCCAGGATATGGAGGGGAACACATTACCACACACGTGGAATATTCAGAACCTCCGCAAGTATTTCGCCAGAGAGTAAAATGTAACCAAGGTCTTCAGTACTCTTTTTCCTTTAGTAAGGTTTTTCCCCATGTGGTTTTTCTTATTAAAGGTTTTAATGAGACTCACACATAAGACCAATTTGCTGTAATAAGGCGAATCGCCATTCAATAAAGAGAAATTTTCATCTTGTAAATTCTTTCTTAAGTATTTTCTTGCAGCAATATAAATATTCCAGATTCAAAAAAGGGGAGGCAACAAAAGCATTCCCATGGTAGAATAATGCCATCATGACATGACTACCTTCTCCTCAAAGATAGGAGAACAATAATCTAAGCGGCGGATCAATTTACCTCAAAGATAGGAAATAATTGATCACCATCAGAGGCAGGGTTAAAACATTTCTCAGACGTGAGATCTTTACATCCTCAAATATTCTTCCCAAAGAAGAGTGACAAGACCTGGTGGCGGATCGATTCACCTCAAAGATAGGAAGCAAATCAATCGCCTAAGGCAGCTTAACTTCCTCAAAAGGAATAAAAAGCTTCAAAGCCTTCAAAAAAATGCTCACATTTCGAGGTATGATTGGTCACCTACCTTGAACTAGCAAAATAAACTCCTAAATATAAGCAATTTACTTGCTAAACGATATAAAGCATATAAGGTTGAAATTAAAGGCCAAAAGGCTTGCAAAAATTGTACTTAGTTACAAAAAAAATTAAATGTTTACAACATTATCCTCTTGGGATCATTTCTCAAGAGACACATCCTCCAAAGGGACCTCCTTCTCCATATCAATGGTCCCCGCTTGAGGAGCCGCGTCATTGATCTCTGCAGGATCTACCTTATCCCCTGCTTCCTTAGATGTCTCATCAAGGTCATCCACATCAAGGTTAACGATGGGCTTGACATCCACATCCGATCCTTTCAGCTCTTTTCGGACCTGGTCACGGATGAAGTCACGGGCATTTGCCACTCTGTCATATCTAAGGGCATCCTCAACCTCGGGGACCACGTACTCCGGATCCACAAAGTCAATCTCTGGGTAGGCGACTCTAATGTAAGCCATGGCTTCATTGATTAACTTTTACACATTACATAGATGTAAAAAAACAGTTCATAGATATACATGCTTGTGAAATGATGGACTTCTTGAAGAGGATGTTTTAAAGAGCATATTTTAAAGAATTTTAATTCTTCAACTTTTTAGTTTTGATGTAATTTATGCATTGTCTGGTGATTAAAAGAAAGTTAATGTTTACACTTGAGAGAGAAAGCTAAAAAAAAAATATTATTTCATAGTAAATGTGATACTAAAAAATTTTAATTCTTGAAAAATTTCATTTTGAGGTTGTTAATAAATTTTTTAAATCAACCCTTACACAATATAATACAATAAAAGCTAATAATATTAATCAGAAAAATAAAATATGATTAACTATTAATAGGATTCACTCGCAAACACAAATTGAAAATCTCATATTTTGACATGTCATTTTTATAGAGATAGTAAAATTACACGTGATTTACGAAAACATTAAAAATCCAATATAATATTATTAATGGGTTGAAATTTATTAAATAGATTTAGAATCAAATTTTTGGAAGATGGTGTTAATTTACTTCCTAATACAAAAATAACATTGAAATTTTAAAATTGTCGTTATATATTTTTAAATTTCTATCACTAAAAGAGTTTATACATGAAAGAAAATAAGATGCTAAATATAATTTCTATCACTAAAAGATTTTGAATTGGGTTAATTGAATTTAATTTTTTGCAACCAAAATGAAGCTACCCACTCAAGCTTATCTATGGATATGATTGTTAGAAAACATGGAAGACAAATCCAGTCCAAGTGAAAATATTGGTTATCTATGGGTCTGATTGTTAGAAAACATGGAAGCCAATTCTAGTCCAAGTGAAAATTTTGGTTTGGGTTCAAGGGACCAAATCTCCTCTGACCCAAGTTGCTAAATATAAAACTCAAATTCTGTATACTTGCAATTCATGGTTTTATATCAGATCCTCTGAGATTTTCAGTGTTTGTATATATATCCCTCTAATTGGATATCTTAATGCAATACACTTATCCATTATGATTTTATCAACAATAGGAGCTATGATGCTCATTCTCCTTCATGCTCTAACTGTGCAAGTTTCTAATGCAAATCCTTCTCTTCAATTGCCTCAAGTTTACCATCATTCTTTCAATGAAGTTCCTGGCGGACCAGATCCAATTCATAACCCACCCAAACTCATTACAACTCAACATCAACCGTCAACCCGAGTTTATGGTCATTCTTTTAGACAAGTTCCTGGGGGACCAGACCCAATTCATCACCGACCCCAACTCATTACAGCTGATCATCAACAGTCAACCCGAGTTTATGGTCATTCTTTTAGAGAAGTTCCTGGCGGACCAGACCCAATTCATCACCCAACCCAACTCATTACCGCTGATCATCAACAGTCATCCCGAGTTTATGGTCATTCTTTTAGACTATCTCCTGGTGGACCAGACCCAATTCATCACCCATCCCAACTCATTACTGCTGATCATGAACAGTCAAGCCGAATTTATGGTCATTCTTTTAGACTATCTCCTGGTGGACCTGACCCAATTCATCACAGCGGTCATTCTTTCAGAAGAACTCCTGGCGGACCAAACCCAATTCATAACCCCGGACCTGGAGAACCACCCCAGCTCCCGACATACAGTCATTCTTTGAGAGAAACTCCTGGGGGACCAAACCCAATTCATAACCCAGGACCTGGATCACTACCTGAACATATTGGGACTGAACATCAATATTAATAAGACGTTATCTTGTTTAATTATGGGAAGTTCTATCATGAAAATTATCAATATAGATCCAATAATAGTTTTAGTAAAATATATATGACTCTTCATGTTATGATCCATTTGCTTTATTATGATTAATATTATGTGTCACCGTTAGTACAATGTTTCAGCCTTCATCCCTATGACATAGACAAAGAAAAAAGTGTGTTAATTTAGATGAATATATATGCCATAATGAAAAATTCCATGAGCTTAGTGTGAACCTGTCCTTTTATAAAATCCTTACAAAATTACAATTATTTAATTGTCTAATGAAGAATATGTACTAGCTCTAGAACAGGTTTCATAAATGTTTTTTTTTTACAACTTTTTCTTATATTAAAATGGATTTATAGTGAAAATAAAAATGAAGTCAAAATTGTCCAAAACCTTTCATTTCAGTTTTTTTGTTTACAATAGGTTTGGCTTAAGAATGGCAATTCACAAGATGTGGTGAGACAATCTATGCTAATTAGTAATTTGCTAAGATGAAACACCTTCTTATATGGAACTTAAACTTTACTTTTCATTTGTATAAATTGAACATTCCATAGGTGATGATGCTACCCTACACCGGGTTGTTTCTGAGTTTATACAAAATAATAGTAGAGCAAGTGGAAGCAGAGATTTCATCTGCTGCTGCAAGAATTCTCTACCGAATGCATTTCCCATCCCCTGATCTCCATCCCCATCCCCACAGGGACCCCATATCCCGTTTAGAGATGTTCCAAAAAAGTTATTCACATTTCCCATTCCCTATTCACCGTGGGGAATCACCGTTTTAAAAAAATCAGTAAAGGCAAAACTTTTAAGAAACAGTAGCTAATAATACCAAATATTAACAACCATTCTCAAAATTTTCAAATAAAAATAAAACTAAAAATTGAAAACAATCAATCACCTAATTAAAATGTACTTAAAATCATCCAAAAAAATCAATTATCACGTGGAATAATGGGGATCTCCATTGGGAATTAACCGGACGGGAACGGAGATACCTTTCTTTCATTTTGTAATTCTTTCATTTATGAAGATTATAGTCGGTTGAGCAATTTAGAATTTAGTTTTGCTCTGTTCTCCTTTTTTTGTTTCTCTATTCCTTTGTATACTCTTTCATTGGGGGTAGGTGAAGATTACTAGATCCGAGCTTCTTTGAACAAGCGTCTCTTGGAATTACTCCCCGCTGACAAAGACGAAGATGACAAATTTGAACGGTTAGAAAACACAGATGGACAACAAATGAAATCCAAATTCGAGAAGAAGTAAGACAGAAAATGAAGAAAACAAAGTGCAAATGAAGAGGAAGAAAAGTAGTTACCAATAAAACGTGTATTCTGAATAGATAAAGAATGGGTAGATTGAGAACATGGGTAATTATTTGGGAATGGTTTATCACCATGGTTATGCAAAGCTAAGGAGAAAAGTTGTGAAGAAGAAGAGTTACAATATTTTAAGAAAATGGCACGTCCGGCCATAGATATCTTCAAGAGATGATACATCAGTACTATTAACTACAAATTTAGTATATAGTATAGATTCCGGTTATATTTAAGCAAATGATATGTGGTAAGTCTGACTAGTCTTTTTGCTTTTTTTTTTTGAGCTTATATTGTGAATTGGTTACTAAGCTTTGAAATAGGTCAATAAAATTAGGCCTAATACATCACCAGCTCCCTGAACTTGTCCATAATAGTAGATTGGCTCTCTGAACTTATAAGTGTCTCACTAGTTCCCTAAACTTGCTTATTTCGTATCACCAGCTCCTTAAACTTGTCCATAAAAATTTATTAGCTCCCTGAACTTGATTTGTTACCGATAAAATGATGCACGGATGAAGTGTAGATGACAAGATTCATGACAAAGAAGACAATTTGATGAATTATTTCTCAAATTAACCCAATTTATCAATGTTAAAGGTAAAATTGCTCTTGGTTTCCAACGTTAGGGGTAAAATTGCACCATTTTAGACGTTAGGGGTAAAATTACTCATGTTCCAAAAATTACGGGTATTTTTGCACTTTAACACGAGTTAGTATTATGGTTTTTGTATTCAGTTGTTACGGAATAAGCAAGTTTAGAGAGCTGGTAAGACATTTGCAAAGTTCAGGGAGCTAAAAAAAAATTATGGACAAGTTCAGAGAGCCAATCTACTATTATTAGTCTCACATGAAAAAAAATAATGTGGAAGATACATTGATTATGATTATAAATTAAAAAAAAAAATTAATTGGAGTTCAACCGATCTATCCTTCCTTGTACACCCCCTCTAACAAACAACGTATATAAAAAGCCACTTTTTATCCCTATATCACCTCCTATATAGCCTCTGTTAAACATAGTGGTAGTGTATTTAGGAAACCACAATTACCTAATAGTATAATACAATGACAAAACTCCATAACTATTTAAATTATTATCTTATTCTTTGCCCATCCTAGGTCTTTAATGCTGAGGAATTCTATAGTTATATTTCCGAGTAAGCTCATTGTTGGATCGACCAAATTAGGGTCCATAATTTTCCAGTTGTGCATTTTGTAATTTAAGATGGAATTTGTCCGGTTCTTTTTAATTGCTTAATTTTCTTTGATCATTGGGATAATTCAAATTTTCTAATGTAAATTGGACTCAATTCCTCTCTTTCTAAGAAAAATTGTTTTGCATGGATGTTTATAAATCGATAATCAGATAATTTCAAGTGAATTTTGTTTTACTTGGTATATAAGTGAGTCACACAAATTAGTTTTGACAAGTTAAATTTGTTGTTGTCAAAACCTAACCGAGTTGATCTGAACCACGTATGGATGGTAATATTGCGTTTTGGGTTTAATGAACAGTTCTTTTCAGTTTGCAACTAACCAGGGCTTAGACCATCTCCAACACATTTCATCAAATTTACTGCATCAAACCATGTTTTCATCATATTCTCTATCTGTTTTGATGTTGCTACAATGTTTTTACTCCAACCCATTTTATCTTTATTAGAGTTAAATGATTTTGTATGGATTGATTATTAGTGTTAAATGATTCTTGATTCTTGATTTCTGGTTTTTATGTATATAAAATAAATGAAAATGAAAATAAATAATATTATTTTATTAAATGATGCCCCATCAAAAAATGATGCTACAATGTTTTTTTTCTAAATGATGGGATACACGGGGGACACTTCGGGGACACTTCGGGGATACTCTAGGGTTTTTTTTTAAAAAACTATGAAAGTATAAGGGTTTTTTTTAAAACTCAGAAAATATAAGGATTAAAATGAAATAATCCCAGGATTACTAGTATATACGGACACGAAATCCATTGAACCCTAAACTAAAATTGAAAATCTCTCCGTGCGATGCATTGAACCCTAACAAAATTGAAATTCCTAAATCTTTTCTCTCATCTGAACGAGTTCTTCTGTTCAGTGGTTCTGTGCAATCAGTTGTCTTCCTCAGTTGCTTTGCTGAAGTCGATCTATTTTGATCATTTGTGTTTTTATAATCACTTTATGAATATGATTTGTGATTTATATACCCCTATCGGTGCTTCATAGTAGAGCTGGAATTTTGGTGAAATTTGTATGCTCTTGGCTTGGAAATTGATTTTTCATTGTGATTGCTGTTTGAAAATCATGGAAGTTTCTTTGAATTATTGCTTAAATGAGAATGATAAATTGGAGACCCTAAGAAGGATGGTGATTAGTGTGGCTGGTTTCTGTTTCCCTTTTTGGCTATTTGTTTTTTCCTGCTTCATTTTGCTTCACTCGGTGAACTATATTTTGAAAATTTTCCATAGCCCTAACATGAATCCAGGTTTTAAATCATTCACAGTGTTGAAGGCATCAAAAGATGTAATTTACAGCTTGGAATGTAAAAACTTCAAATATGGGTTGACATGTAGAAGAGTAGAAGCCATGTATATGCTTGCATGGTTGTTATCAAAGAAATTATATTGTCAGCCCTTGTTTTTGAATGGCAGAGAACTTTTAAACTTTGCAGCTAATTTTGATGACTTCATCTTCCAATAATTAGGATATTATTTGGGAGCATAAGCTTTGAAGGCTTTTAATTTGTTCACTATATGTAGTGAGACCATAAAGAAATTATGTCTGAGGCTTCATATGTTTTAGACTTTTATCATCTTTAGATTTCAGAAGATTACTATGACTATTTCCATTATTAGTAAATATGGTTTTTGTTTGTCGGCTTTTTATTGTTTCTTGAGGTGCACTGTGATGCATACAAATGTGCCTTGCTTTACCTATTTGTGTAAGGAACATAGTGTCATGTTTCTCTTTGAGATGATATGTTCATAGTTGCAAATGTTAAGTCGATCCTTTTGTTTTAGCTGTAATTCTTACATAGAGTGTTTCCGCAGGATTTGTTAGCTCTGATGGAAGAAGAAGCTAGTATTATCCCAAGTAATGAAATGCAAAATGGTGGTTCTATGCAAGCCCAATCCGTCATATACAATTCTAAGGTTTTCAGTTTGCATAGGATCTTTACATTTTGTTGTGATGTGGGTGTAAATCAAAAGCAATTATTCTGTTATTTATATTTTATTTTTATGGAGTTGACATTTGTAAAAAAAAAAGCCGAAATTTCACATTGCAATTTGTATTTTTTTAGACATCCTTTAAGTTACTAGAGCTTATTTACAATGTAAAGTAGGTCAAAGAACTAATTGTTAAATTGTAACCTTTGCAGAAATTTCAATATGATCTACACACAGCAGGAATCCAAATCAAGCAGCATGAGGATAACTTGAAAATTTTGAAAAGTCAACGAAACAAATTAGAAGACTCAATACTTGATCTGCAAGGTATGCTAAATTTTATTTTTTGTGCCTCTTCTAGAGGATTAGTTCTTCTTGAAGATTACTCAACTAAGAAGTATTTGCATGTGCAGTTCACTTAGATACAAGCACATCTAGGAACAAATTTATGTTGTGTAGTGTAATGGTTTTTAATTTAAGCATGGTAGCTACCTAACAAATTCAACTGAGGCACCTATTTTTAATTGTTGGCCATTAATTCTTGGTTCTCCATGTGCTTTAAGTACTGTGGTAGCAATGTTTAGATCTGTCATTCATATGCACTGTTTCCTTCAATGTTTTAGTTAATTTAATTAGACAAGATATTTCAGTAAAGTTTTAGCTGATATAAACAGAAAATGATGTTGTTAGGACACTGTTGTAGCTAGTCCAAATCAGCGTAAATTTATTTAGAAATTGTTATTTTTGGAATTATCATTTATTTAGGAAGTCTTAGTATTAGTAGAAATAAGAGTTTATTTTGAGAACTATTATTTAGGAAGTTCTAATTCTAATAGGATAGGAGTTTATTTTTAGAATTTTTATTTAGGAAGTGTTAAATCTAATAGAGTAGGAATACTAGTTTAAGTCTGCCTTTTATACTATTATAGAAAGGAACCATTTTATCATTGGTAAAGTACTATTTGAAAAACAAATTCAGAGGTCAGGAGTTCTCATCATAGAGATCCGGGTTTCTCTCTAACGAGCTGCATTAATTAATTCTCATCATACTATCTCGAAAGAAAAAGAAGTAAGATTCAATTCCTGATTTCAAGGTTCAAGGACCCGTAATTTGATCCAAAACTCATGAGCTTAACAAAGTGGTATTAGAGCAAGTTATGGGTGAATCAAGTAATCTGGACAAACAGTTTGAAGCCTTTTTGAGCTTCATACTGCAAAGACAGACCAAAGGTGGAGGCCATGGTACTCCAACTAGAAACCATTGAGGAGAGTGGCAATCTAGCACAACAAGGAAGGAGACAGGGGGTGGACAGTAGAATACGACCGCAGGAGGAGGTCTGCTTCCAAAATTCTCGAAACTAGATTTCCTAAGTTTGATGGGTCGTATGATCCCTTGAGCTGGTTGGTTGCATATGTGTGAGAATTTTTGTAAGCATCAACACACTATTGAAAGGCACAATAGTGTTCGAAGTAGAGTTGCATAAATCTGCTGAATTACCAAGGCTATATGAAAAAAGAGAAATTATCAAGATGGGACTGCTGGTTATCAAGATGGGACTGCTGGTCAGCAGTGGAAGGACCGTTTAGAGAAACGAAAGACTAAGGGGATTTGTTATAATTATGACTAATCGTATACATGAGGACATAGTATAAAAGATATCACTCGTTGGAAGGACCGAAGGAACCTTTACTAGAACCAGATGATGAAGATCCTATCACCAACTGATGCTTTGGTGAAGTAGCTCCAGTTATCATCTTTGTGCATGAGATCACACTCATTTTTGTAGGGGAAGGCAATGTTAAAACTGTTGTAGCTAGTCTATATCATAATAAATCGTTATTTTGATTAGGTTTAGGACTTACTAGTTTCATGATTGTTATTTATTTAGGAAGTCTTAGTCCTTGAGGAGTAGGAATTTATTATCAGAATTGTTATTTAGGAAGTTTTAATTCTAATAGGGGTACAGATTTATTTTCAAAATTTTTATTTAGGAAGTTTGAATTATAATATGAGCAGGAGTTCTAGTTCAAGTCTGCCTTTTGTACTCTTATAAGTTATGACAGGGAAGTGTTTATCATTAATAAAGTAAGCATCATTTGAAAAACAAATTCAGAGGTCACGAAATTAATTCTCATTATAGGTAAGCTAGGTCGAAAAAGAAAAGAGGATTTACTTTTTTATTTCATAGTCAAGGACCCATAACTCAATCAAAACCTCTGAACTTATAGTGTGAGCAGTTTTTTTTATCTCAACTTCCAGTCAGTGTTTCCGAATGGAAGGATTTACTTTTAGATGCTAGAATTGTTTGGAGATTTTATCTGTATAATCATTTGTGATGCATAATATCTCTTTTTCCATTTTCATTTTCTGCTACTGACAAGTTTCCTTTCAGTTATTCTTGGTAATTATCATTCCTCAAGACCTCCTAGTGGTGAAAGTGAAAGCCATTCCTCCAATCAGAGTGAGGAAGAAACAGTAAAGCAGATTCTGCAGCATGAAACTTCTGCTGCAGGCATTCTGTGTCAGCTGACAACACGCCATGGTACTCATGCACCTCAACTCGGATTCACTAAGGATGTGCTTGGTATTGTTGCTACTCTGGGCAAGGTGGATGATGATAATCTTAGCAGGTTAGTTTGAAGTTGCATGTTATCTGCTATTGATATTTACTATCTATCTAACATATGCATGTTATCTGCTATTGATATTTACTATCTATCTTACATGTAGATTCTTCCTCTTCTATGAAATAAGTCTTATGATTAGTTTCCTTGCTAATATAGCATATTGTTCCTGGTTCTAATGTAGTCAGTTAATTTATGTAATCCACAATTCCAAGAGCTCTTATTATTTTCAATCAGTGAAATGTCTCCGTACTTACTGCCACACTGATCTTTGCTTTAAAGAGCTGCATGATAATGCAGTTGTTGTTAGTTATCTGCACTATTTTCAATCTACTTTTACTTATTCTTTCTTAATTGCGGGCTTCTTTCAGAGTACTTAGGAGTAGAGACAATGCTAGGAATTGTTTGCAAGACTTACGAAGGTGTTAAAGCTCTTGAAACTTATGACAAGGAAGGCCATATAAATAGTGATTCTGGAATTCGAGGCTTTGGTACCACTATGGGACGGACTCTGGATGGTCGATTTCTTGTCATTTGTCTCGAAAATTTAAGGCATGTATCTCTTTCTTTTCCTTATTGCTGTTTGGAATTCAGTTCTTGAATTACAAACTTTTTTTCCCTTGTAGACCTTACTGTGGTGAATTTGTGGATGATGACCCTCAAAGAAGGCTTGATCTTCTACAACCAAAATTGCCTAATGGCGAGTGCCCACCTGGATTTATTGGTTTCGCTGTTAACATGATCCATGTGGATTACATGAATTTGTTGTATGTATCTGATGTCTATGGCCTCAGAGAGACTCTATTTTACAGCCTCTTTTCTCGCCTGCAAGTTTACAAAAGTAGGGAGGAGATGCTACTTGCTCTTCCACTTATAAGTGATTGAGCAATTTCACTGGATGGATGGATTATTAAGCCTAATGGTTTCTTTTCCTTGGGGAATCGGTAAGTATTTTGCTTTCATTATTGACATGAAATTGTCTTCCAATCGGATCTAATGGTGAATTTCATTGGTTTACAGCATCTCCTTTTGTGGTATTTCGGAATTTGCTTTCTGCATGTAGGTAGTTTAAATGCACTAAGAAAGAAATGTCTTTCTGAATCCTGATAGATTGTAGAATTATGTATGTGCTATAATTCGATTATAATAGGCCACCTATAGGGTTCATAGCATTAGCTTCTAACCTTCCAAATTCAACTCATGATATTTGGTGCATGGATTTTTCTTCCCCCAATTTTTGTACAACTATCATACAAAAGAAAAGAAATACGTATTTTGTCTAGAATGGTCGATTCAAAGGGTGAGCCGTGGCGCAACGGTAAACATTGTTGTTGTTGTGTGACCGAGAGGTCACGGGTTCAAGTCTTAGGAGCGACCTCTTGCAAAAAAAATTGGCAGGAGAAGGCTTGCCCCAAGTAGACCCTTGTGATGGGATCCCTCTCCGGACCCACCGAGGACAGGATAGGATACTTTTTGATTAATTTGGATAAATAATTTACTAGTTTCTATGTTCTTATATATTAAGCTAGTCTGTTTTTTGGAAATAATTGTCTAATCATTAAGTTTTTGTTTCTATGGATTCTTTAAAATTAATAGTCAAAATAGATTAAATTAAATTTGAAGTGACAACTCTTTATCCTATTTTATAAAAATAAAACATCTATGTTTTTATTTTGGAACATAGTCATAATTTATAGGGATAAGGTATCAAAATGGGCCTAAGGTTTTTGAGGAAGTACCAATTTAGGCTCAACTTTCAAAATAGTACCAACATATATAGGCTTAACGCTTACAACATAATATCAATTTAGACTTAACGTTTATAATATAGCATCAATTTAGGCCTCACGTACAAAATAGCACCAATATAGGCTTAACGTTTACAAAATAATACGAATTTAAACTTAACGTTTACAAAATATATACAATTTAAGCTAAACATCATAATTAAATTAATCATATTATATTCTTTCCCTATTAACTTTATATGTTATCATTTTATTTAGTTCTATATTTTTATTTATTATAATACAATTAATTAGTATTTTTGCCCATTAAGATCTTATATTTGTTTTTCATCAATGATTCAATTACTATTAAATTTCATTGCTCATGTAATATATGCAAGCTAAAAGTAATTGAATATCCACAATATTTCGAAATATTGTGGATATTATATTTAAGCTTTTGCTTGTCCTCAAACGAATTAAATCCGAAAACAAAGCTAGAAGACCAAGCACTCAAATAAATCAACAATGAGACATGATTCATTTCAAGTAACAATGTAGAAGATCATAATTTTGAGCCGTCCGAAACATGATAAACACCTTGAGTAACTAAACGATTTTTGAATTTATACTTTTGGCCATTAGTGAGACATTTTTCAAATAGTTGATACTTAATGAACTCCTTAAACACCTCACATAGGATTCACCCTTTACGCTCAAGTGTTCCGGGTAAGGTGTTTTCTCTCAATTTTCCAACACAAGTGATAACTATCGTGGGCTTGCACGGTCATCCAACCTCTACCACTATGTCTCCTTACTAGGATTTGATCAAAAGGACTTAATTGAGTTGTAATGAAGGGTTAAGGTTTGGTGTGATTATAATGGAAATGAGGCTTAAGAATCTTATTGAGTTTCTAAAATGTTAAGTCACTATTGAGTAGTTGAGAGCATTTATTTATTTATTTCTTTTCTTTTCTTCCCCTTTTTTTCTCAAAAATTTTGAATAAGCTTTTTTTTCGGAATGTGAGAATTGTATTCCTAGGGGGTAATGTGTGTGAGCTAAAGAATGTATATGTTTTTGTTTTGATGCTCTATTTTTTAGACTCATATTTATCTATTAGAAACTCATAGATTCCGTGATTTTTGGATAGAAAGTGATGGAATAGGGTTATATTGTGGTGACAAAAGAAGGGCAAGGCTCAAAATGGGGAACACGGGAAAATGATTTCGGGTAGGCTATTTGTTTATATGGTGGCGAAATGAAAGAAGGCCTTAATCATATCAAATTCCTAGTTCGGTGCGTGTGGTTTGGGTTAGTATTTGATGCAAGCCCTATAGTTAAAAACAAGCGTGGATCCCACATGAAAGAAAAATAATCGAGCTATTTAATGTGTTCGTGGCTCAAAGTATCTCACCATGGGTGCGTTTGTGTGCTACAAGTTCAAGTGTTTCAACTATGGGTAAATGTCTAAAAATGAGTATTTATTCAAAAACAGTTATTCAAGTTTTTATTCATGACCGGACGATTCAATTTTAGAATTTTAGAATTGTCAAATGAAGGTTTATCCTATCACAAGTTAATACTATTCAAGACTTGGTTTAAAGTTTGTTTCGGGAGCTAATTGATACTTTAGGACATTAATACTTGGGTTGGGGTTGTGTTGCCAAAACATTGAAAAAAAAACTAGAAACAATTACACGCCTCCATTCCCTATCTTTTACCCCTCCAAGTGATCGATCCCACAGAGATTCTAGACAAGCATTAGCTATCTACGGGTTCTTGAAGTCTAAATGATTAATTTGAAAAGGTTGGTTTTGAATAGCGATAAAAACTTTTGTTGTTAAAAACTATGTTGTAAAACAATAGGGAGTCGGGTTCACTTTCTAAGTTTGAGTCAAATCAAAGCTATTGAAATAAAACACCTAAGAGAAATTCATGATTTTAAGTTTGTGATTTCTAAAAGAAACTTGGTGCTAAGACGTTAGATCACCTCGTTCTATTCCTTCACTCCTATTTACCTAACCGGGCCAATGGTTATTTAAATACGAGAATAAAGCCTTAAGTAAATGAGAAATTCTAACATTAAAATGTTGGAAACCACATCGACTTGCTATCGAGTCTAAAAATGTAGTTTTCCACTAATCTCTTGATACTATGGTGAGTAAAAAGTGATTGACCGAAATATGAGTTAAGTTTAATTTCCTAGTTCTTAAACACAACTTCTTTTCGGGTATTTTAACTAAATAGACTTCTAACTTTGCTCAAAACATTAGCAAGATTCCCCTCATCCCTAGTTGGGAAGAATTAGTGCTTGGTCATTGGGGGAAGTAATACTTGAATTGAAACAAAGTGAAACTTAGTGAAAGTAAGAGATGGAACACAAAAGATGAAGAAATTCTTACTCAAAACTCAAAATCAACTTACAAACTTGAATGGAAATAACTTAGAAACATGAATTTGAACTTAGAAACTACTTAAAACAAACTAAAACAAAGGAAAGACAATTGCCCAAAGCTTGGCTACAATGAATATTAAAAGTGTGTCAATTTTCTCATACATCTCATGTCTATTTATAAGCTAATCTTTGCTCAATTCAAGATGATAATCTCAATTTGATGATTGGTAGCCTCCAAAGTACTGAATTAGTGCATTAAATGTCCTTGAGAAGTCAAATTGAGGAAGAGTATGGGCTTGCATAGAAAGGAGGAGCCGCCAATTGCAACTTGCTGAAATTCTCAAGGGAGGTCTCATCAAGACCTGTGCCTGATGGCTGCGGATTCTGTGAATTTTCCTAGGTCTCGGCGAGACCTAGGGAGGTCTCGCCGAGACCTCTCTCTGATCTAATTAGGTCTGGCCGAGACCTATACAGGTCTGGCCGAGACCTATATAGGTCTCGCCGAGACCTATGTAAAAATACCTAAAAACTGTTTTGCTCGTCATTTCTTCGTCCCTTCTCAGAATGCGTCCCTGTTTTGTCCTGTAGCTCACTAGAATAATTGTCAATCTTGTGGGGTGTGTGAGAGTGTGGAAAAAATGCTAGAAAAACTCGTGAATTAAATTAAAAACACCTGATAGTGTGTGAAAATGTGAAATGAAGTGAAATTTTACAAAATTAACACTAAAGCATTAAAATTGCATTAAAAATGAACGAAAATATGACTCAAAATCATAGTGAAAATAGATAGCAACAACATCCCCAAACTTTAAGCTTTTGCTTGTCCTCAAGCAAATTAAATCCGAAAACAAAGCTAGAAGACCAAGCACTCAAATAAATCAACAATGAGACATGATTCATTTCAAGTAACAATATAGAAGATCATAATTTCGAGTCGTCCGAAAGATGATAAACACCTTGAGTAATTAAACGATTTTTGAATTTATACTTTTGGCCATTAGTGAGACATTTTTCAAATAGTTGATACTTAATGAACTCGTTAAACACCTCACATAGGATTCACTCTTTACGCTCAAGTGTTCAGAGTAAGGTGTTTTCTCTCAATTTTCCAACACAAGTGATAACTATCGTGGCTTTGCACGGTCATCCAACCTCTACCACTATGCCTCCTTACTAGGATTTGATCTAAATGGCTTAATTGGGTTGTAATTAAGGGTTAAGGTTGGGTGTGATTATGATGGAAATGAGGCTTCAGAATCTTATTGAGTTTCTAAAACGTTAAGTCACTATTGGGTAGTTGAGAGCATTTATTTATTTCTTTCTTTTCTTTTCTTCCCCCTTTTTCTCAAAAATTTTGAATAAGCTTTTTTTTCGGAATGTGAGAATTGTATTCCTAGGGGGTAATGTGTGTGAGCCAAAGAATGTATATGTTTTTGCTTTGATGCTCTCTTTTTTAGACTCATATTTATCTATTAGAAACTCATAGATTCCGGGATTTTTGGATAGAAAGTGATGGAATAGGGTTATATTGTGGTGGCAAAAGAAGGGCAAAGCTCAAAATGGTGAACAAGGGAAAATGATTTCGGGTAGGCTATTGGTTTATGTGGTGGCGAAATGAAAAAAGGCCTTAATCATATCAAATTCCTAGTTCGATGTGTGTGGTTTCGGTTAGTATTTGATGCAAGCCCTATAGTTAAAAACAAGTGTGGATCCCACATCAAAGAAAAATAATCGAGCTATTTAATGTGCTCATGCACTATGCCAAAACCCTCTTCATACGACGTTTAAAAACCGTCTTCCCGCGAGATATAAATCTGTCACGGGACTCGATGCCTTCTATTGCACCTTCAGACGATGGTCAGGTTCTATCATGTTTCATCATCACACATGACATTAGCCTATTTTTTCACTGTCATCTTACCATTGTTACGATGCAGCTTATTTATTACTGTGGTCACCTTTAATGTCATCACATGACATTCTAACAATTAAAACCATCAGGTTAGCGTGTGAGAAATTGGCATATTTAATTTGAGATGATAGTTCGTATAATAATTTCTGCCGTTATAGCCTGTTTAGATGGCACATGTCTTAATCAATCATGTCAAAGGATTTTTTTCATATGACAGAAACATTTATTTTAATGTCTTTTTATTGTTGTTTAGATGACATTTTTAAAAATTAAAATGTCACTTTATGCCTTCTTCGTTTATATTTCTGGTTTTTATACCTGAATACAGAAACATTCTAAAATATGAAGATGAAATTATGTATATCAATGGTTTTAATTTTATTAGAGACCAATACTCATAATATGTTTACATTTGTGCATATAACGTCAATCCATATCTTGAATAACCAATAAATTTCTGAATTTAAACACAAAAAAATAACCAATCTTCCATAAGTCAATCCATATCTTGGAGTAATAATTAGGCCTATAATCCCAAAGGTCTTGGTATCTGCAAAAGCCAAGCAAGTCATTAATATTACACACATCCCTAAACTCAGTTGTAATTACGTGACGCTTCCCCTTTCACGGCCTTTCACTTACCACAATCATATCACTATAAATATATGCATCATAATTCAGAATCATACCTTCAACAACCAGAAAACTTACCAACAATGGATCCCCTTGTTGAAACTCCAAGAGACATAATTGCTGACTTGGATAAGTTGTACACGGAGAACCCAAAGTGGCTTCTGGCTATCAATGGTACGTATGTCAATCCATAGTTGTTATGTAACCCTTCCTGGTTTCTTCTGTGTATTTCTAATGATTCTTCTTGGATGATAACGTACAAGTCCTCTCAATGGTAACTTCTTCACATGGTCGATCAGGATAAAAGGCCCCCAATACACCCCATATGAAAGGGGTGTATTTGAAATTAGAATCAGCTACCCTCCAGATTTCCCAAACAGACCTGCAAGAGTAATATTAACTCAGATCAGTAAGATATAATGACCTACATGAAACATACACTAATAAATCTATCCTCTTATTCTCAGTTTTGCTTCTAGAATAGGATATATCATCCTAACGTGTCTCCTCAGGGGCTGATTCAACTTCCCTGTATCCTTAATAACCATCGCTTTTCCACTGCCACGGTATAATGCAACCATTTATCTATTTCATTTTATAAATATACAACATCATATTTTTGTTCTAATTATTTAATGCATTTTGTAGTGTATGTGGCATATATATGATCTACTTTTATAGCCCCACATTGAGGAGCCATATCCTGGGCAAGAAGCAGTTGCTGAGCAATATCGCCCGGATATGGACTGAGGAGTATGCAGAGTGGATATGAGGGTGTCCAAATCTCCTAAACTATATTGGCTAAGAGAAATGAGAACCGGAAGGCAATGTGAGCTCCAAATGTGGTTCTCATTCCAATTCCAAATTTCCTTTCTATAGTCAAAATACCCTTTATCTAATATAACATAAAGCTTTGTGCTCCTAAACTGACCCTTTTATAATGCTCCTTCCACTTGTACTCGTTGTACTCTGAACTTGGTAATGAGGGTTATGATGTTGTCACCATAAGGGACTCTGTTTGTATTAAATATGAAGGGTGTTCAAATCTCCTAAGCTATATTGGCTAAGTAAAAGGAGAATTGAAAGATAATGTGATATCCAAATGTGGTTCTCATTCAAATTCTAAATTTCCTTTCACTAGTCAAAACAACTAAGGAACTTTGGACTGTCAATTACAACCGAAAGGCAACACTCACCCCCGTTTTGTAATATAACGTAGAGCTTTGCTATTCAGTTTGTATGTATGTGCAAGTAGACTAAACTGACCCTTTTACAATGCTCCTTCCACTTGGGTTGTACTCGTGGTACTCTAAACTTGGTAATGAGGTTTATGATGCTGTCAAAATAAGGGACTCTGTTTGTGCTGAATGCATCATAAACCTATCACCATGTTTAATGTTGTTGTTACGATATCAAACCGAGTGGAAAGGAACATAGTAAGAGTATGGCCAATGAACATACATAACCCTTTATGTAGAGCTTGTTATTCAGTTCGTATGTATATGTATATTCTATCTAATCAAAATATATCTTATCATTTGCAAGCCATATAAGTACATGCAATTAGCTTAAATTTACCCTTTAATACATGCTTCATACATGCTTCATAAACGAATTGCATTCAGAATCCTTACTTATCATCATAGGTCATGTTCAAATAAAAATGATTCAGTTGAGTTCATAACATTTTCAGCTTTAAGAGTATGCCTAACATGCTATAACAAGTTGACAACTTATTTAAGTAGACATGTATATTCAAGTGAACATGCTATAACAAGTAGACAACTTATTCGTGCATGTCTATTCCTTACTTATTCAAGACAACTTATTCCTTACTTATCATCATAGGTCATGTCCAAATAAAAAAGAGTATGGTGATATCTTATCATTTGCAAGCCATATCAGTACATGCAATTAGCCTAAATTTACCCTTTAATACATGCTTCATACATGCTCAATGACCCTTTTATAATGTTCCTCTAATATTTGATGCATGATTAATAAGCTACATGCCCAAATGAACAATCGTACACATACTCATACAGAACCTCAAACATAAACATCAACAGAACATCAAACATAACCATGTTTCATACGCATACACATACTCAATCACTTCTAGCAGTATAACTCATAGGTGTAAGAGTAGTGCCAATCACAATGAACATTCAAAGCTTTAGAGTATGCCTAATCAGCCACATGCTCAATGACCCTTTTACAATGTTCCTCTAATACTGGATGCATGATTAATAAGCTACATGCCCAAATGAACAATCGTACACATACTCATACAGAACCTCAAACATAAACATCAACAGAACATCAAACATAAACATGTTTTATACACATACACATACACATACTCAATCACTTCTAGCAGTATAACTCATAGGTGTAAGAATAGTGCCAATCACAATTAGCATTCAAAGCTTTAGAGTATGCCTAATCAGCCACATTCTTAATGATCATTCATGCATAAACTCTATGAGTCCTAGCTTCCTAAACAGTTATATCTAACTAATCAGTTCATACCAATCATTTCATCATCACCCACAACATCATACAAATATGTAATCGTGCAGTTCAAACCCACATAACAATATATATACTAAATCAGGATAGTTTCCTAAATCAATGAGTTCTAGGTTCCAAAACAGTACATCAAACATACACAATCACTTCTAAAGGCATGACCAATCAGTTCAAACCAACATAACATTAATATATATTCAGTAAGTTAAAGAAATCTTCCCATATGCTAAAGACATGAACCGATTGACAATCTCTTCAGTTAGCCTTCCCATGTACTGAAGCATTCTTACTATCCTTGCAAATATTGTGTTCAAATAAAAAGGAATCAGATGAGTTCATACCATCTACTGTATCAGGCACTGTCTTGCCCTAGATTAAAAAAATATAAAGACCCAAGCTTTACAACAGTGAATCTAAATACAATAAAATCAGTGTAGCTAAGCGAGAGATCTAAACCTTTCAACGATAGGTCTGAAAATCACAAGATCCTTATACCAGCTGCTGAAATCGACATACACAAAAGTAAATCGGATGAGAAAAAGATAGAGTAAGGAACAATGATACTCTAATACATCTAGGAATGAAGAGAATATGGCTTACCAGTACCGTGTTTTGAGCTCACCCAGTGATTGCATGTTCAAATCAACCATGGAGATAAAAAGAGATGAGATGGATGAGAGGGATGAAGCTCTTGCGTAACCCAAACTAGGGTTTGGGATTGAGAGAGGGTTTATATATCAGCTAAAATTTCAGTCAAATGATATAGAGCGCCTAAATTTTGGTATGGCCGCGTAAGTGAAATTTCATTTGCCGCTTTTTTGTTTTCGGCATACAATGACATTCATTTATTAGAAGTGTCATCTGTTGAGCGCATCAAATTTAACGAAAACGCCCGTTTTCTTTGGATGACAGGATTTTTTGTAATCGTAATGTCATCTGACAATCGAGCGCATTTTTTATTTCGCCTTCAGATGACATACAGTTAAAATACAGTCATGAAAAATATTCAGACGACACAAAAACAAATGTCTATCATGTATCTTGTGTCGTGTGAAAGGGAAAATGACATAGTGGTGGCCCAAAGTATATCTCCATGGGTGCGTTCGTGTGCTACAAGTTCAACTGTTTCAACTATGGGTAAATGTCTAAAAATGAGTATTTATTCAAAAAGAGTTATTCAAGTTTTTATTCATGACCCGACGATTCAATTTTAGAATTTTAGAATTGTCAAATGAATGTTTATCCTATCACAAGTTAATTTTATTCAAGACTTGGTTTTAAAGTTTGTTTCGGGAGCTAATTGATACTTTAGGACATTAATACTTGGGTTGGGATTGTGTTGCCAAAACATTGAAAAAAAACTAAAAACAATTACACGCCTCCATTTCCTATCTTTTACCCCTCCAAGTAATATAGTATACTTACGTATAAATATCGATCCCACAGAGATTCTGGACAAGCATTAACTATCTACGGGTTGTTGAAGTCTAAACGATTAATTTGAAAAGGTTGGTTTTGAATAGCGATAAAAACTTTTGTTGTTAAAAACTATGTTGTAAAACACTAGGGAGTCTGGTTCACTTTCTAAGTTTGAGACAAATCAAAGCTATTGAAATAAAACACCGAAGAGAAATTCGTGATTTTAAGATGGTGATTTCTAAAAGAAACTTGGTGGTAAGACCTTAGATCACCTCGTTCTATTCCTTCCCTCCTATTTACATAACTGGGACAATGGTTACTTAAATACGACAAGAAAGTCTTAAGTAGATGAGAAATCCTAACATTAAAGTGTTAAAAACCATATCGACTTGCTATCGAGTCTAAAAACGTAGTTTTCCACCAATCTCTTAATACTATGGTGAGTAAAAAGCGATTGACCAAAATATGAGTTAAGCTTACGTTCCTAGTTCTTAAACACGACTTCTTTTTGGGTATTTTAACTAAATAGACTTCTAAATTTGACTCAAAACATTAGCAAGATTTCCCTCATCCCTAGTTGGCAAGAATTAGTGCTTGGTCATTGTGGAAGTAATACTTTAAATGAATCGAAACAAAGTGAAACTTAGTGAAAGTAAGAGCTGGAACACAAAAGATGAAGAAATTCTTACTCAAAACTCAAAATCAACTTACAAACTTGAATGGAAATAACTTAGAAACATGAATTTGAACTTAGAAACTACTTAAAACAAACTAAAACAAAGAAAAGACAATTGCCCAAAGCTTGGCTACAATGAATATGAAAAGTATGTCGATTTCCTCATACATCTCATGTCTATTTATAGGCTAATCTTTGCTCAATTCAAGATGATAATCTAAATTTGATGATTGGTAGCCTCCAAAGTACAGAATTGGTGCATTAAATGTCCTTGAGAAGTCAAATTGAGGAAGAGTATGGGCTTGCATAGAGAGGAGGAGCCGCCAATTGCAACTTGCTGAAATTCTCAGGTGTCACCGAGACCTAGGGAGGTCTCGCCGAGACTTGTGCCTGATGGCTACGGATTATGTGAATTTAGCTAGGTCTTGCTGAGACCTAGGGAGCTCTCACGGAGACCTCTCTCTGATCTAATTAGGTCTCGCCAAAAACTATGGATTATGGAAAAATACCCAAAAACTGTTTTGCTCGTCATTTCTTCGTCCCTTCTCAGAATGCGTCCCCGTTTTGTCCTGTAGCTCACTATAACAATTGTAAATCTTGTGGGGTGTGTGAGAGTGTGGAAAAAATTCTAGAAAAACTCGTGAATTAAATTAAAAACACGTGATAATGTGTGAAAATGTGAAATGAAGTGAAATTTTACAAAATTAACACTAAAGCATTAAAGTTGCATACAAAATGAACGAAGATATGACTCAAAATCATAGTGAAAATAGATAGCAACAAGAACTAATATCAAGTAATGCATAGTGATCAATGAAGTTAATGAATTCCCGACTAGAGCTAAGTGATGGAGGAGAACCAGTCTTCTCATGAGAACCTGTTACTGCATTGAAATCCCAAAAAATGAGCCAATTTTCACTCACACTATCCTTTAGATTACAGAGCTCTGACCATAGATATCATTGATTAGAGGCAGTATTATGGGGATAAACAAAAGAAAGATGATGAAACTTGCCCCTAGAGTCGTACTTCACAGTCACCTGCTGATCAAAGGAGGAGAAAACAGAGACCGTTGAGTAGTCTTTGGTAATTACCCACAGTGTAGGCGTAGGCTTATTATTCCAGGCAGTAATAGACATACCAATTGAATGCCAAAAGGTATCAAAAATAGAGTCAAGATGAACAAGCGGCTCTACATTGCAGAGTATGTCAGGACGGTGCTGAAGACAGAGTAACTTCAAAGCACGCTATGAGCGGGCATTTGCAATGCCCCTATAATTCCAAAATAAAATAATCATTGGAAACGCTATGGAGGCTTGCTAGGCCTTTTCGCACGAGTCCCCGATGAGATAATGGAACTTTTATTCTTTTTTTGCAACATAGTCCAAGGTTCCTTATCCTAAACTTTCAAAACCAGAGACGAATATGTAACTTTATCTGATGACTCCGAAGGTAGAACAGAAGGGCTTTGCGAGTTTACCTGAAGAGGTGTGAGCTTTCCATCCAAGATTCTCCAGATCCTGGTCGAGTTGAGGAGAATGAATTCCATGTTCTGCATCATGTTCACCATTAGATGGACAATCCGCCTAGCGAGATGAAGAATGAGCCATGTCGTGTAGAACTCATTGCTTTCTGCTCTTCATAATTAACACTGGAAGGAAGGTTTTCCGCTTCGGCAGTTTGCACATTAGTTGGAGGTTTTACTGCTTCCGTTGTTTGCAGTTTCTTTTGGCAAACACGATTAGTGTTACCTGTACTGAATCTTGAACATGTTGTTTCCCTTCCCTTTGGATGAACTCTGCTTTGGGTTGCTCCTCATGGCCAGGATTACGTCTACAACTTCCTGCAGAATGACCAATAGAATGACAGATTAAACATAAGTCTGGGAGGCGTTCGTATTCCAAGAAGACCAACTACATCAAAGATTATGTATCCACATGCCATTTGTACTGAAGTAATGCCCCATCTCTCATTCAACCATATTTCGATCAAAACGAAGTGGAATTCCTACAACACTTGCAATACTAGCCATTATACGTCTATCCCAAAATTTCCAGGGAAGATTGTAGAATCTTACCCAAACTTGAGCCGAGAAGGATTCATAAGAGTCCAGATTGAAACCCAAGGACCAAAGAATGAGTCTCATAACCCCTGGTTTAAGGACGATTTCCCCTTGACTCCAAACAGTCTGTAAGGCTTCTGCTATTGGAAGAAGAATGTGATAAAAAAAAACCCTACCAAGTGAAATTACCTTCCAATCCATACAAAGGCCCCAAAGAGAATTGGGGTTACCTTTAAGAGCATGATGTTTCCAAGGGGATTCCCCTTTGGAGAGAGTAATGCACACAATTACAAAGTGTTTGCAAAAATCAAGCCGCTTATTGTAAATAGCCTGTTGAATTTTAATTTCCCTAAATCCACCCTCATCGGAGATTTGAGGTTGAACGGAGCCCGTAACGATGAAGAAGCCACCGCGACGGAGAGTGTCGCTGCATAGGATTTATGCCAAGAATTAGGGATTTGAGGTGCGACGGAAGTTGGACTAAGAATACCCAATAGAGGCTTCATAGGTTGCTTGCAGACAGAGTATTTGAGGAAGGCGGAGCGAGAGAACATTTGGAACCATAGAACAGTTTTACAAGTTTGATCTCGGTCTTGGATGAAACATTTCATTTAAATGTAGCTTTTATTTTTGAAATCCTTTCATGTGTCCACTTGTCAAGAAAATAATATTGTATTATGAGAGACAATAGATCACATCTTGAAAATATCTTATCTCCTTGAACCAAGTTCTATATATTTACTTGGTTGATCGTATGCTCAATCATTAGAAGGTCAGCCGGGAAGAAGCCTGCTCCAACAGCTGTGAGTTTCATTCTATCTCTTAATTTGGTAATAGTTTCCATTTAACTTTTTCTCCATGGTTAACCTATTTAATTATTATATTGTTATTTTTATCAGCCTGCAAACATAAAAGTTGGACCTAATAAATCTGGTGCCAATAAGAAGGATATGGTGGATATAGTGCTAAGCATCATGAAATTTTCGAAGTTGGTGAACCTTTGGCATTGTTTCTTATATTTGTTAAACTTCCAATCAAATCTTTATCGTCTTTTCTTTTTTGTTTTTCATTTAAAATAAGTTTGTTAAAGTCGAAGCATAAATGTAAATTTTTTCTCCTATGTTAATACAGTGCTAAAGTGGTACTTATAATATTTGACCTTATTCTTTTTGTTTAATTTTGAAATTGGAATGAAATTGGGAAAATAGGGCAAAGTCCAATCCAGATAAGTAGTTTTATCACATGGTTTTTTTTCTTCTTTTACACTTTATTGTTGGCTTAAAGCATTACTTGCCTTTCACCTATACAAAATTTTATCATTTGGCCTCTAATCTATTATTTGATTACATTTGGTCTATGGTTATCCCAATTGGTAAAATTTCACCCAATTTATATAAATAGTTAGCGGAATCATTATCTCATTCACAAGTAACAAATCATAAACTAAAATTCATCAAGTTCAAGTGTCAAAGCATCGTTATTTATCAATGAGATAACGATTCGATTAAGTTTTAATATAAATTGGGTGAAATTTTAACAATTGAAAAAGATCATGGGCTAAATATTACCAAATAATAAGTCAGGGGCCAAATGGTAAAATTTTGAATAGATCAAGGGTCAAACAGTACTTTAAACCTTTTATTCTTTGCTTGGTTTTGAATGTCCATAATTAACCACACAAAGTTCTAAATTCTTATAAGGCTTAATACATTAAAATCCCTCAATGTGTCTTGAAAATTTTATTGGCAGCCTAAATTTATAAGGTTTCTAGTTACGCAACTTGATTAAAATAATTTATTAGTCACCTAATTTTCTTAAAAGTGACATATTAGCTCTCTGAACTTGATTACAGTGATCTATTTTTCCTCTTACACTACAAGAAAAATCCTGGTTACTGACGGAATTTTCTGACGAAATGAAAACTGTCAGTAATGTTTGACGGAAGTCCGTCAAAATGTAATCCGTCAATAGTTCCGACGGATTATATTGACGGAATAGTCATTCCGTCAAAATATTATGGCGGGAACATTCCCGCCATTCTTCTGACATTTTATATTGACGGAAGTATATTTCCGTCAGACGTACTGACGGAAATATTTGATGGAATATATTCCGTCAAGAATTTCTGACGAATATACTGACGGAATTCTGTTAAAACAATTAATTTTCGAAAAATTAATTTATATTCTCACATTTTTAAACCAATAATCATACTATTCTAATTTGAATGCTTAATTTTATTTTGGTTATAGATAAATTTATAAAATTAATATTTCTATTTGAATTGCTTTTTTATTAGGGTAAGGTACCAAAATGACATACAAAAATAACATCAATTTAACTCTAATGTTTATGAATCTGTGTGAATTAAATCCTAACATCCCATCACTTTCGTCTCTGAGGTATTTAGACGAGACTATAATTACACTATTTTCATAAATGTTGTAGTTAAATTTGTGCTATTTTGTACGTGGTGGTCCAATTATATTTCCCTAATAACCTTGAGGTCATTTTAGTATCTTATCCCTTTTTTATTCTTAAGGTGTTTAATAACTTTTAGGGATAAGGTGCAAAAATACCCTCCAATATTTACAAGCAGGAATAATTTTTACCCTTAACGTCTAAAATGGTACAATTTTACCCCTAAGGTTAACAAGTTGGGTCAATTTCAAATATTATTATAAAACACATATATTTAATAATAGAGTTAGTGCTTCAACAAAAAGAATTGGAGATTAATATTTTTAAATTCGGTGAAATATTTGAATTTTTTTAACTCGTAAAAAATACAGTATATTTTTAGAAAAATTCACGTTTAATCATATTTTTGCGATCTGTTACTAATAGTGATAAAATAATTTGATGAATAATTTCTCCGATTGACCCACATGTGAGTGTAGATGACAAGATTCATGACCGAGAAGATAATTTGATGAATAATTTCTCAGATTGACCCAACTTATCAATGTTACGCGTAAAATTGCTTTTGGCTTATAACATTAAAGATAAAATTACACAATTTTAGACGTTAGGGGTAAAATTGCTCTTAGATGTAAACGTTAAGGATATTTTTGCACCTTATCCCTAACTTTTATTTATCGAAATTACCTTACACATAAAGAAAATATAGAAATCTTTTTTAGTTAATCTACACGTAAGAATGAATTAATTTATGAAAACTAATTTATCTATTACAACAACAACAAAGCCTTAGTCTCGAAATGATTCGGGGTCGGCTAACATGAACCATCATATAAAACCGTGAAATCAAGTCGTGTCAGCGACACAAATTCGCTCCCTCCACTCCGTCCTATCCACTACCATATTTTCCTCAATGCCTAGTAAACTCATATCACGCTCGATCACCCTCCTCTAAGTTTGCTTAGGTCTTCCCCTACCCCTCACCTCTACATCCCTTTGCCACTCTTCGGTTCTCCTAACCGGCGCATCAAGCGCTCTACGTCTCACATGGCCAAACCACCTTAGTTGGTTTTCTTTCATTTTATTCTCAATAGATGTGACCCCTATTTTTGTCCTAATTATTTCATTACTCACCCGATCCTTTCTCGTGTGACCACACATCCATCTCAACATACGCATCTCCGCCACCGACATCTTATGGATGTGACAGTGTTTCACTGCCCAACACTCCGTACCATATAACAATGCTGGTCAAATTGCCGTGCGGTAGAATTTTCCCTTCAATCTATTAGGCATGCCGAGGTCACAAAGGAAACCCGTAGCACTCTTCCGCTTCGACCAACCAGCTTTAATCATGTGCGCAACATCTCCATCTACTTCTCCATCCGTTTGGATAATAGATCCTAAATACCGGAAGCAATCCGAGGACTGAACAACTCTCCCATCTAGGGTGATTGTCCCTGCCTCGCTACTCCACAGTTAAATAGAACAACAACAACAACAAAGCCTTAGTCCCGAAATGATTCGGGATCGGCTAACATGAACCATCATATAAAACCGTGAAATCAAGTCGTGTCAACGACACAAATTCTCTCCCTCCACTCTGTCCTATCCACTACCATATTTTCCTCAATTCCGAGTAAAGTCATATCACTCTCGATCACCCTCCTCCAAGTTTGCTTAGGTCTTCCCCTACCCCTCACCACTACATCCCTTTGCCACTCTTCGGTTCTCCTAACCAGCGCATCAAGCGCTCTACGTCTCACATGGCCAAACCACCTTAGTCAGTTTTCTCTCATTTTATTCTCAATAGATGTGACCCCTACTTTTGTCCTAATTATTTCATTACTCACTCGATCCTTTCTCGTATGACCACACATCCATCTCAACATACGCATCTCCGCCACCGACATTTTATGGATGTGGTAGTGTTTCACTGCCCAACACTCCGTACCATATAACAATGCTGGTCTAATTGCCGTCCGATAGAATTTTCCCTTCAATCTATTAGGCATGTTGGGGTCACAAAGGAAACCAGTAGCACTCTTCCACTTCGACCAACCAGCTTTAATCCTATGAGCAACATCTCCATCTACTTCTCCATCCGTTTGGATAATAGATCCTAAATACCGGAAGCAATCCTATGAACAACTCTTCCATCTAGGGTGATTGTCTCTGCCTCCCTACTCCTATGGTCACTAAACTTACACTCCAAATATTCTGTCTTACTTCGGCTCAACTTAAAGCCTCTAGATTCTAGAGTTTATTTCCATAGTTCCAACTTCCTCTCCACTCATTCTTTCGTCTCATCAACCAACACAATATCATTTGCAAACAGCATGCACCATGATATACCATATTGGAGTGAACTTGTTAGTTCATCCATAACGATGGCAAAAAGAAATGGGCTTAATGCGGAACCTTGATGCACTCTAATCGTAATAGGGAACTCTTCAGTCTTCCCAACACTAATACGTACACTCATGCATGCTCCCTCATACATGTCTTTTATGATGTCAATATATTTCCGCGAAATGCCTTTCCTTATCAAGGCCAACCAAAGTACTTCCCTTGGTACCTTATCATATGCTTTCTCCAAGTCAATGAAAACCATATGCAAGTCTTTCTTCTTATTTCGATAGTGCTCCATTAATTGTCTCATTAGGTGGATGGCTTCCATAGTTGATCTTCCCGGTATAAAGCCAAACTGGTTTTTCGAGATCTTCACCGTCCTCCTTAGCCTTTGTTCAATCACTCACTCCCAAAGTTTCATATTATGACTCATTAATTTGATTCCCCCGATAGTTGGCACAATCTTGGACATCACCTTTATTCTTATACAAAGGGATTAAGATACTTTTCCTCAATTCTGATGGCATCTTATTGTTTCTCCAAATTTTGTTAAAGAACGTCGTCAACCATTCGATTCCTCTTTCTCCCAAACATCTCCAAATCTCAATAGGGATGCCATTCGGTCCTACTGCTTTCTTCAACTTCATCTTACTTAATTCCATTTTGACTTCACCCTTTTGAATTCTCCGCAGGCATTCATGATTTATCATATCGTGATGGATACTTATATCTCCAACATCTTGTCTGCGATCTCTATTAATTTATCTATTAATTAAATTAAATCAAACAAAAAAAATTAAAGTAATGCAAAATTGACCTAATTAATCTAAACACTAATTAATTTCCCTTAAAAAACTAAACACAACTTAAAAGGGTTAATTAAAAGAAAATTAAATGAAAAAAGATTTGAGGCAAAAAGGATCGAGCCCCTGTTAATCTTGAAAAAAGAGAGGACATGTTTGGACTTTTAAATCAAATAGGGGTTAAAGAGGTAATTTTCATAGCTTAGGTAAATTAGGGTTTGATCTTATTTAATCGAACGGATCTTATCAAACCCTAATCTTATCCCTTATAAATTCTTTTTTTCACTCTCTCTTCATCCTCTCGTTTGGCTTGCCGCTGTATGTGCTTCCTCTGCCTCTCTCTAGTGAAAACACAATTTTTCTCTTTGTTTGACCGATGATCAGTGTTTTTCTTCCATATGGTGACGGTTTCCTGTTTTGAGTCTTCGCCTCCTTTTGAGACTCCCTCCGGTAAGGCAAACTCACTTTTTTCATGTTTTTTCTTTTTCCTGTCTTCGATTTTTCTAATTTTGGCTTTGGTTTTTCCGGATTTCTCCAATAACTCTGGGTCAAGTTGCTTATGGGACTATTTGGGTTGCTTCTACGGATGCTTCTTCTTCAGCCTTTTTCTATTTCTGGGGATCATCTCTATTTCTCATTTCCAGGTGACTTCAATGTGAGATTCATACTCTTTTCTCTTGTTAAATTTTCCATTTTTCTTCTTCAATGGTTTGCTTGTGTTCCTCCCTTGTTTTTAAGCATTAATATTTGTTTCTTTTATACGTATGTGATTATAACTATCTTGATACGTGGTTGAGCTTGAAAGCTATAGAGTTTGTATTATGGTAAAGAAATGAAGCTTTTATTGTGAACTTTAACAGATTGATTTCAAATTTACACTCTTGTATCACTATACTAGATAATAACAGTTTAAAGTTTTTTGATTGGGTCGAGTAAGGTTATCTATGTTGATTGCTCACACACTTCATCTACTATTTTGTCTTTGCTTATTATATATCTACTTACATACACCTGGTTGAATTCTTTTCTAATAAAAAAGCACTTTTCTCTCTGATTTTATGTTGAATAAGATGTTTAAAATTGACCTGTCTCATATTTTATTCTAACAATCTAAGTGAACAAGCAGTGGAACCCTTTGTTTTCTGCTTTGTTTTATATTTTATAATTGGGAAATATTAACATAATTTAGAAGGCAACTTGAATGAGGATAGAACTCTTGTAAGTAGAAAGCATTAGTTTTCGCTGGAGTTCGGTTTTCCTTTGCATCACTAGGTGTTCGTGTCAGTTTCGTTTTCCTATCCATTTTCATTTTCATTTGAAAGATATTTTATGAAGGTTATGTTTTAAAAATAGTGTTTCCGGTGTCTGTTTCTAGTCGGTGAGAGATCCTGAACGTCTTTGCTCTAATATTTAGAACCATATCAGATATTTTAAAACTTCAAAAGATGCCCTTTTAAATTATGCTTTGATATAAGCAAGGTTGCAAAAAATTGATGCGGACATCCTAACTGGGATCACTGATCACGCGCGCTCTGGCGGATCCTCAGACATCAGACCCACGGAGGTTGTACCTAGGAGGGCGGATCCCCAGGACATACGAGCGGGGCGGATCTAGGAGTACATAAGGAGGCGTATCAACATCTACCCCTGGGCGGATCTCTAGGTTTGCTTCCTCCCGAAGTAATTCACCAACAACCCTGACAATCCGTACCTGTACCATTGCACTGATTGTCGGGGTGTATCACCTATTTTACCCTTTTGTGGATAGCCTTATTGAAACCCTAGTAGGGGTAGTCCTTGTCTTTTATTATCATTAGGGGGATGTATTTAAACCCCCATTTTGTAAGGATGATCCAACTTTTATCAATCAAATATTATTCTCTTTGAGAACCTAATGTTTATACCTTGTTATTGGGATTCACTCCTTCTAGTTTAGCTAGAGAAGAACCTCTTTGTTGGTTTACGATTAAAACCTCCATTTATCGCTTTCAATCTGTATCAGTTGGTATCAGAGCCGATCGTTTCCTGACCCGAAACTTCTTTTGGCAATGGTTCAACCCCGACAACCGCAAGATTCCATGGAAACCAGTGACCGGAGGTATGAGGAGCTGAGGGAGCACCTCGCGGAGCAGATCCAAGCTAGCCATGAGCGGCAGAGGCAAACCGACCAACGGTTCCTGGAGCTAGCCACCTCCCTAGAAAAATTCAAACTGGAGGTTCTGGCTCTAATCCGACCAACTGCGGGAGGATCAACCCAGAGAAAGGAATAATTCCCTGAACAACAGCTTCCACAAATGGGTCCTAGGGATCCCGAGGTAAGAAGACCCAACTTTGTCCTTGTGCATAATGCTGATAGTGATAGTGATGACTTTGAGGGTATCGGGGATGATGATACCGTTAGAGTTACGAGGGATGTTGGGCCTGTTGACAACCGATGTGTGGATGTTGCTAGAGTATACCCAGGTCTAGGAAACTTTGATAGAGATGACGCCTTTAAGCTAAAAATAGACTTACCATCTTTTGGAGGCGAACTGGATATAGAGGGATTCTTAGACTGGTTATCGGAAGTTGGACGTTTCTTTGAGTATGCTGGGATTCCTGATGAGAGGAAAGTGAGGCTGGTGGCGTATCGCTTGAAGGGTGGCGCATCAGTTTGGTGGGCTCAGATGAGGGAAGAAAGAAGAAGAGGGGGCAGAGATCCGATTAGATCTTGGCTACGGATGAAGGCGATGTTGAGGGAGCGGTTCCTACCGCCAGATTATGAGCAGTATATTTACAGCTCCTATAGGGGATGCTCTCAAGGGACCCGAAATGTCCATGAGTATACCTCCGAGTTCTTGAGGCTTTCGGCAAGGGCCAACTTGTCAGAAACTGAAAGCCAAAAGACCTCTAGGTATCTAGAAGGGTTGAGATACAACATCTAGGATCGTATTGGCACACAGATGGTGGTTCGGGTACAAGATGCCAGGAATTTAGCCCTCAAGGCTGAATCCCAACTAACCGGGAGATCCAGGAGATCCGCCACTACTGAGTATACGCCCGGAGGAAGAGATAACATGAAGCCTTATGACAAAGGCAAGAAGGTGGCGAGTGCCAGTGGGGCCAAGGTCAACAGTGTGGGAAGGGGATCTGTCGGAGATACTAGACCATACAAGGAAGCACCCATACCACCTAAGAGCAACAATCCGTACACGAGACCAGTGCCTTTTAAATGTTTTTGGTACAATGAGCCAGGCCATAGGTCCAACGAATGTCTTAGGAGGAAGAGCGCCAACATGGTGGAGAGGTATGAAGATGACTATGACGAAGGGGATGAAGTATTTTGTGAACCCTTAGGAGAAAATGATGATGAGGCAGATGAAGAGAGATACGCCATTCATGTGGTACGACGTTTGTTAGTCTCTAGCCGGATAGAGGGAGATCAGAGGCACCGACTATTCAGGACCCGCTGTCTTGTGAAAGGTGGGCGATGCAATGTGATAATAGATAGTGGGAGCCAAGAGAACATTGTGAGTAGCAACGCCATTCAGAAATTCGGGTTGTTGGCGGAGGCGCATCCTGACCCCTATATGGTGGGATGGATAAAAAACGTGGGTGAACTTAGGGTGACCTAGAGATGCAGGGTACCTATTGTGATTGGTGATTATAGTGATGAAGTCTGTTGTGATGTGGTCGATATGGATGCCTGCCACCTATTGTTGGGCCGACCCTGGCAGTTTGATAACGACGCCATCCACGCAGGAAGAGAGAACACTTATAGATTTGTGAAGAATGGGGTGAAGTTCATACTTACGCCAATGATGAGAGAGCCAAAGGCCGACGAGAAGTCTACCTTGATAGTCTGTCCCACGCACAAATCATTTGTCAGTGAATGTGAAGAGAGCCAGATGGTGTATGTGGTAATGGTTAAGGCGAATCACAAAGCCTTCCCAGTGAATGAAGTGACCCGCCTACTTAGCGAGTATCCGGATCTTTTCCCTGAGGAATTTCCAAGTGGGTTACCACCTTTGAGGGACATCCAACATCATATCGACCTTGTGCCCGGGGCTAGTTTACCAAGCCTCCCCCATTATCGAATGAGTCCAAAGGAAAATGACATCATGAGGCTGAAAGTGGAAGAGCTCATTGAGATGGGATACGTTAGAGAAAGTATGAGTCCATACGCCGTCCCAGCCCTACTTACGCCCAAGAAGGATGGATCTTGGCGGATGTGTGTGGACAGCAGGGCTATCAACAAGATCACTATCAAGTATAAGTTTCCTATTCCAAGGCTGGATGATATGCTAGACCAACTTGGCGGATCACGAGTTTTCTCCAAGATTGATCTCAGGAGCGGTTATCATCAGATACTAATCCGATCTGGGGATGAGTGGAAGACCGCCTTCAAGACCAGAGATGGATTGTATGAGTGGTTAGTTATGCCATTTGGGATGACTAACGCCCCCAGTACTTTCATGAGGCTAATGAATCAGGTGCTTCGCCCGGTGATTGGAAAATTTGTAGTTGTGTATTTTGATGACATCCTGATTCATAGCGAGACCTTGGGAAAGCATATGGAGCATTTACAGATAGTGTTTACCAGTTATACGCCAACACTAAGAAGTGTGATTTCGTCATGGAAAGCCTGGTTTTCCTTGGGTTCATGGTTAGTGGCGATGGGGTCCAAGTTGATGGGGAGAAGGTAAAAGCCATCCGAGAATGGCCTACTCCGAGTAACGTGGGGGATATCAAGAGTTTTCATGGGCTAGCAACATTTTATCACCGATTCATCAAGAACTTCAGTTCCATAGTGGCCCCGTTGACGGAGTGCTTGAAGAAAGGAAAGGGATTCGCGTGGGCGGATGCCCAAGAGGAGAGCTTCACCCTGATCAAGGAAAAGTTGAGTACAACGCCCGTGCTGGCGTATCCCAATTTTGACAAACTATTCGAAGTTGAATGCGATGCTAGTGGAGTTAGGATTGGTGGAGTCTTGATGCAAGAAAAGAGACCCATTGCATATTTCAGTGAGAAGCTCTGCGAAGCACGGCAAAAGTGGGCAATGTATGATCAAGAATTTTATGCTGTAGTAAGGGCGTTGAAAGTATGGGAACATTATTTGGTGGGAAAAGAATTCATCCTCTACACTGACCATCAAGCTCTCAAATACCTGGGAAGTCAGAAGCAACTTCGAAGCTCTATGCACGCCCGGTGGTCCGTCTTCATAGATAAGTTCCCCTATAAGCTTATCCATAAGGCTGGAAAATAGAACAAGGTGGCGGATGCCTTGAGTCGAAGGGTGTCACTAATAAAGACAGTAAACCTGGAAACCGATTGTTTTGAACACATCCGAGGAGAATACTTGGCGGATCCTGATTTTGGCAGTATCTGGGAAAAGTGTCAGCACCAGCATGGGGATGGGGCGTATCATCTGATGGATGAGTATCTCATGAGGGGCAACCAACTTTGCTTACCCTGCACTTCCATCCGCGAGAAGGTTGTTCGTGATCTACATGGCGGATCCCTGGGAGGGCATTTTGGGCGAGACAAGACATATGAAGTAGTGAGCTCCCGTTATTTCTGGCCCAAGATGAGGAGAGATGTTGCCTACTTAGTAGAACGGTGCTATATTTGCCAGACCGCTAAGGGACACACTACCAACACTGGCTTGCAGCTACCCTTGCCTGTACCAGAAACCATATAGGAGGATCTGTCCATGGATTTTGTCCCAAGGTTACCCAGAACTCAGAGAGGCATGGATTCCATCTTTGTCGTGGTTGATCGGTTTTCAAAGATGGCCCACTTCATACCATGTCGCAAGACTAATGATGCCTCGGCAACTGCTAAGCTATTCTTCAAAGAGATTGTCAGGCTACATGGCGTACCTAAGAGCATTGTCTCGGATCGTGATACGAAGTTCCTCAGTCACTTCTGGCGGACGTTGTGGGCTCTGTTTGATACGTCTCTGAAGTTTAGTAGCACCACCCACCCTCAAACAGACGGATAGACCGAAGTGGTCAATAGAACTTTGGGAAACCTACTGCGCAGAAAATGTAAGGATAAGCCCAGGATGTGGGATGTGGTTCTAGCCCAAGCTGAGTTCGCCTACAACGGCTCTGTACATTCGGGAACCGGGAGATCCCCATTTGAGGTGGTATACACGAAGACCCCGAATCACGTCCTTGATATAGCCCATCTTCCTAAAGGAAACGTGACTGCCAACCAACTGGCCAAGGATTATGTACAGATGCACCAAGAGGTGAGAGAGACTCTTGAGGAGAGAAATCAGAAATTAAAGGCTAAGGCGGATGAGCACCGCAGGGACCTACAGTTTGAAGTTGGGGATGAGGTTATGGTGTATTTGGGCAAAGAGAGACTCGCCAATGCCACAAGCAGCAAGCTTCGGCCTAGGAAATACGGGCCATATAAGGTCACCAAGAAGGTCAATGCCAATGCCTATCATATAGCATTGCCGAATTGGCTTGGTAAAATCTCACCGGCGTTCAACATCCGTGACCTTAGCCCGTGGAAGTCGGATGGTCCTTTGGAGTTCAACAAAGACAAATCAGTGCCGAGATCTTTTAAAGACGGAGAGAATGATGCGGACATCCTAGCTGGGATCACTGATCATGCGCGCTCTGGCGGATCCTGAGACATCAGACCCACGGAGGTTGTACCTAGGAGGGCGGATCCCCAGGACATACGAGCGGGGCGGATCTAGGAGTACACAAGGAGGCGTATCAACATCTACCCCTGGGCGGATCTCTACGTTTGCTTCCTCCCGAAGTAATTCACCAACAACCCTGACAATCCGTACATGTACCATTGTACTGATTGTCGGGGCGTATCACCTATTTTACCCTTTTGTGGATAGCCTTATTGAAACCCTAGTAGGGGTAGTCCTTGTCTTTTATTATCATTAGGGGGATGTATTTAAACCCCCATTTTGTAAGGATGATCCAACTTTTATCAATCAAATATTATTCTCTTTGAGAACCTAAGGTTTATACCTTGTTATTGGGATTCACTCCTTCTAGTTTAGCTAGAGAAGAACCTCTTTGTTGGTTTACGATTAAAACCTCCATTTATCGCTTTCAATCTGTATCAAAAATGCTAGACCTTAGTCGGGTGGACAGGCCCCTAACGGGGATTCGTCAGGGTTTAATAGGATTTCTAAATTTCTCTCCCATTTTTAGTACTTGAAGTAACATGAATTATATGATTTTCTTTATATAAAGGTTAATGAAGTATTTCTTATGGCATTCTAGGCAATAATTAATCATATTCTTACCTTTTATGTTAATTTGTCAGGGAACTCTTGTGTGTTCTATTTTTTCTACTGGTCCTTTTAATAGGAAATATGGAAATGATATATGCCAACTTCCTAATTAGTCTGTAATGAAAAGGTTCTTGATTCATATTGATATATGAGAAATGGTCTATATTATTTTTGGAAATCATCAATGATAATATGGTGGATCTCTAGGTACTAGAGTTTATCACTAACTAATCAATAGTAGTAACCCTATGTGTAATGAAATTTATGGACAAGGTTAATCATTTTCTTTTTCTCTATTGCTCTTTCTGTACAGGAGAGACTACTCTAATTCAAAGTGGCTTCAAAGTCTCATCGATTAGAATTCAGTATGGGTTCACTTGCCGATACCTTGTCCACCTGCTCTTTGACACAGTTTGTGGAGTGAGTCAGGAACCATTCCACTTTGAATACATGGTATATTGCTTTCCATTTGTGTAATTGATGGGAATGATTATTATATTTAAATGAATGGAGTTGATAATTTCAAGTTGATTGCCTTGAAATAGAAGCTCTGCATTGTATAATCAGTACCGATATTTATTTATTTTTTGCCAATTTTTGTGGTCTCTTGTTCTGTTTTTGCTTCTTAGGAAAGTGAGACTTGTCACCTTACTCCAAATCTTTGTGAAGTGTCTTTCTTCCTCCCTAGTTGGAAGAGTAATATGATTTTTGCTCATGCTAGTTGCTTAACCAATCTAAATAATATGTATCATCCCTATAATAATATTGTAATTTTCCTTTTTGTATTAATGATTCAAATATTGTTACTACTACTACTTACTAGAAGATAGCCTTCATAGAAAGCTCACTTTCACATAATATAATTATATTTGAGCAAATAGTGCAGTTTAGCTCCTGTCAATTAGTTTGTTGTGCTTTTTTTTTAGTATTTATTTATTAGCTCTCTTCAATCCAAATAAAATATTAATGTAAGAAATAATATTTACTTTTCATGAATTTCAATTATAAATCAATTATTAATTATAAAAAAATTAATTTTAATCATATTTACGGAATAAAATACCGTTAAACATTTTGTCAGTAACTTTGACGGTTTTAACGTCAATAAAAACGTCAAAATGTTTTGACGGAAATAGTTGGTCAAGGAAAACGTCAAAGCGTTTGACGGAAATTCCGTCAGCATCCGTCAATAAATTTCGTCCATATTCCGTCAAAAACATTTACTGATGAGTGTTTTATCCACGTTTTTCAGTTCGTCAAAGTTCCGTCAGTAAATCTATTTACTGACGGAATTTAGGTGTTTACTGAGGGAAATTTCCGTCAGTAAACAGGTATTTTCTAGTAGTGTTACAATTAGTCTGAATATGAAAAAAAATTCAAAATTTGAAAAATGAAGACTTAATTCGTGATTCTACGTCTTTAAGATAAATTACCTTTCTGTTTTCTACATCTTTATGGCGTTTTTTTTATAGATTTAGGAACTTAATCATGACACCCTAATCATGTTCGAGAGTCTAATGATACACCATATCTATACTATCTATACTATGTATATAATAGCGAAAACAAAGAGAATTTGTAAGATGTGTTTTAGAGACATTGTCGCTTAGTTGGCATCGTAGGAGAGAATATACAAGTTTAAACTATCCATATTAATAGTAATTAAATTTCATAACTATTCTATTAATGTCATAAATACTATTTCAGTTTTATCATTAGAGTAAATTCATTAATTACACCACCTATACAAATTCATTCAAACAACTTCATCAATTCAAAACCTTGAATTATAAATAGCATCTCATGTTTCGTATGAAAATTGATGTATCTATCATCTGAATCTTTCAGAACTATTGTTAGAACTATTGTTTCATTATTAATTACTAATTCACCTTTGTGTTACTCTTCATTCTCTAACGCTGTCGTTTCTTCATCGTTTGATGACGTTTTTATGACTTTAGGGAATTCCGGTTAACAGATGCAATTGGCTTATTTTATGTTCCTAATCAATCTACTTATTTTTCAAAATGTTATGGTAAGGTACCGGTATGATGATTACATGCAAAATAAGACGAAAAAATGGTATATTTCCAGCCCACAGTGGTGGTAATGGAAGTCGTGGAGGAGGATAACACACATTTATTAGGTTTAATGCTATTTATTAAAGTTAATAAAGGGAATTTGAATGGATCCTTATATTTTTTTTTTGTCGTTATATAAATTTTTTTCGTTGGAAATTTTGTAAGTTATTTTATTATATTTATTAAATATAAATATAATTTTTTTCGTAATATTAGTTCTAATACACCACGAACAGACTGAGCAATTGTCTAGCTCTTTTAAGATACTAACAACAACAACAACAACAACAAAGCCTTAGTCCCGAAATGATTCGGGGTTGGCTAACATGAACCATCATATAAAACCGTGAAATCAAGTCGTGTCAGCGACACAAATTCGCTCTCTCCACTCTGTCCTATCCACTACCATATTTTTCTCAATTCATAGTAAACTCATATCACTCTCGATCACCCTCCTCCAAGTTTTCTTAGGTCTTCCCCTACCCCTCACCACTACATTCCTTTGCCCCTCTTCAGTCCTCCTAACCGGTGCATCAAGCGCTCTACGTCTCACATGGCCAAACCGCCTTAGTTGGTTTTCTCCCATTTTATTCTTAATAGATGTAACCCCTACTTTTGTCCTAATTATTTCATTACTCACCCGATCCTTTCTCGTATGACCACACATCCATCTCAACATACGCATCTCCGCCACCGATATCTTATGGATGTGATAGTGTTTCACTGCCCAACACTCCGTACCATGTAACAATGCTGGTCTGATTGCCATGCGGTAGAATTTTCCCTTCAATCTATTAGGCATGTCGGGGTCACAAAAGAAACCTATAGCACTCTTCCACTTCGACCACCCAGATTTAATCCTATGAGCAACATCATCATCTACTTCTCCATCCGTTTGGATAATAGATCCTAAATACCGGAAGCAATCCTAGACCTGAACAACTCTCCCATCTAGTGTGATTGCCCCTAACCTCTTCATCTCACCTACAATAGCTTGTTGCCATTCTTTAGAATCAACATCGTTAACGTTGTCCTTTTTAGGTTCGTTAGACATGACAAAATATATAAAGAATGAAAGAAAAGTGAAATCTAGTCTAAAGCAAGAAAAGAAGAAAAAGAAAGTAAAAGAAGTACCTCACAACCGGTTCAATCACTCTTTTATATTATCTTGATAGATCACAAGGATTATCTCGGGTAATATAAATGCCAATGAAGCAAAAGAATGACAAAATAAAGTAGAGCAGAAACTAGAAGCAAAGAAGACTAATATTGTAACGATAACCAAAGTTTAGCACACTAAGAATAGAATAAAAGACGATTTTCGAAGAAGAGACAAATGTTTGAAAGAAATTTTAAGAATGTGTGTTTAGCATGCAAATTCTAGAAAACTTGTAACTTTAGTACAAACAATGAGCCGATTTTTTTTTTTTTTTTCCTTTTTTTTCCTCTTTTTTTTTCCTTTTTTTTCCTTTTTTTTTTCTTTTTTTTTCCCTTTTTTTTTTAAACTAGATTGGAATTGATTAACAAATTAAACTTGCACTAATGATTTAGCATGCAAAAAAAAATTGAAGAAATTCACACACATAAATGGGTTTGGCTAGTAAGAATAGAATCCAAAAATAATCAGTTCGCTACAACTAAGAACCTAAATAACTAGATGCAAAGATATGAGGAACTCGATCAATAATTAAAGACTCTAGATTGGGGTAATTTTTTTTTTTTTTTTAATTTCGACAAACAAAACAAAAACAACAAATTCCTTAAGAGCCAAAGCTCTGATACCAATTGATGTGATATTGGTTATGAAAAAGAGATAATAACCAAATCAACAAGTTTTCCCGATCTATCTTAAGGAATTAATAGAATCAAATAACAAACATAAATTGGTGATAACAAACCAATCCCAAAGAATTAAAGACAATGAAAGGAGATCTGACCTTACACCTTCGAATAATTAAATTGGAACCTGAGTGTTTGGCGATTCACAAGTACCTTACCAAAATACTTGTTCACGATCAAGATACTATTGCAAGAATGATGACCCGGTCTCTCAAGCTCACAATAAAGAATTCAATCCCGGATTGAAAATAATTCCCAAAGGAAAAGAAGAACTTTTGTTCATAAAAATATTGATTTCTGATTGATGAAAATAATGAAGAATACAAGCCTTTATATAGGCTACAAAATAAACCTAAACCTAAACTAAAAAGGAAGTTGAATCCTAGTGCACCAAGGTAAAAGAAATCCTAATTAGACAAGGAAAAACATTAAATTCGTTTTTGTCCTTTAGAGCCCAATTTCAGCCCACTAATTAACATTATTTGGGCCTTTTAATTAGCTAGAAATAAGCCCAATCAAACCTATAAGGTTATAGCATTAATTTTAATGAGTCCCAATGGGTTTTGCACATGCCAAACACATGCAAGTCCAAAGCTTCTCTTAAAATATGATCAACCTTTTTACATATCACTATTATGGGCTTGGGCTTGGATACAACACAAAAACACACCATCTTTAATGACTTCGCTAGAATTCATTCCTTGTTTAAAGAAGCTCAAGATGAGTCCATTAAGCATTTGTTGGTCTTTCTTTGCACGATTCTTCGTCATAGGTCCAATTGACAGCTCCAATGGATCCCTCATGCTTCTACTAGGCTCCTTAACTCCAAGCTCCTTTGTTCCATGCTCTTGTGCTTTTGATATCACATCATTCCCTCTCTCTTGAAAAGGATTTGTCCTCAAATCTTCATCTCCTACGTCAAACAAAGATAAATCAGCCACATTAAAAGTTGCATGCACACTATACTCACCTGGCAAGTCGAGCTTGTAGGCATTATCCCCAATTCGTGCGACTACTTGAAATGGACCATCGCCTCTAGGATGTAGCTTTGATTTTCTCTGAGCGGGGAACCTTTCCTTGCGCATATGCAACCACACCCAATCACCGGGTTCAAATAGAACACATTGTCGACCCTTGTTAGCTTGCTTTGCATAATGCTCATTCTTCTTCTCCAGTTGTTGTTTCACTTGTTCATGTAACTTAAGCACCATTTCTGCCTTTTTCTTTCCATCTAAACTTTTCCTTTCATCAACAGGCAAAGGGATCAAGTCTAATGGTGTCAAAGGATTAAAACCATAAACAATTTCAAATGGTGAGAAGTTAGTAGATGAATGTATAGCCCTATTATAAGCGAACTCAATAAATGGTAGGCATTCTTCCCATGACTTAAGATTCTTTTGAATAACTGCCCTAAGAAGTTGTCCTAAAGTTCTATTTACTACTTCGGTTTGACCATCAGTTTGAGGGTGACAAGAAGTAGAAAACAACAGTTTAGTCCCCAATTTATTCCACAAAGTCTTCCAAAAATAGCTTAAAAACTTAGGATCTCTATCACTAACTATACTCTTTGGCATCCCATGCAGACGAACAACCTCTCTAAAGAACAAGTTAGCAATATTAATAGCATCATCAGTTTTATGGCATGGTATGAAATGTGCCATCTTAGAAAAGCGATCTACAACCACAAATATGGAATCATTACCTCTCTTAGACCTAGGTAAAGCCATCACAAAATCCATGGATATAGCAGTCCAAGGTTCATTCGGCACAGGTAATGGAGTGTATAAACCATGAGGCATAACTCTAGACTTAGCTTTCTTACAATTAATACAACTAGCACATATTCTTTCCACATCACGTTTCATATGAGGCCAAAAGAAATGTTCAGAAATCATGTCCAAAGTCTTAGCAACCCCAAAATGCCCCATCAAGCCTCCACCGTGGGCTTCCCTCACAAGAAATTCTCTATGTGAACATTTAGGCATGCATAATCGATTATCTCTAAATAAGTAGCCCTCATGTCTATAAAATTTTCCAAAAGCAGTAAGTTCACAAGCTTTATAAATAGATGCAAAGTCTAGATCATCAACATATAATTCTTTGATATACTCAAATCCTAAACACTTAGCATGCATCACATTCAATAAGCTAACTCTCCTACTTAATGCATCAGCAACTACGTTTTCCTTCCCTTGCTTATACTTAATCACATAAGGAAACGTCTCTATAAATTCCACCCACTTGGCATGTCTTCGGTTCAATTTTTGTTGACCCTTAAGATGTTTCAAGGATTCATGATCGGTGTGGATCACAAACTCTTTAGGCCATAAATAATGTTGCCACATTTGCAAAGCCCTAACTAATGCATAGAGTTCTTTATCATAAGTGGGATAGTTTAAGGTTGCACCACTAAGTTTTTCACTAAAGAAGGCTATAGGTCGACCCTCTTGCATTAAAACAGCACCAATCCCTACTCCCGACGCATCACACTCAATTTCAAACGATTTATCAAAGTTTGGAAGTGCTAAAACGGGGGCAGAAGTTAGTCTTGCCTTAAGCATCTCAAAAGCATCCTCTTGTGCTTTGCCCCACTTAAAGCCAACATTCTTTTTTATTACCTCGGTTAGTGGTGCGGCAATGGTACTGAAGTTCTTCACAAACCTCCTATAGAAACTCGTCAAGCCATGAAAGCTCCTCACCTCGGTAACTGAATTTGGCGTTGGCCACTCTTGAATGGCTTTCACCTTTTCAATATCAACAGAAACTCCTTGTGCTGAAACAATAAAACCCAAAAACACAACTTTCTCCATGCAAAATGAGCACTTAGAAAGGTTAGCGTATAATTTCTGTTCTCTCAAAACATCTAATACAACCTTAATATGTTCTATGTGTTCTGCCTCAGATTTAGAATAGATAAGAATGTCATCAAAATAAACAACAACAAATTTACCTATAAACTCTCTCAAAACATGATTCATTAATCTCATGAAAGTACTAGGTGCATTTGTTAAACCGAAAGGCATAACTAACCACTCATATAAACCATGCTTAGTCTTAAAAGCCGTTTTCCATTCATCTCCTAATGACATGCGAATCTGATGGTACCCACTCTTAAGATCTATTTTAGTGAAAATAACAGCCCCATTTAATTCATCCAACATATCATCTAACCTAGGGATAGGATGACGATACTTTACCGTGATTTTATTGACGGCTCTACAATCGATGCACATCCGCCAAGTTCCATCTTTCTTTGGTACTAGGATGACTGGTACAGCACACGGACTCATAGATTCACGAATCAACCCTTTTGCCATTAGTTCCTCGACTTGCCTTTGTAGTTCTTTTGTCTCCTCAGGGTTACTTCTATAGGCTGGTCGATTTGGAATTTGTGCTCCGGGAACAAAGTCAATTTGATGCTCAATTCCTCGAATCGGGGGTAACTTATTAGGCATCTCTTCGGGGAATAAATCCTTGAATTCCTGCAAAAGAGGGGAAATACTAGAAGGAAGGTTAGACTGACTTACAGAAGATAAACAAAAACTCTTACAATAAAATAATAATAAATTTTTGTTTTCAAAATCAGCTTGCTTTACATCCCTCAATTTAGCATATAAAGATAGATTTTGGCTTTTGTTAATGCTCCTCTCTTTTTCTCTCCTCTCACCCTCATTTCTCGACCTCACTAATGCCTTTTCACTCACCTCTTCTCTCTTCACACCCTCACTGATTTTATCACTCTTATTTTCTCTCGCCTTAACCTTTTCCCTTCTCACAGATTGTTCTTGTAACATTCTTTGCATGTAGAGCTGATCTTCAAACACTTCAGCAGGTGATAAAGGTGGCAAAATATACTTCTTCCCATCCTTAGCAATAGTAAATTTATTTGTTCGACCATGATGTAGTGCTGATCGATCGAATTGCCAAGGCCTCCCCAATAACACATGACATGCTTGCATAGGTACTACATCACATAATACCTCATCAGAAAAAGAACCAATAGAAAAGTTCAGAAGCACCTGTTTAGTAACTTTGAGTTCGTTACTATCATTCAACCATTGTAACCGATAAGGATTGGGATGTGGAATTGTTGATATCCCTAATCGGCTTGCTAACACATTGCTTACCACGTTGCAACAACTTCCTCCATCAATAATTACTAAGCATGTTTTTCCAAGTATGTTGCAATGAGCATGAAAGATGTGCTCTCGTTGCTCAATGTCACCACTCACTCCCATCTTCAATGTTCTACGAGTGACTAAGTTAACTCCATGTCCTCCTTTACTATCCACCTCTTCTATATCACTACAATCTTCTAAGGTGGGGCATATCATCTGATTCATGTTCGGACTCACTTTCGGATATTAACTCATCATGCTTCATAACCATCGCCTTTTGATTCGAACACTCTCTTGCATAGTGCCCTCTCCCTTGGCACTTAAAACACACAATTTCACGAGTTCTTGTGGGTTTTTCAGTAGTTTTGTATTTTGGAGTAGTTCCACCAATTTGCAACTTCCCAAATGCTTTTGAATCAACCTGAGGCTTTTGGTCACTTTTAGAGCTAAATTCAGATTTAGTTTTGAAATTACCTCTTGGATCTGACTTCCATGGAGTGGAAGTAGTGCCTTTAAACTTTGATCTCCCTTTCTCAACCTCTTGAAGTTGTCTCTCAATTTTTATCGCTTTATGGAGCATCTCGTCCATGTGGAAATAAGTTTGTAGCTCAAGAGGGTTGCGAATCTCCCTCTTCATTCCCATGAGAAATCTAACCATGGTAGCTTCCTCATCTTCTTGTATATCAGCTCGGATTAGTGCCATCTCCAATTGTTTGTGATAATCTTCAACAGATTGGTTACCTTGAGACATGGATTGGAGTTCTTTCAACAACTCCTTATAATAGTGAGCCGGCACAAATCTCTTTTTCATGACCTTCTTCAATTCACCCCATGTTCTTATGGGTTCATCACCATCTCTTTTTCTTGTGCGCTTTAATTGGTCCCACCAAACAGCCGCATATTTAGTTAGTTCGGATACTACAAGTTTCACCTTCTTCTCCTCGGAATACTCATGTATGTCAAAGATTGTTTCAACCTTTCGTACCCAATCAAGATACGCCTCTGGGTCACTAGCTCCTCGAAAAGTAGGCATTTTAAGTTTGATAGCATTAAGATTACTATCTTTTCGATCGTTACCCCTTTTTCGGTATCCAAACTGCTCCTCCTCTTCAGACTCGGATAGTTCATCATCAAAATTCAATCTCCCGCGTCCTCCTTTCTTTTGGCTTGATTTCTTTTGGTTTGAAACCAAATCAGCCACAATAGCCCCTAACCTCTTCATCTCACCTACAATAGCTTGTTGCCATTCTTTAGAATCAACATCGTTAACGTTGTCCTTTTTAGGTTCGTTAGACATGACAAAATATATAAAGAATGAAAGAAAAGTGAAATCTAGTCTAAAGCAAGAAAAGAAGAAAAAGAAAGTAAAAGAAGTACCTCACAACCGGTTCAATCACTCTTTTATATTATCTTGATAGATCACAAGGATTATCTCGGGTAATATAAATGCCAATGAAGCAAAAGAATGACAAAATAAAGTAGAGCAGAAACTAGAAGCAAAGAAGACTAATATTGTAACGATAACCAAAGTTTAGCACACTAAGAATAGAATAAAAGACGATTTTCGAAGAAGAGACAAATGTTTGAAAGAAATTTTAAGAATGTGTGTTTAGCATGCAAATTCTAGAAAACTTGTAACTTTAGTACAAACAATGAGCCGATTTTTTTTTTTTTTTTCCTTTTTTTTCCTCTTTTTTTTTCCTTTTTTTTCCTTTTTTTTTTCTTTTTTTTTCCCTTTTTTTTTTAAACTAGATTGGAATTGATTAACAAATTAAACTTGCACTAATGATTTAGCATGCAAAAAAAAATTGAAGAAATTCACACACATAAATGGGTTTGGCTAGTAAGAATAGAATCCAAAAATAATCAGTTCGCTACAACTAAGAACCTAAATAACTAGATGCAAAGATATGAGGAACTCGATCAATAATTAAAGACTCTAGATTGGGGTAATTTTTTTTTTTTTTTTAATTTCGACAAACAAAACAAAAACAACAAATTCCTTAAGAGCCAAAGCTCTGATACCAATTGATGTGATATTGGTTATGAAAAAGAGATAATAACCAAATCAACAAGTTTTCCCGATCTATCTTAAGGAATTAATAGAATCAAATAACAAACATAAATTGGTGATAACAAACCAATCCCAAAGAATTAAAGACAATGAAAGGAGATCTGACCTTACACCTTCGAATAATTAAATTGGAACCTGAGTGTTTGGCGATTCACAAGTACCTTACCAAAATACTTGTTCACGATCAAGATACTATTGCAAGAATGATGACCCGGTCTCTCAAGCTCACAATAAAGAATTCAATCCCGGATTGAAAATAATTCCCAAAGGAAAAGAAGAACTTTTGTTCATAAAAATATTGATTTCTGATTGATGAAAATAATGAAGAATACAAGCCTTTATATAGGCTACAAAATAAACCTAAACCTAAACTAAAAAGGAAGTTGAATCCTAGTGCACCAAGGTAAAAGAAATCCTAATTAGACAAGGAAAAACATTAAATTCGTTTTTGTCCTTTAGAGCCCAATTTCAGCCCACTAATTAACATTATTTGGGCCTTTTAATTAGCTAGAAATAAGCCCAATCAAACCTATAAGGTTATAGCATTAATTTTAATGAGTCCCAATGGGTTTTGCACATGCCAAACACATGCAAGTCCAAAGCTTCTCTTAAAATATGATCAACCTTTTTACATATCACTATTATGGGCTTGGGCTTGGATACAACACAAAAACACACCATCTTTAATGACTTCGCTAGAATTCATTCCTTGTTTAAAGAAGCTCAAGATGAGTCCATTAAGCATTTGTTGGTCTTTCTTTGCACGATTCTTCGTCATAGGTCCAATTGACAGCTCCAATGGATCCCTCATGCTTCTACTAGGCTCCTTAACTCCAAGCTCCTTTGTTCCATGCTCTTGTGCTTTTGATATCACATCACTTAGTGCAGAACCTTGATGCACTCCAATCGTAATAGGTACACTCGTGCATGCTCCCTCATACATGTCCTTTATGATGTCAAAACCAAACTGCTTGAATGGATCCTTACATAGTTTTTTTTATCAAGATATTTTATAAGTTATTTTATTATATCTGTTAAATTAAAATTAGATTATATATAATATTTTTAATTTTCTTTTGTTATTATTTTGACTACTCATAAAAAAGGCTTCTAAAACTCTCCTCATTATTCTCTCTGCTTCCACTATTATATATAGTATATAGAATCCATCACTAAAAATGAGAAAGAAAATTAGAATGAAAATCATGACAAAACATGATTTATAATTGAAAGAAACTTAAAATAAATTTAATATATTTTATTTATTCTTTTATTATTATTAGGAAAAATTATAAAAATAAACCTTGTGGTTACACCTGTTTTCGATCGACGCCATTGTGGTTTAAAAATTTACAAACTGGTATCTTGAGGTTTATTCTGTTAGCAAACACCAGCCAAATTGACAAACGGTGTTAAAAAAAAGTCAAAAGTCAAAGAAAAAAGAGCTAATTTTATCTTTAAATTGATTTATTTTATAAATTAATCTCATTATTATCTAATTATCACAAACCAACTCCAAAATAAAAAATAAAAATCAATTACATCATCTCCTTCCTCTCTCATTAATTTTTTATATTTTTTTTATTTTTTTATTTTTCTCTCTTCTCTGTTCTATTTGTTAATATTTTTCTCACTAAAATCAATTGTTCAATTACGGTTTTATGGAATCAGTTAAAGAGAGATAAGGCAAAGGCCAAAGCCCCATATTCTATTGGGCTTTATATAAAAATAATCCAACTATTTTTTTTTATTCTTTCAGAAAAAAATTAAAGGAGCTCAAATTCTTTAAAAAACACAGTAAGCTGAAATTAATAATATAAATCATAATTAGTTTCGAACATTTAAATTTATTGTTTTGCAAATTGTTATGTTTATGATGTATATAAAAGAGAACTAATTATGTTTTAAAAAACTAACTAATTAGTTTAGTCCTACCATTATTGATGAAGAGCAAATTAACACATTTTTTCAAAATCACCGCACTAACTATAGAGCTGAATTTGTACCTTATATAATTATACTTTTTTTTATGGCTCAATACATTTTTAACCATAAGTGAATTTTTTAACTTTTTAAAGTGATCTATTGTCCTTTTGAATTTAATTAAATTGTACACATTTAAACATTTTCATAATCTTTTTTTACTCCACCACCTGGATTTTAAAGGATAAATATATAAATTTAAACAAATTTAGAGGACAAATATGATATATTAAAAGTATAGGGAGCAATTGAGTTGTTTGGCAAAATCTAGGGGTTAGGAATGTATTAAGCCTTTATTTAGTGATTTGACCCATATCTTCTATTGATTTTTTTAAAATATTTTAACTGCAACAGCTATTCAAATGTATTCAAACTTACCCATAGGTCACTTTACCAACTAGCTAAAAGTAAGATTTAACAGTTACAATAACAATCTAAATGCTGAAGTAAAAAGGACGCTGACTTGGCAAGGAAAATGAGCATCTGCCAAAGAATGAGCTGGAAATGGTTGACAAGCTAAGAGAATTATGGAAACAACCTCAGAAAGAGCTCAAGCTAAAATGGATAGCAACTTTTCTTTTTTTGATGAAAAATGGATAGCAACTTATGCTAGCGTGAGAATGACTGAATGCAAAAATTGATAGATAGCATATTGAAGGAAGACAATGAGAAGTTCTTAACGAGGTTTAGGAATAGAACTCACAAGTTTGTGCATTTGTTTGATCTTTGTTTATGTTTTTTTTGGCCTAATCCTCCAACAGCCCCCTTAACTTGTTCAAATTGGTCATTTTACCCCTCCAACTCATCGAATGTCCTATTTACCCCCTTAACTCTATAGAAATGGTATTTCCCACCCATAAACTTGTTCAAATTAGTCATTTTACTCATCCTCAACTCATCGAATGTCCTATTTACCCCCTTAACTCCATAAAAGTGGCATTTCTCACCCTTTATGATCATATTTACCCCTTAACTCCATAAAAGTGGTATTTCTTACCACTTGCAAAATTAATAGCACTTATTCAAATGAGTTTGAAAATATATTTTTTAATATCAACCTTTTATTTTGTTTTAATTTGATAATTATATTGATCCTTCATGTGTTTATTATAATAATATTGTATCACAATAATTACATAATCAAAATTTAACTAGCAAAAAAAGTTGAAAAGAGAAAGAATGAATAAAAGATACAACAATAACATTTTTTTTTGATAAAAAAACAAGAACATTAATATAAACAAGTTAAAAACATTATGTGTAGGTAAAAGGTACCAAAATAGGCCTATGATTTTGGAGAAGTATCAATTTAGGTTCCAGGTACAAAATAGCACCAATATATGTTTAACATTTAGGCCTCGATGACGGATTGTAAAGGGTGAGAAATACCACTTTTATGGAGTTAAAGGGGGTAAATATGACATTCTATGAGTTGGGGAGCGGTAAATGGACAAGTTGAGAGGGTGAGAAATACCACTTTTATGGAGTTAAGGGGGTAAATAGGATATTCTATGAGTTGGGGGATAAATGGACAAGTTGAGGGGATGGGAAATACCACTTTTATGGAGTTAAGGGGGTAAATAGGACATTCGATAAGTTAAGGTGGTAAACTGACCAATTTGGACAAGTTAAGGGGGTTGGAGGAGTATTAGGCTTTTTCTTATATGATGTTTGATCAAATAAGTGAGTGAAAATGAAGTTTTGCTCTCTTATTTGGTTCTTCTTTTGTTCTCTATACCCCTGAACTTTTTTGGAAAAATATTATTTGCATTTGAATTTAAAGTGATACAATTAACTCTTATGTCTTGCTAGACAGAGCAAAATTGGAGATTCCAAGTTCAAACGCCATTTTCTGCTATGCTTACTTTTTTAATAGAAAGTTTCATCTAGCCAACTCTTATCTTTCTTTCATTTAGTAAACTAATTCTTTTGTTTTTTTTCACACAAATCTCGGCTAGCATTTCATGCTTGTTTGTGTAAACTAACTAATTCTTTTACACAAAGGTATGAGTCCTAGCTGGACCTCTAAAACTAACTCTTTCCTTAGTCTTTGATCCAACCCTTCCTTTTTTGCCTTTGGCTTATCTTTCCATTCATCACGTTCCGGCTTATCTTCCTTTGTTCGCTCTGAATTCTCAAGCATTATGCAACATTTTGGAAGCCTTCCTTAATACTCTTTAATATATATTTAGGAGTGAAGTTGAGCAATTAATTTTAGGAAAGAAAAATACATAAACTTAAACAACAACAATAAGTTTTGGAAACCTACACAGGTAGAGATTGAATTAAAGTAATAATAAAAATAAAATTGTTATCAATTAAACTCTTATCTAAACTTTGAATTTGAACATTATGGTATACAATTGAAATCATATCATAAGATGAAAAACAAAATTGTTGCAGGCACTTTTGAAATTGATCTGAAAATTAAAAACAAAGTTACAGGCTCATGAAATTTAAATTGATCTGAAAATAAAATTCATTTGCAACAACAATCCATATCCATACTAAAAGCATCATGAAAAGCGGTTTGATTTGCTAATGAATTAAATTAGAACTTATGCAAAATTGTAAAAAACAAACAAACTTCACAATATTGGAATGCATGAAGGATAAAGAATATTGCAGCAATTTTTATAAAACAATTTTCATTTTTGGCGCAGCATAGCAATAGTAGAATTGCAGCACTCCACACATTCATCCTGAATATAGCAACACAATATTGGAATAGAAAAACGTTATCTCAACTTATAATTTCATGTTCAACAAGAAAAAATTGGGATAAATGCAGGTAATGTTCATATGATTTCTTTACATGCTTGTTCATTGATTGTTCTACAACTTAATTTTTCACAGGTAACGGAGGATGTAGTTTTTCAGCATATTTAACTTCTATAGTTTGTATTAGTTACCAATATTTGAATAAGCTATATTATGATATTTCCATGATGTTGTTTTGAGATTCCATATTTTTCTTCAATTTATAATAGTTGAAAATTGACTTAAACATCGAAGTATGGACGCATTATTCTTTTGAGAGTTTGCTTATTTCATCTCAGGTATTCTAGAAACAGCCTACCAAGCTTGTGTTGGAGTTTGAAGACATCAAATAGGAATTTAATGAAAACTTTGATTACCATTTTCAGCTAATTAAATCAATTACAAAGTGAAAAGATTTTGAAAACAATCTAGCTAGCTCGACCAAGCCAAGTATTATTAACTACCATAAACAAGAAATTGTAGTAGCTAGCTGGCCCAATACTTAAGTCTTGTTTGGCATGCTAGGTAGAGATTTTCCAGATAGAAAGTATGTAATCAATGCCAGTGATCTCTCAGGCTGATATGATGGTACTTCATGTCCAGCTCCTCTTATGGTAGCAAATGTCAAATTTTTTGTATAAATCTCTGTGTATCCACCAACCTGAAACACCAATGTTTTATAATTCATAATTAAGAAATTAATTTGTATGTTTCAAAAAAAAAGAAATTAATTTGTACTGCGGTAAATACTTTTATAATTCATAAAAAATATACTTTTATAATTTTGATAGTGCAATATTATAACTACCTCTCCATTGAACAACCAAGGATACCATTCTATTTCGATTGTAAGGTTTAACTTCTTCAACGCATATTGAGTTGAAGTAACGGGTACCCTTGCATCAATATCACCGCTGCAACCCAACAAAACAAAACCTTAAGTTCAGCTCTACTTATTATTATATCATGTAGATGAATGTTTATATCCAAAGATATTTTTAGTAAATTTTAGTCTACTATTATAACCCATAAAATTTTTTTGGGTATTATATTGTATAAATATAATAAGTAATTGAATTATACATATGAAAAAGTATCTCAAACACAAAAACTCTATTTATTAATTAAAATTCAACGGAAAGTAGAATTTATTATATGTGTTTGTTTAAATTTAAGGGAGAGTTGCGCATATAGGTGAGTTAGATCATCAAAATTTATTGAAAACACATACATACCTATATATCAAAACTCTTAAACCATTATCCATGAATTCTCGTAGTAAGGAAAGGCTGCTTGTGGAGCTATAATTCCAGCCATTAATTACATCGCTACAAGGTTTCCAATCATGATCAAGCTTTGTCACATTAGCATGTAGTGCTTCTTGGACTTGTGGTCTATTTAAATATGCATACACATAATTATCACTACATGGATCAAAATTCACCAACTGCAATGCCAATATAAAAACAAACAATTAGGATTTTAAATTAAGTATTAATTTTAATTTGAAGCAAAGTAATGAAAAACTTACAGAAGGGTTTTTGGGTTTCTTGTTGTGGCATAAGGGGCTATAGATGTTGTAAATGTTAATGGCAGCAATATCACTATAGGCCTTGTTAATAGCTTCTGTACACTCTTTGCTCGGATTTCTCTGACCTTGTGGTGTGAAGTTACAACTTTTTCTAATAGTCAAACTATCCCTGTGTCACATCCCTGAGTCACACATCCCTGAGTCATCCGTTTCATCGTCTATAGCTGCATTTCCAATCTGTATCACATTTTTCGTTAAAATCCCTACACTAGACTAGCTAGACTTTGTAATATATATATCAACAAAACATATAGAACATATAAAATATATACCGCAATTCCTTTGAGCTTGATTCCGTGCTTTTGCTTGTTCTTGTTCTTGTTATGGGAAAGAATAGTGTGTGCAAATTGAGGAACATAATGGCCAGCATAACTTTCACCTGCAATGTAAAAATCTCTTCCTTTGTATTCTGGAAATCTTTTTAACCATTTCACCAAAAACTTATAATTATCTTTTGCTGTTTGTCTGTCTCCACTATTATTATAATCTGATGTTCTATTGGAGTATGAATATCCTACACCAGCGGGTGTCTCTAGAAATATCACATTTGCAACTGAATACAACAACAAAAACAACATTAGTATAAAATTGAAGTGCGAGATTAATCTACAAAACTGTGGACATTAATAAATATACCATTATTCCAAGCATATTTGTTCCTGTAAAGAGTTTTTCCATTACTATGGACTCTAAATGGTCCAAGCTCCTCCATTGCCCCATATCTCAAGGATGAACACCCAGGTCCTACATCATTAATTGATTATCAACCAATTAATTAAGCTGGACATTTTTTCTTGTCCATATAAATATAGATATATACACATATATATATGATTAAAAGGATACCTCTCCACTCCTACCAAAAAAAAAGATACCTCCATTGAGCCAAAGAAAAAGAGGTGCAGACTTAGAAAATGGTTCTTCTGCTTCCACAAAATAATAAAAAAGGGATCTTCCGGCAGTAGCATCAACAGTGACATAACCAGCATAGTGTGCAAACTTAACCATATGTTGTCCTGGCAATTTCTCTATCTTATCTTTCTCTTTTGATCCTTCCTTATTATCAACACTTTGGATTTCCTCATCATCTTCATCTTGGTCTTCTAAACTAAAATCTCTCAAATCAATATCAGATTTACTTCTGTAATTTTCTTTATACAGTTGGTCCAGTGCATCTGTTTGCCTCTTCAGATGCAGTTCTTCACCTGCACAACAACACATTGTGAATGTGATTATCACAAACAAAACAACAACAAATAAACATGGCTGTTGGGTTCCCATTTTTTTTTAATTTGTTGAATCTGAAGATCATGATTCTATATATATGTGAATATTCATCGACAAAAAATGGGAAATCCCTGTATATGGAAATAATTATTAATTTTCCATTTTTATGGTTATTTATTTCTATTTTTACCTTTCATATTGGTCAACCTTTGCTACTTCAATTTTTGAAGTTTTTAGGCTCATATGAAAAAAAGGTGGTATTGAAATGAAATGAAACCTGAACTAATCCAAAATCTCTTACCAAACCATCTATTAAAGGAATGAAATTAATTATGAACGATATAAATTACAAAAAAAAAAAAAAAATTCAAAATATATATTTGTTCCTGTTTGAAATATATATACTTAAATAATTAAAAACATTTATAAACATAATAACCTCAGTGTATCAATCCTTATCTTTTTCTTAATCTTCGTCTAATTTTAACCCTATCTCTAATTCAAAATAGGATTCCCGTTTACGCTTTCAGTAAATATCAAATATATAAACCATCAATTTCTGAATAAAAAAACCATCAATTTCTTTTCTTCTATTTTTATAAAAATAAATTATCTATCTCCACTAAATCGCATTAAATTGGGAGGATAATAATTTTATTTATTTTCTTAAACCAAATGTTAATTTATTTTTTATTCAAAATATATGCTATTTAGGAAATTCCTAAGCTTTTTCTATAACTATAAATTCAAATATTATTTCTGAAAACTAATAATTACATTTATAGACATCTAATGAAAATGAAAACTCCATTTTTAAAGATAAAAGTATATTATATATATAGATAAATTACTCTGAACCTGGTCAACTTATAACATTGTACCTTGAATTTTGTATTTAAAAAATGGAAACAAATCCTTTATTCACTACTCATAAAATTATTTATATACATAGTATTAATCTTCACCTACCATCACTGTATATATGGAAAGTAGCTCATTACTTAAAACTCAAAAATTAATATTATTTATTTTTGTTTATAGATGTAACTGGTCACAAAAAAAAATATTATGAAAAAAATATCATTTTCCTAAAAATTTAGTTCTTATAGTTTTATTTATTCCGATTTCAAAGTGTGCTATTATGGTGCCTGTTCTGCTTTTCGTGTGTCTTTGGCTTGGAACATGATAAAGAGAGAAAGAGAAAAGAGTTATGACAAAATAAAAGAAGAATAATGAGAAACTCAAACCTAAAAAAATTGGCATATATGCTTTGGTTTCAATTGGAAGAATGTGAAACTGAACCCTAAAACAAGACAAGAGAAAGACACACTAGGATAAATATATAGATGTTACGAAATTATACTTTTTAAGATTATTATCCTTACAATTTATTGTCTGAAACAGTTAGTAAATAGTACATATATATAAGTGAAAATAGAGATAATACTAATTAAAATACACTTTGATTTCGATTTAAGAAACAATGTAAAAATAGTGATAACATCGTGATATTATCCCAAGGACTAAAAGGGATATTCACCTCAAGAACGCCGCGTATTGATCCCCGAAGGGGAACCGGCAGGTGGATCTCCACGGATCTGCTTGAAGAGATCCGCTGGCGGACCTATGAGGCGAATCTCTTCATTCACCCGATTCGCCACTGTAACGGCTGGTCACCGACTCGGCCATAAAGATCATTAATGAGTTATCAATTAGCTAACCGCCAGGTTAAAGATAACTTGTAACCGCCGTTAATGGAGCATTAATGGAGGCTTTCTAGTTGCCTGAAGGTTACGACTTCTTAGCTATATATAGCCTGATTCCCTAGGCTATCAAGGTACACATTCTCACAACCTTTGTCAATTCAGTTTGTTTCCTTGATTCACCTTACTGACTTTGGCATCGGAGCTTCCCCCCGTCGAACCCAACGACGCCCCCCCACAGGGACGGACGTTGCTCGGAATTTCCCCACCTGTTATCAATTGGTGCGGTGAGCGTGGAATCCTTAATCAAACAAAGGATTTTTCGTTCACATTAAGAAACTATGACGACTGGAGATCAGAATCCCTCTTCAGGGATTGAAACACCATTAGTTACACCATCTAGTGCTAGCCGCACAGATTCAACTGCTCCTGCAGCGCACGTCAAAAGTAGTATGAACCCTGATGCTTTCATCAACATGTGTGCACAAGCCATCGGAGAGCGGTTTGGACCCGAGACGGGGAATCGCCTGCGGTCGTTCATGACCCTTCCTCCACATTGGAGCATGGCATCCACGTCAACTGTATCATCCTGGCCCTTGTTAAACTTTGGACCGGGCGCCCAGAGTTCTTCATTTCTCCAAGCTCACAACTCGGACTCCATGGTAACTACTACGGCGGCAGCTGGAGAACGATAAATCAATCGGGAGTTATTCCCTGGTGGCGCAGAAGGAAGTCAAAGGAATGATTCAACCCTTCCGGGCGGATCGACGGGTCTAGGGTTAAATCCTGGTGGGTTCGATATCCCAAGGCGCCCAATGACGAATCTATCCCTTGGCGGATCTGAGGGGCGAACACACAAAAGCGTAGAAGGGAGAAAAATAGGCGGTCTAAATCACCTTCGCCTCGACGACCGAGATCCTCACGTCGGGGAAGATCGCCCCCATTTCCTGGTCGTAGATGGAGTAAAAGGCTAGCGGAGACGCCCCATTCTAGTGGACCACCACCCCTGCCACCCTCAGGAATTGTTGGACACATCCCGTCAGGAAGCCATGGAGGAGGTAGTGGGCAAGCTCCCCCATGAGGGGGGCGGAGGAGGTAGTAGCGGAGGAGGAGGCGGACGCGGAAGCGGAGGAGGGCGTTCGCCATCAGATCCATCATCTGGGTCAAGTTCTTCTTCTTCTCCAAGCAGATCTCCACGAAGGGGTCGCCCAAGGGCGGATCCGGAGAATTTCGATGATAGAGTTAGAGCTCTGGTGCTCCGTATGAATGAGGAAAATGCCAGGCACAATCCGTTCGCCAATAGAGATTTGCCTTTCGCAGCTTGGATTGAGGCAGAGGAAACTGATAGAGCTTTTAAAATACCTAATCTGGCCATCTACACAGGTGTTGACAATCCGGAAGCTCACGTCAGAAAATACCGAATACTGCTCAAACTCAATCGTGCCACTGAGCCTGTGCTCTGCAAAATGTTTGTCACCACGCTAGGAGGTCCGGCCTACGGATGGTTTCAGTCTTTACCTCCGGGCTCAATAAACAGTTTTGATCAATTGAGCAGGGAATTCTGTGCTAAATTCGCCGGTTGTATTCCTCCAGTGGTTAAATCATGAAAGCTTTTTGAGTTAAAGCAGAAGGCGAATGAATCCCTTCGGGAGTACGTAGACACTTTTAACCAATTGTGCATACAAATCGTTGATGTGGATATCTCCGTAGCAGTGGAATGTTTTGTGAGAAACACCACTTGTAAGAGCTTGCAAGAAGATCTAATTCGAAAGAAACCCACCAGCATGGCAGAATTGATGGAGCGTTGTAAAGACTTTATCGAGGTGGATGACATTCGCCGGGGATCGCAGTCATCGCCCAAAAGGGACAAGGGCGAATCTCGCCATCGAGATAGAGACAAAGACTAACATCAGGATTCTTCCTCTAGAAGCAAGCAAAGGGGTTCTAAGAACAAATCAACATTTGTCACCTCTTTCACGCCTCTCAACGCTTCTAAAAGTGAAGTCGTTATGTGGATCGAGAACAGTCAACACAAACGGAGCATTTCATACCCCGAACCAAAGGGGGGAGAGTACACCAATACTGCTAAAAATCCTAAGAATTATTGTAAGTATCACAGGAAAAATGGCCATGACACCGATGCATGTTGGGAGTTAGCTCGGGAAATCGAACGTCTCATCGAGAGAGGCAAATTGGATCGGTTTATCCAGAATGATGGCAAGAAAGGATATGGTAATAGATCCAAAGAGGACCCAAAGAAGAAGGGGAAGGGTACCATCAATGTCATAGCAGGCGGACCTGGATACCGGCCAATGCTAAAAAAGGCAAAGACTACCGCCCTTGACAGGGCATCGTTAAATTTCCCCTTTGCCGATGTAGGTCCTGAAATATCTCCCCATGCAGATGCACTGGTCGTCACTATGATGGTGGAAGGCTGGGAGATGAAAAGAGTGATGGTTGATACTGGGAGTTCATGCAATGTCATCACCAGAGGAGCTTTCGCCAAACTCATGATTGATCCTGTTCAGGTGGAGCCAACTGTGGTCGATATCTTAGGAGTGACGGGACACACTATCCAGACAAAAGGCCAAGTCACTCTGGATTGCGAGCTTACAGACAATGATCAGGTCTGGAAAGGGGATCTGGAATTTTCTGTCTTGGATGGTCAGTTAGCTTACAATATCATCCTCGGATGGCCTTTTATCTCCGAAGTTGCAGCCCTTATCTCCATACAACACTTAACACTTTACATCCCCACGGCCAAGGGAGGTGTAATGATCATAGGTGGCCAAAAGGTGGCCCAGGAGACATATTCGGCATCACTAATGATTCGCCCTCAATCTAAGGAGGAAGATGAAGAGGAGCTCGTCACAATGGCCTTGGGCGAGACCGAAATGTACCTTATGGCGGATGAAAAGCAGGTGCGAATGGCTAAAGGGCTCAAAGGCGAAATTAAAAATGCAATCACCAAGGTACTCTGTGAGGCGGAGGATGTCTTCGCATGGAAAGATGAAATTCTCCCCAGAATCAGTCCAGACGTGATCACTCACAAGCTCAACATTGATAAAGATGCAGTTCCCGTGGCTCAGAAGTGGAGAAACCATGGCCCGGAAAGGCAGAAGGTGATAGAAGAAGAGATCACCAAGCTCCAGCAGGCCGACGCCATTTACGAGGTGCTTTACACTCAGTGGCTGGCGAACATCGTTTTGGTGAAGAAAGCGGGCGGATCTTACCGCATGTGTATTGACTTTACGGATCTCAACAAAGCTTGTCCCAAAGACAACTATCCTTTGCCATGTATTGACATGCTTGTAGACGGAACCGCCGGTCATGCCATGTACTCCTTTACAGATGTGAAGTCAAGTTACCATCAGATCCCCATGGAGCCCTCAGATAGAATCAAGACCTCGTTCGTAACACACCAAGCCACTTATTGTTTCAAAGTTATGCCCTTTGGGCTTAAGAACGCGGGTGCAACTTATCAGAGGATGATGAACAAGATATTCGCAGATAGTAAAGGGGATAACTATTCTGTCTATGTAGATGACATGATCATCAAGAGTACAACCATAGAAAGGCATGCGGATGATATAAAGGAGGTACTGGACGTACTCCGACGCCACAACATTAAGCTGAACCCAGAGAAGTGTACTTTTGGTGTGACGTATGGAAAATTCTTAGGGTTCATGATCAGCGAAAAAGGAGTTAGCCCAAATCCTGACAAGGTTAAGGCTGTCCTAGAAATGCAAGCACCACGGAACATCAGAGAAGTACAACGCCTTAATGGGCGATCATAGCCTTGGGCAGGTTTATCTCTTGTTCAGCTCGCAGATGTCAGCCCTTTTACGAGGTCATTAAGAAGCAAAAGGCGTTCGAGTGGAATGAGGATTGTGAAAAGGCCTTCAAAGGAATCAAGCGGTTCCTCACGGAGCCACCCATGATGAGTCGACCAATGAAGGGAGAGGACCTCTACATGTATGTATCGGTTACGGATAAAGCCGTATGCACGGTCATGATACGAGAGGAGGATGGCCAGCAGTTTTCGATTTATTATGTGAGCAAGGTCTTAAAGGACGCCGAAACCAGATATTCTAAGCTTGATAAAATGGCGCTGGCTGTTGTCACCACGGCAATCCGCCTTAGACCATATTTTCAGGCGCATACTGTAGTGGTTCGAACAAATATACCGATGAGAAAGGTGTTGCAGAAACCAGACACTTCTGGAAGGTTGATGGAATGGGCAATCCGCCTTGGCGAATTCAATGTGAGATATGAAAGCAGGTCAGCTTTAAAGAGTCAGGTCCTAGCAGACTTTGTGAATGAATTCACTGATGAAGGGATAGATCATCCCAAGCCTCCGATAGAGGAATGGACAATGTACACCGATGGCGCCTCCTCAGCGGATGGAGCTGGCGTAGGCATTGTGATCAAGGGTCCCCAATATATAAAATTACGGTACGCAGCAAAATTAAATTTCCATGCAACTAATAATACTGCTGAATATGAAGCTCTGATATTGGGATTACGCCTACTCAAAGAAATCACTCCTGAGCGGATTGTGATCTATAGTGATTCTAAGCTAATGGTCAACCAAGTAATCAAGAATTACGAGGTGAAAGACGAGGTTCTGGCCAAATACGTAGCAAAAGTCAAAAAATTATTGGATCACCTTGAGGCTAAGGAAACCAAATGGGAACTGATTCACGTACCAAGGGAGTCCAACACAGAGGCGGATCATTTGGCCAAAATGGCCTCTTATGAGGAGAACTGGACAGATCCAGATTGTCCCTTCGAAGTTAAAATAGCTCCAGCCTTCGCTTCAGAGGAAGTATCCCTACTCACAACGGTAGAAGATGATTGGAGATCGGTCATCCGCCAATATCTGCTAAGTGGAACTTTACCTGAGGATAAAGAAGAGGCACGTCGGATAGTTAGGAGAGCGGCTTATTTCTCCATGATCAATGACGGCCTTTACAGAAAATCTTTTAGCCACCCCTGGTTGAAGTGCATTCTGCCGGAAGAGGGATAGAAAATCCTCAAAGAGCTACATGAGGGATCATGTGGGGCTCATGAAGCATCCGCCACCATCTTGAAGAAATCCAGGTTAGCGGGTTTCTACTGGCCCACGGCCGAATTGGATGCCCAAAAATTGGTAGAATCTTGTTATAGTTGCCAGATTCATGCGAATGAATCATATACTGCCAAACATATCCAGAGGCCCATCATAGAAGGACGGCCATTCGCCCTCTGGGGAATAGACATTGTTGGCCCATTTCCTCCGACTCGCCGACAGAAGAGGTACGTGGTAGTGGCAGTGGATCATTTCACCAAGTGGGTAGAAGCCGAAGCTGTTTCCTCCATCACTGCAGAACGAATGGTGGAATTTGTCAAAGACAACATCGTGGGAAGATACGATGTTCCGCATACCATCATCACCGATAATGGAGCACAGTTCAACTGTAGCGAATTCAAAACTTTCTGTGAAGGGTTGGGCATCCTGAACAGATTTGCCTCCGTTTATTATCCCCAATCTAACGAGATGACCGAAGTCACAAATCGGACGATCGTAAAAGGGATAAAAAAGAGATTGGGAGAGCATGATAAGAAGTGGGCGGATCAGCTGACAAGCGTTTTATGGGCTTATCGCACCACTCCTAGGACGGCCACTGGAGAAACACCATTTGCCCTATCTCATGGGGTAGAGGCTGTGATCCCGGTTGAAATACAGGTCCCAAGTGATAGAGTGGCCTTTTATTGCGAAAAGGACAACGGCAAAAGGTTAAGGGAAAGTCTGGATCAAGTAGGCGATCGAAGAGACCAAGTCTATGTACGCATGGCGGCGTATAAACAGCGAATCGCCGCTTACCATGATAAAAATGCTAAGCTTGTGGATCTGAATGTCGGTGACCTTGTGCTCCGAAAGGCCGACAAAATCCAGTCTCGAGAAGGCAATGGCAAGTTAGGGCTCAACTGGACGGGTCCATATCAGATAGTGGAGAAGATTGGATTCGCCACATTTAAAATTCAGGACATGGAGGGCAACACATTGCCGCGCACATGGAACCTCCAAAATCTCCGCAAATATTTTGTCAAGAAATAAAGTGTACACACGGTCTTGAGTACTCTTTTTCCTTTAGTAAGCTTTTTCCTATGTGGTTTTTCTTACTAAAGGTTTTAACGAGGCTCACTTATAAGACCTGCTTACTGTAATAAGGCATTTCTCCCATTAATAAACATCATTTGTACTATTATCTGTGTTCTTTTTAAAGTTTATTGCAGCAATATAAATATTCCAGTCTTAAAAAGAAGGGGGGCATCCGACGCTCTCCATTAACAAAGTATCGCTACTTTTTCTCCCTGGACATAAGAGAATCCATCTTATGGGCGGATCCATCTCTGAGAAGATCTCAATCTCCGATAGAGTTAAAACGATCCTTGGACGCAAGGTCTTTACACTCTCTTACATATCCTTCCCATAAAAGGATTCACAAGTCCTACGGGCGGATCACTTCACCTCAAAGACAGGTAGCAAATTGATCCCCTAGGCAGCTTTACTTCCTTCAATGGAATATAACAGCTTCTAACCTTCACAAAGGTCCATGCTATGGGGTACGGCTGGCCACCTACTCCAAAATAAATCCTAGATGCCTATATATTTACTTACGCAAACGTAATAGTAAAATAAATAGCTGCCATAAAGGATTAAAACAAATTGTACTTAACGATTTTTTACAAATCACAAGTAAACAACTAAGTAATAATAGGAGCATCCTCCTTTACATTATCCTCGCTTGCGGCGCTTGTCTGGAAAGCCTCCTTCTCCACAGCCTCAGATACGCCAACCAAAGGTACCTCCTTTTCCACGAAAGATGTGGGACCGAGAGGAAGAGCGGTATCAATGATCGATTCTTCACCCGCCTTGGGGGGCACTTCCTCAAGCTCCACTAGGGGGACAGTAGCGGAAGGTTTGCTTTCTTCCATGGGTCCCTTCATCCATCTCCGATTCTTCACCCGCCTTGGGGGGCACTTACTTAACGATGTATTCCTTGGCGTCCGCCATCTTGTCATATTTGGCTATGTCTTCTGGTTCGGGGACGGCGAACTGAGGATCTGTGAAATCAATCTCGGGATGCGCCAGAGAGAAGTACGCCATGAGCAGTTCGCCTTAATAGAACGCTTGCTCACCCGCCATATATTCAGCTTCGCCTAGGGCGTCCTCATGATTCTTGGCATCTGTCGCAATCTTTTCCTTCAGCTTCCCAATCTCCGCATCTCTGAGGACTAAGGCGGCAGTGGAAGAGGCAAGGTTCGCATTAACAGAAGCAATGTGCGCATTGGCATCCGCTACATCTTTTTCTAGCTTTTCAATGGTTGCCTTGTCCGCCACATTTTGAAGGAGCTCGGCCTCCATAGCATGTATACGAGTATACATCTGTCAAAAACAAACAATCTCATTAAGAGAAAAGAGCAAAGGAGCAACTTTTTCATAAAAAGAAATCCTTTCTAGGGGACTCACCATAAGGAGCTCTGTTTTCCCCTTTTGCGCATGAATGGAACCAGGAATTTGATTCTGACTCCTTTGCACTTCGCCCACCTGACCAAGGGCTTCATCCAAGTCATTTATGATGGACTCATTCTCAAAAGATCCTTGAGCGCCATACTTGGCGGACCAGTATCCGCCCATATCAGGCTTCGCCATCTGCACCAACATTCAAGGATCAAAACTTAAAACTAGATGAACATGTAAAAATAAAAGACAACTTACCTGTTCTATCTCCCCAACAGGCTTGGCGGACCTCATGGCATCCGCCATAAGCTTAGGGCCTCCCGTGGTTATAGGCTTCCTCCTTTTTAGGGGTGGCTCGACCGCTGTTCCCGCAGGGCGTTTCCCAGTCTCCGTTTGAGGATTCGCCGCTTGATCTTTCCTACGCGCTTCAGCCTCTAAGAACTTCCTACGCTTCTCTGCAATAGCGTGATTGGCCTTAGATAAACCCCTGCCAAGGAAAACATTGAAGTAATCAAAGTTCAAGAAGGAATAAAAGTTACCTTGGTCAAATTGTGTAATCTTGGAGTAAATGAATTGCTCCCCCTCTCGGCGTATCAACGGGATATCGCTCATCATGAAGGCTAAAGCGTCTGCGTATGTCCATGCATCCGCCTTGATCTTCTTCATGAGCTCCGCCACCACTTCATCACTATCGGTCAATATTCGCATATCGCCGGCCATATGTAAAGGCCTGGGATTCCAAAACGAGGGAAAACCCAGCGATTCGCCCTCTTTTATCTTCACATAAAAGAATTTCTCATCCCAGCAATGGACATTTGACATTTTGTCGCTAAAGGGCGAATATGTCCCGAATTTGGCGAAGGTGAGATAGGATTCATACTTCCGTTTTGAGGGTTTATGGAAAGCCCTAAAAACGCGACCCGTATACACCACTCCTAAATTTGAGGCGAGGTAACAGTCTAAAGCAATATCCAACCAACCGTTGGGATGTAGTTGGCTGGCTAAAATATCAAAGTAGGAGAGGATGTCCGCCATCATCTTTGGGAGAGGAAGCCGGAAACCCCTCTCTACGTGACTGCAATACACAGTGAGAAAACCGCTAGGCGGACAGGAAGGTCGTTGATGGGCTGCGGCTAACTGAGTCTCATAATTATTGATCCAAGGATAGCGATTCGCCAGATCCACTAGATCCGCAGCACTCATACGAGACGGAGTAGACTCCGCTCGAGGATTCTTTTTTCTAGGTAGGATAGAAGAAGAGGCCATTATCCCCGGAAAACACCTAGCCTTAACGGCCGGAGCGGTACCGGAGACGGAAGTGGAAAGGGCTGGATTACTAGTGGAACGAGTTTGGTAACGATTACATGCCGAGTCACTAAACCCAGCAAAATCAGAGTTAATCGTGTCCTCGGAGGAAGAGGAGTTCTCCGATGACGAAGTGGTCCAACTAAAATCGACTTCTATTTCGGGAGAAGAGGTCGAATTAAAAAGCTCCGAAGTTGATCTAGAAGATGAAGACGAACTTCTAAACATCCAGAGAAAAGTTAAACAAAAGAAGATGAACTTACATGTGAAATCGGAAGCTTGGTGCGAGACTCTGAAAAATTCCCAGAAAAAACTTCGAAAGGAGACGATGCGGAAGAAATGGAGAAGAAAGAGAAAGAGAAAGAAGAAGAAGGACGTTTTCTCCTTCCTGGGACAGTGCGTCCACTACACATGTCATTCCTCCATTGGCATTGAACAGTGCGCTCATTAATGCAGATGTTTATGATGGCGCGCGGAAGCTCAAAAGCCCTAAAGGACTTTAAAGGCATTTTGGGGGGGGCTTCTGATAACATCGTGATATTATCCCAAGGACTAAAAGGGATATTCACCTCAAGAACACCGCGTATTGATCCCCGAAGGGGAGCCGGCAGGCGGATCTCCACGGATCTGCTTGAAGAGATCCGCTGGCGGACCTATGAGGCGAATCTCTTCATTCACCCGATTCGCCACTGTAACGGCTGGTCGCCGACTCGGCCATAAAGATCATTAATGAGTTATCAATTAGCTAACCGCCAGGTTAAAGATAACTTGTAACCACCATTAATGGAGCATTATTGGAGGCTTTCTAGTTGCCTGAAGGTTACGACTTTTTAGCTATATATAGCCTGATTCCCTAGGCTATCAAGGTACACATTCTCACAACCTTTGTCAATTCAGTTTGTTTCCTTGATTCACCTTACTGACTTTGGCATCGGAGCTTCCCCCCGTCGAACCCAACGACGCCCCCCACAGGGACGGACGTTGCTCGGAATTTCCCCACCTGTTATCAAATAGAGAATAAAATCCATAAATAAGAAAGTTAAATTCATCCCAAAATAGTTTTACATAATAAATATATAGAAAATAACCCCCACCCTAAATAAAGGCTAATATAACTCAAATAAACCAAAAAACTATATATATGTACAAATATGTTACTTTGCAAAACTAAATTGATGTAAATTATGTTTAAAATATAAAGTAGATAGATAAATAATATGTAATTAATAGTTATATAACCCAAAATAATTTTCATAAATATATTACATAATTATACACATATATATACAAGGACCAAAAGTCTAAAAGTTGAGAAAGAAAGACCAAAACAATATTTTTTACATCCAGCAACTTTACCGACGGAAAATCCGTCGGTAAACAGCCTTTAGTGACAGAAAACGGAAAATTACAGAATTAGTCCAACAGTTTCCAGATTCATTCAAAAGCTTTAGATTAGATCTATTCTATCGTTTTTGGGTTCCCGAACTACCAAAATTGGATCATAGTCTATAACGGGGACTCCTAAAACGATGTTTTATTTTAAAACGTTATTTAGAAATGTTTTCAAAACTTATAATTGCAACGTTTTTTTTAATCCCGAACTACCTTTGAATCGGATCATGGTTCGTATTGGGATATTAAAACGAGGTTTTTATTTTGAAACAAAACCGAACGTTTATTTAATACGAGACGAAAATTAAATAAATACGAAAAATTAAGTAAAACGTGATAAATAAATAAATAAATAAATAAATAAAATTATAACATAAAAATAAATAAATAAAGGAAATAAATTAAATAAAATAAAACGAGTCTAGTCCTCGGATAATACCTCAAGATCGGTATCTGACAGTCGAAGTCGGTTGATTCCGCGAATCGTAATTTTCCGGTGTTTTTCGGGTTTTTAGTAAAAATTTAACTTTTAGGAAATCCGGACTTTTTGAGAAAAAAAAATATTTTTCTCAAAAAAATTCACTTTCTCTCTCTAAAAATGTCTAGAGTGAGAAAGCTCTCCCGAATTCCTCCTCTCAAAATGTTTTGGGCCTACGCCCAAAATCAGTTGGGCCAACGCCCAACATATGTTGGGCGTCCGCCTAACGATGTTAGGCGTTCGTCCCACGTCGTTGGGCGCTCGCCCAACGGCTGTTGGGCGTGTGCGCCCAGCGGCCGTCGGGCGTGCGTCCCGCACTATCGGGCGCGCGTCCAACTATCGTCGGGCACGCGTCGACTGCTGTTAGACAAGGTGCCGCGGCCTAATCTCCCGGGCGGACCGGGGGATGGCCACCTCATGGCGACGTAAGCGGTGATTGGCGCCGAAAGCAACCAATCGTGGAATCAAGCTGCTCGGCAGGACCGGAGCTCGGAGAATGGAAGAGTCGCCACCCACGAATGGGAAAATGAACACCGATCCCTTGCGGGAGACCGGTGAGGGTTCGAGAAACTTAGGTACGAGCCGAGAAGGCTAGCTCCTTTCCGGAGAAAGGCTACTAGGCACCCCGACATCGCCCGGTTATGAACCACCGGCCTCCTACTCAGCGTGTTAGGCGATAACGGACTAATCTCATATTTCTTTAAGTTTGAAATTCATTTGAAACCTTTTCTTTCTCGTTTTGAAAACCGTTTTGAGCATATATTATTGAAAGCCACTTTGGTAAAGAATCACCCATTTACATCAATTCAAAATACATAGGAGAGAGAAGGGGAGAAGGAAGAATTGATTTATTTACCGTGTGATTTATGCTTCATATTATACACTAACTCTAAACTAATCTCGTTCCCCAAAACAAGTTTATTTACATGGTCCGTACCTTAATCGTCGTTGGAACGATTTAGGTACGTTTCAAAAACCCCGTTAATGACGTTCACTCGAATCGCCGTTGGAACGACTCGGGCGTTTGGAAAATGTGGAATAAAAACTTTAACTCCAAAAATGTGATTAGGCATACAAGTCCAATTATTTTTGTACAAATCCATTTGAGTAAGAAAACGATTCAAAACTCTATTATTTACAACAACACGTTTTAATTACAAGGTTCGCTTAACCCGTCGTTGGAACGAATTAAGGTTTCAACACGTGATATTTTGGAAATGGTTTAAAAATGACAAGAAAACGTTATTTACACTTTAGGAATATCTAGAAAAGCTTTAATTTAAACAAACAAATTAAACTCTCTTTTTGTGGTTTGTTTTCCCCTTTTTCACTCAATTGAACCTTACTTGAACATAATTACAACAATTAACAAATCAAGGTCCAATTTTACCCAATCAAATATATTTGAAATATAAACATATATATACAAAAATAAGATAGGAATATATATATACATAGTTTTATCTAAAAATAAGGACGTATTTATAGATGAAAATGAATAAGAAATACTATATGATATAATAAAGAAAGTGAGAAAAAGAGTACTAAACCAAATACATTTTTATCCTAATTATAACTATATAAAAATAACTAAAACTATACAAGTTTAAAAGAAAAGGAAAGTAATTTGAATCCCAAAATAGTTTATGAATATATAGGAAACACCTCATCCTCAATAATGGCTAAATCCATTTAAATAAACCAAAAACTATATATACATATACAAATAATTCCATAAAACCAAAACAATGAAAATTATAATTGAATATACAAAGTAAGTAAGTATATAGATAATTATTAGGTAAATGCCTCAAAAATAATTTTAACTAACATATTACATAATTATACATATATATAAGAGATTAAATATCAAAAAAATGGAAAAAAATGGATTTAAGAGGTGATTTTCGGTTTCCAGCAGATTACCGACGGAAAATCCGTCGCCAATCTGCTATTAGTGACAGAAAAGGTAGAATTACAGCAGCAGTCCAAAACTTTCCAGATTTATTCAAACACCTTAAATTAGATCTATTCTATCGTTTTGGATCTCCGAGCTACCCAAATTGGATCATAGCCTATAACGGAGACTCCTAAAACGACGTTTTTATATTAAAATTTATAATTACAACGTTTTTAATTCCCGAACTACCTTTAAATCGGATCACGGTTCGTGTTGGGATATTAAAACGAGGTTTTTATTTCAAAACAAAACCGAACGTTTATTTAACACGAGACGAAAATTAAATAAATACGGAATAATAAATAAAACGTGATAAATAAATAACTAAATAAATAAAAAACTATAACATAAAAATAAATAAATAAGGAAAAATAAATTAAATTAAATAAAATAAAACGAGTCTAGTCCTCGGATAATACCTTAAGATCGATATCTAACAGTCGAAGTCGGTTGATTCCACGAGTTGTGATTTTCCGAGTTTTTTTTGTGTTTTTGATAAAATATTCAACTTTAGAAAATTTGGATTTTTTTAGGAAAAAAAATATTTTCCCCAAAAAATTGACTTTCTCTCTCTAAAAATGTCTAGAGTGAGAAAGCTCCAAAAATCGTCCCTTCAAATGCATGGGGATCCGTGCCTTATATAGGCATGGATCCCGGAGACTTTGGGCGACGCCCAAATAAAATTGGGCGTCGCCCAAAGCCGGTTGGGCGAACGCCCAACTTTCATTGGGCGGACGCCCAACATTAGTTGGGCGAACGCCCAACTATCGTTGGGCGTACGCCCAACCTCAGTTGGGCATGCGCGCCCAATTGATGTTGGGCGTTCACCCAACGAGCGTTGGGCGTCTGCCCAACATCGCTGGGCGCTCGCCCAGCGGCTGCCGGGCGCGCTCGCCCAGCGGCCGTCGGGCGTGCACCCCTCGCTGTCGGGCGCGCGCGCCCAACGGTCGTCGAGCTCGCGCTTCGCGCTGCCGGGCGTGCGCGCCCAGTGGACGTCGCGCGTGCGCTCCGCGCTGCCGGGCGTGCGTGCCCATCGGACGTCACGCGTGCGCCCCGCGCTGCCAGGTACGCGTCCAACTGTCGTCGGACGCGCGTCGGCTGTCGCTAGGCTTTTACACCACGTCGCTGAGCACTCGTGAGCCGTCCACTCGACAATCGCGACTCCCACTAACTTCTTCCTTTTTTATTATAAATTTTTGTTTTAAAACTTCCGGAATCAACCGATTCGACCGTCTTGTTACAGGTTTTCGTCACAGGTCCTCCGACTCGGTGTCTACAGTTGCCCCTACTTTCCTATTTTGACAGTGATGTGTGTGTTTTGAAAACGTTTTTTGCTAACGCAACACATGCAATGTAAATATATTAAAGTAAAAGACACCTAAAGAGTAGGAGGAAGAATACCTGACCTCTTTGCGCGGCGCGCTCCAGCATCGTCTTCGATCCTCTCCGTCCTTGCCTTCGAATCGGCTGTTGGCGGATGTTCTTCTTAAGGACTCTAGCCTAAATTGACTGCGGGTAAAAATGGCTCAAAAGCAACCCTGGTCCACGACCGCGGGTAAAATGACTCAAAAGCGACCCCGGTCTACGACCGCGGGTAAAAATGGCTCAAAAGCAACCCTGGTCCACGACCGCGGGTAAAATGACTCAAAAGCGACCCCGGTCTACGACCGCGGGTAAAAATGGCTCAAAAGCAACCCTGGTCCACGACCGCGGGTTAAATGGCTCAAAAGCAACCCTGGTCGACGACCGTAGGTAAAATGGCTCAAAAGCAACCCTGGTCCACGACCGCTGGTAAAATGGCTCAAAAGCAACCCTGGTCCACGACCGCGGGTTAAATGGCTCAAAAGCAACCTTGGTCCACGACCGCGGGTAAAATGGCTCGAAAGCAACCTTGGTCCACGACCGCGGGTAAAATGGCTCAAAAGCAACCCTGGTCCACGACCGCGGGTAAAAGGGCTCAAAAGCAACCCTGGTCCACGACCGCGGGTAAGATGGCTCAAAAGCAACCCTGGTCCACGACCGCGGGTATAACGGCTCAAAAGCAACCCTGGTCCACGACCGCGGGTAAAATGGCTCAAAAGCAACCCTGGTCCACGACCGCGGGTAAAATGGCTCAAAAGCAATCCTGGTCCACGACCGTGGGTAAAATGGCTCAATAGCAAAAGGTTCTCCCTAACAATTCTGAATTCTAAAGCGCTGTCGTTCGTATTTTTACTGGAGCTATCATCTCGGGTATTTGAGTTGTTTGATAGGAGCGTCCTTATCTTTTCGTCTGGAATGCTTCAGATTAACAATTATTTTTCTGTTGACTCTTTTCTGTATTTTTTACTGGCGCCACTGTTCTATAAAATTTGGCTGTCGTTTGGAGTCATATCTTGATGTTATCGGTCACCGCCTGGCAGAAACGCAGGCTGAAACGGACTGCAAATCGGAGGTTTGTGCACCTGGTAATTAATTATTTACTTTTTACCTTTATGTCACATCGTACCTTTTTCACTATTTACGGGAATGCCATTCCCTTTTCTTATATAAGGTGGTGGGGTTTCATTTCAACCCCACACCTTCTCTCTCTTCTCTCTCTCTCTAACTTCTGATTTGGATTATTCTCGTGATGGATTTGGATAAATACGACGGCACGAAGGGCATGGATGCGGGTTTTGAGAACCTGACTACAGTTGCCCCTTTCCAGGATCCTGCTTCACATCTGAGTCGGACTCACTCTAACCAGGTAAGTACTCTCCTACCCTTTCGTCCTTTGACTAGACTCCTAGGCTTTAGTAACCCTACTTTGAACATGATTTGCATGCTAACCTCTAAGTCTGTTTAGAAGACCTTAGCTAGACAACACGAATTTCTTCGCCCGCAAGCATGCCAACAATAAAAACGTGAATAGCACGTGGATAGTGAAAATGTGAATAGTACACGTGAATAGTAAAAAAACGTGAATAGTGCACGTGAATAGTAAAAACGTGAATAGTGCAGGTGAATAGTAAAAAACGCAAAATCTACACGTGAATAGTAAAAAACGCAAAATGTGCACGTGAATAGTAAAAACATGAATCATGCAAAAATGACTAAGTTAAACACTCTTAACCTAAGTTAGAATTAGATTATGCTCCTTGCGAACACACGGGAGAGTGGAACACCAAAGAATAACGAATTAATTAAATTCTATACAAATGATCCTATGAATGACACCTCACGGGGTAACGACCCTAACTGACTGGTAGTTCTAAGTTAGACCTAAGCATGACCGAAAAAACAACTAGGTTAACAGACTTTTATGTGTCTAAGCGAGGTTCTCGAGGAGTAATGATTTTAGCTGGGCCCCTTTCCTTACCCGTCCTGTTTCTTCCAGGTCCTTGAGATTTCTGGGACCACCGAGGGTGTCCACCTCTGGCATGCCATGCTTAGCCCGACGGCCAAAGCCCGGGTCCGAGAGTTGGGCTTCGAGCCCTTTATCCTAGCGCTGCCACGCGCCAACGGAGTATGTGATCGTTTCGGCCTGCGCGCCTTGTGTCAGAGATGGGTAGACTCGACCCACACCTTCCACTTTTCATTTAGGGAGATGACGATCTCGCCTCGTGACTTCTCCCTGCTGACTGGGTTGCGGGGGAGCGGTACCCTAGTTCCCCTTTTCTTTGATATGGTGCATCCCCGGGTCGACCGCGATGAGCTAGCTGCTTTGATCGGACCAGGAGTCTATACAGGGGTCGGGTCCACCCCCGGCGAAGTTTATCACCACATCAGGACTATTGAGTCGCAAGGACTCCTGCGGGCTGGACGATACCGATCAGGCTGTTCGCAGCTTTCTTCTGTATGCTTTGGGCGAGACGGTCTTCCGCACCAAGAGCGGGACGATACACGCGGGTCTCATCCAGGCCTTTCGTGATTTAGATGCAGTGTCATCTTATGATTGGGCAGGAGCCGGCTTGGCTTTTCTGTACAAGTTCTTGGACCTGACTTGCCGGAAGCGCAAGGACTTCGGTGGCTATACCTTTGCTCTTATGGTACGTCGTTCATCCTCAACTCGTTTCCTCACTCTTTTCGCGATTTCTGTTAGTAACCTTTGTTTCTGCGAGCAGGTTTGGGCTTATGAGAGGCAGATTCTCCCGTGCGAGCGTCGGTGTAGACCGCGGGTGGTTAGGTCTCCACTTATGGCTCGGTGGAGTGATTTCAGTCTAGGCACCGAGAAGAGGCGGATGGTGACGCGATTCTTAGCGGGGATCGACTCACGGACTTTGGGGGAGGTGAACATCTTCTAACTACGCTAGATTTTCGTTTGATCAGACCTGACTTTTCTCTTTTGTTTTCAGATTCGGTTTAAGTGGGATGACCTCGACTTCGGTCCCGATTACACATACGTCACCCGCATCCAGGGGCAGCAGTGCGTACTTACCGGCCCCTGCGTGCGGGCATGGTAATTGGGCGACCGGGGCATCACCGAGGTTAGTGCCTGACCCGCCGCTTTCCCCCTAGAGATGTATGGGACCATGCAGGGGGCCGCGCTCTCTATTTATCGACACTATTAACCCCGATGGATGCCCCTGCGGTCGCGATGGAGGTGGACCCCATGGCAGACGTGTTTTCAGCGGAGGCTGTCGCTGCAGTCTTTGGTCGGGAGGAGGTTCCGGTGAGTGGTTCGACCTATTTATTTTTGTTTACGAGATAGTTAGTGGTATTTATTGTGCCTTTGCTTGCAGGAGGGTTCCTGGAGGAGTGCCCACACGTCAGATTTTTTCGATGGGGCCCGGGCTCAGACGTCTGCGAGCGAGCCGTCACATTGTGCCGGTGAGTCCTCTGGCGCTGCTCGACCAGAGTGGCCCCCTTTAGGCGTACCTATTCCCGACTTCGGGAGGGACTTCTCGACAGTTTGCTATGACGAGTCCGGAGTGGTCTATGCCGGTGTTGAGATGGCTCCTCCTGCTTTCACGTCGAGGATACCGTTTGATCCCTCAGACGCCCTCCAGACTTCGAGGGAGACGTGCACCGACTATGTGGGGCTATCTGGTTACCTCAGAGATCGACTCAGCTTGCGTTGCGCCAGTAACCTGGTAAGTATCCTTATTTTATTTTAGTGTAGTGGAATGTATGCACATATGTATGTATGACTTCTATTCTTGTCTGTATTTCTTCTTTTTTTTATATCTGTTTTTTTTCTTTTTTCTTTTTACAGAGCGATCTCCATGCACACGAGCTGAGACGGAGGGAGTTGCTGCGGGAGGCCGATGCCAGGGTCGGCCAGGTCTATCGGGAGAGGAATGATCATTGGTCCGGGGTGATACGAGCGGAGACTGAGGGGCATCTTGCTGCAGAGGAGAGGGTGCGAGTGGAGACTGCGGGGCGTCTTACCGCCGAGGAGAGACTTCGAGTTGCCGAGGAGACCTTATCTGCGGAGCGGGCTTCTCGTCTGAGGGACTTTGAGGATTACTGGGATCTTCCTCCTTATTAGGCTCATTATTTGTAGGTTTTTTCTTAGTATTACCCCGATGTATAGCTTGTGTATAGGGAGATGGGTGGATAGTACGTAGGCTTTTTATGTGAAAAGAAAGGTAAGAAATGTATAACTCATGATTCATATTACCATGCATTCAGTAGATTATAACGATTCCAATCATTCTCTTCGAATATATTCATGCCTTTATTTATTTACAAACAACAGAAATACTTAGCCTCTTATACATTATTTTTATAATTTCTCAAGATATAACTATCGTTACCAGGACCCGCCTTTTCGGTTTTCAGATCCCAGCGATTTTTCATCTCTCCTTTTATTATCCCGGAATTTTCAAATGAGTGCCCTTTCGGGTTTTCACCCATTAGGATGTCCCTTATTGTTGCATAGGCCGCCCTTTGCGGGTTTTCAACCTATCGTGAATTTTTCTTTCTCTTTTTTTTTTACGAAAAGTATTTCTTAAGCCTATCCAGATTGGTAGGTTCGGAGAACTCCATGCCGTCCATAGTAGTTAACTTCACCGCTCCCTTGATTAGTATCTTCTTCACGAGGAACGGCCCTTCCCAGTTTGGCCTAAACTTGCCCCTCGGGTCGGTGTGCGTCACTCGGATCTGTTTCAGCACCATATCCCCTTCTTTGATAGGGCTGACCTTGACCTTTTTGTTGAAGGCTCGGGCCATCCTTCTCTGATATAACTGCACGTGGTAAAGAGCCTCCATCCTTTTCTCGTCCACCAATGCTAACTGTTCATACCGCTTCTTCACCCATTCCGTATCGGGAATTTCCGCTTCTACCGCGATCCTCAACGATCGTTTTTCAATCTCAATTGGCAGGACTGCTTCTGCCCCATACACTAAGGAGAACGGCGTCGCCCCAGTTGACATCCTAATCGTCGTGCGATAAGCCCATAAAGCGAGTGGAAGCTGTTCGTGCCAGTTCCGGTGCGATTCTACTGTCTTTACGAGAATCCTTTTAAGGTTCTTATTAGCCGCTTCTACTGCGCCATTAGCCTGTGGACGATACGGAGAAGACCTGTGATGTTCAATACCGTACTCTTGGAAGAGACCTCTCACTTCACCTTGAAACTGGACCCCATTATCCGTGATCATGTGATGAGGCACTCCGAATCTGGTGATTAAGTGCTTTTCAATGAACTTCCTCATCTGTTTAGACCCCAACTTGCTAAACGATTCTGCCTCTACCCACTTGGTGAAGTAATCAATGGCGACTGCAATGAATTTGTGTCCGTTTGACGCATTAGGTCTCACCTCCCCGATGATATCAATGCCCCAAGACACAAACGGCCAAATGGGTGCTAACACGTGCAATTCCATAGCTGGTAAGTGATTATAATCTCCGTGGATTTGACAATTATGGAATTTCTTTGCATACTCGTTACAATCTCTTTCCATGGTGAGCCAATAGAAGCCTTGCCTAATGATTTTCTTTGCCAATACTGCTCCTCCCATATGGGCCCACAAATTCCCGAGTGTACTAACTCCATTGCCTCACGGGATTCTCCCGCATCCAAGCACCTCAGTTGTAAACCATCGGTGTGCCTTTTGTAAAGCAAGTCGTTGTGGATGATGAACTGCTGAGCTAACCTTCTAATCACAGCCTGATCCCTAAGTTCTGATTCTGCCGGGTATGTTCCACTCTTCATGAAGTTTACGATATCGAAATACCAAGGCTTTTCATCTGCCCCCAACAGCATTACATCTTCGTAGCATGGTTTGTGAGACCTCTTCAATACCAAAGGCTTCGAGGCAAGGTTTCGAGGGTTATCCCATACTGATACCAAAGTGGCCAAAGCATCCGCTGCCTGGTTCTGCGCTCGAGGAATGTGATAAAAACGACACTCGCTGAATATCTGCGCCAATCCCTCCAACTGGCCTAGGTATGGACGCAACCTTTCCTCCCTTACTTCCCAGTTTCCCTGCGCTTGTTCGATAATCAGTTTTGAGTCGCCCCAGATTTCAACATATGATGCTCCCAGTGCTACTAACGACTCTAACCCGTAGATGCACGCTTCATATTCGGCCATATTATTGGTGAGAGGAAAGGATAGCTTTTTCGCCATTGGAATCCTTTCTCCTTCTGGTGAGATAAGCAGCACTCCTACTCCGTCTCCATTTGAGTTAACTGCTCCATCGAAGAACATTTTCCACGGTATGACTTCTATTGCGTTCAAGTGCTCATCGGGGAAATCATAGTTTATCTCTTCCTCTTCTGCGTTCAGAGGTTGGTTGGCCAGAAATTCTGCTACGGCTCTCCCCTTGATAAACTTCTTCGTTACATATTCGATATCAAATTCGGACAAGAGCAACAACCATCGAGCTAGCTTCCCTGTTAGAGACGGAGTTCGGTACAAATACTTCACGGGATCCATTCGAGAAATAATGATCACTTTGTAAGATTGAAAATAGTGTCGTAGTTTCTTTGTTAGCCATACTACTGCCACACACGTCTTTTCGATCATGTTATACTTAAGCTCGTATTCCAGGAACTTCTTACTTAAATAATACACCGCGTGCTCCACACCGGTGTCCCCTTCTTAGGCCAGCATTGCCCCAATAGATTGCTCCTCGATTGCTACATAGAGGAGAAGCGGTTTTCCAAGTTTAGGCGGTCTCAGAACTGGTGGATTAGACAGATAGTTCCGGACACTCTCCAATGCTTGCTGGCACCTATCATTCCAAACCGTGGGTTGATCTTTCCATAGCAGTTTAAAGATCGGCTCGCAGATCGCAGTGAGTCGTGCTATGAACCGACTGATATACTGAACCTGCCCCAGAAATCCTCTCACTTCTTTCTCGTTCTTAGGTGCTGGCATTTCCTGTATGGCCTTTACCTTGTCGGGATCTACATCAATTCCCTTATTTCCGATTACATAGACTAAGATTTTCCCCGATGAAACGCCGAAGAAGCACTTCTTTGGGTTCAACCTTAGTTTGAATTCTGCAATTCGGGCCAAAAACTTCTCGAGTACAGCGAAATTCCCCTCTCTCGTCTCCGACTTGACCATCATGTCATCTACATAAACCTCTACCTCTTTGTGTATCATATCATGGAACAGTGCCGTAGCCATTCGCTGGTAAGTTGCCCCGGCATTCTTCAAACCAAACGACATCACCCTATAGCAGTATGTTCCCCACTCAGTTGTGAATGAGGTTTTTGCTTTGTGTTTCTCGGCCATCTGAACTTGCATGTAGCCCATGAAACCATCCACATTCGTGTGTAAGACGCTCGATGCTGCACTGTCGATTAACACGTCGATATGAGGCAACGCGAATTCATCTTTGGGGCATGCCTTGTTAAGATCTCTATAATCAACGCACATTCTTACTTTGCCATCCTTCTTCGCGATTGGCACTACATTTGCGACCCACGGAGGATAGTCGATTACTTCGATGAACCCTGCTTCCAACTGCTTCTTTACTTCCTCTCTGATCTTATCCGCCCATTCCGGTCTCATGCGTCGGAGTTTCTGTTTTACGGGCTTAGCATCGGGGTAAGTTGGGATACGGTGAGTTACGATTGATTGATCAATTCCTGGCATGTCTTCGTATGTCCAAGCAAACACTATTTCGTATTTTTTAATTATTCTCTCAAATTCTTTTCTCTGTTCGTTAGTTAATTCTTGAGCAATTTGTATAAGTTTAGGATTTTCATCCGTGCCAAGATTGAAAGTTGACATTTCTATTGTATTGATTTCAAATGTAGGCATGTTATATGAATGAGAATGCATGGAATGATCACGATCAACATCAAGCAAGTAAGCAAAATCATAATTCATTTCATTGATAGTATTGGCGAGTACATCGTCAGATTCAAATAAAGCAGTAATACAATTATCATCATTGGGGTTCTCGGGTTTCTCATAAGCCTTGGAAGTACTGGGCTCGTCCACCGCTCCCACAGTTGCTTCAATAGTGATGACCTGCTCCTCGGCATTCAGATCTAACATCATGATTTCCTCGACGAAGCAGCTTGCCTTTCCTTTGCCCCAATCGGTAACATCATTGAAGATCTCGAAACCTGGCAGAATCTTTCCCTCGGTGCTAGTCTATGACTCAGGAGTCCCCGAATAAACCTTCCTGTGACCCTCATTCACAAAATACTTCTTTAGGCCCACTTTTCCTTCACCACCTGTGTTGGACGGACCTCCCTGCTTATACCCCAAGCCCTTCCGGGTTTTCTGACTCTTGAAATCCGAAAATTCTAGCAACCCTTGATGGTGTGCTCCCAAGCCCATACCGGGGATGAAACCCCCTTTCATCATCTTCACCACATCGGTGGTCATGCTAGACTCGTAGATCCCAAAAACTTGGAATCCGGAGAAAAGCTGAGGCTCAATTCCCAATGTCGCCACTGAACTCAATTTCTCAGCTCTGATCGTCACTATCTCCTCCCCGAAGGGAAATTTGATCATTTGGTGGAGCATGGAGGGCACACCTCCCAACTTGTAGAACCATGGACGTCCCAACAACACGACAAACGTCACCGGTATATCCAGCACAGTGAATTCAGTCTCCTCTTCATGCGGCCCTACTTTCAGCTTAGCCTTAAAAACTCCTTCAATGTGCCTACGGCTATCATCATAGGCCCTGATCATGGTTTCCGAGGCAGTCAAATCTCCTCTTTCTACTCCCAACTTGGACAGAAGTTTCAGTGGGCAAACATTAATGGCTGATCCATCATCGACCATCACACAGCTAGTCTTTTTTCCGTTAATTTTAGCTCGGATGTACAAAGGCTTGTTGTGAGCCTTACCCTCTTCTGGGAGATCTTCGTCAGTGAACGTGATTTCGGTCTTCTTCCGGGCCATAATTGCCCCTACTAATGCTGCCGGCTCAGTATCGGTAGAAATAACCAAATTCTGCAGCTCTTTCATCAGATTTTCACGATGGTACTTGGAATGACATAGGACTTCCCACACCGTAGACTTAGCTTGTGTTTTCTTCAACTGCTCGAGGACTTGGTCATCCAGCTTGGGAGCCGATCCTTCACCTATCTCAGTCTCGCCCACGGGTGCCTTTCCCTCGGCCACTCGACCTGATCTCGTCATGACCGCAATTTCCGGCTCTTCATCAGATTCATCCCAAATATTGATAGGAATTCTCCGATCAGTATCCTCCTCATCCGAGGAACTTTCCCAAATGTCCACAATCATCAGATCCATTACGTGAGGAACGTTTGAATTCAAATAAATGGGATCCGCTGATCCATACAAAGCCCAACCTATTAAATCATCATAATCCCTGAGGGATACTCTGCTCATCCTCCTTGCCGCCAACGGAATTGCGCCTCTCTGTATGCACATGAGCTGCACCTTATCACTCATCGTTTCACGACACTGCTCGTAGTGGTGCCTCCACCTCCTAACATAATCCACGAATGGTTCCTCGGGGAATTGCCTGATCCTATCTAGATCTTCCAGGGATCCCGTCCACTGAATGTACATCTCATATCTCGACACAAAAGCGTCCCTAAGAGGTATCCAATGACCCATTTCTTCCTCTGATAGGCCTTGGTGCCACAACAAGGCTTCTCCCATGAGGGTTTCCGGGAAATCTTCATGTAATTCACATTGAGGGAACCCGGCGTCATACATATGGTTGCGGAATAACCTTGCATGCTCAATAGGATCCCGGTATCCACCATACCTAGGCATTGCTAACACCGCTTCAGGTGTCTCATAGGAGGGCGAGTCCGGTGTTTGTTCCGCAAGCATCCATACTGTATACTCTTTGATAAACCTCTTCGTTATCGCGGCCCAATCACGCTTAATATGCATTGGGAGAGACATATACCACATCAGCGGCTCCCCCATTAGTGAATTGCAAAACAGGCTAGTGATCTCTTCTTCCTTAAAACCCAAAGGTCCCATGGCCGACAAGTAGAAGTGAAGATGTTCCATCGGATCCTTGTTGCCATTATACTTACTGACCCTCGGTAACGGACGCTCGATAGGTCCAATCTGCATCGCAAAGCGCTCTGCGGTCCTGTCCTTAGCTCTCTGGTACTTTTCTAGGAATAGATCAGACAGTCGTTCCCAATCATGCTTGTAGGAGTCGGGCAACGAGTGGAACCATCCCAAAGGCTCGCCTACTAGCGAATGGTGGAACCACTGAGCAATCTCGTCCACCCCGAAGGATTCCACAAACATATCGTGCATATATTCACGCAAGTGCACATCGGGATCCTCTCCTCCACTAAATAGACTCAATTCTGGCACAATAGTCCGAGATGACCCTTCCCCGGTCTCTTCGGCACTATCCTCATCATACGGTGCTCCACCGTCCAACCCTTCATCCATCGGTTCGCCCTCCGGTTCCTTGCCAAGGAAGGACACATATAGACCATTTCCTACATTGCTCTTTTCATCGGAGTCCAACAACTCCTCTTCATTTTCCCCGAAGGATTCCACCACCATGCTTTCTTTCAGCCCGACTCCGATCATGCTCACCCTATGATTAGGCAGTGGATTGCGCCTAGTGGAAGGGTTTGCTGACGAAGGATCAGCTATCTTCTTCTCCTCAATCAAATCCTAGATCTCATGCTTTAACCTCTCACAGTTCTCAATGGTATGCCCATAACTGCTATGGAATTCGCAGTATCCCCTAGCTTGTATCTGCTGAGTGGGCGGAGCTTTGTTATAAGGGGTAAGAGCTTTCAACAACCCCTTTTTCTGCAATCGTTCGAAAACTTTTGCGTAGGTCGGATCAAATTTGGCGAACTGCCTCTTTTCGATAGCATTAAGATCAAGCACTTTCACTGCCGCAGATTCTGCACTCGCACTTCGCCCTCCGGCACTATATCCAGACTTCGTCAACTTGGTATAAGCTTTCTTTGGTTCTCCATCCACCTCAACTGTCAAGGCGCAGCTATACATCTGGTTGAAATCGATAAAAGGCATGTACCGCAACTCATTCTTAATATACGACAATGTGTTACCAACTACCATTCGGATCTGATCCTGCTCAAGAGGCTTCTGCTTCATAACCGCGGCCTTGGCCCTCCATTTCCTCACGAAATCGGAAAAAGATTCCCCGGCCTGCTGCTTAGTGCTCTCTAGCTCCTTCAGAGTAACCTCAAGCATAGTGTTGAAACTATACTGAGCGATAAATGACTTTGCCAACTCCTTCCAATCTCTTTTCGTAACCATCGACAACGCATGGAACCATGTGAGGGCAGCCCCCTCCAGATAAGTATTAAACAGCCCCAGGACTTGATCCTCAGTCAGGATCGTGTGCTTCATTACTGCGACATACTGATTCATGTGGGCGGTAGGATCCCCAGTTCCGTCAAACTTTTTCATGTCAGGAAGTTGAAACTTCAAAGGCAAAGCAGTTACCGACAAACAATTCTTCAAATTATAAAAGTCCTGACTCCCGAAGCTTCCCCCACGCAGATCCTGCACCTCCTGAGTGATGTGTTGCTTCCACTCCTCTTCCTTAGCCTTCTCTTTCTCAAGCTGTTTTCGGATATAGTCCTGATAGTCGTCCTCATTCCCGAAGCGGGGACCGGTGTTCACTTCATTCTCAGCGCGTTTACTCCCACTCTTGTTATCCTTCAATGCCAGCTCAGCTAGCTGGGCCAAAATTGCGGCCAACTGATCGTTAATGTTGTTCACAGAGTTTTCCAATTCAGCCACCTTTTCGTCGGTCGCAGACATACTGACAGAATGCTGAGTATACTCGGACGAAGATGATTCAGAAGCCACAACTGCCGATTCGGAATTGTCAATTCGTAGCTGATCAAACTGTCTGACTAACCGGTTACTCTCGCGAAACCACAACCCCTTAATGATGAAGTCTGCGTGAACGGTCATCCATTAGAATGTATGCATGATTTTATATGCATGATTCGTGGTGTGTGCGTTTATTTATTTACGGATATATAAGATAAGAAGAACAAAAGTTAGTCTAATTACACGTATCACAACATCTCTCTTCCACCCTTATTCCTCCACACACTCGTTGGTCCAAGTCTCTTTCCTAGGACTTTGGTTTGGGGCCCACATTGGGATCCAGGGGACGCGTGATGCCGTCGATTATTGCGGAAAAGTAAATCATTCATCAGACAATACAGTTCGTTTTGACATATCAACGTTTAGTGACTAAGATATCGACCAAGTTGGATTGTCCTTTCGGAATAACTCGTCTTTTGTCATTTTGCGAGACGCATTAGTTTGGGTTTTGACTCCCTTTGAGCGCATCTCGGATTTTAGACGTGGTACAAGTTATTCTTCTGGTTCAATCATTCGTTATTGACAATGACTCGTTCCCTTTTATTCGCGTGGGTTCGTGTCTCGATTTTTGGATTACGACGGGATCTTTTGGATCTATCGAGAGACGCAACCACATGTTTGTTTAGTGATGAAGTCACTTTTCGGATTTTTTCCTTAGGGAACGGACTCATCGCGTAACGCGTTTGTTTTTAGCGTCAAGGATCCGTTCGCTCGTTTTGGCTACGTGAAAAAGACGGCGAGTCTTATTCGAGCGCACGATAATCCTTCGGCTATTAACAACTCTTGGTTTCTCCCAGTTTACGGGATATATCCTCCTAGTGTGGTTATAGAAAATCAACGTTTCATTGAATCGCATACTTATTCGAAGTAGGGATATTACCGTTCTTTTTCATTTAGGCGCGAGTTAAGCAAACACGCAGATCGGGCCATATTTCTTGTAGTTTTGGTAACGGTCGAAATGATCGAGCCATTAGTCAAACCCACAGTCTCGTCCATATGGTGCAATCATGCGGCTTAGCTTAATTCGGCTTCGTGATTTTAAACGGCGTATATACTAGTTCGAGGCACGTATTTAACGGCATTGGTTCACTTTCTTTAACTACCCTCGGGATGGATATATATCGTAGATACAGAGTGACTTGGTCATTTATTTTTGCTTTTCTTTTATTTTCTTAGTCACTTTCGCGGACACGTCCATTTCTTTTAAGAACAACACAAGGCATAACGTAAGAGCTCGTCTTTTATTTGGAAGGGACGGGCCACGTTTACGAAACTCTTTACGTTACCACGGGGTCATTCGAAACAGAAATGTTCTTTGTTTTCGTTTTGTCATAATCTCGTTTCATCCCAACGTATTTAAAGAATGTGAATAACGGCTACCGTTAATATAGTCTTTTGAATCGAGATATAACTATCCTTAATATCAAACCCATTCATACTAATACGTGCTTATGTCATAGCGCATTTCCTGTACATGTGCCTTCTTTGGGACACGGAAAGGGACCACGCGGGTCGCACAAGTTCATTCATACGAGATGACTAAGTCGTCTTTAGTTCGAATCGTTTCGATGTTTTGGGGTAGTTTGTATATCGGTTTAAGAGTATATATTAACGTATCGTTTCATTTTCTTTACATATTTTAGGATTAGACACATATCATGACAATTTGAAAACACGAACTGATTCATTTATCACATCAAAAATGGTAACGGGTAATCCTATGGCAACTTCTAAGGCTACTATATGCTGACACGGCTGATCGCGGGACCTCACAGGACTGCACAAATTCGCCCCTAACGAATGGATGGGGACCCTTTGGCGCCTTACTGTAAGGGGGAACTTACACTAGCCTCTTTCGAGCGACGAATGGACTCTCACTAGAGGTTTCGTGGAAATTACCCAAAAGGTTTGCAATAATTCTTATGAATGCATACGAAAAGAAATAATACGATCCGTCCCCGTTAAGGGCTTAATACACGCCTTCCGGAATCAAATTTCTCGCTTCCCCAGCAGAGTCGCCACTTGTTAGACAAGGTTCCGAACGGCCTCGCTCGGGCGGACCGGGGGGTGGACACCTCATAGCGACGTAAGCGGTGATTGGCGCCGAAAGCAACCAATCGTGGAATCAAGCTGCTCGACAGGACCGGAGCTCGGAGTATGGAAGAGTCGCCACCCACGAATGGGAAAATGAACACCGATCCCTTGCGGGAGACCAGTGAGGGTTCGGGAAACTTAGGTACGAGCCGAGAAGGCTAGCTCCTTTCCGGAGAAAGGCTACTAAGCACCCCGACATCGCCCGGTTATGAACCACCGGCCTCCTACTCAGCGTGTTAGGCGATAACGGACTAATCACATATTTCTTTAAGTTTGAAATTCATTTGAAACCTTTTCTTTCTCGTTTTGAAAACCGTTTTGAGCACATATTATTGAAAGCCACTTTGGTAAAGAATCACCCATTTACATCAATTCAAAATACATAGGAGAGAGAAGGGGAGAAGGAAGAATTGATTTATTTACCGTGTGATTTATGCTTCATATTATACACTAACTCTAAATTAATCTCGTTCCCCAAAACAAGTTTATTTACATGGTCCGTACCTTAATCGCCGTTGGAACGATTTAGGTACGTTTAAAAAACCCCGTTAATGACGTTCACTCGAATCGCCGTTGGAACGACTCGAGCGTTTGGAAAATGTGGAATAAAAACTTTAACTCCAAAAACGTGATTAGGCATACAAGTCCAATTATTTTTGTACAAAACCATTTGAGTAAGAAAACGATTCAAAACTCTATTATTTTTGTACAAATTCATATTTTGTCCTAGAAATGCAAGCACCACGGAACATCAGAGAAGTACAACGCCTTAATGGGCGGATCATAGCCTTGGGCAGGTTTATCTCTTGTTCAGCTCGCAGATGTCAGCCCTTTTACCAGGTCATTAAAAAGCAAAAGGCGTTCGAGTGGAATGAGGATTGTGAAAAGGCCTTCGAAGGAATCAAGCGGTTCCTCACGGATCCACCCATGATGAGTCGACCAATGAAGGGAGAGGACCTCTACATGTATGTATCGGTTACGGATAAAGCCGTATGCACGGTCATGATACGAGAGGAGGATGGCCAGCAGTTTCCGATTTATTATGTGAGCAAGGTCTTGAAGGACGCCGAAACCAGATATTCTAAGCTTGATAAAATGGCGCTGGCTGTTGTCACCACGACAATCCGCCTTAGACCATATTTTCAGGCGCATACTGTAGTGGTTCGAACAAATATACCGATGAGAAAGGTGTTACAGAAACCAGACACTTCTGGAAGGTTGATGGAATGGGCAATCCGCCTTGGCGAATTCGATGTGAGATATGAAAGCAGGTCAGCTTTAAAGAGTCAGGTCCTAGCAGACTTTGTGAATGAATTCACTGATGAAGGGATAGATCATCCCAAGCCTCCGATAGAGGAATGGACAATGTACACCGATGGCGCCTCCTCAGCGGATGGAGCTGGCGTAGGCGTTGTGATCAAGGGTCCCCAATATATAAAATTACGGTACGCAGCAAAATTAAATTTCCATGCAACTAATAATGCTGCTGAATATGAAGCTCTGATATTGGGATTACGCCTACTCAAAGAAATCACTCCTGAGCGGATTGTGATCTATAGTGATTCTAAGCTAATGGTCAACCAAGTAATCAAGAATTACGAGGTGAAAGACGAGGTTCTGGCCAAATACGTAGCAGAAGTCAAAAAATTATTGGATCACCTTGAGGCTAAGGAAACCAAATGGGAACTGATTCACGTACCAAGGGAGTCCAACACAGAGGCGGATCATTTGGCCAAAATGGCCTCTTGTGAGGAGAACTGGACAGATCCAGATTGTCCCTTCGAAGTTAAAATAGCTCCAGCCTTCGCTTCAGAGGAAGTATCCCTACTCACAACGGTAGAAGATGATTGGAGATCGGTCATCCGCCAATATCTGCTAAGTGGAACTTTACTTGAGGATAAAGAAGAGGCACGGCGGATAGTTAGGAGAGCGGCTTATTTCTCCATGATCAATGACGGCCTTTACAGAAAATCTTTTAGCCACCCCTGGTTGAAGTGCATTCTGTCGGAAGAGGGACAGCAAATCCTCAAAGAGCTACATGAGGGATCATGTGGGGCTCATGAAGCATCCGCCACCATCTTGAAGAAATCCAGGTTAGCGGGTTTCTACTGGCCCACGGCCGAATTGGATGCCCAAAAATTGGTAGAATCTTGTCATAGTTGCCAGATTCATGCGAATGAATCACATACTGCCAAACATATCTAGAGGCCCATCATAGAAGGACGGCCATTTGCCCTCTGGGGAATAGACATTGTTGGCCCATTTCCTCCGACTCGCCGACAGAGGAGGTACGTGGTAGTGGCAGTGGATCATTTCACCAAGTGGGTAGAAGCCGAAGCTGTTTCCTCCATCACTGTCGAACGAATGGTGGAATTCGTCAAAGACAACATCGTGGGAAGATACGGTGTTCCGCATACCATCATCACCGATAATGGAGCACAGTTCAACTGTAGCGAATTCAAAACTTTCTGTGAAGGGTTGGGCATCCTGAATAGATTTGCCTCCGTTTATTATCCCCAATCTAACGGGATGACCGAAGTCACAAATCGGACGATCGTAAAAGGGATAAAAAAGAGATTGGGAGAGCATGATAAGAAGTGGGCGGATCAGCTGACAAGCGTTTTATGGGCTTATCGCACCACTCCTAGGACGGCCACAGGAGAAACACCATTTGCCCTATCTCATGGGGTAGAGGCTGTGATCCCGGTTGAAATACAGGTCCCAAGTGATAGAGTGGCCTTTTATTGCGAAAAGGACAACGGCAAAAGGTTAAGGGAAAGTCTGGATCAAGTAGGTGATCGAAGAGACCAAGCCTATGTAGGCATGGCGGCGTATAAACAGCGAATCGCCGCTTACCATGATAAAAATGCTAAGCTTGTGGATCTGAATGTGGGTGACCTTGTGCTCCGAAAGGCCGACAAAATCCAGTCTCGAGAAGGCAATGGCAAGTTAGGGCGCAACTGGACGGGTCCATATCAGATAGTGGAGAAGATTGGATTCGCCACATTTAAAATTCAGGACATGGAGGGCAACACATTGCCGCGCACATGGAACCTCCAAAATCTCCGCAAATATTTTGTCAAGAAATAAAGTGTACACACGGTCTTGAGTACTCTTTTTCCTTTAGTAAGCTTTTTCCCATGTGGTTTTTCTTACTAAAGGTTTTAACGAGGCTCACTTATAAGACCTGCTTACTGTAATAAAGCATTTCTCCCATTAATAAACATCATTTGTACTATTATCTGTGTTCTTTTTAAAGTTTATTGCAGCAATATAAATATTCCAGTCTTAAAAAGAAGGGGGGCATCCGACGCTCTCCATTAACAAAGTAGCGCTGCTTTTTCTCCTTGGACATAAGAGAATCCATCTTATGGGCGGATCCATCTCTGAGAAGATCTCAATCTCCGATAGAGTTAAAACGATCCTTGGACGCAAGGTCTTTACACTCTCTTATATATCCTTCCCAAAAAAGGATTCACAAGTCCTACGGGCGGATCACTTCACCTCAAAAACAGGTAGCAAATTGATCCCCTAGGCAGCTTTACTTCCTTCAATGGAATATAACAGCTTCTAACCTTCACAAAGGTCCATGCTATGGGGTACGGCTGGCCACCTACTCCAAAATAAATCCTAGATGCCTATATATTTACTTACGCAAACGTAATAGTAAAATAAATAGCTGCCATAAAGGATTAAAACAAATTGTACTTAACGATTTTTTACAAATCACAAGTAAACAACTAAGTAATAATAGGAGCATCCTCCTTTACATTATCCTCGCTTGCGGCGCTTGCCTGGAAAGCCTCCTTCTCCACAGCCTCAGATACGCCAACCAAAGGTACCTCCTTTTCCACGGAAGATGTGGGACCGAGAGGAAGAGCGGTATCAATGATCGATTCTTCACCCGCCTTGGGGGGCACTTCCTCAGGCTCCACTAGGGGGACAGTAGTGGAAGGTTTGCTTTCTTCTATGGGTCCCTTCATCCATCTCCGATTCTTCACCCGCCTTGGGGGGCACTTACTTAACGATGTATTCCTTGGCGTCCGCCATCTTGTCATATTTGGCTACGTCTTCTGGTTCGGGGACGGCAAACTGAGGATCTGTGAAATCAATCTCGGGATGCGCCAGAGAGAAGTACGCCATGAGCAGTTCGCCATAATAGAAGGCTTGCTCACCCGCCATATATTCAGCTTCGCCTAGGGCGTCCTCATGATTCTTGGCGTCTGTCGCAATCTTTTCCTTCAGCTTCCCAATCTCCGCATCTCTGAGGACTAAGGCGGCAGTGGCAGAGGCAAGGTTCGCATTAACAGAAGCAATGTGCGCATTGGCATCCGCTACATCTTTTTCTAGCTTTTCAATGGTTGCCTTGTCCGCCACATTTTGAAGGAGCTCGGCCTCCATAGCACGTATACGAGTATACATCTGTCAAAAACAAACAATCTCATTAAGAGAAAAGAGCAAAGGAGCAACTTTTTCATAAAAAGAAATCCTTTCTAGGGGACTCACCATAAGGAGCTCTGTTTTCCCCTTTTGCGCATGAATGGAACCAGGAATTTGATTCTGACTCCTTTGCACTTCGCCCACCTGACCAAGGGCTTCATCCAAGTCATTTATGATGGACTCATTCTCAAAAGATCCTTGAGCGCCATACTTGGCGGACCAGTATCCGCCCATATCAGGCTTCGCCATCTGCACCAACATTCAAGGATCAAAACTTAAAACTTGATGAACAGGTAAAAATAAAAGACAACTTACCTGTTCTATCTCCCCAACAGGCTTGGCGGACCTCATGGCATCCGCCATAAGCTTAGGGCCTCCCGTGGTTATAGGCTTCCTCCTTTTTAGGGGTGGCTCGACCGCTGTTCCCGCAGGGCGTTTCCCAGTCTCCGTTTGAGGATTCGCCGCTTGATCTTTCCTACGCGCTTCAGCCTCTAAGAACTTCCTACGCTTCTCTGCAATAGCGTGATTGGCCTTAGATAAACCCCTGCCAAGGAAAACATTGAAGTAATCAAAGTTCAAGAAGGAATAAAAGTTACCTTGGTCAAATTGTGTAATCTTGAAGTAAATGAATTGCTCCCCCTCTCGGCGTATCAACGGGATATCGCTCATCATGAAGGCTAAAGCGTCTGCGTATGTCCATGCATCCGCCTTGATCTTCTTCATGAGCTCCGCCACCACTTCATCACTATCGGTCAATATTCGCATATCGCCCGCCATATGTAAAGGCCTGGGATTCCAAAACGAGGGAAAACCCAGCCATTCGCCCTCTTTTATCTTCAATTAGAAGAATTTCTCATCCCAGCAATGGACATTTGACATTTTGTCACTAAAGGGCGAATATGTCCCGAATTTGGCGAAGGTGAGATAGGATTCATACTTCCGTTTTGAGGGTTTATGGAAAGCCCTAAAAACGCGACCCGTATACACCACTCCTAAATTTGAGGCGAGGTAACTGTCTAAAGCAATATCCAACCAACCGTTGGGATGTAGTTGGCTGGCTGTAATATCAAAGTAGGAGAGGATGTCCGCCATCATCTTTGGGAGAGGAAGCCGGAAACCCCTCTCTACGTGACTGCAATACACAGTGAGAAAACCGCTAGGCGGACAGGAAGGTCGTTGATGGGCTGCGGCTAACTGAGTCTCATAATTATTGATCCAAGGATAGCGATTCGCCAGATCCACTAGATCCGCAGCACTCATACGAGACGGAGTAGACTCCGCTCGAGGATTCTTTTTTCTAGGTAGGATAGAAGAAGAGGCCATTATCCCCGGAAAACACCTAGCCTTAACGGCCGGAGCGGTACCGGAGACGGAAGTGGAAAGGGCTGGATTACTAGTGGAACGAGTTTGGTAACGATTACATGCCGAGTCACTAAACCCAGCAAAATCAGAGTTAATCGTGTCCTCGGAGGAAGAGGAGTTCTCCGATGACGAAGTGGTCCAACTAAAATCGACTTCTATTTCGGGAGAAGAGGTCGAATTAAAAAGCTCCGAAGTTGATCTAGAAGATGAAGACGAACTTCTAAACATCCAGAGAAAAGTTAAACAAAAGAAGATGAACTTACATGTGAAATCGGAAGCTTGGTGCGAGACTCTGAAAAATTCCCAGAAAAAACTTCGAAAGGAGACGATGCGGAAGAAATGGAGAAGAAAGAGAAAGAGAAAGAAGAAGAAGGACGTTTTCTCCTTCCTGGGACAGTGCGTCCACTACACATGTCATTCCTCCATTGGCATTGAACAGTGCGCTCATTAATGCAGATGTTTATGACGGCGCGCGGAAGCTCAAAAGCCCTAAAGGACTTTAAAGGCATTTTGGGGGGGGCTTCTGATAACATCGTGATATTATCCCAAGGACTAAAAGGGATATTCACCTCAAAAACACCGCGTATTGATCCCCGAAGGGGAGCCGGCAGGCGGATCTCCACGGATCTGCTTGAAGAGATCCGCTGGCGGACCTATGAGGCGAATCTCTTCATTCACCCGATTCGCCACTGTAACGGCTGGTCGCCGACTCGGCCATAAAGATCATTAATGAGTTATCAATTAGCTAACCTCCAGGTTAAAGATAACTTGTAACCGCCATTAATGGAGCATTATTGGAGGCTTTCTAGTTGCCTGAAGGTTACGACTTTTTAGCTATATATAGCCTGATTCCCTAGGCTATCAAGGTACACATTCTCACAACCTTTGTCAATTCAGTTTGTTTCCTTGATTCACCTTACTAACTTTGGCATCGGAGCTTTCCCCCGTCGAACCCAACAACGCCCCCCCACAGGGACGGACGTTGCTCGTAATTTCCCCACCTGTTATCAAATAGAGAATAAAATCCATAAATAAGAAAGTTAAATTCATCCCAAAATAGTTTTACATAATAAATATATAGAAAATAACCCCCACCCTAAATAAAGGCTAATATAACTCAAATAAACCAAAAAACTATATATATGTACAAATATGTTACTTTGCAAAACTAAATTGATGTAAATTATGTTTAAAATATAAAGTAGATAGATAAATAATATGTAATTAATAGTTATATAACCCAAAATAATTTTCATAAATATATTACATAATTATACACATATATATACAAGGACCAAAAGTCTAAAAGTTGAGAAAGAAAGACCAAAACAATATTTTTTACATCCAGCAACTTTACCGACGGAAAATCCGTCGGTAAACAGCCTTTAGTGACAGAAAACGGAAAATTACAGAATTAGTCCAACAGTTTCCAGATTCATTCAAAAGCTTTAGATTAGATCTATTCTATCGTTTTTGGGTTCCCGAACTACCAAAATTGGATCATAGTCTATAACGGGGACTCCTAAAACGATGTTTTATTTTAAAACGTTATTTAGAAATTTTTTCAAAACTTATAATTGCAACGTTTTTTTTAATCCCGAACTACATTTGAATCGGATCATGGTTCGTATTGGGATATTAAAACGAGGTTTTTATTTTGAAACAAAACCGAACGTTTATTTAATACGAGACGAAAATTAAATAAATACAAAAAATTAAGTAAAACGTGATAAATAAATAAATAACTAAATAAATAAAATTATAACATAAAAATAAATAAATAAAGGAAATAAATTAAATAAAATAAAACGAGTCTAGTCCTCGGATAATACCTCAAGATCGGTATTTGACAGTCGAAGTCGGTTGATTCCGCGAATCGTGATTTTCCGGTGTTTTTCGGGTTTTTAGTAAAAATTTAACTTTTAGGAAATCCGGACTTTTTGAGAAAAAAAAATATTTTTCTCAAAAAAATTCACTTTCTCTCTCTAAAAATGTCTAGAGTGAGAAAGCTCTCCCAAATTCCTCCTCTCAAATGCATGGGGATCCGTGCCTTTTATAGGCACGGATCCCAAAAAAATTTGGGCGTAGCCCGACGGGCGTCGGGCTACGCTCAAAATGTTTTAGGCCTACACCCAAAATGTTGGGCGGACGCCCAAAATCAGTTGGGCCAACGCCCAACATATGTTGGGCGCGCGCCCAACTTACGTTGGGCGTTCGCCCAAAGACCGTTGGGCGTCCGCCCAACGATGTTTGGCGTTCGTCCCACGTCGTTGGGTGCTCGCCCAACGGCTGTTGGGCGTGTGCGCCCAGCGGCCATCGGGCGTGCGCCCTGCGCTGTCGGGCGCGCGTCCAACTATCGTCGGGCACACGTCGACTGCTGTTAGACAAGGTGCCGCGGCCTAATCTCCCGGGCGGATCGGGGGGTGGACACCTCATGGCGACGTAAGCGGTGATTGGCACCGAAAGCAACCAATCTTGGAATCAAGCTGCTCGGCAGGACCGGAGCTCGGAGTATGGAAGAGTCGCCACCCACGAATGGGAAAATGAACACCGATCCCTTGCGGGAGACCGGTGAGGGTTTGGGAAACTTAGGTACGATCCGAGAAGGCTAGCTCCTTTCCGTAGAAAGGCTACTAGGCACCCCGACATCGCCCGGTTATGAACCACCGGCCTCCTACTCAGCATGTTAGGCGATAACGGACTAATCCCATATTTCTTTAAGTTTGAAATTCATTTGAAACCTTTTCTTTCTCGTTTTGAAAACCGTTTTGAGCACATATTATTGAAAGCCACTTTGGTAAAGAATCACCCATTTACATCAATTCAAAATACATAGGAGAGAGAAGGGGAGAAGGAAGAATTGATTTATTTACCGTGTGATTTATGCTTCATATTATACACTAACTCTAAACTAATCTCGTTCCCCAAAACAAGTTTATTTACATGGTCCGTACCTTAATCGTCGTTGGAACGATTTAGGTACGTTTCAAAACCCCCGTTAATAACGTTCACTCGAATCGCCGTTGGAACGACTCGAGCGTTTGGAAAATGTGGAATAAAAACTTTAACTCCAAAAACGTGATTAGGCATACAAGTCCAATTATTTTTGTACAAATCCATTTGAGTAAGAAAACGATTCAAAACTCTATTATTTACAACAACACGGTTTTAATTACAAGGTTCGCTTAACCCGTCGTTGGAACGAATTAAGGTTTCAACACGTGATATTTTGGAAATGGTTTAAAAATGACAAGAAAACGTTATTTACACTTTAGGAATATCTAGAAAAGCTTTAATTTAAACAAACAAATTAAACTCTCTTTTTGTGGTTTGTTTTCCCCATTTTCACTCAATTGAACCTTACTTGAACATAATTACAACAATTAACAAATCAAGGTCCAATTTTACCCAATCAAATATATTTGAAATATAAACATATATATACAAAAATAAGATAGGAATATATATATACATAGTTTTATCTAAAAATAAGGACGTATTTATAGATGAAAATGAATAAGAAATACTATATGATATAATAAAGAAAGTGAGAAAAAGAGTACTAAACCAAATACATTTTTATCCTAATTATAACTATATAAAAATAACTAAAACTATACAAGTTTAAAAGAAAAGGAAAGTAATTTGAATCCCAAAATAGTTTATGAATATATAGGAAACACCCCATCCTCAATAATGGCTAAATCCATTTAAATAAACCAAAAACTATATATACATATACAAATAATTCCATAAAACCAAAACAATGAAAATTATAATTGAATATACAAAGTAAGTAAGTATATAGATAATTATTAGGTGAATGCCTCAAAAATAATTTTAACTAACATATTACATAATTATACATATATATAAGAGATTAAATATAAAAAAAATGGAAAAAATGGATTTAAGAGGTGATTTTCGGTTTCCAGCAGATTACCGACGGAAAATCCGTCGGCAATCTGCTATTAGTGACAGAAAAGGTAGAATTACAGCAGCAGTCCAAAACTTTCCAGATTTATTCAAACACCTTAAATTAGATCTATTCTATCGTTTTGGATCTCCGAGCTACCCACATTGGATCATAGCCTATAACGGAGACTCCTAAAACGACGTTTTTATTTTAAAACGTTATTTTAAAATTTATAATTACAACGTTTTTAATTCCCGAACTACCTTTAAATCGGATCACGGTTCGTGTTGGGATATTAAAACGAGGTTTTTATTTCAAAACAAAACCGAACGTTTATTTAACACGAGACGAAAATTAAATAAATACAGAATAATAAATAAAACGTGATAAATAAATAACTAAATAAATAAAAAACTATAACATAAAAATAAATAAATAAGGAAAAATAAATTAAATTAAATAAAATAAAATGAGTCTAGTCCTCGGATAATACCTTAAGATCGATATGTGACAGTCGAAGTCGGTTGATTCCACGAGTTGTGATTTTTCGAGTTTTTTTTTGTGTTTTTGATAAAATATTCAACTTTAGAAAATTTGGATTTTTTAGGAAAAAAAATATTTTCCCCAAAAATTGACTTTCTCTCTCTAAAAATGTCTAGAGTGAGAAAACTCCAAAAATCCTCCCTTCAAATGCATGGGGATCCGTGCGTTATATAGGCATGGATCCCGGAGACTTTGGGCGACGCCCAAATAAAATTGGGCGTCGCCCAAAGCCGGTTGGGCGAACGCCCAAATCTCATTGGGCGGACGCCCAACATCAGTTGGGCGAACGCCCAACTATCGTTAGGCGTTCGCCCAACGAGCGTTGGGCGTCCGCCCAACATCGCTGGGCGCTCGCCCAGCGGTTGCCGGGCGCGCTCTCCCATCGTCCGTCGGGCGTGCACCCCTCACTGTCGGGCGCGCGCGCCCAACGGTCGTCGAGCGCGCGCTTCGCGCTGCCGGGCGTGCGCGCCCAGCGGACGTCGCGCGCGCGCTTCGCGCTGCCGGGCGTGCGCGCCCAGCGGACGTCGCGCGTGCGCTCCGCGCTGACGGGCGTGCATGCCCATCGGACGTCACGCGTGCGCCCCGCGCTGCCAGGCACACGTCCAACTGTCGTCGGACGCGCGTCGGCTGTCGCTAGACGTTTACACCACGTCGCTGAGCACTCGTGAGCCGTCCACTCGACAATCGCGACTCGGTGTCTACAGTTGCCCCTACTTTCCTATTTTGACAGTGATGTGTGTGTTTTGAAAACGTTTTTTGCTAACGCAACACATGCAATGTAAATATATTAAAGTAAAAGACATGTAAAGTGTAGGAGGAAGAATACCTGACCTCTGCGCGGCGCGCTCCAGCATCGTCTTCGATCCTCTCCGTCCTTGCCTTCGAATCGGCTGTTGGCGGATGTTCTTCTTAAGGACCCTAGCCTAAATTGACTGCGGGTAAAAATGGCTCAAAAGCAACCCTGTTCTACGACCGCGGGTAAAATGACTCAAAAGCGACCTCGGTCTACGACCGCGGGTAAAAATGGCTCAAAAGCAACCCTGGTCCACGACCGCGGGTTAAATGGCTCAAAAGCAACCCTGGTCCACGACCGCTGGTTAAATGGCTCAAAAGCAACCTTGGTCCACGACCGCGGGTAAAATGGCTCAAAAGCAACCCTGGTCCACGACCGCGGGTAAAATGGCTCAAAAGCAACCCTGGTCCACGACCCCGGGTAAAATGGCTCAAAAGCAACCCTGGTCCACGACCGCGGGTAAAATGGCTCAAAAGCAACCCTGGTCCACGACCGCGGGTAAGATGGCTCAAAAGCAACCCTGGTTCACGACCGCGGGTAAAACGGCTCAAAAGCAACCCTGGTCCACGACCGCGGGTAAAATGGCTCAAAAGCAACCCTGGTCCACGACTGCGGGTAAAATGGCTCAAAAGCAACCCTGGTCCACGACCGCGGGTAAGATGGCTCAAAAGCAACCCTGGTTCACGACCGCGGGTAAAACGGCTCAAAAGCAACCCTGGTCCACGACCGCGGGTAAAATGGCTCAAAAGCAACCCTGGTCCACGACCGCGGGTAAAATGGCTCAAAAGCAACCCTGGTCCACGACCGTGGGTAAAATGGCTCAATAGCAAAAGGTTCTCCCTAACAATTCTGAATTCTAAAGCGCTGTCGTTCGTATTTTTACTGGAGCTATCATCTCGGGTATTTGAGTTGTTTGATAGGAGCGTCCTTATCTTTTCGTCTGGAATGCTTCAGATTAACAATTATTTTTCTGTTGACTGTTTTCTGTATTTTTGAGTGGCGCCACTGTTCTGTAAAATTTGGCTGTCGTTTGGAGTCATATCTTGATGTTATCGGTCACCGCCTGGCAGAAACGCAGGCTGAAACGGACTGCAAATCGGAGGTTTGTGCACCTGGTAATTAATTATTTACTTTTTACCTTTATGTCACATCGTACCTTTTTCACTATTTACGGGAATGTCATTCCCTTTTCTTATATAAGGTGGTGGGGTTTCATTTCAACCCCACACCTTCTCTCTCTTCTCTCTCTCTCTAACTTCTGATTTGGATTATTCTCGTGATGGATTTGGATAAATACGACGGCACGAAGGGCATGGATGCGGGTTTTGAGAACCTGACTACAGTTGCCCCTTTCCAGGATCCTGCTTCACATCTGAGTCGGACTCACTCTAACCAGGTAAGTACTCTCCTACCCTTTCGTCCTTTGACTAGACTCCTAGGCTTTAGTAACCCTACTTTGAACATGATTTGCATGCTAACCTCTAAGTCTGTTTAGAAGACCTTAGCTAGACAACACGAATTTCTTCGCCCGCAAGCAACACTTTATTTATCTTTTGAAAGAATGTGAATTATATGCATGTGAATAGTAAAAATACGAACAATGCATGCCAACAGTAAAAACGTGAATAGCACGTGGATAGTGAAAATGTGAATAGTACACGTGAATAGTAAAAAAACGTGAATAGTGCACGTGAATAGTAAAAACGTGAATAGTGCACGTGAATAGTAAAAAACGCAAAATGTACACGTGAATAGTAAAAAACGCAAAATGTGCACGTGAATAGTAAAAACATGAATCATGCAAAAATGACTAAGTTAAACACTCTTAACCTAAGTTAGAATTATATTATGCTCCTTGCGAACACACGGGAGAATGGAACACCAAAGAATAACGAATTAATTAAATTCTATACAAATGATCCTATGAATGACACCTCACGGGGTAACGACCCTAACTGACTGGTAGTTCTAAGTTAGACCTAAGCATGACCGAAAAAACAACTAGGTTAACAGACTTTTATGTGTCGAAGCGAGGTTCTCGAGGAGTAATGATTTTAGCTGGGCCCCTTTCCTTACCCGTCCTGTTTCTTCCAGGTCCTTGAGATTTCTGGGACCACCGAGGGTGTCCACCTCTGGCATGCCATGCTTAGCCCGGCGGCCAAAGCCCGGGTCCGAGAGTTGGGCTTCGAGCCCTTTATCCTGGCGCTGCCACGCGCCAACGGAGTATGTGATCGTTTCGGCCTGCGCGCCTTGTGTGAGAGATGGGTAGACTCGACCCACACCTTCCACTTTTCGTTTGGGGAGATGACGATCTCGCCTCGTGACTTCTCCCTGCTGACCGGGTTGTGGGGGAGCGGTACCCCAGTTCCCCTTTTCTTTGATATGGTGCGTCCCTGGGTCGACCGCGATGAGCTAGCTGCTTTGATCGGACCAGGAGTCTATACAGGGGTCGGGTCCACCCCGGTGAAGTTTATCACCACATCAGGACTATTGAGTCGCAGGGACTCCTGCGGGCTGGACGATACCGATCAGGCTGTTCGCAGCTTTCTTCTGTATGCTTTGGGCGAGACGGTCTTCCGCACCAAGAGCGGGACGATACACGCGGGTCTCATCCAGGCCTTTCGTGATTTAGATGCAGTGTCATCTTATGATTGGGCAGGAGCCGGCTTGGCTTTTCTGTATCTGTACAAGTTCTTGGACCTGACTTGCCGGAAGCGCAAGGACTTCGATGGCTATACCTTTGCTCTTATGGTACGTCGTTCATCCTCAACTCGTTTCCTCACTCTTTTCGCGATTTCTGTTAGTAACCTTTGTTTCTGTGAGCAGGTTTGGGCTTATGAGAGGCAGATTCCCCCGTGCGAGCGTCGGCGTAGACCGCGGGTGGTTAGGTCTCCACTTATGGCTCGGTGGAGTGATTTCAGTCTAGGCGCCGAGAAGAGGCGGATGGTGACGCGATTCTTAGCGTGGATCGACTCACGGACTTTGGGGGAGGTGAACATCTTCTAACTACGCTAGATTTTCGTTTGATCAGACCTGACTTTTCTCTTTTGTTTTCAGATTCGGTTTAGGTGGGATGACCTCGACTTCGGTCCCGATTACGCATACGTCACCCGCATCCAGGGGCAGCAGTGCGTACTTACCGGCCCCTGCATGCGGGCATGGTACTTGGGCGACCGGGGCATCACCGGGGTTAGTGCCTCGCATTGGACACCGGGCGAGATTCCCGCCTCCATGTTTGCGGTGCGGACCATGCCCTTATCGGACATTTGCCATGATTTGACCCGCCTCTTTGCCCCTAGAGATGTATGGGACCATGCAGGGGGCCGCGCTCTCTATTTATCGACACTATTGACCCCGATGGATGCCCCTGCGGTCACGATGGAGGTGGACCCTGTGGTAGACGTGTTTTCAGCGGAGGCTGTCGCTGCAGTCTTTGGTCGGGAGGAGGTTCCGGTGAGTGGTTCGACCTATTTATTTTTGTTTACGAGATAGTTAGTGGTATTTATTGTGCCTTTGCTTGCAGGAGGGTTCCTGGAGGAGTGCCCACACGTCAGATTTTTTCGATGGGGCCCGGGCTCAGACGTCTGCGAGCGAGCCGTCACATTGTGCCGGTGAGTCCTCTGGCGCTGCTCGACCAGAGTGGCCCCCTTTAGGCGTACCTATTCCCGACTTCGGGAGGGAATTCTCGACAGTTTGCTATGACGAGTCCGGAGTGGTCTATGCCGGTGTTGAGATGGCTCCTCCTGCTTTCACGTCGAGGATACCGTTTGATCCCTCAGACGCCCTCCAGACTTCGAGGGAGACGTGCACCGACTATGTGGGGCTATCTGGTTACCTCAAAGATCGACTCAGCTTGCGTTGCGCCAGTCACCTGGTAAGTATCCTTATTTTATTTTAGTGTAGTGGAATGTATGCACATATGTATGTATGACTTCTATTCTTGTCTGTATTTCTTCTTTTTTTTATATCTGTTTTTTTTCTTTTTTATTTTTACAGAGCGATCTCCATGCACACGAGCTGAGACGGAGCGAGTCGCTGCGGGAGGCCGATGCCAGGGTCGGCCAGGTCTATCGGGAGAGGAATGATCATTGGTCCGGGGTGATACGAGCGGAGACTGAGGGGCATCTTGCTGCAGAGGAGAGGGTGCGAGTGGAGACTGCGGGGCGTCTTGCCGCCGAGGAGAGACTTCGAGTTGCCGAGGAGACCTTATCTGCGGAGCGGGCTTCTCGTCTGAGGGACTTTGAGGATTACTGGGATCTTCCTCCTTATTAGGCTCATTATTTGTAGGTTTTTTCTTAGTATTACCCCGATGTATAGCTTGTGTATAGGGAGAGGGGTGGATAGTACGTAGGCTTTTTATGTGAAAAGAAAGGTAAGAAATGTATAACTCATGATTCAAATTACCATGCATTCAGTAGATTATAACGATTCCAATCATTCTCTTCGAATATATTCATGCCTTTCTTTATTTACAAACAACAGAAATACTTAGCCTCTTATACATTATTTTTATAATTGCTCAAGATATAACTATCGTTACCAGGACCCGCCTTTTCGGTTTTCAGATCCCAGCGATTTTTCATCTCTCCTTTTATTATCCCGGAATTTTCAAATGAGTGCCCTTTCGGGTTTTAACCCATTAGGATGTCCCTTATTGTTGCATAGGCCGCCCTTTGCGGGTTTTCAACCTATCGGGAATTTTTCTTTCTCTTTTTTTTTTACGAAAAGTATTTCTTAAGCCTATCCAGATTGGTAGGTTCGGAGAACTCCATGCCGTCCATAGTAGTTAACTTCACCGCTCCCTTGATTAGTATCTTCTTTACGAGGAACGACCCTTCCCAGTTTGGCCTAAACTTGCCCCTCGGGTCGGTGTGCGTCACTCGGATCTGTTTCAGCACCATATCCCCTTCTTTGATAGGGCTGACCTTGACCTTTTTGTTGAAGGCTCGGGCCATCCTTCTCTGATATAACTTCACGTGGTAAAGAGCCTCCATCCTTTTCTCGTCCACCAATGCTAACTGTTCATACCGCTTCTTCACCCATTCCGTCTCGGGAATTTCCGCTTCTATCGCGATCCTCAACGATCGTTTTTCAATCTCAATTGGCAGGACTGCTTCTGCCCCATACACTAAGGAGAACGGCGTCGCCCCAGTTGACGTCCTAATCGTCGTGCGATAAGCCCATAAAGCGAGTGGAAGTTGTTCGTGCCAGTTCCGGTGCGATTCTACTGTCTTTACGAGAATCCTTTTAAGGTTCTTATTAGCCGCTTCTACTGCGCCATTAGCCTGTGGACGATACGGAGAAGACCTGTGATGTTCAATACCGTACTCTTGGAAGAGACCTCTCACTTCACCTTGAAACTGGACCCCATTATCCGTGATCATGTGATGAGGCACTCCGAATCTGGTGATTAAGTGCTTTTCAATGAACTTCCTCATCTGTTTAGACCCCAACTTGCTAAACGATTCTGCCTCTACCCACTTGGTGAAGTAATCAATGGCGACTGCAATGAATTTGTGTCCGTTTGACGCATTAGGTCTCACCTCCACGATGATATCAATGCCCCAAGATGCAAACGGCCAAATGGGTGCTAACACGTGCAATTCCATAGCTGGTAAGTGATTATAATCTCCGTGGATTTGACAATCATGGCATTTCTTTGCATAGTTGTTACAATCTCTTTCCATGGTGAGCCAATAGAAGCCTTGCCTTATGATTTTCTTTGCCAATACTGCTCCTCCCATATGGGCCCCACAAATTCCCGAATGTACTAACTCCATTGCCTCATGGGCTTCTCCTGCATCCAAGCACCTCAGTTGTAAACCATCGGTGTGCCTTTTGTAAAGCAAGTCGTTGTGGATGATTAACTGCTGAGCTAACCTTCTAATCACAGCCTGATCCCTAAGTTCTGATTCTGCCGGGTATGTTCCACTCTTCATGAAGTTTACGATATCGAAATACCAAGGCTTTTCATCTGCCCCCAACAGCATTACATCTTCGTAGCATGGTTTGTGAGACCTCTTCAATACCAAAGGCTTCGAGGCAAGGTTCCGAGGGTTATCCCATACTGATACCAAAGTGGCCAAAGCATCCGCTGCCTGGTTCTGCGCTCGAGGAATGTGATAAAAACGACACTCGCTGAATCTCTGCGCCAATCCCTCCAACTGGTCTAGGTATGGACGCAACCTTTCCTCCCTTACTTCCCAGTTTCCCTGCGCTTGTTCGATAATCAGTTTTGAGTCGCCCCAGATTTCAACATATGATGCTCCCAGTGCTGCTAACGACTCTAACCCGTAGATGCACGCTTCATATTCGGCCATATTATTGGTGAGAGGGAAGGATAGCTTTTTCACCATTGGAATCCTTTCTCCTTCTGGTGAGATAAGCAGCACTCCTACTCCGGCTCCATTTGAGTTAACTGCTCCATCGAAGAACATTTTCCACGGTATGACTTCTATTGCGTTCAAGTGCTCATCGGGGAAATCATAGTTTATCTCTTCCTCTTCTGCGTTCAGAGGTTGGTTGGCCAGAAATTCTGCTACGGCTCTCCCCTTGATAAACTTCTTCGTTACATATTCGATATCAAATTCGGACAAGAGCAACAACCATCGGGCTAGCTTCCCTGTTAGAGACGGAGTTCGGTACAAATACTTCACGGGATCCATTCGAGAAATAATGATCACTTTGTAAGATTGAAAATAGTGTCGTAGTTTCTTTGTTAGCCATACTACTGCCACACACGTCTTTTCGATCATGTTATACTTAAGCTCCTATTCCAGGAACTTCTTACTCAGATAATACACCGCGTGCCCCACACCGATGTCCCCTTCTTAGGCCAGCATTGCCCCAATAGATTGCTCCTCGATTGCTACATAGAGGAGAAGCGGTTTTCCAAGTTTAGGCGGTCTCAGAACTGGTGGATTAGACAGATAGTTCCGGACACTCTCCAATGCTTGCTGGCACCTATCATTCCAAACCGTGGGTTGATCTTTCCATAGCAGTTTAAAGATCGGGTCGCAGATCGCAGTGAGTCGTGCTATGAACCGACTGATATACTGAACCTGCCTAGAAATCCTCTCACTTCTTTCTCATTCTTGGGTGCTGGCATTTCCTGTATGGCCTTTACCTTATCGGGATCTACTTCAATTCCCTTATTTCCGATTACATAGACTAAGATTTTCCCCGATGAAACGCCGAAGAAGCACTTCTTTGGGTTCAACCTTAGTTTGAATTCTGCAATTCGGGCCAAAAACTTCTCGAGTACAGCGAAATGCCCCTCTCTCGTCTCCGACTTGACCATCATGTCATCCACATAAACCTCTACCTTTTTATGTATCATATCATGGAACAGTGCCGTAGCCATTCGCTGGTAAGTTGCCCCGACATTCTTCAAACCAAACGACATCACCCTATAGCAGTATGTTCCCCACTCAGTTGTGAACGAGGTTCTTGCTTTGTGTTTCTCGGCCATCTGAACTTGCATGTAGCCCATGAAACCATCCACATTCGTGTGTAAGACGCTCGATGATGTACTGTCGATTAACACGTCGATATGAGGCAACGCGAATTCATCTTTGGGGCATGCCTTGTTAAGATCTCTATAATCAACGCACATTCTTACTTTGCCATCCTTCTTCGCGATTGGCACTACATTTGCGACCCACGGAGGATAGTCAAATTCTTTTCTCTCTTCGTTAGTTAATTCTTGAGCAATTTGTATAAGTTTAGGATTTTCATCCGTGCCAAGATTGAAAGTTGACATTTCTATTGTATTGATTTCAAATGTAGGCATGTTATATGAATGAGAATGCATGGAATGATCATGATCAACATCAAGCAAGTAAGCAAAATCATAATTCATTTCATTGATAGTATTGGCGAGTACATCGTCAGATTCAAATAAAGCAGTAATACAATTATCATCATTGGGGTTCTCGGGTTTCTCATAAGCCTTGGAGATACTGGGCTCGTCCACCGCTCCCACAGTTGCTTCAATAGTGATGACCTGCTCCTCGGCATTCAGATCTAACATCATGATTTCCTCGACGAAGCAGCTTGCCTTTCCTTTGCCCCAATCGGTAACATCATTGAAGATCTCGAAACCTGGCAGAATCTTTCCCTCGGTGCTAGTCTATGACTCAGGAGTCCCCGAATAAACCTTCCTGTGACCCTCATTCACAAAATACTTCTTTAGGCCCACTTTTCCTTCACCACCTGTGTTGGACGGACCTCCCTGCTCATACCCCAAGCCCTTCCGGGTTTTCTGACTCTTGAAATCCGAAAATTCTAGCAACCCTTGATGGTGTGCTCCCAAGCCCATACCGGGGATGAAACCCCCTTTCATCATCTTCACCACATCGGTGGTCATGCTAGACTCGTAGATCCCAAAAACTTGGAATCCGGAGAAAAGCTGAGGCTCAATTCCCAATGCCGCCACTGAACTCAATTTCTCAGCTCTGATCGTCACTATCTCCTCCCCGAAGGGAAATTTGATCATTTGGTGGAGCGTGGAGGGCACACCTCCCAACTTGTGGAACCATGGACGTCCCAACAACACGGCAAACGTCACCGGTATATCCAGCACAGTGAATTCAGTCTCCTCTTCATGCGGCCCTACTTTCAGCTTAGCCTTAAAAACTCCTTCAATGTGCCTACGGCTATCATCATAGGCCCTGATCATGGTTTCCGAGGCAGTCAAATCTCCTCTTTCTACTCCCAACTTGGACAGAAGTTTCAGTGGGCAAACATTAATGGCTGATCCATCATCGACCATCACACAGCTAGTCTTTTTTCCATTAATTTTAGCTCGGATGTACAAAGGCTTGTTGTGAGCCTTCCCCTCTTCTGGGAGATCTTCGTCAGTGAACGTGATTTCGGTCTTCTTCCGGGCCATAATTGCCCCTACTAATGCTGCTGGCTCAGTATCGGTAGAAATAACCAAATTCTGCAGCTCTTTCATCAGATTTTCACGATGGTACTTGGAATGACATAGGACTTCCCACACCGTAGACTTAGCTTGTGTTTTCTTCAACTGCTCGAGGACTTGGTCATCCAGCTTGGGAGCCGATCCTTCACCTATCTCAGTCTCGCCCACGGGTGCCTTTCCCTCGGCCACTCGACCTGATCTCGTCATGACCGCAATTTCCGGCTCTTCATCAGATTCATCCCAAATATTGATAGGAATTCTCCGATCAGTATCCTCCTCATCCGAGGAACTTTCCCAAATGTCCACAATCATCAGATCCATTACGTGAGGAACGTTTGAATTCAAATAAACGGGATCCGCTGATCCATACAAAGCCCAGCCTATTAAATCATCATAATCCCTGAGGGATACTCTGCTCATCCTCCTTGCCGCCAACGGAATTGCGCCTCTCTGTATGCACATGAGCTGCACCTTATCACTCATCGTTTCACGACACTGCTCGTAGTGGTGCCTCCACCTCCTAACATAATCCACGAATGGTTCCTCGGGGAATTGCCTGATCCTATCTAGATCTTCCAGGGATCCCGTCCACTGAATGTACATCTCATATCTCGACACAAAAGCGTCCCTAAGAGGTATCCAATGACCCATTTCTTCCTCTGATAGGCCTTGGTGCCACAACAAGGCTTCTCCCATGAGGGTTTCCGGGAAATCTTCATGTAATTCACATTGAGGGAACCCGGTGTCATACATATGGTTGCGGAATAACCTTGCATGCTCAATAGGATCCCGGTATCCACCATACCTAGGCATTGCTAACACCGCTTCAGGTGTCTCATAGGAGGGCGAGTCCGGTGTTTGTTCCGCAAGCATCCATACTGTATACTCTTTGATAAACCTCTTCGTCATCGCGGCCCAATCACGCTTAATATGCATTGGGAGAGACATATACCACATCAGCGGCTCCCCCATTAGTGAATTGCAAAACAGGCTAGTGATCTCTTCTTCCTTAAAACCCAAAGGTCCCATGGCCGACAAGTAGAAGTGAAGATGTTCCATCGGATCCTTGTTGCCATTATACTTACTGACCCTCGGTAACGGACGCTTGATAGGTCCAATCTGCATCGCAAAGCGCTCTGCGGTCCTGTCCTTAGCTCTCTGGTACTTTTCTAGGAATAGATCAGACAGTCGTTCCCAATCATGCTTGTAGGAGTCGGGCAACGAGTGGAACCATCCCAAAGGCTCGCCTACTAGCGAATGGTGGAACCACTGAGCAATCTCGTCCACCCCAAAGGATTCCACAAACATATCGTGCATATATTCACACAAGTGCACATCGGGATCCTCTCCTCCACTAAATAGACTCAATTCTGGCACAATAGTCCGAGACGACCCTTCCCTAGTCTCTTCGGCACTATCCTCATCATACGGTGCTCCACCGTCCAACCCTTCATCCATCGGTTTTCCCTCCGGTTCCTTGCCAAGGAAGGACACATATAGACCATTTCCTACATTGCTCTTTTCATCGGAGTCCAACAACTCCTCTTCATTTTCCCCGAAGGATTCCACCACCATGCTTTCTTTCAGCCCGACTCCGATCATGCTCACCCTATGATTAGGCAGTGGATTGCGCCTAGTGGAAGGGTTTGCTGATGAAGGATCAGCTATCTTCTTCTCCTCAATCAAATCCTAGATCTCATGCTTTAACCTCTCACAGTTCTCAATGGTATGCCCATAACTGCTGTGGAATTCGCAGTATCCCCTAGCTTGTATCTGCTGAGTGGGTGGAGCTTTGTTATAAGGGGTAAGAGCTTTCAACAACCCCTTTTTCTGCAATCGTTCGAAAACTTTTGCGTAGGTCGGATCAAATTTGGCGAACTGCCTCTTTTCGATAGCATTAAGATCAAGCACTTTCACTGCTGCAGATTCTACACTCGCACTTGGCCCTCCGGCACTATATCCAGACTTCGTCCACTTGGTATAAGCTTTCTTTGGTTCTCCGTCCCCCTCAACTGTCAAGGCGCAGCTATACATCTGGTTGAAATCGGTAAAAGGCATGTACCGCAGCTCATTCTTAATATACGACAATGTGTTACCAACTACCATTCGGATCTGATCCTGCTCAAGAGGCTTCTGCTTCATAACCGTGGCCTTGGCCCTCCATTTCCTCACGAAATCGGAAAAAGATTCCCCGGCCTGCTGCTTAGTGCTCTCTAGCTCCTTCAGAGTAACCTCAAGCATAGTGTTGAAACTATACTGAGCGATAAATGACTTTGCCAACTCCTTCCAATCTCTTTTCGTAACCATCGGCAACGCATGGAACCATGTGAGGGCAGCCCCCTCTAGATAAGTATTAAACAGCCCCAGGACTTGATCCTCAGTCAGGATCGTGTGCTTCATTACTGCGACATACTGATTCATGTGGGCGGTAGGATCCCCAGTTCCGTCAAACTTTTTCATGTCAGGAAGTCGAAACTTCAAAGGCAAAGCAGTTACCGACAAACAATTCTTCAAATTATAAAAGTCTTGACTCCCGGAGCTTCCCCCACGCAGATCCTGCACCTCCTGAGTGATGTGTTGCTTCCACTCCTCTTCCTTAGCCTTCTCTTTCTCAAGCTGTTTCCGGATATAGTCCTGATAGTCGTCCTCATTCCCAAAGCAGGGACCGGTGTTCACTTCATTCTCAGTGCGTTTACTCCCACTCTTGTTATCCTTCAATGCCAGCTCAGCTAGCTGGGCCAAAATTGCGGCCAACTGATCGTTAATGTTGTTCACAGAGTTTTCCAATTCGGCCACCTTTTCGTCGGTCGCAGACATACTGACAGAATGCTGAGTATACTCGGACGAAGATGATTCAGAAGCCACAACTGCCGATTCGGAATTGTCAATTCGTAACTGATCAAACTACCTGACTAACCGGTTACTCTTGCGAAACCACAACCGCTTAATGATGAAGTCTGCGTGAACGGTCATCCATTAGAATGTATGCATGATTTTATATGCATGATTCGTGGTGTGTGCGTTTATTTATTTACGGATATATAAGATAAGAAGAACAAACGTTAGTCTAATTACACGTATCACAACATCTCTCTTCCACCCTTATTCCTCCACACACTCGTTGGTCCAAGTCTCTTTCCTAGGACTTTGGTTTGGGGCCCACATTGCGATCCAGGGGACGCGTGATGCCGTCGATTATTGCGGAAAAGTAAATCATTCATCAGACAATACAGTTCGTTTTGACATATCAACGTTTAGTGACTAAGATATCGACCAAGTTGGATTGTCCTTTCGGAATAACTCGTCTTTTGTCATTTTGCGAGACGCATTAGTTTGGGTTTTGACTCCCTTTGAGCGCATCTCGGATTTTAGACGTGGTACAAGTTATTCTTCTGGTTCAATCATTCGTTATTGACAATGACTCGTTCCCTTTTATTCGCGTGGGTTCGTGTCTCGATTTTTGGATTACGACGGGATCTTTTGGATCTATCGAGAGACGCAACCACATGTTTGTTTAGTGATGAAGTCACTTTTCGGATTTTTTCCTTAGGGAACGGACTCATCGCGTAACGCGTTTGTTTTTAGCGTCAAGGTTCCGTTCGCTCGTTTTGGCTACGTGAAAAAGATGGCGAGTCTTATTCGAGCGCACGATAATCCTTCGGCTATTAACAACTCTTGGTTTCTCCCAATTTACGGGATATATCCTCCTAGTGTGGTTATCGAAAATCAACGTTTCATTGAATCGCATGCTTATTCGAAGTAGGGATATTACCGTTCTTTTTCATTTAGGCGCGAGTTAAGCAAACACGCAGATCGGGCCATATTTCTTGTAGTTTTGGTAACGGTCGAAATGATCGAGCCATTAGTCAAACCCACAGTCTCGTCCATATGGTGCAATCATGCGGCTTAGCTTAATTCGGCTTCGTGATTTTAAACGGCGTATATACCAGTTCGAGGCACGTATTTAACGGCATTGGTTCACTTTCTTTAACTACCCTCGGGATGGATATATATCGTAGATACAGAGTGACTTGGTCATTTATTTTTGCTTTTCTTTTATTTTCTTAGTCACTTTCGCGGACACGTCCATTTCTTTTAAGAACAACACAAGGCATAACGTAAGAGCTCGTCTTTTATTTGGAAGGGACGGGCCACGTTTGCGAAACTCTTTACGTTACCACGGGGTCATTCGAAACAGCAATGTTCTTTGTTTTCGTTTTGTCATAATCTCGTTTCATCCCAACGTATTTAAAGAATGTGAATAACGGCTACCGTTAATATAGTCTTTTGAATCGAGATATAACTATCCTTAATATCAAACCCATTCATACTAATACGTGCTTACGTCATAGCGCATTTCCTGTACATGTGCCTTCTTTGGGACACGGAAAGGGACCACTTGGGTCGTACAAGTTCATTCATACGAGATGACTAAGTCGTCTTTAGTTCGAATCGTTTCGATGTTTTGGGGTAGTTTGTATATCGGTTTAAGAGTATATATTAACGTATCGTTTCATTTTCTTTACATATTTTAGGATTAGACACGTATCATGACAATTTGAAAACACGAACTGATTCATTTATCACATCAAAAATGGTAACGGGTGATCCTATGGCAACTTCTAAGGCTACTATATGCTGACACGGCTGATCGCGGGACCTCACAGGACTGCACAAATTCGCCTCTAACGAATGGATGGGGACCCTTTGGCACCTTACTGTAAGGGGGAACTTACACTAGCCTCTTTCGAGCGACGAATGGACTCTCACTAGAGGTTTCGCGGAAATTACCCAAAAGGTTTGCAATAATGCTTATGAATGCATACGAAAAGAAATAATACGATCCGTCCCCGTTAAGGGCTTAATACACGCCTTCCGGAATCAAATTTCTCGCTTCCCCAGCAGAGTCGCCACTTGTTAGACAAGGTGCCAAACGGCCTCGCTCGGGCGGACCGGGGGGTGGACACCTCATAGCGACGTAACCGGTGATTGGCGCCGAAAGCAACCAATCGTGGAATCAAGCTGCTCGGCAGGACCGGAGCTCGGAGTATGGAAGAGTCGCCACCCACGAATGGGAAAATGAACACCGATCCCTTGCGGGAGACCGGTGAGGGTTCGGGAAACTTAGGTACGAGCCGAGAAGGCTAGCTCCTTTCCGGAGAAAGGCTACTAAGCACCCCGACATCGCCCGGTTATGAACCACCGGCCTCCTACTCATCGTGTTAGGCGATAACGGACTAATCACATATTTCTTTAAGTTTGAAATTCATTTGAAACCTTTTCTTTCTCGTTTTGAAAACCGTTTTGAGCACATATTATTGAAAGCCACTTTGGTAAAGAATCACCCATTTACATCAATTCAAAATACATAGGAGAGAGAAGGGGAGAAGGAAGAATTGATTTATTTACCGTGTGATTTATGCTTCATATTATACACTAACTCTAAATTAATCTCGTTCCCCAAAACAAGTTTATTTACATGGTCCGTACCTTAATCGCCGTTGGAACGATTTAGGTACGTTTCAAAAACCCCGTTAATGACGTTCACTCGAATCGCCGTTGGAACGACTCGAGCGTTTGGAAAATGTGGAATAAAAACTTTAACTCCAAAAACGTGATTAGGCATACAAGTCCAATTATTTTTGTAAAAATCCATTTGAGTAAGAAAACGATTCAAAACTCTATTATTTACAACAACACGATTTTAATTACAAGGTTCGCTTAACCCGTCGTTGGAACGAATTAAGGTTTCAACACGTGATATTTTGGAAATGGTTTAAAAATGACAAGAAAACGTTATTTACACTTTAGGAATATCTAGAAAAGCTTTAATTTAAACAAACAAATTAAACTCTCTTTTTGTGGTTTGTTTTCCCCTTTTTCACTCAATTGAACCTTACTTGAACATAATTACAACAATTAACAAATCAAGGTTCAATTTTACCCAATCAAACATATTTGAAATATAAACATATATATACAAAAATAAGATAGGAATATATATATACATAGTTTTATCTAAAAATAAGGACGTATTTATAGATGAAAATGAATAAGAAATACTATATGATATAATAAAGAAAGTGAGAAAAAGAGTACTAAACCAAATACATTTTTATCCTAATTATAACTATATAAAAATAACTAAAACTATACAAGTTTAAAAGAAAAGGAAAGTAATTTGGATCCCAAAATAGTTTATGAATATATAGGAAACACCCCATCCTCAATAATGGCTAAATCCATTTAAATAAACCAAAAACTATATATACATATATAAATAATTTCATAAAACCAAAACAATGAAAATTATAATTGAATATACAAAGTAAGTAAGTATATAGATAATTATTAGGTGAATGCCTCAAAAATAATTTTAACTAACATATTACATAATTATACATATATATATATAAGAGATTAAATATCAAAAAAATGGAAAAAAATGGATTTAAGAGGTGATTTTCGGTTTCCAGCAGATTACCGACGGAAAATCCGTCGCCAATCTGCTATTAGTGACAGAAAAGGTAGAATTACAGCAGCAGTCCAAAACTTTCCAGATTTATTCAAACACCATAAATTAGATCTATTCTATCGTTTTGGATCTCCGAGCTACCCAAATTGGATCATAGCCTATAACGGAGACTCCTAAAACGACGTTTTTATTTTAAAACGTTATTTTAAAATTTATAATTACAACGTTTTTAATTCCCGAACTACCTTTAAATCGGATCATGGTTCGTGTTGGGATATTAAAACGAGGTTTTTATTTCAAAACAAAACCGAACGTTTATTTAACACGAGACCAAAATTAAATAAATACGGAATAATAAATAAAACGTGATAAATAACTAACTAAATAAATAAAAAACTATAACATAAAAATAAATAAATAAGGAAAAATAAATTAAATTAAATAAAATAAAACGAGTCTAGTCCTCGGATAATACCTTAAGATCGGTATCTGACAGTCGAAGTCGGTTGATTCCACGAGTTGTGATTTTCTGGTTTTTTTTGTGTTTTTCATAAAATATTCAACTTTAGAAAATTTGGATTTTTTTAGGAAAAAAAATATTTTCCCCAAAAAATTGACTTTCTCTCTCTAAAAATGACTAGAGTGAGAAAGCTCCAAAAATCCTCCCTTCAAATGCATGGGGATCCGTGCCTTATATAGGGACGGATCCCGGAGACTTTGGGCGACGCCCGAATAAAATTGGACGTCGCCCAAAGCCGGTTGGGCGAACGCCCAACCTAGTTGGGCGGACGCCCAACTTATGTTGGGCGAACGCCCAACTTTCGTTGGGCGGACGCCCAACATTAGTTGGGCGAACGCCCAACAGCGGCCGTCGGGCGTGCACCCCTCGCTGTCGGGCGCGCGCGCCCAACGGTCATCGAGCGCGTGCTCCGCGAGGCCGGGCGTGTGCGCCCAGCGGACATCGCGCGTGCGCTCCGCGCTGCCGGGCGTGCACGCCCATCGAACGTCACGCGTGCGTCCCGCACTGCCAGGCACGCGTCCAACTGTCGTCGGATGTGCGTCGGCTGTCGCTAGGCGTTCACACCATGTCGCTGAGCACTCGCGAGCCGTCCACTCGATAATCGCGACTGCCACTAACTTCTTCCTTTTTTATTATAAATTTTTGTTTTAAAACTTCCGGAATCAACCGCTTCGACCGTCTTGTTACAGGTTTTCATCACAGGTCCTCCGACTCGGTGTCTACAACTGCCGCTAGGCGCGCGCACCACGTCGCCGAGCACTCGCGAGCCGTCCACTCGACGATCGCAACTCTTACTGACCTCTCGTTTTTTATTATATATTTTTTTTGCTTTAAAATCCCGGAACCAACCGCTTCAACCGTCTTGTTTTAGGTTTTCGCCACAGGTCCTCCGACTCGGTGTCTACAGTTGCCCCTACTTTTCTATTTTGACAGTGATGTGTGTGTTTTGAAAACGTTTTTTTGCTAACACGGCACATGCAATGGAAATATATTAAAGTAAAAGACACATATAGAGTAGGAGGAAGAATACCTGATCTCTGCGCTGCGCGCTCCAGCTTCATCTTCGATCCCCTCCGTCTTTGCTTTCGAATCGGCTGCCGGCGGACGTTTTCCTTAAGGATCCTAGCTTAAATCGACCGCGGGTAAATAGCTCTTTCTAGCGACCCTAGTCTCTAAATCGATCGCGGGTAAAAATGGCTCAAAAGTTACCTCGGTCGTGGACCGTAGGTAAGATGGCTCGAAAGCTACCTCGATCGTGGATCATAGGTAAGATGGCTTAAAAGCAACCTCGGTCGTGGACCGTAGGTAAGATGGCTCGAAAGCTACCTCGATCGTGGATCATAGGTAAGATGGCTTAAAAGCAACCTCGGTCGTGGACCGTAGGTAAGATGGCTCACAAGCAACCTCGGTCGTGGACCGTAGGTAAGATGGCTCAAAAGCAACCTGGATTGTAGGTAAGATGGCTCAAAGGCAACCTCGGTCGTGGACCGTAGGTAAGATGGCTCACAAGCAACCTCGGTCGTGGACCGTAGGTAAGATGGCTCAAAAGCTACCTCGGTCGTGGACCGTAGGTAAGATGGCTCAAAAGCAACCTGGATCGTAGGTAAGATGGCTCAAAGGCAACCTCGGTCGCGGACCGTAGGTAAGATGGCTTAAAAGCAAAAAGGTTCTTTCTAGCAATTCTGAATTCTAAGATACTGTCGTCTGTATTTTCACTGGAGCTATTGTCTCGGGCATTTTGAGTTGTTTGGTAGGAACGCGCTTACCCGTTTGTTTGGAACGCTTTTGACTAAAATCATTTTTCTATCAACTGTTGTCTGTATTTTGACTGGTGCCACTGTTCTGTAAAATTTCGGCTGTCGTCTGGAGTTATATCTCTGTGGTATTGGTCACCGTCTGGCAGAAGCGCAGGCTGAAACGGACTGCGAATCGGAGGTCTGTGCACCTGGTAATTAATTATTTACTTTTCACCTTTATGTCACATCGTACCTTTTCACTATTTACGGGAATGTCATTCCCTCTTCCTATATAAGGTGGTGGGGTTTCATTTCAACCCCACACATTCTCTCTCTTCTCTCTCTCTCTAGCTTTTATCTTTGAGCATTCTTGTGATGGATTCAGATAAATACGATGACACGAAGGGCATGGATGCGGGCTTCGAGAACCTGACTAGAGTGGTCCCCTTTCAGGATCCTGATTCGCATCTGAGCCGGACCCACATTAACCAGGTAAGTACCCTTCTACCCTTTTATCCTTTGACTAGACTTCTAGGCTTTAGTAGCCCTGCTTTGAACGTGATTTGCATGCCAACCTCTAAGTCTGTTTAGAAGACCTTTAGTTAGAAAACGCGAATTTCTATGCACGTAAGCAATGTTTTATTTATCTTTTGAAAGAATGTGAATTATATGCATGTGAATAGTAAAAATACGAACAATGCATGTCAACAGTAAAAACGTGAATAACACGTGAATAGTGCACGTGAATAGTGAAACATTGAATAATGCGTGAATAGTGCACGTGAATAGTAAAAATGTGAATAGTGCACGTGAATAGTAAAAATGTGAATAGTGCATGTGAATAGTAAAACGTGAATAGTCACGTGAATAGTAAAAACGTGAATAGTGCACGTGAATAGTGAACGTGAATAGTGCAAGTGAATAGTAAAAAACATAAATGACCAAATTAAATGCTAAAATTGGATCAATCTCTTTGCCAACACGCGGGAGAGTGGAACATCGAAGAATAATGAATTAATCAAATCTTGTACAAACGACCCTAAGAACGAAATCTGACAAAATGATGGTCCTAATTGACAAGGAGTCTCTAGGTTAAATTTAAACATGACCGAAAGAATAACTAGGTTAACAAACCTTTATTAGACGTGAGCCTAGGAGCGAGGTTTAAACTTACCCGTTCTGCTCTTTCCAGATCATAGGCATTTCTGGGACCACGGAGGACATCCACGCTTGATATGCCATGCTTAGCCCGGCGGCCAAAGTCCGGGTACGAGAGTTGGGCTTCGAGCCCTTTATCCTGGCGCTGCCTCGCGCCAACGGGGTATGCGACCGATACGGCCTGTGCGCTTTGTGCGAGAGATGGGTGGACTCCACCCATACTTTCCACTTCTCATTCAGGGAGATGACGATCTCGCCCCGCGACTTCTCCTTGTTGACTGGGTTGCGAGGTAGCGGTATCCCGGTTCCTCTCTTCTTTGACATGGTGCGTCCCTGGGTTGACCGCGATGAGTTAGCTGCTCTGAGTGGACCAGGAGTCTACACTGGGGTCAAGTCCACCCCGGCGAGGTTTATCACTACCTACGGATTACTGAGTCGCAGGGACTTCTGCGATCGAGATGACACAGATCGGGTCGTTCGCAGCTTCCTTCTATACGCCTTGGGCGAGACGATATTCCGCACCCAGAGCGGGATGGTACATGCGGGTCTTATCCAGGCCTTCCGTGACTTGGATGCGGCATCTTCTTATGATTGGGCAGGAGCCGGCTTAGCTTTTCTGTACAAGTTTTTGGATTTGACTTGCCGGAAGCGCAAGGATTTCGGTGATTACACCTTTGCTCTCATGGTACGTCGTTCATCCTTGGCTTGTTTCTTTATTCTTTTCGCGATTTCTGCTTTTAACCTTCGTTCCTACGAGCAGGTTTGGGCCTACGAGAGGCGGATTCTTCCGTGCACACGCAGGAGGAGGCCTCGGGTGGTTAGGCTTCCACTTATGGCTCGGTGGGGTGATTTTGATTTAGGCACCGAGGAGAGGCGGACAGTGGCGCGATTCCTAGCATGGATTGACTCGTGGACCTTGGGGCAGGTGAACATCTTCTAACTATGCTGGATTTTCGCTTGACCAGACCTGACTTTTCTCTCTTTTTTTTCAGATTCGATTCAGATGGGACGACCTCGACTTTGGTCCCGATTATGCTTATGTTACCCGCATCCAGGGGCAGCAGTGCGTACTTACAGGCCCCTGTGTGCGGGCATGGTACTTGGGCGACCGGGGCATCACCGGGGTTAGCGCCTCGCATTGGACACCCGGCGAGATCCCAGTGTCCATGTTTGCAGTGAGGACCTTGCCTCTATCAGACATTCGTCGCGACTTGACCCGCCAGTTTGCCCTTCGAGTTGTGTGGGACCATGCAAGGGGCCGTGCTCGTTATTTATCGACGCTGTTGACTCCGGCAGACGCTCCCGAGGTTGCGATGGACGTGGACCCCAGGACAGACGTGTTTTCAGCGGAGGCTGTTGCTGCGGTTTTTGGTCGAGAGGAGATCCCGGTGAGTGCTTGACCCTTTTTTATTCTTTATTCACGAGGTGGTTAGGGATGTTTATTGTATCTTTATATGCAGGAGGGTTCCTTGAGGAGCGCTCGGATGCCTGCGAGCGAGCCTTCCTATTATGCGGGTGAGTCCTCAAGCGCCGCCCGGCCAGAGCGGCCCGACTTAGGCATACCTATCCCTGACTTTGGGAGGGATTTCTCGGTAGTTCATTATGACGAGACAGGAGTGGCCTATGCCGGCGTTGAGATAGCTCCTCCTGTTTTCACATCGAGGGTGCCGTTTGATCCCCCGGATGCCCTCCATACTTTGAGGGAAACATGCACTGATTACGTGGGGTTGTCTGGTTATCTCAGAGAGCGGCTCAGCCTACGTTGCACCAGCCACCTGGTGAGTATTCTTATTTTATTTTAGTGTAGTGGAATGTATGCACATATGTATGTATGACTTCTGTTGTTGTCTGTTCTTCTTCTTTTCTTCCTTATATATATATATATATTTTATAAAGCGATCTCCATGCAAATGAGCTGAGGCGGAGCGAGTCACTGCGGGATGCCGATGCCAGGGTCGGCCAGGTCTATCGGGAGAGGAATGCCTATTGGTCGGGGATGATGCGAGCGGAGACCGAGGGGCATCTTGCCGCCGAGGAGAGGACGCGAGTGGAGACCGCGGGGCACCTTGCCGCCGAGGAGGGTCGTCGGATTGCTGAGGAGGCCTTATCCGCGGAGCGGGCTTCTCATCTGAGGGACTTTGAGGACTTCTGGGATCTTCCTCCTTATTAGGCTTATTATTTGTAGTTTTCTCATTAGTATTACCCCGATGTATAGCTTGTATATAGGGAGAGGGGTGGATAGGATGTAGGCTTTTTACGTGAGAGAGGTAGGAAATGTATAACTCATGATTTATAATACAATGCATTCAGTAGATTGTAATGATTCCAATTATCCTCTTCGAATATATTCATGCCTTTATTTATTTACAAACAATAGAAATACTTAGCCGCTTATACATTATTCTCATAATTGCTCAAAATATAACTACTGTTACCAGGATCCGCCTTTTTCGATTTTCATATCCTAGCGATTTTTCATATCTCCTTTTACTATCCCGGAATTTTCAAATGAGTGCCCTTTCGGGTTTTCACCCATTGGGATGTCCCTTATTGTTGCATAGGTCGCCCTTTGCGGGTTTTCAACCTATCGGGAATTTTCATTTCTTTTTTTTTTACGAAAAGTATTTCTTAAGCCTATCCAGATTGGTAGGTTCGGAGAACTCCATGCCATCCATAGTAGTAAGCTTAACCGCCCCTTTGCTTAGGATTTTCTTCACGAGGAATGGCCCTTCCCAGTTTGGCCTGAACTTGCCCCCAGCGTCGTTGTGCGTCACTCGGATCTGTTTCAGCACCATATCCCCTTCTTTGATAGGGCTGACCTTGACCTTTTTGTTGAAGGCTCGGGCCATCCTTCTCTGATATAACTGCACATGGTAAAGAGCATCCATCCTCTTCTCGTCCACCAATGCCAACTGCTCACATCGCTTTTTCACCCATTCCATCTCAGGAATCTCTGCTTCTACTGTGATTCTCAACGATCGCTTTTCAATCTCAATTGGGAGAACGGCTTCCGCACCATATACGAAGGAGAACGGCGTTGCCCCGGTAGATGTTCTAATGGTGGTGCGATAGGCCCACAAAGCAAGTGGAAGCTGCTCGTGCCAATTCCGATGCGACTCCACTGTCTTTACAAGGATCCTCTTAAGGTTCTTATTTGCCGCTTCTACTGCCCCGTTAGCTTGCGGGCGATATGGAGAAGACCTATGATGCTTAATACCGTATTCTTGGAATAGACTTTTCACTTCTCCTTGAAACTGGACCCCATTATCCGTGATCATGTGATGAGGCACTCCGAACCTGGTGATCAAGTGCTTTTCAATGAACTTCCTCATCTGTTTAGACCCCAACTTGCTAAATGATTCTGCCTCTACCCACTTGGTGAAGTAATCAATGGCGACTGCAATGAATTTGTGTCCGTTTGACACATTAGGCCTCACCTCCCCGATGATATCAATGCCCCAAGCCGCAAACGGCCAAATGGGTGCTAACACGTGCAATTCCATCGTCGGTAAGTGATTATAATCTCCGTGGATTTGACAATCGTGGCATTTCTTCGCATACTCGTTACAATCTCTTTCCATGGTGAGCCAATAGAAGCCTTGCCTTATGATTTTCTTTGCCAATACTGCTCCTCCCATATGGGCCCCACAAATTCCCGAGTGTACTGACTCCATTGCCTCACGGGATTCTCCCGCATCCAAGCACCTCAGTTGTAAACCATCGGTGTGCCTTTTGTAAAGCAAGTCGTTGTGGATGACGAACTGTTGAGCTAACCTTTTAATCACAGCCTGATCCCTAAGTTCTGATTCTGCCGGGTATGTTCCACTCTTCATGAAGTTTACGATATCGAAATACCAAGGCTTTTCATCTGCCCCCAACAGCATTACATCTTCGTAGAATGGTTTGTGAGACCTCTTCAATACCAAAGGCTTCGAGGCAAGGTTCCGAGGGTTATCCCATACTGATACCAAAGTGGCCAAGGCATCTGCTGCCTGGTTCTGCGCTCGAGGAATGTGATAAAAACGACACTCGCTGAATCTCTGCGCCAATCCCTCCAACTGGTCTAGGTATAAACGCAACCTTTCCTCCCTTACTTCCCAGTTTCCCTGCGCTTGTTCGATAATCAGTTTTGAGTCGCCCCAGATTTCAACATATGATGCTCCCAGTGCTGCTAACGACTCTAACCCATAGATGCACGCTTCATATTCGGCCATATTATTGGTGAGAGGGAAGGATAACTTCTTTTCCATTGGGACCCTCTCTCCTTCTGGTGAGATAAGTAGCACTCCTACTCCGGCTCCATTCGAGTTAACTGCTCCATCGAAGAACATTTTCCACGGTATAACTTCTATCGCGTTCAAGTGCTCATCGGGGAAATCATAGTTTATCTCTTCCTCTTCCGCATTTAGGGGCTGATTGGCTAGAAATTCCGCTACGGCTCTTCCCTTAATAACCTTTTTCGTTACATATTCGATGTCAAATTCGGACAAGAGCAACAACCATCGGGCTAGCTTCCCTATTAGAGACGAAGTTCGGTACAGATACATCACGGGATCCATCCGAGAAATAATGATCACTTTGTAAGATTGAAAATAGTGCCGTAGTTTCTTTGTTAGCCATACTACTGCCACGCACGTCTTTTCGATCATGTTATACTTAAGCTCGTATTCCAGGAACTTCTTACTCAGATAATACACTGCATGCTCCACACCAGTGTCCCCTTCCTGGGCCAGCATTGCCCCAATATATCGCTCCTCGATCGCTACATAGAGGAGAAGCGATTTTCCAAGTTTAGGCGGTCTCAGAACCGGTGGATTAGACAAATAGTTTCGGATACTCTCTAAGGCTTGCTGGCACTTATCATTCCAAAAAGTGGGTTGATCTTTCCGTAGCAGCTTAAAGATCGGCTCGCAGATCGCAGTAAGTCGTGCTATGAACTGACTGATATACTGAACCTGCCCCAGAAATCCTCTCACTTCTTTCTCATTCTTGGGTGCTGGCATTTCCTGTATGGCCTTTACCTTGTCGGGATCCACCTCAATCCCCTTGTTACTGATCACATAGCCTAAGATCTTCCCCGATGAAACGCCAAAGAAGCACTTCTTCGGGTTCAACCTTAGCTTGAACTCTGCGATTCGGGCCAAAAACTTTTCAAGTGCCGCGAAATGCCCCTCTCTTTTCTCCGACTTGACCATCATGTCGTCCACATAAACTTCTACCTCTTTGTGTATCATATCATGGAACAGTGCCGTAGCCATTCGTTGATAAGTCGCCCCGGCATTTTTCAAACCAAACGAGATTACCCTATAGCAGTACGTTCCCCACTCAGTTGTGAACGAGGTCTTTGCCTTGTGCTTTTCTGCCATTTGAACCTGCATGTAGCCAATGAAGCCGTTCACATTTGTGTGCAAGACGCTCGATGTTGCACTGTCGATTAATATGTCGATGTGAGGCAATGCGAATTCATCTTTGGGGCACGCCTTGTTAAGATCTCTATAATCGACGCACATTCTCACTTTGCCGTCCTTCTTCGCGATGGGCACTACATTTGCGACCCAAGGGGGATAGTCGATTACTTCGATGAACCCCACTTCTAACTGTTTCTTCACTTCTTCTCTGATCTTATCTGCCCATTCCGGCCTCATGCGTCGGAGTTTCTGTTTCACGGGCTTAGCATCAGGGTATGTCGGAATACGGTGAGTTACGATTGATTGATCGATTCCTGGCATATCTTCGTATGTCCAAGCAAACACTATTTCATATTTTTTAATTATTCTCTCAAATTCTTTCCTCTCTTCAGTAGTTAATTCTTGAGCAATTTGTATAATTTTAGGATTTTCATCCGTGCCAAGATTGAAAGTTGACATTTCTATTGTATTGATTTCAAATGTAGGCATGTTATATGAATGAGAATGCATGGAATGATCAGAATCAACATCAAGCAAGTAAGCAAAATCAGAATTCATTTTATTGATAGTGTTGGCGAGTACATCATCGGATTCAAATAAAGCAGTAATACAATTGTTATCAATCGGGTTCTCGGGTTTCTCATAAGCCTTGGAGGTACTGGGCTCGTCCACCGCTCCCACAGTTGCTTCAATAGTGATGACCTGCTCCTCAGCATTCAGATCCATCATGATCTCCTCGATGAAGCAGCTCGCCTCTCCTTTGCCCCAACTGGTAACATTATTGAAGATCTCAAAACCTGGCAGGATCTTTCCTTCGGTGCTAGTCCATGACTCGGGAGTCCCCGAATAAACCTTTCTGTACCCCTCATTCACAAAATACTTCTTTAGGCCCACCTTTCCTTCACCACCTGTGTTGGACGGACCTCCCAGCTCATATCCCAAACCCCTCCGGGTTTTCTGACTCTTAAAGTCCGGAAACTCTGGCAACCCTTGATGGTGTGCTCCCAAGCCCATACCAGGGATGAAGCCTCCTTTCATCATCTTCACCATATCGGTGGTCATGCTAGACTCGTAGATCCCAGAAACTTGGAATCCGGAGAAAAGCTGAGGCTCAATTCCCAATGCCACCACTGAACTCAATTTCTCAGCTCTGATCGTCGCTATCTCCTCCCCGAAGGGGAATTTGATCATTTGGTGGAGCGTGGAGGGCACACCTCCCAACTTGTGGAACCATGGACGTCCCAACAACACGGCAAACATCACCGGTATATCCAGCACAGTGAATTCAGCTTCTTCCTCATGCGGCCCTACTTTCAGCTTGGCCTTAAAAACTCCTTCGATGTGCCTACGGCTATCATCATAAGCCCTGATCACGGTTTCCGAGGCTGTCAGATCTCCTCTTTATTAAGCCTAATGGTTTCTTTTCTTTGGGGAATCGGTAAGTATTTTAATTTCATTATTGACATGAAATTGTCTTCCAATCGGATCCAACGGTGAATTTCATTGGTTTACAGCATCTCCTTTTGTGGTATTTCGGAATTTGCTTTCTGCATGTAGGTAGTTTAAATGCACTAAGAAAAAAATGTCTTTCTGAATCGTGATAGATTGTAGAATTTTGTATGTGCTATAATTCGATTATAATAGGCCACCTATAGGGTTCATAGCATTAGCCTCCGACCTTCCAAATTCAACTCATGATATTTGGTGCATGGATTTTTCTTCCCCCAATTTTTGTACAACTATCATACAAAAGAAAAGAAATACGTATTTTCTCTAGAATGGTCTATTCAAAGGGTGAGCATTGGCGCAACGGTAAACATTGTTGTTGTTGTGTGACCGAGAGGTCACGGGTTCAAGTCTTAGGAGCCACCTCTTGCCAAAAAAAATTGGCAGGGGAAGGCTTGCCCCCAGTAGACCCTTGTGATGGGATCCCTCTCTGGACCCTTGCTTAGCGGGGACGCCTAGTGCACCGGACCGCCCTTTATGTTTCATGCGAAGCATCTGGCTACTAAATAACATATTTTGGCATACCCTATGTTTAGCGAGACGTTCGTTTTACTTGTACAGGCCGAGTCAACTCAAAAAGATAGGTTAAGTGAAATCTGTATTTCTTACTCTTAAGCTATCACCTTGCAAGGATTTAGAGTCGAGTCTTCCACAAGCGATCCATGGATGTATCTCCCATTTATCGGGAGTGATAAATGCTCAATCCAATATATAACGACTCCGCAATTACTTCCTGTGATACCCAACGTCTACTGTTCACACCCCATAGTCATCTCTGTTAAGGATCGTGTTACACCAGAGTCAAAGCATCACATTCCGTAATCCAGAATACCAATTAATATTCCTTTGAGTCTGAGGATTAGTTATACCTATTAATACCAATGAGATGAACAGGTGACAAGGATGAATCTACCCATCCTATTATCTCAAATCGGATCCCCAATCCTAATGAACAACATTTCATCGGATCTATATAACTGTCTAGATATCTGTATATATGAAGCTTGTGAGATCAGCTTTCTGTCGGACAGAAGACATTGTTACATACAAGTCTCAACAGTGATATGTCAATCCCAAACATATCACTTGACTTGGGGTGGTTTTAAGCTTATCAGTTTACTATAAAGTTTTGTCTTACTTCATGCTTGTATGAACACTTTATAATCACTTTAAATAAACTTACGGATTTCCTTTTATTAGACTTTATTTAGTGCTTAAAAAGGATTGCCTTTATATAGTTATAAAACATATATCTCATTAAACAAATGATATAAAGAACAATTCATTTACATTAAGTTTGTATCCTAGAACAATTGTCTATAGGACATTAAACCCCAACAAAGGCATGTCTGTTAGTGTTAGATGCATGATAGGAAACTGCTTTCATTTTCACGGAACTATTTTTCGAGCATTCAACCCCGAAACAGAGATGTCAGGAGGTTGTATCAAGGGTTTTCTTAATAGAAATGCTATTTCGATCGTAATGCAGGAAAGAACCAACTTTAGGGACGCTTGAGGTTGTAGTACGTCTTAGAATCTTAAGAACACATGAGAGTTGACTTAAGTGAGCTTTAAAGCAGAGACCTTGACTTCACTTTACGTCATTCATGAATAAATAGGGTGTTTAGAGACTGAAAGTAACCTGTTCCGCTATGCTTAACCTGTTCTGCCTTTTACCGTCATTAAGTACTTCTTTTAATCAACTAAATCATTGACCTTGTTACTGTTTAAACAACATCTCTCAATTTAAAGAATTCACACACCACGAACACCCTGTTCTACAAAGTATTTCTTGTAAACTTTAGTCCTCAATCCCTGTGGATATGATACTTGACTTATCACTTTATTACTTGTATCTAGTACACTTGCTAGAGTCCATTTAGGAGACAACACATACAAACACCATGGATCCTAGTTGAAAGGTCTACTGAAAAGCACAAATTATCCATTGAAGAGGCGGTCTGAAGCGCACGAGGAAGGAAACCACTCCTAGAAGGTCGTATTGCTACAGGTATGAACGGTTGATCGAGCGCTTTTATTTTCTGCCCTAACTTGCTTTTGCGATATCAAGTTGCGATGTTTGCGAGATTTGTTCCATTTTTATTCTTTTGTTTGATTCTTCTGTTCGTTCTCTCTACTTGCGATTCTCATCCATATCGCGATTTTAAATGCAGAATCATACAACACCTAACACCTCTGCTAGAAAATATGGACTTCCCATGTAAGTGAACATTATTATCGTATTGTATGTGTTTTAAAGTCTTGTTTTTTTTATGTATTTTGATATTGATGCTATGTTTCTTGGATTTTATGTATGGAAGCTTGATTTTTGGTGAAAGTCTATGTTTTTTAGGGTATTTTGGGTGAAAGTCTATGTTTTTTAGGGTATTATCGTATTATATGTGTTTTAAAGTGTTGTTTGTAATTGAAAGTCGTTGTTTGTTTGGGTTTTCGACTTTGTTGGTGAAAGTCTCTGTTTTTTTTTGTGGAATTTTGGGTTTTGCACTATGGATGCTTAGTTTGTTGGTTTTTATTTATTGAAGCTTTGTTTTCCATTGTTTTATAACCATGTTCATTTAATTTTGTTGAAAGTCTCTATTTTTTGGTATTTTGGGTGTATTGGGTATTTTTTTGTGATTGAAAGTCTCTGTTATATTGGTTTTTGACTATGGCTGCTTTGTTTGTTGGTTTTTATTTATGGAAGCTTTGTTTTTCCATTGTTTTATAGACAAGTGGTCAACTGTTGTCTGCAGTTGGTATAGACCCCAATGATTGCATATTCCCAATTGCATTCGGAATGGTGGAAACTGAAAGTAAAGAGACGTGGACATGGTTTTTAGAGCTCCTAGCAGATGACTTGGGAATTGAACATAGCCAGGAATGGACCTTTATGTCAGATAGACAAAAGGTTTGTAATTTAACAAACTATTACATGTAGTTCAACTCTTTGTAACCTATAATTTAACTTGTTATATTGTTACATGGGTTAATTGGAGCTTTCGAACTACTCTTCCCTGATGCTGAACATCGACTATGTGTAAGGCACATGTACACCAACTTCAGAACCAAGTTTAAAGGGAAAGAATTGAAGGACCTGTTGTGGAATGCAGCAAGAGCTCCTTACATGGCAAAATTGCAGGAATGGCTGAATAGAATTGAAGAAAGGTCCCCCGAAGCTAGAGAGTGGTTGAGACAAAGACCCAGTGAGCATTGGGAAAGGGCTTGTTTCACTGAGAGGAGTCAATTTGACATGTTGTTGAACAATCTATGTGAGTGTTTTAATAAGTATATATTGGATGCAAGGGACAAAGGGATCATTACAATGTATGAAATGATCAAGTTAAGGCTGATGAGAAGAATGAAGGCAAAGTTAGATAAAATGAACCTGTATAAGAAGAAATGGTGCCCTAAAATACTAAAGAAGCTTGAGGTAAACAAAGATTTTGCCAAACATTTTGATGCTGTTTTTTCTGGGGGACCAAGGGTACAAGTTAAAGGTTTAGGAGATCAATATGTTGTCAACTTGGAAGCACATGAATGTACATGTAGAAGGTGGCAATTGACTGGTATCCCATGCTGTCATGCCATTTCAGCCATTATAGGGCAAAATCAGAGTGCAGAAGATTATCTTGCTGAATGCTATTCTGTGGCTACATATCTCAAAGTGTATAGCCACTTCATTGAGCCTACAAATGGGATGGATCAATGGCCTGAAGTTGAGCCACCTGTTCCTATTGTCCCTCCATCCCCAGTTAAAACAAAAAGAGGGAGAAGAAAGAAGGTAAGAAGAAAGGACCCTGAAGAATTGGAAATGGCAAAAGCTAGGGGAAAGTTAAGTAGAAGGGGTCTGATTACAATAAGTTGTAGCAAATGTGGGAGTACTTCTCACAACAGGAGGACGTGCAAAGCTGCATCTGCTCCACAGGTGTGATTTCAACTGTATTACTTCAGTTATTTCTTTTTGTGTGTTTTAACTGTTGCTTATCACATTTCATTATTCGTGTAGTCCAAGAGGCAAAGAAATGCACAAACAGAAACTACTCAATCTACAACCACAAATGTATCTATACCACGTGCTCCCCCCCAAACCGTGCGTTGGATGATGGATGTAAGTTATACTTACACTTTAATTACATATGCAAAATGTAACATATTGTATGCATACAGGGTTCAAGCCAATCTGGTGCACCAACCCAGAATGCAACCATGAACGTTGATGCAAGATCAGTCCATCCTAGTCAAGCCAGCAGTTCTACACCTTTTGTTGCACCAAGACATAATGCACCTAGCAGACCTCAGACTAGGAGTGCTGCATCAAATGTAGCTAGAAGACCTCAAACTAGGAGTGCTGCAGCAACAAGCCAGAGCCAACCATGGAGATGAATTGAACATGTGTGATTTTTTGTTTTTTGGAGAATGAATGTGAAAAGTGCCGTTTGTGGCTTTTTTAGGATATTCTGTGAATCTGTGCTGTGTTTTCTGGATTTGTAAATTGCACAGTTGGGGTATATTTTGGTTCCTATTTTGGATACTTTGTTCATCTGTAAATTGCACTTGATATATGCAGATTATAGGCCATTCACAATTGGGGTATATTTTGGTTCATTTTCTTGATACTTTGTTCATCTGTAAACTGCACTTGATATATGCAAATTATAGGCTCTTTTTTGGTTATTGTTCAATCAGATTTTATGGCATAATTTTGCATGATTTTGAACTAGATATATGCAGATTTATAGTTATATTTATGGGCATTTTTTTTTGCCAATTTTGTGCCCTGTTTTGTGGTGTATATATGTTCAGTTCTTGCACATAAGGGCACATTTTTTGCAGAATCGTTATGTCCAATCACTTACTGTAACCAACTCATATTACTTCAATTAACCAAATCCAAGTCTCCAGCAACACAATTTTAACAATTTGCATAAAACATTACTTCATTTCTTTCAATTAACCAAATACATAACTTCATAGCCTTAAAATTAACTATCATTTTTCACTACCAAATACATAACTTGCTAGCTGTATAATCTATCCATTTTCAATACCAAATACATGAAATTTAAGCCAACTGATACACAACCCATTAAACAAACCCAAATCAAACAACAAACTTGAATACACAGTTGCATCTTCTTTCATTAACCCTTGTTCGTTCATTCCCCAGGAAGTTCTGCATTTCACCTTCTTTTTCCCTCTCCATTTCCCTGTCACGCACCATATGAGCTTTCAATGTCTCACATTCTCTCTCAATTCGATTCAGCTTTCGCAGAAGCCCAAGGATAATTGATTTTTCTCTTTCGTTCATTGGAGGGTCACGCCACTGAAAGAAATTACAGGCGTTCGGTTTCTTCAAAATAATTCAAAAACAAAATCAGAGTTATGTACACTGATAGAAAGAAAGATGGAGAGATATATAACTACACACTTACCCCGAAATTTCTACAATTGTAATACCTCCTACCCGAATTCGCATTACTCCAGGAAGTTGTGCAAGGGGCTTGCATTCCACAGTGGCATATCAAACTTCCAGCGCTATACGAGGCCGCCATGTTCAGTATTCTGAGAAAAATTAGGGTTCCTTGCTTTTGTGTTATGTGGACAGTAATGGCGAACGAGAGAGAGACAGTGAGAGAAAGAAACGAATAGTTAGAGATAGAAGGTTGAAGTTTTAGGTTTTATGAGAGAGAGTGAATTAGGGTATATTTATAAGGCTTTTTTTGGGATGGATTGTTTTAAGGGTAATTTTGTCTTTTCGTCTGGTTTGGGATGTTGGTCCCGTGTGATTAGTTCCACGGGGGGGGGGGGGGGGGGGGTTAGGAACTAATGTAACTTTTTCGCTAAATAATGCTGACTTAATTAATTCTTTAAGTTACTTAACTTAGTTTAGGTCAGCACGGCCGAGAAATGTAAGACAGCTTTAGTCAGATGCTGACTAGAACTGTTTTACTTGTGAGTTGGGAATTAACACTTGAGGTTAGCTTCCAACTCAAGATTACTCAGTGTCAGCTTTTACAATTTATATCCTGAGCAATTTAATCAGACAACACATATATAGATATATTGAGAGAGAGTTAGAAATTACTCAGTACGACTTATCCTGGTTCGGCCTCTGATGCGCCTCACGGCAGTCGCACCGCGAGACTCACTAAGGGATAAGTGTACCCCGTCGTTATCAAGTAATAAATTTCTGGTTAAGTCCAGGTTATCGTCCACAGGATTTATTTCTGCAAGTATCGAGTTACTTGGTTTTAGGTGTTATCTAGGCTTAGGGGGTTTTGATTTGGTTTTTCTAAGTTAATCTACTCCTAGGTTGGATTATACTATTCCTAGCTAAGTTATCTGATTCTAACTAAGTTATTCTACGCCTAATTAAGTTATTCTACCCCTAATTAAGTTAAACTGCTCCTAAGTGATCTTTTACCAATGCAATTATCCGAAGGAACATGAAGGGATACGATGATAATGAAAATAGATTGTTTAAGCAATTGAATTAAAACCTAAGTCACTTGTGTCCGAGGCGATTAACCCGACCTATCCTCCTAAAGTCCCTAGTTCGTGATTCCCTTGTAAGGCCGAAACTAGCTCTAAGGCTCAGCAATTTGGGCTTAATCTTCTATAGGGTCGTCAATCCTATAGGTACTGACTAGGTCAGATTCAGCTCGCAATATGTGCCAACTTGATTTTGGGATTGTCGAATGAGTTAAACCAATCAGACAAAGCGTAAGACAAAGATTAAAGCATTAAAACAATTGAATGAACAAGAACTATAATATATATCAAAGATGAAAGTATTGTCACGAAGTTACAATGAGCCTAGGATTCATAACATGTATCAGAGGCTAGACAGAATATAAAAGAAGAAAAATCCCTTTCAGGGAACCTGTCTACCAATGCAGGCGTCTTCCTAGGACTTAAGAATGGAGCTTGAGCAATCCTCGGTGAACGGAGCTTCGGAGGTGTCTTCAATGGAGGTTTGAAGGATATGGAGGAGGTGGAGAGGATTTCTCAAGATGAAAAGCTAAGAAAATTACAAAGATAAAAGATCTCTAATTTACATTGGAAAAATCCTATTTATAGACGCGGCTCGGCCCCTTTTCTTGACCTATTTCGTGTCCTTATGCAGGTAGGAAGTCGTGGGGTCCATCGTGGCGTCGTGGGGGCGGAATTGGTCTTTTTGACCAATTCCCGCAGGCCTGCTCGCCGAGCAGGCGCTGCTCGTCGCGAGCAGGCATTGCCTGCTCGGCGAGCAGGCCTCCAGGGGCCTGCTCGGCGAGCAGGCATAGCCTGCTCGGCGAGCTGTCTTGCCCGATACGCCTCCGCGTGTTTGCCGAACGCCAATCAACGTGTTCTTCGCCCGAATTTATCCCTGCGCATGCACAAAACTCCAGACAACATTAGTCCAAAGGCTAAATTGACCCGCCAATCGCTTATTTGAGCAAACGCTTCGTTTGGTGCGACTTCTGACGGATCAATTAGCTTCAAAAGATAACGGAATTATTATATGCATGCCAATTTGGCCGTATTTGCCTAAATTGATCACAAAATGAGCCTAAACAGCGAAAAGTAAATAAAACATTTCCAATTTCTAACTAACTCACACAAAAGCATTTAAATGCGAGAATTGCTCGCTTATTAACAAAATAACACTAAAACCCGTCCTAAAACCGTACCCAAAGATAGGGGTTTTTGACCCCTATCAGCCTCTCCGCCTACGTCCAGTCCCCAGAGTCCCTCCGGGCTTTTTCAATCCAATACTGAGCTCTTTAAAGGTAGAGCACAAACCGTTTACAAGGTAGTTGAATATGCAAGAGTACCTTCCTCTATTCGTCTACTCAACTCCTACTAAGTGCTATAACCAAACACCTAGATTTCTCTACCACTGACTACTTAAAACCGAGTACTCAGCACCACTCTGTCAATATTACAATTGATACAAACTTGTTCTTTCTAGATGAAGAACACTTTAGATGATTACAAAATCAATCTAGCTTTTACACAGAAATGGAAGTTTGGTGTAAGATCTTTTTCTTGTTTGAATGTGCTTTGTATCTTTTCTCTTTTTCTCTTGTATTTTTCTTGGCAAAATTGGTTTAAGATCCAAGCATGAACTTGTCCTTTTATAGTTGAAATCTGATTTTCATTGTAATCTGATTTTCGCCTCCTAATAATACTATTCTCCTTCTGCCCGTGGACTAGCCAACACAACGTTGGTGAACCACGTAAATCTGTGTTTTTCGATTGTTTATTATTTTATCTTTCATTAATTCCGCAGAATAAACTGGTATCAGAGCTTTCGGTTTTCGATCGGGGTTTTGTTTTATGGAGAGAAAGATGTCTGCGATGAACGTGAAAATCGAAAAATTTACTGGGAGAAATAGTTTCAGTCTATGGCAGATCAAGATGCGGGCTCTGTTAAAACAACAAGGTCTGTGGATGCCGTTGAAGAAGGCAATGGGAAAAGTCACTGCTGAAATGACGATTCTGGAAGAAAAGGCACATTCGACAATTATGTTATTCCTCGCAGACGACGTCATCATTGAGGTCTCAAACGAATAGACTGCTGTCGGTCTATGGATGAAGTTAGAGAGCTTATACATGACGAAATCTCTAACGAACAAACTTCTTCTGAAACAATGTCTGTTTGGCCTGCGAATGCAGGAAGGTACGCAACTCAGGAATCATTTAGATCAATTGAACACATTATTACTAGAATTACGTGATATTGATGTGAAAATTGAAGATGAAGATGCTGCTTTGATTCTGTTGGTGTCTTTACCGCCTTCATATGAGAATTTTGTTCAATCATTTATTATTGGTAAAGACTCTGTGACTCTGGAAGATGTTAGGTAATCTCTTCATAGCAGGGACTTGCGCCATAAGGCGAGTAATATAGGTACAGATAATCAGGCCTCTGGACTGTTTGCCAGCAGCAGTAAGGGAAAAGGGAAACGGTGGAAAGAAGAAGTCTAAGATGACGTTCTCAAAAGGTCCCAAGCTAGACGACACTTGTAATTACTGTAAGGAGAAAGGACATTGGAAAACTGATTGTCCAAAGAAGAAGAAGAAATCAGAAAATCAACCAGGTTCTACTGCTGTAGCAGATGGCGACATCAGCTCTGAAAACGATATTGCTCTAGTTGCTGATGGACACACTCATCACTCTGATGTGTGGGTTCTTGATTCAGGAGCATCTTATCATATTTGTCCAATGAGAGAGTGGTTTTCAACTTATAAGTAGGTAGATGGAGGTAGCATTTCAATGGCTAATAGTCATGTCTGCAAAACAGTTGGAATAGGCTCGATCAAGTTGAGGACACATGCTGGTAAGTTCTGCGCGTTGAACGAAGTCAGACATGTTCCATTGATGATGAAGAATCATATATCTCTGAGTCTGTTAGACAGCAGGGGTCTCAGCTGGTCAGGAAAAGATGGAGTTCTATATGTCTGTAAAGGTTCTGATGTTATTCTGAAAGGTGTGAAGCATGATACTTTGTATTTTCTGCAAGGTTCCACTGTTACAGGTTCAGCTAATGCTGCATCGTTAGAGATTGACCATGAGGATATGACAAAGATATGGCATATGAGACTTGGTCATATGGGCGAAAGAGGGATGCAGATTCTATCAAAGGATGATCTTCTTGATGGTCATAAGGTCAAGAGTTTGGAGCTTTGTGAACACTGTGTCTTTGGGAAACTACATCGCAGAGTTTCCCAAAGCTATTCACATAACAAAAGACACACTTGATTACATCCACTTTGATTGTTGGGGTCCATCTCGAGTTGATTCTTTGGGAGGTCACATATATTTTATGTCTCTGATTGATGATTATTCAAGGATGACTTAGGTCATCATGATGAAGCATAAAAGTGAAGCTTTCAAGAATTTCAAGCAGTGGAAAGAATTGGTGGAAAACCAAACAGGAAAGAAGATAAAGAGGCCGTGAACTGATAATGGTCTGGAATTCTGCTCGTCTGATTTTGTTCAGTTCTGTAAGGATGAAGGGATTGCTCGGTATCACACAGTCACGAATACACCACAACAGAATAGTGTAGCTGAACGAATGAACCATACATTACTGGAGAGGGTGAGGTGCATGCTCTCTAACGCTGGGTTAGATAGAAGATTCTGGGTTGAAGCGGTGAACACAACATGTTATCTGATTAACCACAGACCACAGACCAGCATACAGCTCAAGACGCCTACAGAAATGTGGTCAGGAAAGGTTGCTGATTACTCAAATTTGAAAGCTTTTAGGTGCACAGTTTACTATCATATTAATGAGGGTAAGCTAGAGCCAAGAGCCAAGAAAGGAGTGTTCGTAGGCTATGGAGATGGAGTTAAAGGCTTCAGGATCTGGTCTCCATCAGAGAAAAGGGTCATTTTGAGCAGAAATGTAGTCTTTGACGAAAAATGTGTGCTTAGACCCATTGTGAAGCCTACAACTGCAACAGAAACTGATAGCATTAATAAACATGTGAAGTTTCAGGTCATACAGAGTGAGAGTGGCTTGAAGGAACAAGAGTTAAAAGCAGAAATAGAGCTACCAGAGTCTACACCATCAGTTTCTCAACCATCTGAAGCTACACATCGTAGCTTAGCTCAAGATCGACCAAGGAGGGTTGGAGTTAGGCCACCTAAGGGGTATGAGGACATGGTGGGCTATGCACTACATGTTGCTGAAGAGGTGGACACTCGTGAACATCAACTTACTAGGAAGCTGTTTCAGCCGCCGATTCTGAGAAATGGCTTGCTGCTATGGGAGATGAGATGGAGTCCCTTCATAAGAATCAAACATGTGATTTAGTCAGATATATTAAAAAGGAGGGGGGATGATTCAGGTCGCAGCAGTGGAGGAGGAGGTTAAGGTGGCCGCGGCGAATACGGCGGAGACGGAGTCTGCTGCGTTCGGTTAGATATAGTGATTGGGATGGACAAAATCAGCTAGGAAATTGCTAGAAGCCCTATGAATAGAAGGGAATCAAACAAATCAACTAAGTTTGTCATTTGGATTTGAACCCAAATGCTTAAACTCTCATTCATTTTTCTGCAAATTCAAGCCATCTGAGTTTTGAATTTTTTTTTCTTTTTGGTTCAAATCTGGGTTTTGATTTACGTCATTGTTATTGGCAGTTGAAAGGATGGATAAAATAATTGGCCAATTGAAAAAAACAAGAGACCTGCTTCTTCAATTCCATTAATCTAAGGGATAATTAAAAAAATGTTAGAAATCGAACGGAGTTGGTGGTGGTCGGCGGAAGAGAGCGGCTGAAGGTGTGGTGGTCGGGGGAAGAAACTGGGGAAGAGACACGAAAAAGCAGCTCTGAAAAGTTGTATTTTTTTATTAATAATTAAATTAATTTTTTTTACAGGTGTTTGATTTTGATTGGTTATGGCATACCACATCAGTATTTGATGTGGTATGCCGGGCGTAACATAAAATTTCTCCAAAACAAGGCAATCTCATCACCAGATTTAACACACCTAGTACGAAAAACATCCATCAAACCAACAATATAGGTATTCCCTGAAACCTTAACATAACAATTCTGGAAAGTTTTAGGCCTTCTATCTTCTGTGTAATCAACCAAAACCACAAGGCACTTATTACCTTTGATAACATGCTTTGCAGAGTCAAGTTTCCATGACTTAAGTACATATTGAAGCATTTCTTTCTCAGACAGAGTTATCTCACCAGTAACCACTTCATTTCTGGTTATAACCCGCCTTATCTCCCATGTGTTTGGGTTTGTCCTGTCGAACCAACCTTGGTTCCAGTCTCTTATTTCTATCAGGCTCCTCCCAACCTCATGCGATGCTTCCTCTTCTGCCTTTGTTGGAAAAAAGCTGTAGAAGAAGGTTTTCCTCATCATTATTATGGCTGCAGTTTGTCTGTTTTTCTTCTCACAAATTAAGGGTTTTCTTTTCTTCTCTTCTATTTTCTTTTATAATGTCATCTAAAGATTCTTATTTATATATTTCTTATTTTATTTAGCAGGTGTACTTGTTTCTATCTTTCATCTTTTCTTCACTATTTCTCTATAGATGGATCATACCATCTGTATATTACAGTAAAACCTCTATAAACTAATAATATTTGGAGCATAAAATTTTATTAATTATAGATTGATTTTAAGTTTTTTTTTCAATAAATTATAATTACTAATTTAAATAAAGTTTTTGTCTAAAATCAATGGACAAATAAAGTCTTGGTCTAAAATCAATGAACTATGTATATTCATCATATTTTTATATAATAAAATTAAATGTGCATTATATAAGTTAATTGAACTTAAAAGTTCATTGTATTTATATTAAAAATATTCAATGTATCATAGTTAATGAATTACTATATAAATTTATACGGAGTGTGCTTTCGAATCATACCAAAAATGGCTTCGAATCTAAATATGGGAAATTCTCGCTTATAAACCTCTATATAAATTTATATCGGAGTGTGCTTTCGAATCATACCAAAAATATTCCTCACTTATTTCGTTGGTTTCTCAAGCCAAGACCACCAATGATATATGGAAAATTCTCGCGAAAACATACGCCAAGCCAAGCAGAGGACACATCAAACAGCTTAAAGATCAATTCACTCGCATCTCTAAAGAAAATTGCACAATCACTGAATATTTGCAAGCTATTAAAGTTTGTGCGGATCAACTTGCTGCTCTAGGTAAAATTGTTGAACATGAGGATATCATTGATCCTGTATTACTTGTCTTGATTCTTCATACAATTCTATCATCAAATCTATCAATGCTCGTGATTCCACTATTTCTTTTGAAGAACTACATGAAAAATTAATCAACAGAGAACTCACCCTACAACAAAATCAGTATAACTCATCTAGCCCTATCACTACCTTTGAGGTTTCTTCTCGACAACAAAATACCAACTATGGTCGATCCAATGCCTCTTGAATTTTACCAACTCTTAGAAATAGCTACCCTAGACAGCCTGGTCCTTTTTTGGGCAAATGTTAGTGGTGTCGTGAGCAAGGACATGTTGTGTCGCATTGCCCCAAATTCAATCAACGATTTCCTAACACTATGCCACCCACCTCATCTCAATTTTGCAACAGCAGCAACACTCACTCTTCTAGTCATAGACTCTCGCCAAAAGCAAATATTGTTCATATGCTTGGCTCTCCTTCATCAACATGGTTGCTTGACAGTGGTGCCTCTCACCATGCCACAAATGATCTGGAGAATTTGGTACTTCATGCTCCCTATGATGGTACTAAGGAGCTCATAATTGGTGATGCTATAGGTTTAAAAATCTGTCATATTGGCTCTCTCACTCTTTTTCATTCATCTTCTCCTCTTAAACTAAACAATGTTCTTTATGTACTCTCAATCTCAGAAAACATTATTTCTATCTCTCAATTTTGTACTGATAACAATGCTTCTATTGAATTCTTACGAAATCTTTTTCGTGTGAAGGATCTCAAAACATGGGCTTTTCTCCTTCAGGGTCAAATTAAATCAGGCGTCTATTCTCGTGTTTTTGCAAGCACCACCACCAATTCTCTTGATTGACATCATCGCTTGGGTCATCCGTCCCTTAAAGTTTTTAGGCATCTTATTTCCAAAAATAGTTTGAATGTTTCTAGTCTTTCCACCTTAGACTGTAATTTATATAGAGGTTTATAAGCGAGAATTTCCCATATTTAGATTCGAAGCCATTTTTGGTATGATTCGAAAGCACACTCCGTATAAATTTATATAGTAATTCATTAACTATGATACATTGAATATTTTTAATATAAATACAATGAACTTTTAAGTTCAATTAACTTATATAATGCACATTTAATTTTATTATATAAAAATATGATGAATATACATAGTTCATTGATTTTAGACCAAGACTTTATTTGTCCATTGATTTTAGACAAAAACTTTATTTAAATTAGTAATTATAATTTATTGAAAAAAAAACTTAAAATCAATCTATAATTAATAAAATTTTATGGTCCAAATATTATTAATTTATAGAGGTTTTACTGTAATATACAGATGGTATGATCCATCTATAGAGAAATAGTGAAGAAAAGATGAAAGATAGAAACAAGTACACCTGCTAAATAAAATAAGAAATATATAAATAAGAATCTTTAGATGACATTATAAAAGAAAATAGAAGAGAAGAAAAGAAAACCCTTAATCTGTGAGAAGAAAAACAGACAAACTGCAGCCATAATAATGATGAGGAAAACCTTCTTCTACAGCTTTTTTCCAACAAAGGCAGAAGAGGAAGCATCGCATGAGGTTGGGAGGAGCCTGATAGAAATAAGAGACTGGAACCAAGGTTGGTTCGACAGGACAAACCCAAACACATGGGAGATAAGACGGGTTATAACCAGAAATGAAGTGGTTACTGGTGAGATAACTCTGTCTGAGAAAGAAATGCTTCAATATGTACTTAAGTCATGGAAACTTGACTCTGCAAAGCATGTTATCAAAGGTAATAAGTGCCTTGTGGTTTTGGTTGATTACACAGAAGATAGAAGGCCTAAAACTTTCCAGAATTGTTATGTTAAGGTTTCAGGGAATACCTATATTGTTGGTTTGATGGATGTTTTTCGTACTAGGTGTGTTAAATCTGGTGATGAGATTGCCTTGTTTTGGAGAAATTTTATGTTACACCCGACATACCACATCAAATACTGATGTGGTATGCCATAACCAATCAAAATCAAACACCTGTAAAAAAAATTAATTTAATTATTAATAAAAAAATACAACTTTTCAGAGCTGCTTTTTCCTGTCTCTTCCCCAGTTTCTTCCCCCGACCACCACACCTTCAGCCGCTCTCTTCCGCCGACCACCACCAACTCCGTTAGATTTCTAACATTTTTTTAATTATCCCTTAGATTAATGGAATTGAAGAAGCAGGTCTCTTGTTTTTTTCAATTGGCCAATTATTTTATCCATCCTTTCAACTGCCAATAACAATGACGTAAATCAAAACCCAGATTTGAACCAAAAAGAAAAAAAAATTCAAAACTCAGATGGCTTGAATTTGCAGAAAAATGAATGAGAGTTTAAGCATTTGGGTTCAAATCCAAATGACAAACTTAGTTGATTTGTTTGATTCCCTTCTATTCATAGGGCTTCTAGCAATTTCCTAGCTGATTTTGTCCATCCCAATCACTATATCTAACCGAACGCAGCAGACTCCGTCTCCGCCGTATTCGCCGCCGCCACCTTAACCTCCTCCTCCACTGCTCCGACCTGCATCATCCCCCTTCCTTTTTAATATATCTGACTAAATTCAACCAAATTATAACTAACCCATACATGCAAATACAGTGGTGGTCGGGCGGAGGAAAAAGGTCTGAAGCGGTGGTGTCGGCACAGCGATTAGGTAAAGCTAAATGTTTTCTGGGGAAGTGAAAACAGAGGAAGGACACGCGTGTTTTTAGGGCTAAACCAAAATTAATTAATTTATTATTTATAATAAATTTTTTTTACAGATGTTTTAAAACTAGTGGCTGAGGCATACCACATCAGTATTTGATGTGGTATGCCTGGCGTAACATAAAATTTCTCCTTGTTTTGGGATATGAGACCTACTACTTTTGGCTTTTGTTTTAAATTACTCTGTCATTTCAAATAATACTTCTTTCTTTCTCTCTTTCTTATTATTATGTTTCTCAGATTGTTTGTTGTAACCACAATTCTTCATTAATCAAATATATATGCTTTTCCCAAATTTCACATGCTACTCTTTCCAATTATGTTGATGAATATTCATATAGGAAGCTGAGAAAATTAAATTACTCGATTTACTGAGTTAGTTAATAAGACTTTAAACTGTTCTAACCTTTCTGAATTAATTTTCTATGGAAGTTACAAACATTTCAGAATTTATTTAACTTAAACCAAGTTGAGATGTAAAATGATTCGGGCAGAAGCAAAAGTTGCTATTTCCGAGCATGATTGGTATTCCGTGCACACAGAGAACATTTCTTCTAGTTCTTAGTTAAAGGCTTGTAAATAGCTTTACTTATAAGTCATAGGAAAATCTCTGAAACTAGATGGGAGTTATAATCTCAATAAAACCATTCCAAATGGTCCAATTTCAGCATCTATTTCTCATTCATTGTTCATCCATTTTAATCTTATAATACATAGTTTGAAAGATCTGATAGAGAGTATAATACATTGACATATTATGACTAATTCAGAACTCCATCTATCCCTTAAATGTTTAAACATCAAGTTGACAAATAATAACAATTATAATATTATTTTCCACCAACGTGAATAAAATTTGAAGCTAAAAGAATATGACCTTTTCAACCACGGCAACACTTGTAGAGATTGAGAAGATTATACAACCTTTAGGTTTGCATAAGAAGAGTATTTGAGGGGATGAATGGACTCAAGTCACTCAGCTTCATGGCATCCGAAAGTAAGTCCTTCTTTTGTCTCTTTCCATTGGTTTCAATGTCCCAAAAATTAATATTTTTGGCCCAATCCATGGTTGAGTTCTCAGCCTTTCATTTTTCAGCATTTGACCTTAGAGCCAGGGATGGACAGATCTACGGGTGTTTACACATAAATCACGGTAAACACTTATTCCTAAATCTATCACTGCTTAGAGTTTGGGAAAACGTGTGGTTGATCCCTTGTTGGAAGTACATTGTCCGAAATTCATAGCGGTATTTTGTAACCTGAACATTGTGGAACAAGGGTTCAATGCAAACATTTCGCCTAGGTTAAGGGGTAAATAAATGCATTTTTGCATTCAATATAACATAGTATGAAGCTTATGAAGTGATTTTTGAATGTTCAGGTATGCAACTAATGCATATTGCAATTTTTTGTACATGCAATTTTTTGTACAGAAAAGTGGGATCAGGTTATTCATAATGATCATATGTTATATTATTGTTGGGATTTTCTTCACAAAATCAATCAAGCTTGCTAGTTTTTTCTCTGTTCCTTTTGGCGATCAATTTATGGGTAGTTAATTGCATTGGCGATACAGGATTGGCCGGTCGGCAGGTCAATTGCGTGTTTAAAAAAAAGAATTTGGTAAGTCCAACTCCCTCAGATTTTGCTTTTGTGTATATATACATGTTATCACTGAGTTGTCCACATCCAATTTTTTCCGTATCACTCTAAAACTTCTCAAGTTTAAGCTAGATTTGGACTGCAAAAGTAAGATTGAGGTTAGAGAAATTTAGAGAAATTTATGACCTATCATATATTAATCAAATTGTATTTTATAATTAAGTAAAAGCTCAATTTTTCAAAAATAGGGTGTTGAAAACATCTATAGTAGGGTAGTTCTCACACTCGGGGTTGAAACTATTCGCGGTAAGGACTCGAACTTGGCAGATTCACCATTCTGTTATTGCATCATTTGCAGAGATGATTTCAACCATGTGATCATTCAATGATGGAATGGGTGCAGGTTGTTAGATGCTTCAACTTGGATTGATGAGTTGGTACAATCTGTGTATAATAGCTAATTAGGCAATATGTAACTTTAACTTTGCAGTTGGTTTGTGATTTCTTCGTTCACATCTTAGGTTGTTATATTCATAAGCCCCTCAAACTTGTCATGTAGGGATTAAAGAAGCCAAGTTGGTCAGTTTTAGTAGAAAAAATCCAATGAGTTTGATTTTTGGCATGGAGCCCCCTCAAATCGGAACCATTTGATTATATCAATCATCTTAATAGTTTGTTCAATAGTCATGGCAGCAAGAACATCTTAAAATTGTTGATGTACAGTTAGAAAATATCAAAGATAAAATTTAAAGGATGAGTCATGGACGAGGTTGCTCTCTTCGAGAAGTTTACGACACTATCTCGAGAATCTGCAAGCAGACTAACAGCCAATCGCCTCCAGGATAAAACACCAAAGTTAATTATTCAACTTCTACACTCAAAGAGAAGGAAAAGAAATCTGTTCAATGATTTTTTAGAAATTCAGTAAGAGTAATTCAGATAATTATCCACATAAATAAAAGGTTTCAAAGCACTATTTGGCCCCTGATCTATCTAAAAGTTTATCATTTGGCCTCTGATCTATTATTTGATCACATTTGGCCTCTGATCTATCCCAAATTGGCGAACTTTCACCCAATTTGTATGAATACTTAACGGAATCGTTATTTCATTGATAAGTAATGATATATTGACAGTCAAGGGCCAAATATGACCAAATAATAGGTCACGGGCCAAATGACACAATTTTGGACAGGTCATGGGCCAAATAATGCTTTAAGCCTGAATAAAAATTAATTTAAAAATAATTAAATTAAGTTAAAAAATACGCAACTGACCGAGCCAGCCGCATGGTAGTTAAGGTAAACCAAGTTCCATGTAAATCCTAACTTATGTACAAAACTCATACCCCTTGGACTACACTAAGTGTATGAGAACATGCAATATAAATCACCTATAAATTTCGCTTAAACGGGATGCCTAGTGCACCGGGCTGCCTTCCTATTTCTCTATATACTCTAAGTCTAATCTGATCTTTGAATTTGGCATGTTGAACCTGGGATCAATATAATCACACACATGCTTGCGAAACTTAGTTAGTTCATGACATCTATTCAGTTAGATGAACTTTACTCATTTCATTTATCTCAAACTATTTTATAGTTTTTCGGTTTCAAGTAAAGGTTTTACATTTTCTATATATTCACATTAAACATAAAAGGTTGTTTTCCAACGTTTAAATGTACGTAAATTTCGAATCCATATGAAATAAAGCACACCCTATTAACTCAGTACATATTTAAAGTGAAAAGGAAAAGAGTTAATTTAGTCGTTATATTTATTTATTTTATAAATTAACCCCATTATTATCTAATTATGACAAACAAACTACAAAATAAAAAATAAAAATCAAATATACCCTATTCTCCGTCTCTATTTAATTTTTTATTTTTTTCTTCTCTCTCATCTCTTTGTTAATTTCTCTCTCTAAAATCAATTAATTTTCAAATCTCTTTAATGCTTGCACTTGACACAGGCATTTGGTTTATCTTTAACACTAAGACAATTGGATCATCTTTCTCGAGTCAATGCTTCCACTTGACACAGGCATTTGGTTCGGACATGATCGACTGGCTTAACTTTTGGGTATTTCTGAACGCCTGGAACTTGAATACTCGTGAGCTTTCACAATCAGGCAGGGAGCAGTGCGGGCAAGGCATTTGGCACATGGTCGATACTTTGTTACAGAAATGCATTACAGAGAAGGCTAGATCCATGGCACTCTTGTCTGCTCACGAAGTCGTGATTTCCCAATTGCAGTGCAAATGGTTAAAGAGCCATTGACTTGGCATGGCGTTGTACTCCAATCTTGTATTCGGTCATCACTCCCATCCGGAAAGAAGAAGAAGAAAGATACACCGGCAGATCATTCTAGATTGAATTGAATCCTCCTGTGGTATAGAAGAAAGGTACATCTCTACTATCTGCTACAATTCGAGATTCAATTGAATCCTCCGGTGGTATAGTTGAAGAGATTGTGAAGTCGGTAAGAGAACAGATTAACAAACCAGAAGATCAAATAGTAGACACAATAATTTCCTCTATTACAAATAAAAGACAAGAGGAAGGACCCGGGCAAGTTTTCCAGATTCCCCAAAGCTTCACCACCTGCGTAGACAAGGTTGAACTTGGTTGTCGGATGTCCCATGCTGTGAAATCCTGGAGAAAGAAATGGAACTGTTCATGCAACTAGAGTTACTAATCTAGTACCCACTAAAGGCAAATACATGCCTTTAGTGGTAACTGAAAGTTCTATTGGGATCTCCAGAGACAATTTGGTGCCTGTTGTACTCCAACCCATTAATTTATCAAATGGAGCTGTTGGTGAAACATCCTCTAACACAACCATATGGGCGCAGGTAGCGGTCTCAAAAGGCAAACATGCTTTAGACGTTGTAGATCAATGGAATGTAACAACACCAAGCACAGTTGAAACAGAGTTTATTCATTTCCAATATCAACCTAACCACCAGGAAATGCCTTCTAGCATACAACATACAACATGCTTTTGAGAAACTGCTAACTGAAATCAAGTCCCACGACAGTCAATAGATAATATATAATACTAGCTGCTCTGCTGCAAAATTGTGTGCTGATGATTCTAGCTCTCCTTCGAATGATTGTGATATTACTCGAGGAGAAGAAAGTGTAGAAATTCCCATAGGCTGTAACTCGTTTGAAAGTATTTACTTTATTTCATCAAGTTTGACCTAGGAAGCCAAAGTTTAAATTAATTTAATTCTACCACAACTACATATATAGTTATTAACAATTTAATCAAATAACCTTAGATCTTTAACCAATTAAACTAATAGACTATTGTTAAAATTCGGAATTTTAGTTCTTAAACAAGCAAAGATTTATCTATTTGGCTTTTTTTTAAAGAAGATTGACCACTTTGATAAGTGTCTTCCATTTTTTATCTTCAACAAATTTTATTGAAAAACAAGAGAATATTGAAACAATTTCTATTAAAAAATAGGAGTATATTGAATTGAATTGAATTGAACAACAACAACATTAAAAGTTCAGTAATCAATTTAAGATTTAGACCTAGTATGAGGTATCAGACTTATTAAACCAAAAAAAATAAAATAAATAAGAGTAACTTCAACTAGAAGCCATCGATACGAGGCACTAATCAAACCTTTAATTCTTTATACACTCATACGAAAAAGAAGAAAGGAAAAAATCTAATTGAATACGATTTCTTAATGAAATAGAAAAATAAACAAATTCAAATTCCTTGGATTTGAAGAGAAAGAACTGTTACCAACAGGTTTTGTAGAAACACTGGCTTCTTTCTTAAAAGCTGCAGCAGTACGATGCATCTTCTTTTTTAGGAAATAATGGTGCAAATACAAATCAAACCTGCAATGATTCAGAAAAAAAATTAAAATATATTCCATTAACATCTTATGAACTAAGCTAAATATCACTATTACTTAATTGTATAGCTATGCCCTCAAGTTGACAAATTTTGATAAATTGACCCAAATACAATAAATCTCAAGTTGAGATAGCATGAATGAGTAGTATGAATTAAAGATGACCATAAAATGATGACAAGATAAACAACCATAATCTAGTCAAGAGGATAAGGCCAAAACTAATTGAACTAATCATAATAAACTGAAGCATGTTCTTGCAATATGGGTTTCATCAAGTTTAAACAGTTTCAGCAACGCAAAAAAAATAATCAGCAAAACCAAAATATCAATATGAAACAAGGACATGTTAATATAACTTAATAACACAATTAACCAATCAACCAAACTAATTGTTCCTAAACATAAACTTTTTAAATAATTTAAATTTAATTGTAAGAGGGACATGTTAATATAAAAATAAATTATTAATTCAAAAGCTCAACTTACTTGCAGCCTCTTATCATCTTTGTTGTAAGAAATGATCGTTTTTGTCTTCGCCAGTCACATTCTGCAATCAGTGCTAGAATACATTTTTTTTCTTTCTTCCTGTTTCTGAATATCTATTGAATCACTCATATCTTGACATGAATTTTCTTCATGTTTCTTCAATGTCATATTTCCTGCACAATATAAACTCAGTTAAAATCATGTGTTTTATAGATGGATTCGGATTTTTCACTATCATTCTAGATTTTTTTGAATTTTTTTTATTTCTTAAACATTGCAAGGTAGATCTATGCGGATTTCTCCTTTGGTTTCATTTAAAAAATAACTCCATAGCCATATCCTTCTAAAAATAATATATGTAGGTTCAGAAACTTCATAAGGCAAAAGAACAAATTCCACAAATCATTGTATGTATAAACTTAATGGTGCTGCTCAAAGTTCAAATTGGAAAGCCATACACATATATTAAAACTAGGTGCTTTCAATAGATTAAAAAAAGAAACTAAAAATCAGTGAAAGACATTTGTAGGCAAAGTTTTGAATCACATCAAATTAACATATATACAACTAATCAGAGAGAGTATACATACAGTCCTGGAAAGCGCAGACATTATTATATTAAAAATTTGAAAAAGCTAGTTTGCCTATTATTTAATTGTCATATTAGACATTCCAAACAAATTTTATGATAAATTGAATCAGTTTCATAATTTTTTTTTTGTTTAACACAATAAAAAAATTTAGACACCTTATAAAAAAATTGTGTTAAGATGTTTGTGGGAGACTTAGTTGTTAGTATTCTAACATATTTTTAGTAACACATTAAATATCTTAGACTTAATTAATGTTTGGAAGGTTCGACGAGATAATTAAAAAACACTCAAACCATTGTTTTCAAATTTTCTCGGTAACATAAAGCTAAGATTTATCTTGCCTATAAATCAAAAAAAAAAGATTTATGTTGCCTAGAAATATTAGGCTTAAATTTGGATCAATTTCGTACATTATAGTTAAATTTGCAGTTCACCCAATAGTTAGGCTCAAGTTTGGCCTTTATCCCAAATAGTTAGCCTCAAATTTGCCCCGTCTAAGCTCCATATTTTGTTGTAGGAACCAACACGATGTTGGATCATCAACATCGTCTTGGCACATGATAGGGTTTAGGTAACAAGTTATCATTAGTGTGGTGAATATGGACTTCGATTATCCACCATCTATCAGAATATTCAGCAATCGCTCAATCTAGTCGAGTTCATTTGGAGATCCACCAGAACAACGATCAAGAAGTTGATCAGCATGCAGGGCCCTGCCCCTGTTAAACCCTCAATACCAGCTCCTGGCGGAGGAAGTAGGTTCGCCCAAAATTTAGTAGCCATGCAAAAAGAGATGGACGACCTAAAAGCCACGTATGAGTTAGAGATGGCCGATGTGTGGTGATAATTGCGGAAAGCGAAAGAAGGTGAGCGAGAAAAACCCTATCGGGACGTAGAATCAGGTAGGGAATCCTCTACTACCCCTAGGGTCTTTTCCTGAAGCCAATCACATAGGTGAAGGTATTCCAAATCGAGGATCCTTCAAAGGCGCCATACAAAGCGAAGGGAGCCGAAGGACGAAAAAAACTCCATAGGCAAAGCAAACATCGTTCTCCAACAAAACCCAAAGCAATCACCGCCAAAGGTCCGAATCGAAGTAGACAAGGGCTAAAAAGGGCGCACCCCTTAGCAAAGAAGATATATTGAACCTCAAAGAGAAAAACTCTTCATAAAAATCCATTTTTCAAGACGGATACTCGAACTTAGCAAAGACTAACACCCCTCTATCGAAGGAGATTGAAAGGTAACCCATGCATCGATGATTCTAGGTCGCAACCTTTGTCAAATATGGAGGAATGAGCGACCGTGATACCCACGTCAAAAACTTTCGACGAATAATGGAAGCAACTACTACTACTACTGACATTGTCTTACACCGTATTTTTCCTACTACTTTGAAATAATCCTTAACGTTTTGGCACGAGCGACTCTCTTTATAGTCCATTCGTAACTTCAATTAGATGGCAGAATGCTTCGTGGACCATTTCATCACCTCAGTACCGAAGGGGAAGACCATGTTAGATCTTAATCGACCAGTTCAAAACGAATCTTTGGTCAGTTGATTGAGAAGTTCCAAGACATGGCCATTGATCAGGTAATGGAATTTAATGTGGGCAGAGCTATTAACGCCTTAGAGAGAAATTGCTGAAGTCGGGGGCTTCAGCAAAGCATCATCACCGCTTAACTAAAGGATTTCCAAGAGCTTATGAATAGAGCCATAGACTACACTCGTTGGGACAAGCACAAGCCAAACCCATTGCTTCAAAGAGAGAAGCTCCCCAACACTAATAGGCGCCCTGGAAAGGAAGAGAGGGGTGGGCGACCTCTAACAGGCTTCGGGAGCAGAGTGATAGGCCATGAAATCCCTTTAACATCCCTTACAAATAAATGCTCTTTTGGATGGAGGATAATAAGATGCGAATCGAATACCCACCTAAACTCAAAAACAGCCGGAGCAACGAAAAATACTGCCACTTTCACATAGAGTGAAGGCCATGAAACAAAAGATTGCTGACAGTTAGCTGCGGAGCTGGAGAAACTGGCGGAAACTGGTAAGTTGGACCGATTCTTTAGAAAATGACGACAAAAGCAAGCAAGAAAAGAAACAATTGGGCCCTTAGGGGGATAATAAACATGGTTAGAGAAATCCACTAGGTTTTTCCGGTGAAGCCTTCACAACCAAAATAACCTCTATTTAAGTGAATTTAGAAATGAGATAATCAAAATTTTTGTTAATATAAAAATAATGATTTAGATTTATCATATTTTTACAAGAAAATATAATATTGATGCCTGGTGTCGTTCTTACATGTAATCTATATATTTATACGATAAAGTTTAAGAAAATTCAGTAATGTTTTTTTTTCATTCTTTTTATCATACTTTTTTACTTAAGTTTCATTATATCGTGAACAAATTTTTATCAATTTTTGTAAATTTATGAAACTTTCAACGTTCGGATAAATAAGTATTAAAAGAAGTTAAAGTCTTCAAATTTAGTTTTTTTTTTAATTCTTAAAATATTATTTTATAAAAATTTATTCACAAGGACATAATATGAATACAACCACTTACGGGACTACATGTGGTGAATTTGGTTCTAAATAGATTAAAGTAATAATTAGTAATTAATAAATAGATTTAAAAATTAGTGAAATAAAAAAATTAAGTTTGACAGTTCAAAATGATGTCTCACTCTTCTTACCAAATTGCCAATTCAAGCTTTCAAATTCTTAAAATATTATTTTAATTAAAACAAACATAGTATGAAAGCCCCTTACAGAACTTGGTAGGGTGAATTTGCTTCTAAATATATTAAAATAATCATTAAATTAGAGAAATAAAAAAAAGAAAAATATTATAAGTTTGACAGATAAAAATGACATGTCACTTTTCTTATTTGATATAGTCCTACCAAATTACCAATTGAAGAATTCTTAAAATATTACTTTAATAAAAACAAGACAGAGTGATTTTTAATATAAATAAGTGTTCATAAGCAGTTCTCAAAGTTTATGATTTTTGAGGGATGTGTGTTCTCTGCCGTCCCATGACCCACTCGTCCTTCTGGCCAGCCCGATGTAACTCTTCTAGATCTGAATCTAAGATAAGATCAATGGAAACTTGTTTTGCTATTGATGGGATGCAATCAACATCTCCTCCACCTGATAGTTATGAACCCATACAAATGATCTTCAGCATTAATCCCTAATTTTCTGGTAAATGTTTCTACTTTTGCTTTCTTGATTTTATGTTTTAACCGAAATTCTCAAGATCTAAATTAATATTTGGATATGACACTGCTCTTTTACTCCTAACTAATGTATTATCTGTAAAATCCTCTGATTTTCCTACCTTGCAGAGAGTAATCCTCTGATTTTCCTATCTATGATTTTCCTATCTATATCTTTCATTAATTAACAGAGAGTATTTTCTATGATTTTGAACATCTAAGTTTAGATTTTAAAAAGGCCATTTTTCTGAATTTTGACAAGCTCTATTATTTCCAAGTAAAGAGAGTGAATTTATAGATAAACATTTGTGGGATTATATATGTGTTTATGTTTATGTGTCTGCCACTTAAGTTGTCCTTCTTATTGAAAATCACTTTTTTTTTTCTTAAGAGAATATCACTTTTAGTTGGTATAAATGTAGTGTTGGTCCCTTATAACGTAACAAGTTAGTTCCAAGGGGGGATAGGAACTATTTAAAATTTTAGTACGTTAAGACTGACTTCTTTTTCTTTGAAAAAGGATTACACAGCGCGCTGAGTAAATTAAGACACTAGCTTAGTCAACTGGTGACTAAGTCAGCTTCTTTCTTTGAGTCAGGAGATAGCACTTGAGTCTATTCCTGAACTCAGATACTCAATACAACACAACTCAGCGTGACCTCTTTACTTGGTCAGTTTTGTTTAAGCAAGCAATATATATGTTAAGGAGTTTAAGGTTGGAAAGATGTTACTCAGCAGATTTATCCAGGTTCGGCCTCTAAGCCTACGTCTTATCCCCGGAACACGTTCCGAGCTTTCGAATTCTCTACTGAGCTCTTTAACGGTAGAGCATCAAACCTTTTACAACTTAGAAGCTGAGTATAACAAGAGTACCTTCCTCTATACCTCTACTCACTCCTAATCTCTCGCTGAGTACTATAACCGAGTACTCAGCCTCTCCTTTCTAATCTCTAGAAATGATAAAGATTTGTCCTAAACAACAATTGCTAAGACACCTTAGATGATTGAATAATCACTCTAGGCCGCAACCTTATGACAAAGGCAAGCAGGTGGCGAGTGCTAGTGGGCCCAAGGTCAACAGTGTGGGAAGGGGATCTGTCGGAGATATTAGGCCGTACAAGGAAGCACCTATACCACCTAAGAGTAACAATCCGTATGCAAGGCCATCGCCTTTTAAATGTTTTCGGTGCAATGAGCCAGGCCATAGATCCAACGAATGTCCTAGGAGGAAGAGCACCAACATGGTGGAGAGGTATGAAGATGACTATGACGAAGGGGATGAAGTATTTTGTGAACCCTTGGGAGAAGATGATGATGAGGCGGATGAAGAGAGATACGCCATTCATGTGGTACGACGTTTGTTAGTCTCCAGCTGGATAGAGGGAGATCAGAGGCACCGACTATTCAGGACCCGCTGTCTTGTGAAAGGTGGGCGATGCAATGTGATAATAGATAGTGGGAGCCAAGAGAACATTGTGAGCAGTAGCGCCGTTTGGAAATTCGGGTTGTTGGCGGAGGCGCATTGATGCGGCCTCGTGCGGTTGTGGAGCGAGGCTGATCTTAGGGATAAGTGTACCCCGTCGTTATCAAGTAATAAATTTCTGGTTAAGTCCAGGTTATCGTCCACAGGATTTATTTCTGCAAGTATCGAGCTACTTGGTTTCAGGAGTTATCTAGGCTTAGGGGGTTTTGAGTTTGTTTGATTAAGTTAATCTACTCCTAGGTTGAATTATACTAATCCTAACTAAGTTATCCGATTCTAACTAAGTTATTCTATGCCTAATTAAGCTACTCTACCCCTAATTAAGTTAAACTACTCCTAATTGATCTTTCACTAGATGCCATTACCCGAAGGAACATGGTATGAACGATAATAATGAAGATAGATTGTTAGGTCTATTGAGTAAAAACCTAATCCGAGTCATTTTTATTCAAGGCGATTAACCCTACTTACCCTCCTGATGTTCCTAGTGCGTGATTCCCTAAGGCCGAAACTAGGTCTAAGGCTCAGTAAATTGGCGCTTAATCAACTAAGAGGTTGTCAATCTCCTAGGCTCTGACTAGGTCAGATTCAGCTCGCAATATGTGCCTACTAGATTTTGGGGCTTTTGAATGAGTTAAACCAATTGAATAAAGCGTAAGACAGAGATTAGACAAATAATCATAGACAAAACAAGAGCTAAATTATTATTAAAGGCAAAGATAAATGTCACAAGATACAATAAGCTAAGTTCGGCAACTGTATCAAAGAGTACAAACAAGGAAAGATAAAAGGAGATACAAAAATCCCTTTCAGCGAACCTGTTTACTCTGCAGCCGGCGACCTAATCTTAAGGACGAACCTTGACAATTCCTCGAGAAAAGCTTTGAAGGAGCTTCAATGGAGGTTTGAAGGATATGGAGGAGATGGAGAGGAATTACAAGGGGGAAGCTAAAGTAATTTACAAAAAGATGAAAGATACTAATTTACATTGGAAAAACTCTATTTATACGCGTGGCTCGGCCCTCTTTTTGACCTATTTTCGTGTCCTTATGCAGGTAGGAAGTCGTGGGGTCCGTCGTGGCATCGTGGGGGCGAAATTGGTCTTTATGACCAATTCCCGCAAGTCTGCTCGCCGAGTAGGCGCTACTCGCGGCGAGCAGCGCCCTGCTCGTCGAGCAGGCCTCTAGTGGCCTGCTCGGTGAGCAAGCATCCTGCTGGCCCGAGCAGGCCTCTGATGGCCTGCTCGGCGAGCAGGCATGGCCTGCTCGGCGAGCAGGCATGGCCTACTCTACGAGTAGGCCTCTAGGGGCCTGCTCGATGAGCAGGCATGGCCTACGGAGGCCCGCTCATCAAGCATTCTTGCCCGATATGCCCCCACGTGCTTGCCGACTGCCGTCGATGCCTTTTTCGTCTGAACTTATACCTGCGCATGTACAGAAACTCCAGATAACATTAGTCCAAAGGCTAAATTGACCCGCCAATCGCTTATTTTGAGCAAACGCTTCGTTTGGTGCGACTTTTGGCGGACGAATTAGCTTCAAAAGATAATGGAATTATACTATGCATGCTATTTTGGCCGTAATTGCCTAAATTGGTCATAAAACGAGCCTAAACAACGAAAAATAAATAAAACGTTTCCAATTCCTAACTAACTCACACAAAAGCATTTAAATGCGAGAAATGCTCGCTTATTAACTAAATAATGCTAAAACCCGTCCTAAAACCGTACCCAAAGATAGGGGTTTTTGACCCCTATCAAACCTCCTCGCACTTAAAACTTTACTTGCCCCCAAGTAAACTAAAAAACTAAACCCGCAATCATAAGCAAGCTAGAAAACCTCCCGGTTTGACTAGGTGCTTGACACAATTTCGAGCATCTGTAGTTACATGCATTCGGAAATACAAAGTAGAGACACAATATCCAAAAGCTGCATTTCAATTATCATAGGTTATAGTTTTAAGCAAAAGGACACATGTTCAATTAAACGAGCTTGAGGGGATCGCTAAGTAAAACACCTCACCATAGGTAGTTCACTCAATTCACACAATTTTGGTGGCTAAATTGTTTACTCTCGGCTTATGTTCTTGCTTAGGATTACGTTGATTTTGCACGTTCATCCGAGTTCCTCTACTATGCTATATGACTCCGATGATATCAAAAACAGCCTCGAATTTGGGTTGTAATGTGGTTAGAGGGTTAAAGGTACAACAAGGGTTAATAGTTCAAGCGCTAGAAAAACAAAGTTCAAATGCCTTTAGCAAATATGAAGTGACTGAGCTTTTTATTCATAAATTTTTTTTTCTTTCTTTGAGACGTTTTGATTTTAAGAACTGGGGAACGAAGTTCTCCCCTTTTTGTTCGTCTCTTTTCTTTTCTTTTCTTTTTCTGTTTTTCTTTTCCTTTTGGATAGTAATGCTCATTCACTTCTTAGCCTTTTGGCTTGCTACTTTGATGCCATAAACAAAGATAAAGCGCTAGAAACGACAAAGACTCGATGTGAGCTTTGCAAAAACTTTGGGTTAAGTAACAAACCAAGTGATGGCTTGCAAAAATTGGGTTAGAACGAAAGAAAAATCTATAAACTACAAAAATATAGGCTCAAAGGGGCTTCCTAGAGTGGATGAAAAAGAGAAAATTAGGTAAAGAAAAGGGTTAATTCTAATGAGGCTGATTCATTGTTTATCATCTCAAATCATTGCATGTAGGTTCAACACAGTATTAGGTGCAAAATCTGTAATCTTTCCATAAGTCAAAGCATTCACACAAAAATGTCAAGAAAAAGAGCTTTTTGATGTTCGCTCTTAGGCTCAAATTCAACTCACAATTCTTTGGGTTTCAATTTTGTGTTTACTAGTTTTCCCCAAACTCAAGTTCAACATCACATGCCTTCAATTCTTAAGTTATCTACCTAAGTAATGATTTTAGCATTTCTTCAAAAGTAGGGTCTAAATGCAAACTTTAGCTCATGCTTTTACAGATACAAGGATTGTGTCATACACCTAAACTAGTTGTCATGCAATCTTAGATTCGATTCTCAGCCCTCAAGGACAAATAACGAAGTTTAGATTCGAAGGAGGTTCACGGTTTTAGATCCTAAACATGCGAGAACATAAATAAAACCTGAAAACGCTAAACTAAACTAGACACGACGCAACAAAAATTTAAAAAATTTATACAATTTTTGTAAGTTTGTCTACCCCTCCTCCTCACACTAAAAATATGCAATAAGTTCCAACATTGCGTCACAAACCATAAAGTACAAGTGCAAAAAGTTAGGGTGGAGAAGACAACTTACTGATTTTATCGCAATCGCCAAAAATTTGATGATTTGCGGTGCCAATTTTCAGCCCTCAAGGACAAATAACGAAACCTTAACTGAAAAGTTTTATTAAAACTTGGGTTGCCTCCCAAGAAGCGCTACGTTATAGTCGGTGAGCTCGACATAGAATTCCCGCCTAGGTGTATGCTTCTACTCGCGTTAGGAATTCGAACTCCTTAACAAATAACCCGTACCTACAAAACGGATTAAGAGCCTCAAATAAGTTTAATGAAAGTAGGAGGCCGAATTTAAACATATTATGAAAAAGTTTGGTTTGCTCCCTTTTGGATTCTCTTGGTAGGTCGAAGAGAATGAAAACTTCTGAACAAGGAGTAAATCCAAACTTTTCGAACTTTTGAGGAAAAGGTAGTTGATATACACAAGCTTCGATTTGATCATTTATTTCTATCACATGATTTAGAATTTCAGATTTTGAACCGGGGTTGCTTACCGCTTCCGGTTCTTCACTTACCTTGAGTGATGCATGTGACAGTGGACTTGGTTCTACCTTTTCGTCATTCCTCAAAGAGATGGCTTGAGCTGATTCCCTTTGTGGGATTTCTATGTTTTCCTTTATGCTTGGGAGGGCATCTCGGGAGTGCTCTTGCATCTCATGGTTTATTTGAGCCAATTGGTTGCTCAAGTCCTTGCAAACCTCCTCATTGATTGTAAGTCGGGCTTATATTCCTTTCAAAAGGGACATCACCTCATCTCGTGAGCTAGAGAATTGTGGAGGAACTTGGCTTGCTTGTTCGTAAGGGAACATTCCCAATTCGTTTTCCCTGTGCTCATTAACAAACCTATTTGGAGGCCTCAACATGTTAGGGTTCCCGTAGGACAGATTTGAGTGTTGAGGTCTCCTCCAATCACTACCATAAAAGCTGTAAGAATTGGGGTTAGAATTATACCTTTGGTGATTACCCACAAAACTTACACTTTCATTAGTGTTGAGGCTCAGTTTCGCCATCAAGATATCCATTTTCTCATTTAAGTCGGCCATGGAGGGATTGGGAGCCTCATTCTCCAGGGCATGAATGTATTGTCTTGATGGGATAGTAAACTTTTGAGCTTGCCACTCGACTTTTTCTTGCCAATTCATTGATCAGAGAATGCTGAGAAAAAGTGAAGTTCTAGCACAAAAGTTGATAAGTAACAGCATACAGATATGAACAAGTATAGAAAAGTATAAAGAAATTATATATCAACAAGTATAGAGAATAAGTATAAAGAATTATGTATAAACAAGTATAAATGATATAAACAATGATATTCACAAAAAGAATCGTATATAAACAAGTGTATGTATAAACAGGTATATGTATAAACAAGTATAAACGATATAAACAAGGATATTTACAAAAAGAATCGTATATAAACAAGTGTATGTATAAGCAAGTATATGTATAAACAGGTATAAATATGAACAAGTATAAATATAAACAAGTATTAACAGTTATAAACAAGTATAGATGATATTCATAGAGATATTCACAAAGGAATGCCTAAACTAACAAATCGACCTTTGGTTCGATATTGCAGAAGAAATAAATCCCCGGCAACGGCGCCAAAAACTTGACGCGGCCTCGCGCGGTTGTGGAGCGAGGCCGATCTTAGGGATAAGTGTACCCCGTCGTTATCAAGTAATAAATTTCTGGTTAAGTCCAGGTTATCGTCCACAGGATTTATTTCTGCAAGTATCGAGCTACTTGGTTTCAGGAGTTATCTAGGCTTAGGGGGTTTTGAGTTTGTTTGATTAAGTTAATCTACTCCTAGGTTGAATTATACTAATCCTTACTAAGTTATCTGATTCTAACTAAGTTATTCTATGCCTAATTAAGCTACTCTACCCCTAATTAAGTTAAACTACTCCTAATTGATCTTTCACTCGATGCAATTACCCGAAGGAACATGGTATGAATGATAATAATGAAGATAGATTGTTAGGTCTATTGAGTAAAAACCTAATCTGAGTCACTTGTATTCAAGGCGATTAACCCTACTTACCCTCCTGAAGTTCCTAGCGCGTGATTCCCTAAGGCCGAAACTAGGTCTAAGGCTCAGTAAATTGGCGCTTAATCAACTAAGAGGTTGTCAATCTCCTAGGCTCTGACTAGGTCAGATTCAGCTCGCAATATGTGCCTACTAGATTTTGGGGCTTTTGAATGAGTTAAACCAATTGAATAAAGCGTAAGACAGAGATTAGACAAATAATCATAGACAAAACAAGAGCTAAATTATTATTAAAGGCGAAGATAAATGTCACAAGATACAATAAGCTAAGTTCGGCAACTGTATCAAAGAGTACAAACAAGGAAAGATAAAAGGAGATACAAAAATCCCATTCAGGGAACCTGTTTACTCTACAGCCGGCGACCTAATCTTAAGGACGAACCTTGACAATTCATCGAGAAAAGCTTTGAAGGAGCTTCAATGGAGGTTTGAAGGATATGGAGGAGATGGAGAGGAATTACAAGGGGGAAGCTAAAGTAATTTACAAAAATATGAAAGATACTAATTTACATTGGAAAAACTCTATTTATACGCGTGGCTCGACCCTCTTTTTGACCTATTTTCGTGTCCTTATGCAGGTAGGAAGTCGTGGGGTCTGTCGTGGCATCGTGGGGGCGGAATTGGCCTTTTTGACCAATTCTCGCAGGTCTGCTCACCGAGCAAGGCGAGCTGCTCGGCGAGCAGGCGCTACTCGCGGCGAGCATTGCCCTGCTCGGCGATCAGGCATGGCCTGCTCGGCGAGTAGGCCTCCAGGGGCCTGCTCGGCGAGCAGGCATGGCCTACGGAGGCCCGCTCGTCGAGCATTCTTGCCCGGTATGCCCCCGCGTGCTTGCCGACTGCCGTCGATGCCTTTTTCATCCGAACTTATACCTGCACATGTACAGAAACTCCAGATAACATTAGTCCAAAGGCTAAATTGACCCGCCAATCGCTTATTTTGAGCAAACGCTTCGTTTGGTGCGACTTTTGGCGGACCAATTAGCTTCAAAAGATAACGGAATTATACTATGCATGCTATTTTGGCCGTAATTGCCTAAATTGGTCATAAAACGAGCCTAAACAACGAAAAATAAATAAAACGTTTCCAATTCCTAACTAACTCACACAAAAGCATTTAAATGCGAGAAATGCTCGCTTATTAACTAAATAATGCTAAAACCCGTCCTAAAACCGTACCCAAAGATAGGGGTTTTTGACCCCTATCACGCATCCCGACCCCTATAGGGTGGGATGGATCAAAAACGTGGGTGAACTTAGGGTGACCCAGAGATGCAGGGTACCTGACGCGGCCTCACGCGAATGAGGCCGATCTTAGGGATAAGTGTACCGTGTCGTTATCAAGTAATAAAATTCTAGAAAGTCCAGGTATCGTCCACAGGATTTATTTCTGCATGTATCGAGCTACTTGGTTTCAGGTGTTATCTAGGCTTAGTGGGGTTTGAGTTTGTTTTTCTTGAGTTAATCTACTCCTAGGTTGAATTATACTATTCCTAGCTAAGTTATCTGATTCTAACTAAGTTATTCTACGCCTAATTAAGTTACTCTACCCCTAATTAAGTTAAACTACTCCTAAGTGATCTTTTACCAATGCAATTATCTGAAGGAACATGATGGGATACGATGATAATGAAAATAGGTTGTTTAAGCAATTGAATTAAAATCTAAGTCACTTGTGTCAGAGGCGATTAACCCGACCTATCCTCCTAAAGTCCCTAGTTCGTGATTCCCTTGTAAGGCCGAAACTAGCTCTAAGGCTCAGCAATTTGGGCTTAATCTTCTATAGGGTCGTCAATCCTATAGGCACTGAAAGTATTGTCACGAAGATACAATGAGCCTAGGATTCATAACATGGATCAGAGGCTAGACAGAATATAAAAGAAGAAAAATCCCTTTCAGGGAACCTGTCTACCAATGCAGGCGTCTTCCTAGGACTTAAGGATGGAGCTTGAGCAATCCTCGGTGAGCGGAGCTTCGGAGGTGTCTTCAATGGAGGTTTGAAGGATATGGAGGAGGTGGAGAGGATTTCTCAAGATGAAAAGCTAAGAAAATTACAAAAGATAAAAGATATCTAATTACATTGGAAAAAATCCTATTTATAGGCGTGGCTCGGGCCCGTTTCTTGACCTATTTCGTGTCCTTATGCAGGTAGGAAGTCGTGGGGCCGATCGTGAAGTCGTGGGGGAGGAATTGGTCTTTTTGACCAATTCCCGCAGGTCTGCTCGCCGAGCAGGGCGAGCTGCTCGACGAGCAGGCACTGCTCGTCGCGAGCAGGCTCCCTGCTCGACGAGCAGGCTCCCTGCTCGACGAGCAGGCTCCCTGCTCGACGAGCAGGCTCCCTGCTCGGTGAGCAGGCACAGCTAGCTCGGTGAGCTGGCCTACGAAGGCCAGCTCGCTGCGAGCTGGCTGTGCCTGCTCGGTGAGCTGACATAGCCAGCTCGGTGAGCTGGCCTAAAATAGGCCAGTTCGTCGAGCAGTCTTGCCGGATACGCCCCCGCGCGGTCGCCGAATGCCAAACATGCATTTTTTCGCCCAACTTATCCCTGCGCATGCACAAAAACTCCAGATAACATTAGTCCAAAGGCTAAATTGACCCGCCAATCGCTCATTTTAAGTAGACACTCCGTTTGGTGCGACTTTTGGCGGATCAATTAGCTATAAAAGATAATGGAATTTTAACATACATGCTATTTTGGCCATATTTGCGTAAAATAACCAAAAAACGAGCCTAAACAACGAAAAGTAAATAAAACATTTCCAATTTCTAACTAACTCACACAAAAGCATTTAAATGCGAGAATTGCTCGCTTATTAACTAAATAACGCTAAAAACCGTCCTAAAACCGTACCCAAAGATAGGGGTTTTTGACCCCTATCAAACCTCCTCGCACTTAAAACTTTACTTGTCCCCAAGTAAACTAAAAAAACTAAACCTGCAATCACAAGCAAGCTAGAAAACCTCTCGGTTTGACTAGGTGCTTGACACAATTTCGAGCATCTGTAATTACATGCATTCGGAAATACAAAGTAGAGACACGATATCCAAAAGCCGCATTTCAATTATCATAGGTCATATGTTTTAAGAAAAAGGACACATGTTCAATTAAACGAGCTTGAGGGGATCGCTAAGTAAAACACCTCACCATAGGTAGTTCACTCATTTCACACAATTTTGGTGGCTAAAGTGTTTACTCTCGGCTTATGTTCTTGCTTAGGATTACGTTGATTTTGCACGTTCATCCGAGTTCCTCTACTATGCTATATGACTCCGATGATATCAAAAACAGCCTTGAATTGGGGTTGTAATGTGGTTAGAGGGTTGAAGGTACAATAAGGGTTAATAGTTCTAGCGCTAGAAAAACAAAGTTAAAATGGCTTTAGCAAATTGTGAAGTGATTGAGCTTTTTATTCACATATTTTTCTGAGACGTTCTAATTTTAAGACTTGGGAGATATGGTTCTTCTTCTTTTGTTCGTCCCTTTTCTTTTTCTTTTCTATTTTTCCTTTTTCTTTTTCTCTTTTTTTTTCTTTTTGGATAGTAATGCTCAATCACTTCTTAGCCTTTTGCTTGCTACTATGATGCCATAAACAAAGATAAAGCGCTAGAGGAAAACAAAGGCTCAATGTGAGCTTTCCAAAAACTTGGGTTAAGTAACAAACCAAGTGATGGTTTGGAAAAATTGGATCAGAACGAAAGAAAATATACAAGATACAAAACACAGGCTCAAAGGGGCTTCCTAGAGTAGATGAAAAAAAGAAAATAAGGTAAAGAAAAAGTTAATTCTAATGAGGCTGATTCATCGTTTAACATCTCAAATCATCGCATGTAGGTTCAACTCAGTATTAGGTGCAAAATCTGTAATCTTTCCACAAGTCAAAGCATTCACACAAAAATGTCAAGAAAAAAAGCTTTTTGATGTTCGCTTTTGGTCTCAAATTCAACTCACAGTTCTTGGGTTTCAAATTTGTGCTTACTAGTTCTCCCCAAACTCGAGTTTAATATCACATGCCTTCAATTCTTAAGTTATCTACCTAAGTAATGATTTTAGCATTTCTTCAAAAGTAGGGTCTAAATGCAAACTTTAGCTCATGCTTTTACAGATATAAGGATTGTGTCCTACACCTAAACTAGTTGTCATGCAATCTTAGATTGGGTTCTCAGCCCTCAAGGACAAATAACAAAGTTTAGATTCGAAGGAGGTTCACGGTTTTAGGTCCTAAACATGCAAAAACATAAATAAAACCCGAAAACATTTAAACTAAACTAGACACGACGCAACAAAAATTTAAAAATTATACAAATTTTTGTAAGTTTGTCTACCCCTCCTCCTCGCACTTAAATCATGCAATAAGTTCCAACATTGCATATAAAACAATAAAACTGATAACAACCCAAATTATTCTTGAATAAGGAATAAGGGAAAATTAATAGAAATAATGGCAAACCATTATTCCTTCTAAAAGAGATATTTATACATGATTAATGTGGAATTAATGATAATTAATGCAGGGGAGAATATGCAAATAATAAGGAAAATGAAGGAGTTTCTAGCACTATGCCACGCCACGTTGACCATGGCGAGATACGCCATAACGAGATACGTCCGATGAGAGCGAGTAGCGGAGACCCGCCATAGCTCTCAAGGAGAGCGTACATACGCCTTGACAGATCAAAGAATACGAAAAGGGATATTCATCTTACTGACAGAATATTATTCCAAGGACCAAAAGAGATATTCACCTTAAGAACGCCGCAAGAAGAACCAGATGGCGGATCTCCACGGTTCAGCTCAGTGAGATCCGCTGGCGAACCTATGAGGCGAATCTCCTCTTTCACCTGATTCATCACAGTAACGGCTAACCGCCGATTCGGCCATAAAGACCATTAATGAGCTATCAATTAGCTAACTGCCAGGTTAAAGGTAACCAGTAACCGCCAGCTTAAAGGTAACCAATAACTGCCATTAATGGAACATTAATGGAGACTTTCTAGTTATTGAAAGTTACAACTTCTTAGCTATATATAGCCTACATCCATAGGCTATCAAGGTACACATTCACTTACTCTTTGTTAATTCAGTTTGCTCTCTTGATCTTCCTTACTGACTTTGGCATCGGAGTGTCCCCGGCCGATCCCAACGGCGCCTCACAGGGACGTGCTCCGATCAAGGATTTTTCCCCGTGTTATCAATTGGTGCGGTGAACGTGGATCTCTAACAAACAGAAGATCAAAAAATCTTGATTGTATAGAGTTTCACAAAGAACAAAACAATGGAGTCAACAGAATAGAAATCACAATCTTAAACTTTGGCTCAATCAGTACAACAAATCTATCCAAAGATACAGTTCTCCATATATTGGTGGGAAAGAGTTTTCTACATTAAATCTAGAATTTTATGATGAAAAAGATAAGTTTCCTCCCCTTTCTTATTCCATTTTCAATTAAAGAAAATTGAGATCTCTCACTCTTATAAAGTGCTATGAATATCATTACATGTTATTATGATAAATCTAATAAACTGTGAAAGATGAAGTCATAGACACAAATCTTTCATTAAAACTTGCATGCTTACTATGTCCTCATATTTTTATGCATGACAAGTATAATATGATATTATCATTGAATTAGTACAAACGTATGTATAAGACCCGTAATCTTGGGATTTACAAAAAAAATCATCCATTCAATGTGATTTTGTCATTTGATATTAAAATATCATAAAAGGGCTCATGTAATTACAAATGATTTAGATCTGGTCGGTCTTTTGGATGAACATGCATATAACTATTAGAAGAAATTACAAAAAAATCATATTTGGTTTTTCCTTGTACAATTCACCATCTATATATGGCTTTTCTCCTATTTAGTACTTTTAATATCAGAAATTCATATTTTTGAATATTGTTTTGTCAAACAGTTATTTCATTCCCTTTTTTACAAGGATGTGTTTATTCATATAAAAACTGTTTATCTGACATTATTAGAATTTCTTTTACCAACGTAAGAGAATTGAACATATTGAATCAATTTGTGATTATCATGTAATTGTCCTTAACTATTAAGGCCATTATGGGTTGATGAATTACCAAATTGGATAAACAAAACTTTCATGTCCTGAGCTAACTACAAAATAGTGCAAGTATCGATTTCGGATCAGAACATTAATTTATGCAAAGTTCTTAGGATATACATGAGAGCTTCTTAGAGATTGTTTGGATGATGGCATATGAAGGTATGTGAGGATAAATTTTGGGTAATTTTCCATACACCCCAAATTGGAGGATAATCATGGTACATGTATTTTTCTTTCAAAATTACCCTTTCGCTTTTATTTTATTTATACAAATGAAATGATATAAGAGTAATTTCATATATAACTATATTTCTTTAATTACACCTCATTCAAATAAGGCTTTAATGACCTCTGAATACCATTAATGTATGGATGCACAATATTAATTGCAAGTAAATAGCAACTATGTGAGATATCTTTCCCAATATAGAATGTCATAACTTTTATGATGTTTAAAATAAATATGCTATCTCGGATATTAATGCGCATTGAAATACAAAAGGACATTATTCTTAAACCATTCTCATTATGGTTATTTATTAAGAATTCATTATGATAGTCATGTGCAGTAGCAATCTTTATGGTTATGACCGTTATACGTGATATTATTATTAAAACAAGCACGATTAAAATTCTATTATGAATTTGTTTGACATATAATATTTACTCGGTTTTATCCTTTGACTAAGTTCATTCTAGAGTCAGGGACCAACGCGAAGGAATTATTAAGTTGATTCCAATATGAACTAAAAATTCCATAAAGAGACATTGCATCATACATGATATTTGCCAACAAGGCCAATGCAAACATTCTTTTGCTATGAACTATGTTCCATGGATCAAGCCATTGATCCCCAAGGTAAGTGAATATAGCTTTTATGACTTACCACAATCTTTTAATAATGGACAGAGTATGCCCCACTTCTGGAGTTCTTTCAGTGCTAACCCACAGGTACAAGGGAGTTGCTAATACTACAACCAGTGCAAACACTGATATGAAAAATAAAGCTCAATCCAAAGAAGTGTATATGCAGAGTCACTTTAGAAAAATTCATTGACTATGTCATTGGCCAAAAAGGAGTTAGAGCAAATCCAGATAAAATAAAAGCCTTGCGAGGAAAAAGGTGAAAAGAGCGCCTAAATAAAAGCCATGCGAGGAAAAAGGTGAAAAGAGCGCCTAAATGAAAACCCCACAATGGGTGAGAAAGATCCAGAGGTTGAACGAGCAGATCATCATACTAGAAAGATTGTCAAGAAGCATATCAAGGTAAAAAACAATTCCTAGCAAAACCACCCTTGATGAGCAGACCAATCTGAAAGGGAGACGTGCATTTGTATCAATCTGTCATGGATAAAGCTATGTGCACCGTGGTTATTCAAGAAGAATAAGGTCAGCAGTTCTCCATCTAGTATGTTAGCAAAATGTTGAAGGATACGGAGACAAGATATTCGAAGCTAGATAAAATGGCTCCCACGGTCGTGACAACATCCATCCGCGTTAAACCGTAGCTCCAAGCATAACCTCAACATGATCGAGATCAAGATCGAGAGCCGGCTTCACCATCATGATTCAAAATTGAACACACGGATGATGAGATTGAAAGACGAGTGCATACCGCTCTATATAGACAAGAGAACGATGCAGAAAGGTACACCATCAAGTTAACATGAATTCGCCATTCACAGCACGGATCCTGGGGTACGAAGCGGACAGAATGTTTAAAGCTTCCAACTTGCCATAATATAAAAGAAAAGATTCAATATAAGTGGGACATTACATATCCCAAACCCAAAGGAGGGGAGCATGTAACCGTTGGAAGAAACGCCAAAGCGTACTACAGGTTGGCCACCACATTGGTTGGCCACCACACTGAAGCTTGCTGGGAGCTGGCAAACTAGATAGCTTTGTCCAGAATAACAAATAACAAAATGACAAGCAGATGGACCAGTGTATCAGCCACCTGTGGAAAAAAGCAAAAATATCCGCTCTGGATAAAACATCCCTCCATTGCTCCTTTTGCAGAAAAAGGTCCAGTAATCTCTCCACATACAGATGCGTTGACAATTGAAGGATGAGAGATGAAATGAAGCGAGTAATGGTAGACACGGGCAGTTCTTGCAATGTCATCACCATAGGTGCATTCGCCAAACTAAAGGAGGAGTAATGATTAGCGGGAACCAAAAGGTGGCTAAAGAGACTTATACTCGGCGTCACTATCAATCCGCCCACAATCCAAAGAGGACGAAGGAGAATGAGATCCCCACAAGAGTAAGCCCAGATTTGATTACTCATAAGTTAAACATCATTGAGGATGCGGTTCTAGTTGCTCAGAAAAGACGGAACCATGGGCCTAAAAATCAGTATTTTTTCATATTCTTATATGTGCATTAAACTGTTATAGTATCCTATATTTTATAATTTATTCTTTCTCGCCATACTTCTTATATTCATTTGCTTAGCTTTTAGTGCTGATATACGCCCAGTGGTTGGCGAATGAAAAGTTTCACGGACAGATCCCCTTTCCACAAAGATAAGAAGCACAGACCCTCAGGAGCTTTCAGATGAGCTCAACTCTCTCCTCAAAGACAGGAAAAGGATTGACCACCATCAAAAGCGGGTTAAAATCGTCTCAAACATGAGATCATTACACCCTCAACTTTCTCCTCAAAGATAGGAGAACACTCTCATGGGCGGATCCATCTTTAGATGATCACCATTCGAGAAAGAGTTAAAACATTCCTTGGACGCAAGGACTTTACACTCTCACTCCCTTCCCAAAGAAGGGTTCACAAGTCCTACGGGCGGATCGCTTCACCTCAAAGATAGGTAGCAAGTTGATCCCCTAGGCAGCTTTACTTCCTCTAGAAGGAATAGAACAGCTTCTAAACTTTCACAAAGGTTCACACATTGGGGTACGGCTGGCCACCTACCCTAAATAATCGGAGAAATCCTAAACCAGATTCTAAAAAGTTACTTGCTGAAAGATATAATGCATTAGTAAAAATAGTTCTGGAAAGAAAAGGGTTCATCTCCAAATAATGAATCCTCGTCTTCATCCAAATAATGAAGCCTCGTCTTCATCCAAGTAATGAAGCCTCATCTTCATCTCCAAATAATGAAGCCTCGTCTTCATCTCCAAATAATGAAGCCTTGTCTTCATCCAAATAATGAAGCCTCGTCTTCATCTCCAAATAATGAAGCCTCGTCTTCATCTAAGTAATGAAGCCTCGTCTTCATCTCCAAACAATGAAGCCTCATCTTCATCAAAGTAATGAATTCACATCTTCATCATAGAAATAACGAAGTCTCGCCTTCACAAATGCAAAGTAAAAACACTTTGGAAAATGAGTAAAGGCTAAAAAGGCAAGAGCCTAGAGTGCCAAAACCCTCCACAAAATGCACAAAAGTCCCTAAATGGCTGATCATTCTTACTGATCCCTAAGGGCGGGTCATTCTCCTCAATATGGCAGAACTGAAGAAAAGAATTCCCTAAGGCGAATCATAATCCTATGAGGTAGGAACAAATGGTCCCATAAAGGGTGGGTTATTCCCTTTCTAAAGGAAATATAACTCTAAGGAAGCCCCTAGAGGATAACAATGGATACGGTTGGCCACCTATCCACAAGGAATCAAAAGCCCCCAAAAGGCGCATCATATCCATATATGATCCCACATAGGGCGGATCTTGTTCATAAGATCTCGCATAAGGAAGCCCCAAAAGGCGCATCATTTCCATATATGATCCCCCATCTAGGGCGGATCAAGCCCTGATCACCGCCAGGATTAAAACATTTCTCAGACGTGAGATCTTTACATCCTTCAAAACTTGTCTCAAAGGGAGGAGTTTTCTATACCTATGGCAGATTGATCCACCTCAAAGATAGGAAGCAGATCAAACGCTTACGGTAGCTTGATTCCCTCAAAAGGAATACCAAGCATACAAACCTTCACCAAGGTTCAAACCTTCACCAAGGTTCAAGCCTTCACAAAGGTTCAAGCCTTCACAAAGGTTCAAACCTTCATAAAAGGTTCACATTCTTAGATACACCTTCTGGAGGAGCTTCATTCTCCTTAGTCGAGATTACCACAGTAGGGACCGTGCTGTCAATCACAGCAGTATCAGCTTTGTCACTCGCCTCCTTAGACACATCATCAAAATCTCCTGATTCAAGGTGATAAAAGCACCCCTGGGAGATCAAACGCCCTAAAGGGCATTCTCGGCATTTTAGAGGGGCTTCTGATAACAACCCAAATTATTCTTGAATAAGGAATAAGGGAAAATTAATAGAAATAATGGCAAACCATTATTCCTTCTAAAAGAGATATTTATACATGATTAATGTGAAATTAATGATAATTAATGCAGGGGAGAATATGCAAATAATAAGGAAAATGAAGGAGTTTCTAGCACTATGCCACGCCACGTGGACCATGGCGAGATACGCCATAACGAGATACGCCCGATGAGAGCTTGTAGCGGAGACCCGCCATAGCTCTCAAGGAGAGCGTACATACGCTTTGACGGATCAAAGAATACGAAAAGGGATATTCATCTTACTGACAGAATATTATTCCAAGGACCAAAAGGGATATTCACCTTAAGAACGCCGCAAGAAGAACCAGATGGCGGATCTCCACGGTTCAGCTCAGTGAGATCCGCTGGCGAACCTATGAGGCGAATCTCCTCTTTCACCTGATTCATCACAGTAACGGCTAACCGCCGACTCGGCCATAAAGACCATTAATGAGCTATCAATTAGCTAACTGCCAGGTTAAAGGTAACCAGTAACCGCCAGCTTAAAGGTAACCAATAACTTCCATTAATGGAACATTAATGGAGACTTTCTAGTTACTGAAAGTTACAACTTCTTAGCTATATATAGCCTACATCCCTAGGATATCAAGGTACACATTCACTTACTCTTTGTTAATTCAGTTTGCTCTCTTGATCTTCCTTACTGACTTTGGCATCGGAGTGTCCCCGGCCGATCCCAACGGCGCCTCACAGGGACGTGCTCCGATCAAGGATTTTTCCCCGTGTTATCAAAAACACATGTGAAAGAAGTTAGGGTGGAGAAGACAACTTACTAACCAAAGTTAAAAACAGAAATCTACAATTGAATTAAAAAGAAAAACAAACCTAGAAAAAGTTTAATCCAAACTTGGGTTGCCTCCCAAGAAGCGCTACTTTATAGTGGGTTAGCTCGACATGGAGTTCCTTCCTAGGTGTAAGCTTCTACTCGCGTTAGGAACTCGAACTCCTTGAGAAATAACCCGTACCTACAAAACGGATTAAGAGCCTCTAATAAGTTTAATGAAAGCAGGAGGTCGAATTTAAACATATTATGAAAAAGTTTGGTTTGCTCCCTTTTGGATTCTCTTGGTAGGTCGAAGAGAATGAAAACTTCTGAGCATGAAGCAAACCTAAACTTTTCTAATTTTTGAGGAAAAGGTAGTTGAGATACACAAGTTTTGATTTGATCTTTTATCTTTATCACATGATTTAGAATTTCAGATTTTTGAACCGGGGTTGCTTACCGCTTCCAGTTCCTCACTTACCTCGAGTGATGCATGTGATAGTGGACTTGGTTCTACCTTTTTGTTATTCCTCAATGAGATGGCTTGAGCTGATTCCCTTTGTGGGATTTCTATGTTTTCCTTTATGCCTGGGAGAGCATCTCGGGATTGCTCTTGCATCTCATGGTTTATTTGAGCCAATTGGTTGCTCAAGTCCTTGCAAAACTCCTCGTTGATTGTAAGTCGGGCTGATATTCCTTTCAAAAGGGACAGCACCTCATCTCGTGAGCTAGAGGGTTGTGGAGGAACTTGGCTTGCTTGTTCGTAAGGGAACATTCCCAATTCGTTTTCCCTGTGCTCATTAACAAACCTATTTGGAGGCCTCAACATGTTAGGGTTCCCGTAGGATAGATTTGAGTGTTGAGGTCTCCTCCAATCACTACCATAAAAGCTGTAAGAATTGGGGTTAGAATTATACCTTTGGTGATTACCCACAAAACTTACACTTTCATCGGTGTCGCACCTTGGCTTTCGATTTTTTTTACGCAGGTCGGGGTGCGTGGCCGGCTCGATCTGCCTTTCTCGTGTTTGGAGGTTTCGAGTCGCCACCAATCATCACTTGGAAACACGTGTATATGGGCGTGATTGGTCGCCCTATCTGTTTGGATTGACTCTGTGTGGTTTGGTTTTGGTAAGGATGATCTTCAGAGAGATTCAAAAGCTCGTTTTTCCGGTTACGTTTAGGGAAGAGATGTGATCTCACCCTACCCCGCCCGACGTATCGGTACTATTATGATTTTATGTGTTTGCTATTTGTTTTGCTTTGAATTGTCGATATAAACTAAGTACTCGCGGATTTTGGGGTTATCGCGCTTAGTATTGTATTCTAATGACGTTTTCACATCGATTAGAATTAATTCGATTATGAATTCGAGCGACGTTTTCACATCGATTCGAATTTAGTTAGTTGAGAGTTCGAATGACATTTTCACATCAATCCGAATTGATACGGTTTTGAACCCCAAAGACGTTTTCACGTCGATTCGAGTGAATTTTAATATTCGAATGACGTTTTCACATCTATTTGAATTAATCTAATTTATAAGTTCAAATGACGTTTTCACATCAGTTTGAATTAATTCAGAGATAAATTCGAGTGACGTTTTCACATCGAATCGAATTAATCTGGTTATATTTATTGACTCGAGATAAGATCTCGAATTAGTTGTTTTAATGTCGGAGTCGTATGCATGACACATGTGCGATTATATATTAGAACATGATTTTTATTCGCATATACGTTAATGATAAAGTCAATTTTAATTAAAAAAAAATGTAATTATGATGTATTTAGACAAATTTAAATCCTTTGTTCGCTGTTATTTAAATTAGTGGAATTCATTTGCGGACTCGAGATAACATCTCGAGTCGCCTTGTTAATCGGGTAAAGACTGTGATAGGGGTATCGTGGCAAATCCGATAATTCCTTTTTACGGAAATGAAATCAAGCCGATAATTATGAGAATACTATTTAACATACAACCCTAATCAAATTAATCAAGCTAGATGATGTGAAAATGAATTAATTAAAGTATAACCAATGGAAATAAGTAAATCATCCTTACTAATTAAATGGCTAAAAAAACAGGACTAGACTAGTGACAGTACAACTTAAGCCTAAGTTGATTATTTATTTTTTAGAAAAAAAACCTAAGTTAAATCTAAATAAAGCCATAGAATACACATGCATGTTTTAATTAGAGGGTTCTGGAACAATCCTATTATTGATTGATGACAAATAGAGTTCAATTTGGGAGGGTGTACGTGTGATTTGCAGGGGTAAATTAGGAATAATGTACAATGGGTGTAAAGCTTTGGATACTAGGGTTTTGTTTTATTTGTCTACAGCCACCCTCTTCCTTTCTCTTCTAACAAAAATCGCAGACCAAACTTCCCATGCCTTAATGGTTTCATGCCCCTCCATCACCGGTGGTTCCGTTTTTCTCCGGCCGCCTCTCCCCTTTGGACCGTAAGAATAAAGCTTGGTCCTTCTCACTCTCCCTCTCTCTCTCTCTCTCTCTCTCTTGGAACTTCGATCGGTTTTCCGGTGGTTCTAACGAGTCGTCATCGCCTTTCTGATGACCGATCAGTCATCTCGGGGCGTTTTGTGACCGCCTAATGGTCCGATTTAAGTCCGTTCGAACATGCAAAGGGTGAGTTGGAGGTAGGCTCTACTAATTTCTCAAGATTAAATTAATTCTCCTCTATCCTCTAGTTGGTTATTCTATATGGGCTACATGTGCTATGAGTTTGGAAATCCTTGATATTCTGATTCTTGTTTGTGGACTAGTTTGTTATGCCTGAATGGCATTTTTTACTGGGTTTGCTTGGTGTATTCGGCTGGAATTTTGATTTTCTTTGCAGGTGATACTAAAATGGGTATTTAACAGCATATGCCCTGTCTCTTGCTTGCCTAAACTTGGATTTTTGCTATGTGTTCGGGTTTTTTACGACCCTGGGGGTAGGTTCAGAAATCCAACCAGAACCGGTGACGGTTCTGGATGGCGTTTCTGATCCCTATTCAGATTCGTTCAGTAATGAGCCTAGCTTCAGTTTTTTTTTTTACTCGGGATGCCTTTGTTACGAATAATGATAGGAGCAGAAACAATAGAAATTGATTAACAATACATATATATATATATGAATGAATTGGAAATGAAGTAACCTTGTTGCTTTTGATTGCTTGTGATGTTACAATAAGGAAGAACTTCTTCCTGTTTCCCCCTTTGTTTCTGAACAGTGATTCAAATCTTCTCTTACAGTATTTTTTGCTCTCTCCTATTACAGTGATGAAATTTTTACCATCCCCTGTCTCCTCTTCCCCATTACATTGAGATTACAGATGTTTTCCTCCTTACAGTGTTCTCCCCCCTCTACAGTGATAATCCATTACTATTTATAGTAAGGATTTGCTTGTGAATCATTGATCATCATTTTTTACTATTTCCTACTGTATCCTTGAGGGTTATTTCGTCAATCTGTTTGCCCCATTTTCTCTGTATCTTTGACATTTTTGGATGCCTGCTGGATGAGATCATCTTGTTGAATTATTGATTTTTGGGCAAAAATGCCATTTGGTTCTTGTAATTGTGATTTTTGCAGACTGACGCCGTTGGAATGAATTCTGGCCTGAATTTGACGCGGACCCGGAATGAATTTGAATTACTTTTGACCCGAACGGACTCTGTTGGACTCGTACGGACAAAATTCCGAGCTCTTGAACTGATAGTTATTCGTGCTTCAGGAATATATCGGACTTGAACTGACAATTACCCGTGCTTTGGAATCGGACTTGAATTGAAAATTATCCGTGCTTTGGATTTTGTTGGACTCGTATGAATAGTTGAAAATTATCCGAACTTCTGATTTGTTGGACTTGTTGTACCGCAACGAGATAACTCAGTCATTTGAACGTGATTTGATCATTTTTTAGAATATTCTTGCTTTTTGGGGATAGCGGGAATTTCAGGGTATCTCAGACATTGGCGAGCTGGTCTTCAGATTCGTCAAAATTACTGTAAAAAACAAAAATAATAAGAGAAATATTCATATTAATAATGCAATATTTATTTGTTACTGAAAATTCCATTTTTAAGCGTTCAATTGTCGTTAATTTATTAACTTCTCAATTTTTGAATCCATTTGTCATAATTCGTTATTTAGAAATCAACTATATTCTAAACGTTTAATTATAATATAAATCGTAACCAAAGTCAATATTAACTTTAACTTTAATATACGATAATACATCATAATCCGCAATTCAGACTATAGACATTTCTAGATATAGTTTACGACAAATAAATAAGCATTGAAATGTTAATTCGATTGATTGACATCTGAACCTTAATAAATTATAACTCGGATTCAAGCAAATTCAATTTTATTCAAAATTCAAGGAACATATCTCGAATAAAATTCATAAAAGGTTAAAATTATACTTTAATTCTATTAAGTCGCATTTTGAATATAATTCGATATTTTTATCGATTTATACCGAAATATGACAAATTAGCCTTAATAGCACAACTTTTCCACAATAAATTATTTTCGAGATTATACCATATATTCTGGATAATTCATGAATTGTTCAAATTTTGAGTGAAATTTATTAAAAACTTAAAAATTGGTCCGGACAAAAATGGGTATCTACAATCGGTGTTGAGGCTCAGTTTCGCCGTCAAGATATCCATTTTCTTATTTAAGTCAGCCATGGAGGGATTGGGGGCCTCAATCTCCAGGGCGTGAATGTATTGTCTTGATGGGATAGTAACCTTTTGAGCTTGCCACTCGACTCTTTCTTACCAATTCATTGATCAGAGAATGCTGAGAAAAAGTGAAGTTCTAGCACAAAAGTTGATAAATAAAAGTATACAGTTATGAACAAATACAAAAGATATGAACAAGTATAGAGAAGTATAAAAGATTATATATCAACAAGTATAGAGAAGAAGTATAAAGAATTATGTATACACAAGTATAAATAATATAAACAAGTATACGATTATAAGTATCGGTAAACAGGTATATGTATAAACAGGTATAAATATGAACAAGTATAAATATAAACAAGTATAAGTATGAACGATATAAACAAAGATATTCACAAAAAGAATCGTATATAAACAAGTGTATGTATAAACAAGTATATGTATAAACAGGTATAAATATGAATAAGTATAAATATAAACAAGTATAAGTATGAACGATATAAACAAAGATATTCACAAAAAGAATCGTATATAAACAACTGTATGTATAAACAAGTATATGTATAAACAGGTATAAATATGAACAAGTATAAACAAGTGTATGTATAAACGAGTATATATATAAACAAGTATAAATGATATAAACAAGGATATTCACAGCGAATGCCTAAACTAACAAATCAACCTTTGGTTCGATATTGCAGAAGAAATAAATCCCCGGCAACGGCGCCAAAAACTTGACGCGGCCTCACGCAAATGAGGCCGATCTTAGGGATAAGTGTACCCCATCGTTATCAAGTAATAAAATTCTGGAAAGTCCAGGTATCGTCCATAGGATTTATTTCTGCAAGTATCGAGCTACTTGGTTTTAGGTGTTATCTAGGCTTACGGGGGTTTGAGTTTGTTTTTCTTGAATTAATCTACTCCTAGGTTGAATTATACTATTCCTAGCTAAGTTATCTGATTCTAACTAAGTTATTCTACGCTTAATTAAGTTACTCTACCCCTAATTAAGTTAAACTACTCCTAAGTGATCTTTTACCAATGCAATTATCTGAAGGAACATGAAGGGATACGATGATAATGAAAATAGGTTGTTTAAGCAATTGAATTAAAATCTAAGTCACTTGTGTCCGAGGCGATTAACCCGACCTATCCTCCTAAAGTCCCTAGTTCGTGATTCCCTTGTAAGGCCGAAACTAGCTCTAAGGCTCAGCAATTTGGGCTTAATCTTTTATAGGGTCGTCAATCCTATAGGCACTGACTAGGTCAGATTCAGCTCGCAATATGTGCCAACTTAATTTTGGGATTATCGAATGAGTTAAGCCAGTCAGACAAAGCGTAAGACAAAGATTAAAGCATTAAAACAATTGAATGAACAAAAACTATAATATATATCAAAGATGAAAGTATTGTCACGAAGATACAATGAGCCTAGGATTCATAACATGGATCAGAGGCTAGACAGAATATAAAAGAAGAAAAATCCCTTTCAGGGAACCTGTCTACCAATGCAGGCGTCTTCCTAGGACTTAAGGATGGAGCTTGAGCAATCCTCGATGAGCGGAGCTTCGGAGGTGTCTTCAATGGAGGTTTGAAGGATATGGAGGAGGTGGAGAGGATTTCTCAAGATGAAAAGCTAAGAAAATTACAAAAGATACAAGATATCTAATTACATTGGAAAAAATCCTATTTATAGGCGTGGCTCGGGCCCTTTTCTTGACCTATTTCGTGTCCTTATGCAGGTAGGAAGTCGTGGGGCCGATCGTGAAGTCGTGGTGGCAGAATTAGTCTTTTTGACCAATTCCCGCAGGTCTGCTCGCCGAGCAGGGCGAGCTGCTCGGCGAGCAGGCACTGCTCGTCGCGAGCAGGCTCCCTGCTCGCCCGAGCAGGCCTCTGAGGGCCTGCTCGGCGAGCGGGCATGGCCTGCTCGCCCGAGCAGGCCTCTGAGGTCCTGCTTGGCGAGCAGGCCCCTGAGGGCCTGCTCGGCGAGCTGACATAGCCAGCTCGGCGAGCTGGCCTAAAATAGGTCAGTTCGTCGAGCAGTCTTGCCCGATACGCCCCCACGCGGTCGCCGAATGCCAAACATGCATTTTTTCGCCCAACTTATCCCTGCGCATGCACAAAAACTCCAGATAATATTAGTCCAAAGGCTAAATTGACCTGCCAATCGCTCATTTTGAGTAGACACTCCGTTTGGTGCGACTTTTGGCAGATCAATTAGCTATAAAAGATAATGGAATTTTAACATACATGCTATTTTGGCCATATTTGCCTAAAATAACCAAAAAACGAGCCTAAACAACGAAAAGTAAATAAAACATTTCCAATTTCTAACTAACTCACACAAAAGCATTTAAATGCGAGAATTGCTCGCTTATTAACTAAATAACGCTAAAAACCGTCCTAAAATCGTACCCAAAGATAGGGGTTTTTGACCCCTATCAGTACCGATTGTGATTGGTGATTATAGTGATGAAGTCCGTTGTGATGTGATCGATATGGATGCCTGCCACCTATTGTTGGGCCGACCCTGGCAGTTTGATAACGATGCCACCCACGCGGGAAGAGAGAACACTTACAGATTTGTGAAGAATGGGGTGAAGTTCGTACTTATGCCAATGATGAGAGAGCCAAAGGCCGACGAGAAGTCTACCTTGGTTGTCTGTCCTACACACAAATCATTTGTCAGCCAATGTGAAGAGAGCCAGATGGTGTATGTGGTAATGGTTAAGGCGAATCACGAACCCTCCCAAAGGGGCGAAAGGGAGATGCCGAATGAAGTGACCCGCCTACTTGGCGAATATCAAGATCTGTTCCCTGACGAACTGCCGAGTGGGTTACCACCTTTGAGGGACATCCAACATCATATCGATCTTGTGCCCGGGGCAAGTTTGCCAAGCCTTCCCCATTATCGAATGAGTCCAAAGGAAAATGACATCATGAGGCAGAAAGTGGAAGAGCTCATTGAAATGGGATACGTTAGAGAAAGTATGAGTCCATGTGCCGTCCCAGCCCTACTTACGCCCAAGAAGGATGGATCTTGGCGGATGTGCGTGGACAGCAGGGCTATTAATAAGATTACTATCAAGTATAAGTTCCCTATTCCAATTCTGGATGATATGCTAGACCAACTTGGCGGATTCCGAGTTTTCTCCAAGATTGATCTCAGGAGCGGTTATCATCAGATACGAATTCGATCTGGGGATGAGTGGAAGACCACCTTCAAGACTAGAGATGGATTGTATGAGTGGTTGGTTATGCCATTCGGGATGACTAACGCCCCTACTACTTTTATGAGGCTGATGAATCAGGTGCTTCAGCCGGTGATTGGAAAATTTGTAGTTGTGTATTTTGATGACATCCTGATTCATAGCGAGACCTTGGTGGAGCACGTGGAGCATTTGCGGATAGTGTTTGACCTGTTAAGGAAACACCAGTTATACGCCAACACTAAGAAGTGTGATTTCGTCATGGAAAGCCTGGTTTTCCTTGGGTTCGTGGTTAATGGCGATGGGGTCCAAGTTGATAGGGAGAAGGTAAGAGCCATCCGAGAATGGCCCACTCCGAGGAATGTGGGGGATATCAGGAGTTTTCATGGGCTAGCAATATTTTATCCCCGATTCATCAAGAACTTCAGTGCCATAGTGGCCCCATTGACGAAATGTTTGAAGAAGGGAAGGGGGTTCGAGTGGACGGATGCCCAAGAGAAGAGCTTCGCCCTGATCAAGGAAAAGTTGAGTACAACGCCCGTGCTGGCGTATCCCAATTTTGATAAACTATTCGAAGTTGAGTGTGATGCCAGTGGAGTTGGGATTGGTGGAGTCTTGATGCAAGAAAAGAGGCCCATTGCATATTTCAGTGAGAAGCTCTGTGAGGCACGGCAAAAGTGGGCCAAATATGATCAAGAGTTTTATGCCGTAGTGAGGGCGTTGAAAGTGTGGGAACATTACTTGGTGGGGAAAGAATTCATCCTCTACACTGACCACCAAGCTCTCAAGTACCTGGGAAGTCAGAAGCAACTTCGAAGCTCCATGCATGCCCGGTGGTCCGCCTTCATAGATAAGTTCCCCTATAAGCTTATCCATAAGGCTGGAAAACAGAACAAGGTGGCGGACGCCTTGAGTCAAAGAGTGTCACTAATAAAAATAGTCAACCTGGAGATCGATTGTTTTGAACACATCAGAGGAGAATACTTGGCAGATCCTGACTTTGGCAGTATCTGGGAGAAGTGTCAACACCAGCATGGGGATGGGGCGTATCATCTGATGGATGAGTATCTAATAGGGGTATTTTACCCCTATCTTTTAGCATGATTTACGGGTTGATTTTGGATAAAATAAATAAGTTTAATTACAAAAATAAAGTGTTTTGATAAAATAAAGAAATAAAAATAAATCTCGTACTTTCAGTTAATTTTCCTCGTTTTTGATTAGTTTAGGAAATAAAAACGTCAAGCTAACTCGGCTCTCAAGATTTGTATTTCAGGTATGAGAAAGGAGCAAAAATCCACTCCATACGCGGGGCGTGAAACATGGTGTCGGTAATGATTGCCTTATCCGCAGAAGCCATGTGGAACTGACTCAGCATACGCCACTACTAGAAAATATCTGTTTACTGACGGAATTTTCTGACGGAATATAATCCGTCAGTAAAATCTGACGAAATTCCGTCAATATGTATTCCGTCAATATGTTTGACGGATATTCTTGACGGAATGTATATCCCGTCAAATATTAAAGCGGGAACATTCCCTCCATTTTTTTTGATGGAAATTATTGAAGGAAATATTTTCCGTCAATAAGAATGATGGATTCTGACGGAAATGTTGACGGAATTCCGTCAAAAAACATTAAATTGTAAAAAATGAATGCATTTTCAAAATTTTAAACCAAAGTATATATATCTTTTTTATTTAATAGAATTTTCATGAACAATTTTTTGTATGAAATGTAACTTTTTGTCATATGAGTTTCCAATTCTTGGATATATAATTTTTTGTTATTTAATTATTTTATTGCATGAGTTTTTTTATTTACAATCCTTGCAGTATTTAATTAATATTTAACAAAATTACATCACATATATAGTCTTAGGGTTTGCTGGAATGATTTCGATTTTAAAAGAAAATTATAGAAAAAGAAAATTAACATCACATACCAAAATAGGCGGAATGGGAGTTGCCGGAATCGAACTCCTGCCTCAGGCTTACTAGTAACTGATCACACCGTTTCACCAAATTGACTTGTTGTTTAACTATGTGTTTGTATTTTAATAATCAAATCCCTTGCAATCTCCATGGAACATCAACCGTTGATTTCTAATTGGCTAGACGGCTAAGATTAGATCAGATGACCTCTATATATTCTTAAGTTCTGAGTGTAGGGTTTTTTAACCCATTTGTGCGCATGTTCTTTGCCTCTCCCTTTTTCTCTCCATTCCGAAACCCTAGGGTTTCTTTCATGGCCGCCACTCATCTCTACTCGGCAGCGACTTCTACTTTCAGACAAAAATGGCGATTCTATGTATGGGGCGAAAGGCGATCCCCACAACGATTGGTCTGCTCCCCAGCCGCGCAGCGCGATAGTTGCATTTCAGAGGCTGTTGCAAGTTCTGATGCTGTCTCCATCTAAGGTGTGTATTGTTTACCCTTTAACATGCTTGGTTTTCATGTTTTTAAGATAAATGATGCAATGATAAACAATTTTACAATTTCAAAATTTCTTATTTAGAGAATCAGAACTTGAAATGCTTAAGGGCTACTTTGAAGCGATTGGAGGCGGCAATGCTTTCTTGGGTTTTATCATAAACCCCTAATTTCTTATGTCAATATAACAGAATGAGGCTTAGCTAGCGAATATTCAATTAAGAGCCAGATTTTAGAATCCATGTATGCGAGTAGTTAAGATGAACTGAAATATGAGACTATGTATGTTTGTCATTTATTTTGTAAGAAGTGAATACTAGTAATTTGAGACTATGCATATACTGTGAAAATATTTGTAAGGGCAAGCATTTGACTTCAAGGACTGCTTCACATCAATGTTCTTCTCCCTTGTGGAAAAGAAGCTTTGAGCGTGCTCGTCTTATAATTGTAAATTCCTAATTTTTGTTGCCTATATCTCGTGCTCAGGGCTGCTTGTCCAAAAGAGCTACTGTAAGAGAAAATCTGATCCTGATCCGCAAGTTATGGAGCAAGAAAATGAGACTTTCTATGATGCGCCCAATGCCAATCTTCTTGGTGTTTGTAACAACTTCATTGATTGTCAAGCTCAAATTGGAACTTCGGCAATTCTCTCATCACGCTTATGGTCTAATTTTGGCCTTATTGATTTTATATTCCCTTTTTTGTGGTGTCTATTTGAAGAATTGATAGAGAAGGAAGCAGTTGTTGAATTAACCGCAAGAAATAATAGACATCATTGTTCTCTCTTCAGATTTTCTTGCTTTATTGTACTGGTTTTCAATATGAGTTCTTTTTAATGTGTTGTGATCTCTGACCACTGTTTTAAATCTAGCTTTGTGATTGCTTACAACCATTCCTAGTTTCTGTTTTATGGTATCAGATATTTATGCATAATTTCTACTTCGTTTTGTTATTATAATAGTGTTTTTTTATTTCTGTGCAAATGGTATTACCTCACTCAGTGGTTTACAGAATTTACCCCATGCATACGTTTTTTCCTTTCATGTCTAAAGCATGCTTGTAAGATTTACTAATTTCTACTGAATTTCTATGTTTGTCTCTTTTTTTGTTTTCTTATTCAGTTTTTATTCCTATATTGTTAGTTTCTGATCCTGTCAATTTTTACTGCCTTCTTGGCCTCTGCTAGTCAATTCTTCAAATTCTTTTGCATATTGAGTCATATGTTGATTCATCGAGACAAATTTAAAACCCATCCTCTTATTTTCATGTATTTCTTAATTTTGAATAGTTGTAATTGTCTTATGTGTTCCTTCATTTCTGATGTTTCCAATTTTCTGAGTAGTTATAGTTTACACTTTATGAAGAATGATGTGCGAACTATAGAACCATTGATATTATTATTCAATACTTGTTCCTTAATCATTTATTTAAATGCATCGAATTATTTAGATGACATTATGCTAAATCTGGCAGATTGGAGAGCTTTAGGTGGTGCAATTGTTTGTTGGTTTGGTTGGCATTGATGAGGAGAAGAAGCAACGTCTTGGGTACTAGTAATGTGAGTTAATGTTTATGAAATTCTATTTTATTAAGGTTTGATGAGGAGAAGCAACGTATTTGCTTGCCTATTACCTGAACTTTCACAAACTGTTTGAATCCATAGAAATTACATTGATTCTTAATCCAAATTTTGTAGTTTGACACTTGGTATTATAATGAGGTTGGTAGTGGGGAATACAATAAGACAGTTCTGGTTTATAGCTCATACTTTTGGCCTCAAAGGTAAGTAATTCTTTAATAGCATAATATCTAAATTTTTCCTTATCATTTTTGGTAAAATGCAAATTATCCCAACGTACATAATAGTAAAATTTTGGGATAAGGTACCAAAATAGTCTCATAGTTTTTGAAGAAATGGGAATTTAGTCTGTACCCATATCGGTGCTTCATAGGTCTAGATCCTTGCGATCGATCGACTCACAGTTTGGTTTAGTCTAGGCGCCTAGCACATCCCTATTTCAAAGATGATTAAATGAAAAGTTGTTATATTTTGGTATTGTCACATTTAGTGAGATAATTTTTATTAAAAAATTTGTCATATTATTTTTATTATGTGATTACATGGGTTAAATTAGTTATTTTTCTTCTTTCTAGAATATATATTTTTAACTGCATATAACTTGATGGAGTTGCAAATAGACTATTCTAATGCAACCTAACACATCGGTTTCTACTTTCAGCTGAAAATGGCATGCATAAAAGATGAATGGTCTAGAAATTGTTGCGAACAGACAGACGGACAGACAGAAGTGGTCAATCGGACTCTGGGAAACTTACTGCTCATCAAATGTAAGGATAAGCCCAGGATGTGGGACGTGGTTTTAGCACAAGCTGAGTTCGCCTACAATGGATCTGTACACTCGGGAACTGGGAAGTCACCCTTTGAGGTGATATACACTAAGACCCCGAATCACGTCCTTGATATAGCCCATCTTCCCAAAGGAAACGTGACTCCAAACCAGCTAGCCAAAGACTATGCCCAGATGCACCAAGAGGTGAAGGAGACTCTTGAGGAGAGAAACCAGAAACTAAAAGCTAAGGCGGATGAGCACCGCAGGGACCTACAGTTCGAAGTGGGAGATGGGGTTATGGTACACTTGGGAAAAGAGAGACTCGCCAACGCCACAAGTAGCAAGCTTCGACCGAGAAAGTACGGGCCATATAAGATCACTAAGAAGTTCAATGCCAATGCCTATCACATAGCTTTGCCAAATTGGCTTGGTAAAGTCTCACCGGCGTTCAATGTTCGTGACCTTAGCCCGTGGAAGTCAGATGGTCCTTTGGAGAACAACACAGACAAGCCAGTGCTGAATTCTTTTAAAGAAGGAGAGAATGATGCGGACATCCTAACTGGGATCAATAATAACACGCGCCTTGGCGGATCTCCTCTCGGCATTCCCACAGAGGTTGTATCTAAGAGGGCGGATCCCCTGGACACGCGAGCGGGGCGGATCTAGGCGTACGCCATGAGGCGTACCGACAACTACACTAGGCGGATCTCAAGTTTACTTCCTGCCGAAGGAATTCACCAACAACCTCTGACGCTCCGTACCTGCACCTCTGTACCTGTTGTCTAGGCGCATCACCTATCTTACCTTTTTATTGTTAACCATATTGTAACCCTAATAGGGGTAGTCCCTGTCCTTTACTGATCAATTAGAGGTTGTATTTAAACCCTCATTTTGTAAGGATAAGGGAACTTTTATCAATCAAATATCATTTCTCATTGAGATTAAGGTTTATACCTTTGTTTATCGGGATTCACTCCTTCTAGTCTAGCTAGAGCAGAAGATCTTTGTTGGTTTACGATTAAAACCTCCATTTATCGCTTTCAATCTGTATCAATATATATATGTTACCTTGCCCCTTTATTAATATTATATTAGTTTTTATATTGTTGCCTAACACACTGTTTAGTTCTCGTACACGTCATCAGATCATTAACTTTTATTCTATTCAACAGTTTCCATTTAAATAACTGATTTACATATAAGGAGCTCTCAGATTCAGAAATGAAAATTTTCCAGCAAAGGCTTCAATCTTTTAGCTATGACCTTGGCAATGATTTTATAAGTGACTGGAATTTTGACATTCTTCAGAATAAGGATTATATATTTTTGTGTTGTTTAATAACTGTGGAAAGCATCCAATTTCAACAACCACTCTCTAAATCTCTGCCATATCAACATGTATAAGGGACTAAAAAATATAGAAAAATGTTGGATTTTCATGCCATCCGGACCAGGCACCTTATATGGATGCATGCTAAACATAATAACATTTCCCTCTTCCACAGAAATGAATCTCCTCCAACTTCATTATATTATAAGCCCAGTAACCAAATTATCAATATTTTCAACTTTCATGGTGTTTCGAGTTTAGTTACTAAATAGGGGGAGGAAAGCATTATTGAAATTGTGTAACTCTCAATGAGTATAATTGAACGTAAAGGCTATTAATATAGCTGTACAGAGATTGGGTAAACTAAGTTATTACAATTGATTACAATTCAAATTTAAACATTAAACATAATATCTTTCTATTATCCTAATATATTGAATATTAACAATAATATCTTATCTGTCCCCCTCAAGTTAAAGGTGGGTGAAGCTTTAACTTGTCACGAAGAAGATGGAAGCGAGACTTGGAGAGTGGCTTAGTGAATATGTCGGCGATTTGGTCCAAGGTGGAAAGATAGGAAACTCTCAACTCTTTTGTAGCAACCTTGTCACGGACAAAGTGAAAATCAAGCTCCAAATGCTTTGACCATTCATGAAAGATTGGATTTGCTGTCAGATAGGTAGCACCGAGATTGTCACACCATATGGTAGGTGTTGAAGTGACAGGGTATCCAATTTCAGACATTAGCATTTTAAGCCAAATGATTTCAGAAGCAAAGGCAGCCAAGGCTCGATATTCGGCTTCAGTGGAAGAGCGAGATACAGTGCGTTGCTTCCGAGAGCGCCAAGAAATCAAGTTAGGACCAACATAGACAGCATAACCTGATGTGGACTTCCGATCATCTATGTCACCACCCCAATCAGCATCTGTGAAGCCTGTAATACACCAATTGGTGCTTGTAGAAAAACGTAAACCATGGGACGGGGTGGTGTGAAGGTAACGAAGAATGCGTTTCACAGCTTTCCAATGTTCAAGGCTTGGCTGATGCATAAACTGACTAACTTTGTTTACAGCATATGCGATGTCAGGGCGAGTAATCGTAGCATACTGTAGGCCACCAACTATGCTTCGATAAAGACCCGGGTTATCAAATGGCTCACCAATAGCTTGAGAGAGTTTGATTGAAGTGCATGCTGGTGTAGAGACACCTTTAGATTCATGCATAGAGGCACGAACAAGAAGGTCATTGATGTAGTTGTGCTCGTGGAGAGACAAAGTCTTAGAACCCCAATGAGCCTCAATGCCAAGGAAATAAGACAATTTCCCAAGATCACGGATTGCAAACTTGGTTTGAAGATAGTCAAGAAGACGAGTCACAATGATGGAGCTACTGCTAGTGACCAAAATGTCATCAACATAAATTAAGCAAAAGATGCGAACACCTTTGGAACTGAAGTAATACAGTGAAGAATCTGCTTTCGAGCAAGTAAAACCGAAATCAAGTAAGGCATTTGTCAAGCATTTATGCCACATTCTTGGAGCTTGTTTAAGACCATATAAGCTCTTTTTCAGTTTACACACATGAGTTGGAAATTGAGGGTTAACAAAACCAGGAGGTTGCTCCATAAACCCAAGCTCATCAAGGGTGCCATGTAAAAAGGCATTGGACACGTCTAACTGGTGAATAAACCATCCGTGAGAAACTGCAAGACTTAATAGAAGTCGGATAGTTGTAGGTTTGATCACAGGACTGTATGTTTGGTGAAAATCAACTCCAGGTCTTTGATGAAACCCTTTGGCAACAAGTCGGGCTTTATGCCTATTAATGGAACCATCGGGATTTAACTTGATACGGCACACCCATCTACACCCGATGATATTAGATGCACGATCACAAGGAACCAATTCCCATGTTCCGTTATCAATGAGAGCATTATACTCTAGGTGCATAGCCTCGCACCATTTAGGATCACTGACAGCCTTAGTGTAACATGTTGGTGTAGGTGGAAGAGAAACAGTAGCTTGGAGAGCTTTGGGCTTTGAGTTGCCCATTTGGGACCTGGTAACCATTCGCTTGGGGTGGGATGCCAGAGGGGCTGACTTTTTTGATTTTTTATGACCCTGTTCAGTATTTCCAGACCTAGGTAATGCAATGGTGGGTGGAGTGGAATCAATGGTTGGCTGACTATTAATTGGGTCGACTGTAGTATTTGGAATGGTAGTTTCTGCATTGACGATATTAGTATTGGGCAAGGCTGTTTGTGTAACAACCGGAACAGGAGGATAGTCTTGGGCAAGAGGTGGTTCAACAGGTATTAGGCGACTAGATTGACTTGGTGGGGCTGATTGTAATTGTTGAGCAATTTGTTCAGCAGGTATTAGGCGACTAGATTGGCTTGGTGGGGCTGATTGTAATTGTTGAGCAGGAATAGCAGTAAAGGGTTCTTTGATGGTTGGAAACGTGACAGTGAGAGGGTGTGAGTCACGACGAGCCGTTGACAAGGAGAGCAAGTCACGTTCTAACTCCGGATAAGGAAACACCTGTTCATCAAAGAGTACATGACGTGAGATAAAGATTTTGTTATGAACAATATCAAAGCAACGATAACCCTTGTGGACTTTACTGTAACCTAAGAAAATACATTTGCGAGATCGAGGATGCAATTTAGACGGACTATATGGACGAAGCCATGGATAACACAAACAACCAAACGTGCGTAACATGTGATAATCGGGTTTGACACCAAACAATTTTTCAAATGGTGAGCAATAGTTCAAGGCTGGAACAGGGAGGCGATTAATAACATAAATAGCACATTCAAATGCATAATTCCAATATTTTTATGGTAAACGAGAATGATGAAGTAAAGATAACCCAGTTTCCACAACATGTCTATGTTTGCATTCTGCACACCCATTTTGCTCGGGTGTGTAAGGACACGAGATACGTTGATTGATACCATTTTCACTAAGATAAGAAGTTAAAGCCTGAAACTCACCACCCCAATCTGCCTGAAATGACTTAATTGAGCACTGAAAGTATTTCTCAACTAACGTGCGAAAAACACACTGAAAATTTCAGATTTGAAACGAACACGGTATAGCCGTGAAAACTTGCTATAATGCTCATAGAATACCACATAAAAGCGACAATTATCAACAGAGTTAACAGGCGCAGGCCCCCATACATCAGAACACACTAATTCAAGCGGACTTTTAGCAACAAATTCAGACTTAGGAAACGGTAAACGATGAGATTTGCTCACACAACAAGATTCACATAAAGATGAACTTTGAATATCTTTATTAAACTGAATTTTATTCATTGAAAGAGTACGTTTAACAATGGGAAAATGAGCATGTCCTAGTCTAGCATGCCATAACGGAAGGGAAGCATGAAAAGCTTGAACACTATGTGGATTATTTGGTGGCAGAGACATGGTGTAAAGGCCATTGCTATTCTTTCCCTGAAGTATCTCCTTTTTCGTCTCCAAATCCTTCAAAACAAAATAGTTAGCAAAAAATTCAATGGAAATGGGATTAGATTTGGTAAGAGACGAAACAGACAATAAGTTATTAACCGTCTGAGGAACGTGGAGAACATTATCAAACCTCAAGGATGTATTAGGTACAGTGAATTTTGATGAACCAATATGAGAGATAGGGATAGAGTTACCGTTACCTACAGTGACTTCCTCAGGCCCATCGTACTCTGAATGAACATGGAGATTTCCTAAGTCCGCAGTTAGATGATGTGTTGCTCCCGAGTCAACGAGCCAGTTATTGGTAATGGGTTGAGATGAAGCAGCAAAATTGGAGGATGGACGAATGTTGTTACGAGTATTTTTGTTGAATCTTGGGGAGGGACATTGACGGGATATATGACCCAAACCGCGGCAGTTATAACACGTGATAGTATTTGAATCCTGAGGAGCAGATTGGGTTATTCGAGGTCGAACAGAGGACTGTCCAGAATAGTTATTTCGACCACGCTCCCTTCCTCTTCCTGCATTTCGGGCAGAGAAATTAACATATGGGGAAATAACAGGGATAGTGCTTGAGCTTTCCCGAGTCAATTGGCGCTCTTCACTGAGCAATAAGCCAATTAGATCATCAAATGAGACAGATTCCAATCGAGCTTCAAGAGCCCGAATAAAGGGGCGGTATGCCGGACCTAGCCCATCAAGAACAGCTTCCACAAGGTCGTCATCCGAAACAGCATGTTGTAACGCAGCAAGTTGATCACTGATCAATTTTGCAGTTTGAAGAAACACAGAGATACTTTCATTCTCTCTTTTGAGGTTGTGAAGCCGATATTTCAGATCTCGAACCTGAGACCGAGAGCCAAAGGAGTATGCTTTGGCTAATTTTTCCCATGCCTGACAAGCGGTATTAGCACCGACCACTTGAGGCAAAACACTATCGGAAACGGATGAAATTATTGTGCACAGAACCTGTTGATCCCTTTGTTCCCACGTCTTATATGCTGGATTGAGAGTACCAGTTGCAAGAGTTGTTGCTGGAACAGCAGCTTTTGAATCAATATGATCAGCCCAGCCATTGCCTCTGATTACGGGCATGATTTGTGTTTTCCATAAGATGAAATTTGTAGAATTAAGCTTAATGGAAATTGAATGGCTGATGTGTGAGAACATAGGGGCTGGCGATGAGACTGGTCCTGAAGTTGCAGTGTTGCCGTTAGCCATGGCACAAGATAACGTTTATTGAAAGAAAAAATCAAATAGGAAAGAAGCAGAGTTTTGAAACCACAAGAAGCTCTGATACCATGAAATTGTGTAACTCTCAATGAGTATAATTGAACGTAAAGGCTATTAATATAGCTGTACAGAGATTGGGTAAACTAAGTTGTTACAACTGATTACAATTCAAATTTAAACATTAAACAAAATATCTTTCTATTATCCTAATATATTGAATATTAACAATAAAATCTTATTCTTTTATTTTCAGTTATTTTTCTTATTCTTTTAATTTCACAAATTGAGTCGTTGTTCAAATTTTATAAGCATACATTAAGGCTTTGATTACTAAAAAAGGTCAATTTTGAATACGTAACTCAGTTAATAGGGTGTCCTTTATTTGGGCCAACCTGCCGAAACAATTATCATTTTTTCCCACATTTTTTTTTGTTGCAGCACTTTCTCTACCAATGTAAAAGTCTATTTGGTCCATGTGATATCGCCACTTGGTATCATTTGGTAGCATTTTTCCTCGAAGTATTTCCAGTGGTGACATTTGATCCATTTAGATGAAAAATTATACAATTTGTTAAATTTTCAGCATGACACAATTTTTAAAACGTGGCATGTATACGTGCCAATGTTTTTTCATATATACTTAATATATGGATGAATGAAGAATTGTATTTTCTTCTTATTTATCTACATATACTGTGTATATGGAAAAAAGACAATTAAAGCAATTGTTATATCGACATGTCAAGTGTCAAAATTAGATAAACAAAATTAAATAAATTTTCATCTAAAATAAGTTAGATTCTACCTATGAAAATACCAATTGAGCTAAATGTTAGCAAACAATTGAGCTTGCTGGTGTTATGTGGTTTTTTTCCTGCTTTTTTATTAAAAGAAAATCTAATTTACTTTTAATGAGAAAATACTAATTTATACTCCAAAATGAATTCTGCAGTGTTGTTGCAAATTTGTGTTCCGGATGGATACTTCATGGAAACCTGCACATCCACCAAGCCATTTAACAAGTGCATTTATAACTAGTAACAACTTTCAACAAATTTAATGAAAGTTAAACAAATTATAGTAACAAATTATATTTTTATATTAGGAATAAGGGAGAAGTGTAAAAATACTCCTAACCTTGACAGTCAGTAGTAATTTTATTTTTAATGTCTAATATGATATAATTTTACAGCTAACATTTGCAACAGAGAGCAAATTTATACCTAACATTAGCAAGTTGGATCAATTTGAAAAATAATTAATTAAAACACAAATGTTTGGTCGAATTTAAGAATATTAATCTCAAATTCTTTAGGGGTATTTAGGAATATTCTTTAGGGATAATTAGGAATAGTTGTCTTTTCGTTCAATTTAAAATACAAATGTTTGGTCGAATTTAAAAATATTAATCTCATCCGTAACATGGACAAGAATTAGGAAATGCTAAAATCCCAATGGCAATGGAAGATTCAGAAAACATTCCTAATATTCCAAGTTTCCAATTTCCACCTCCAATTGATATCCCAAATCTTCTTCCTCCACTTCCTAACTTACCTCCTTTCCCTTTTCCTCCCCTCCCCTTCACCCCCCTTCACCTTAACCTTAATTACTTTCTGTACTAGCTAACATCAAAATAAAATATATAAATAATGCTGCTTTGTTATTCCTCATATGTTTGTTTGTTCTTAGATGTTTCAGACATTAGAAAAAATGAGATGTAGTTTTGTTTCAATCCTTACTTGCTTTATCTAATATATATATGCTACCTTGCCCTTTTATTAATATTATATTAGTCTTTATATTGTTGCCTAACACACTATTTAGTCTTCATCTACATTATCAGATCATTCCCTTTTATTTTATTCAATAGTTTCCATTTAAATAACTGATTTACATATAAGGAGCTTTGTGATTCAGAAATGAAAAATTTCTAGCAAAGGCTTCAATCTTTTAGCTATGACCTTGGCAATGATTTTATAAGTGACTGGAATTTTGACATTCTTCGGAATAAGGATTATATATATTTGTGTTGTTTAATAACTGTGGAAAGCATCCCATTTCAACAACTACTCTCTAAATCTCTGCCATATCAACATCTATAAGGGACAAAAAAGTAGAGAAAAATGTTGGATTTTCATGCCACCCCAACCAGGCACCTTATATGGATGCATGCTAAACATAACAACTTTACCCTCTTCCACATAAATGAATCTCCTCCAACATCATTCTATTATAAGCCCGGTAACCAAAGGATCAATATTTTCAACTTTCATGGTGTTTCGAGTTTAGTGAGTAAATAGGGGGAGGAAAGCATTATAAGGCATTTGATATTTTCAGTTTTTTTCCTGTTCTTCTAATTTCACAAATTGAGTCATTGTTCAAATTATATAAGCATACATTAAGGCTTTGATTACTAAAAAAGTCAATTTTGAATACGTAACTCAGTTAATAGGGTGTCCTTTATTTGGGCCAACGGAAACAATTATCATTTTTTCCCACAAATTTTTTTTCTTCCGTTGTAGCACTTTCTCTACCAGCCAATATAGCTGTTTTTTTTTCATTAAAGGTCTATTTGGTCCATGTGATATCACCATGTCGTATCATTTGGTAACATTTTTCCTCGAAGCATTTCCATTGGTGTCACATTTGATCCATTTAGATGAAAAATTATACAATTTGTTAAATTTTCAGCATGACACAATTTTTAAAATATGGCATTTATACCTACCAATGTTTTTTCATATATACTTAATATATGGATGAATAAAGAATTGTATTTTCTTCTTATTTATCTACATATTCAGTTAAATGTTGCTAAATAACTAGTAAATGACCAAATGACCTGGATGACCAAATAAACATCTGACCAGTTTGGTAAATAGCTTTTGAGGTAGAATTAAAGAGCATCGCCAACCCTCACCAAATGAGGGTTGAAAATGCCTTTTTAGTGGTGGTTGGCTTCTCCAACCACCACTAAATTTCTATGCCATTTTGACATAGAAATCCAAAATCAACCAATTTTGGTTGATTTTGCTTTCCACCAAAATTTATTTTGGTGGAAGTTAATAATTTAATATAAATATATTTATTTATTATTTTAATTCAAATTATGTTTTATGAATTATTTAATCTAGTTAAATATTATTTAATTTTTTTCCATTTTAAATTTATAGTTAAATATATTATTAATAATTTAAAATTAAATAATATTGTTTTCTTATTTTTTAATTAATTTTTGAATTAATTTTTTTAATATAGATTATTGATGATAATAATAATATATGTAAAAAATAATAAAAGTGTTATGTAAAATGGAATAAAAGTCTAATATGATATAATTTTACAGCTAACATTTGCAACAGAGAGCAAATTTATACCTAACATTAGCAAGTTGGATCAATTTGAAAAATAATTAATTAAAACACAAATGTTTGGTCGAATTTAAGAATATTAATCTCAAATTCTTTAGGGGTATTTAGGAATATTCTTTAGGGATAATTAGGAATAGTTGTCTTTTCGTTCAATTTAAAATACAAATGTTTGGTCGAATTTAAAAATATTAATCTCATCCGTAACATGGACAAGAATTAGGAAATGCTAAAATCCCAATGGCAATGGAAGATTCAGAAAACATTCCTAATATTCCAAGTTTCCAATTTCCACCTCCAATTGATATCCCAAATCTTCTTCCTCCACTTCCTAACTTACCTCCTTTCCCTTTTCCTCCCCTCCCCTTCACCCCCCTTCACCTTAACCTTAATTACTTTCTGTACTAGCTAACATCAAAATAAAATATATAAATAATGCTGCTTTGTTATTCCTCATATGTTTGTTTGTTCTTAGATGTTTCAGACATTAGAAAAAATGAGATGTAGTTTTGTTTCAATCCTTACTTGCTTTATCTAATATATATATGCTACCTTGCCCTTTTATTAATATTATATTAGTCTTTATATTGTTGCCTAACACACTATTTAGTCTTCATCTACATTATCAGATCATTCCCTTTTATTTTATTCAATAGTTTCCATTTAAATAACTGATTTACATATAAGGAGCTTTGTGATTCAGAAATGAAAAATTTCTAGCAAAGGCTTCAATCTTTTAGCTATGACCTTGGCAATGATTTTATAAGTGACTGGAATTTTGACATTCTTCGGAATAAGGATTATATATATTTGTGTTGTTTAATAACTGTGGAAAGCATCCCATTTCAACAACTACTCTCTAAATCTCTGCCATATCAACATCTATAAGGGACAAAAAAGTAGAGAAAAATGTTGGATTTTCATGCCACCCCAACCAGGCACCTTATATGGATGCATGCTAAACATAACAACTTTACCCTCTTCCACATAAATGAATCTCCTCCAACATCATTCTATTATAAGCCCGGTAACCAAAGGATCAATATTTTCAACTTTCATGGTGTTTCGAGTTTAGTGAGTAAATAGGGGGAGGAAAGCATTATAAGGCATTTGATATTTTCAGTTTTTTTCCTGTTCTTCTAATTTCACAAATTGAGTCATTGTTCAAATTATATAAGCATACATTAAGGCTTTGATTACTAAAAAAGTCAATTTTGAATACGTAACTCAGTTAATAGGGTGTCCTTTATTTGGGCCAACGGAAACAATTATCATTTTTTCCCACAAATTTTTTTTCTTCCGTTGTAGCACTTTCTCTACCAGCCAATATAGCTGTTTTTTTTTCATTAAAGGTCTATTTGGTCCATGTGATATCACCATGTCGTATCATTTGGTAACATTTTTCCTCGAAGCATTTCCATTGGTGTCACATTTGATCCATTTAGATGAAAAATTATACAATTTGTTAAATTTTCAGCATGACACAATTTTTAAAATATGGCATTTATACCTACCAATGTTTTTTCATATATACTTAATATATGGATGAATAAAGAATTGTATTTTCTTCTTATTTATCTACATATTCAGTTAAATGTTGCTAAATAACTAGTAAATGACCAAATGACCTGGATGACCAAATAAACATCTGACCAGTTTGGTAAATAGCTTTTGAGGTAGAATTAAAGAGCATCGCCAACCCTCACCAAATGAGGGTTGAAAATGCCTTTTTAGTGGTGGTTGGTTTCTCCAACCACCACTAAATTTCTATGCCATTTTGACATAGAAATCCAAAATCAACCAATTTTGGTTGATTTTGCTTTCCACCAAAATTTATTTTGGTGGAAGTTAATAATTTAATATAAATATATTTATTTATTATTTTAATTCAAATTATGTTTTATGAATTATTTAATCTAGTTAAATATTATTTAATTTTTTTCCATTTTAAATTTATAGTTAAATATATTATTAATAATTTAAAATTAAATAATATTGTTTTCTTATTTTTTAATTAATTTTTGAATTAATTTTTTTAATATAGATTATTGATGATAATAATAATATATGTAAAAAATAATAAAAGTGTTATGTAAAATGGAATAAAGTGGAGAATATTATTTTTAGTATAATAAATAGTGTAGTGGGTTGGAGAAAAAATAAGATTTAATGTTTAGAAAATAGAAAATGGAGATAGAGATAGCGTAATGGGTTGAAGATGGCCTAAAGATTTGAGTTACTTTAAAGGTTTTGACTAGTCAAACCTCTAATATGGATGTTTGATGAATAGATGTTTGAAATAGTTTATTGAATAAAAAAAACTAATTTTGAAAGAGTTTATAGGATCCAAAAAGCTAATTTTGGAAAATGATGCTTTAATAGTTTTTTCAACTAACTTATTGTTTTGAATGGCATTTTTTCCCCTAATTTTTATGTTTTTATTTGTTATTTTACACAAATAACTATTAGCAATCAAATAAAATTTAATAAATAAGTTTATACAATCCGTTAATCAAATCACATAGTCAGCTAGTCAAATTAGCTAATAAAAAAATAATAAATTAACAGCTAGCATCCATTTGCGAATTATAGTCTTTTTAATTTATTTGTTTCCTTTGCTTGCTGAAGTTGTGTTGTTTCTTTTCAAGTTTTCTTATTAAAAGCTCAGAAAGTACTAATTTATACTCTTTGAATTTTGCAATGCTGTTGCAAATTTGTGGTACCGATGTAGCTTCATGGAAACCTGAAACACGTGCATTTATTTACTTCATGGATTCTGCAATGCTGTTGCAAATTAGCTGATGTTTTAGCTAATTATGGTAGAATGGCTCCTCAATGCGAGTGGTGGACTTCTCTGACAGACTTCTGTTCGTCAGCCCTTTTGTGTAATTCTAGGGGTCGTGTCATGTACCGATTCACTTGAACTGTCTTTATTTTTGGCTACTTTGTAAACTCTCTTTTTTTTCTCTTCTATTTAATAATATCGGCTCTGGGTTCCTGTTTTGTCCGGGGTACCGACCTAGTTGGGATGTCCGGCTTCACACTTCTCAGCTGCCAGATTTATTAAAAAAAACTAGTAACAAGTTTCAACAAATTTAGTGTAAGTTAAAGAAATTATATTTTTATACTATTAGGAATACGGGAGAATGTATAAAAATACCTCTAACCTTGATACAATTTTATTCTTAACTTCTATAATGATACAATTTTACCACTAATTTTTGCAATACAAAGCAAATTTATTCCTAAAGTTGGCAAGTTTGATAAATCTGAGAAATAATTCATTAAAATACAAATGTTTGGTTGAATTTAAAAATATTAGTCTCAAATTCTTTTATTAAATCACAAAAAAAAAATGTGAATTTGTTTTTTCAAAGCCAATTGATAGGCAACTGTTGGAGTATAAGGAACACAGTACCTGTCATTTATAATGATTTCTGAAGTTATTCTTCTTAGCCCATTAGTCACAATTTCTGATTTTAGAATAGAATTATAACTCAATTGATGGTTTTTACCTAATTTTGATTAGACCTGGCCATGGGTCGGGCTAGGCCGGGCTCGGGGCGGGCCAGGCGGGCTTTTGTATAAAAGTCCTCAGCCCAAGCCTAGTCCAGTCCACTAGTAATTTAGACGGGCTCGGCTCGGGCTTAAAAATCAAATCCCAAGCCCAGCCCATGTAAACCCATCTAAACTTATATATATAGTTTTTTAATTATAAAAAATAAATTTTAATACTTAAAAATAAATATTTAATATATAAATATAAAAATTTTATTAATTAATATTAGTAGGCGGATCGGGCTGGGCCGGCCTGTTCTATTTGTATTAATCCCAAGGCCGCCCAAAAAATACGCGGGCTTTAGCGGGTCTGGGCCGGGCTGGGCCTAACATCAATTATCATTGTCCAAGCCCGGTCCAAGGGACACGGACCTGGGCGGACCGGGCGGGTACCCGGGCTCGTGGCCAGGTCTAATTTTGATGATTTTGATAGTTGAAGTTTTTAGTTTAGGATGTTAAATGAGTGTTATGCATAAATTATATTACTAATCTACCAGTTATCATTATAAAAAGGGTAATTAATTTATTAGTCCCTATATTTTAACAAAACACACTGTTTAGTCCCTGTATTTTTAAAAACACATGATAAAGTCCCTAACCTTTTTTTCGATAACGTTTTTTTAGTGAACTGTTTAGTCCATGCAGTTAGACTCTCATGAAGATTTTGTTAGTCAATTTGGATTTGCATTCTTCTTTTCCTTTATTTTCATTTCCTTTAAACTCTAATGCATCTGAAATCAATTTTGAGTGTTCTTCTTCTTGATTTTCTCCTTAATCGTTCAAATTCGTAAGCATTGGGTCTGTTCTTTTTCTTGTTCTCCATACAAATAACTTCTTCTTCTAAATTGGATTTCCTCTTCTAAAGTTTGAAGGTAAATATTAAAGTGTAATTTAGTTATTTCCGAAGTCATAAACGGTAAAAAAATCTAACAAACAGACGAAATGACTAAACAGTTCACTGAGAAAAAGGTTAGAGACCTTACCATGTGTTTTTGAAAATACAGGGACTAAACAGTGTGTTTTGTCAAAATATAGGGACTAACTATTACATAATGTATACATCTGCTGAACAAACTATTTTGGCAGCTATAGTAGGCATCTTCAATCTACATAAGCCTAAGGCTGGCTTAACAATGAGAAAGAGTAAGAGTAAGAGAATAGTAAAGAGATAGTAAAAAAAAGGATGGAAATATGGTGGAAGGTGGTGAGATGTACTAGCTAGCATGAAAATAAAATAAATAAATACTGATGCTTTGTTACTAATATGTTTGTTTGTTTGTAGTTGTTTCAGATATTAGCAAAAGTGAGATGTAGTTTTGCTTCAATCCTTACTTGCTTAATCCAACATATATGTTTTAGCAAAACTGAAATGTAGTTTTTTCTTCCATTTAATCTAATATATATGTTACCTTGCCCCTTTATTAATATTATATTAGTCTCTATACATATAAGCGGCTTTGAGAATCAGAGATGAAAGATTTTCAGCAAAGACTTCAAACTTTTAGCTTTGATCTTGGCAATAATCTTATATGTGACATTGCAGGGGGGGAATTTTGGCATTCTTTAGATTAAGGATTATACATATTTGTGTTGTTTAATAACTGCTGAAAGCGTCCAGTTTAAACAAACCTATAAGGACAAAAAAAGTACAGAAAAATGTTGGCTTTTCATGCCATCCGAACCAGACGCCTTATATGGATGCATGCTAAACATAACAACTTTTACCTCTTCCACATAAATGAATATCCTCGAACATCAATGTATTATAATTTATAGCCCACAGTAACCAAAGGATCAATATTATCATCCTTCACGGTGTTTCGAGTTTAGTGAATAAATAGGGGCAGGACAGCATTATCAGGCTTTAATTACTAAGAAAGTCAACTTTGAATATGTACTGAGTTAATAGGGTGTGCTTTATTTCATATGGATTCGAAATTTACATACATTTAAACGTTGGAAAACAACCTTTTATGTTTAATGTGGCTATATAGAAGATGTAAAACCTTTACTTGAAACCGAAAAACTACAAAATAGTTTAAGATAAATGAAATGAGTAAAGTTCATCTAATAGATGTCATGAACTAACTAAGTTTGGCAAGCATGTGTGTGATTATATTGATCCCAAGTTCAACATGCCAAATTCAAAGATCAGATTAAACTTAGAGTATATAGAGATATAAGAGAGTGAAAAATTATCCGTGATTTATATTAGATGTCCTCACACACTCAGTGTACTTCAAGAGGTACCCAGTTTTGTACATAAGTGAGGATTTACATGGAACTTGGTTTACCTTAACTACCATGCACGCTGTTGCCTGGCTGGCTCGGCCAGGTTGAGTATTTTTTGAACTTAAAATTAATTATTTTTAAATTAATTTTTATTTATGTGGATAATTATCTGAATTACTCATACTAAGTTTCCAAAAAATCATTGAACAAATTTCTTTTCCTTCTTTTTGAGTCTAGAAGTTCAACAATATAGTGCCATGAACTTCTTAAAGAGAGCAACCTCGTGCACGACTCATCCTTTAAATTTTATCTTTGATATTTTCTAATTGTATATCAACAATTTTAACTATTGAACAAACTATTAAGATGACTGATATAATCAAATGGTTCCGATTTGAGGGGCTCCTTGCCAAAAATCAAGCTCATTGGATTTTTTCTACTAAACTGACCAACTTATTGGCTTCTTTAATCCTTACATGCCAAGTTTGAGGGGCTCATGAATATAACAACCTAAGATGTGAACGAAGACAATCACAAACCAACTGCAAAGTTAAAGTTACATATTGCCTAATTAGCTGTTATACACAGATTGTACCAACTCATCAATCCAAGTTGAAGCATCTAACAACCTGCACCCATTCCATCAATTAATGGTCACATGGTTGAAATCATCTCTGCAAATGATGCAATAAAAGAATGGTGAATCTGCCAAGTTCGAGTACTTACCATGAATGGTTTCAACCCGGAGTGTGAGAACTACCCCTACTATAGATGTTTTCAACACCCTATTTTTGAAAATTTGAGCTTTTATTTAATTATAAAATACAACTTGATTAATATATGATAGGTCATAAATTTCTCTAAATTTCTCTAAACTCAACCTTATTTTTGTAGTCCAAATCTAGCTTAATCTTGCGAAGTAATAGAGTGATACGGAAAAAATTGGATCTGGACAACTCAGTGATAACATGTATATATACACAAAAGGAAAATCTGAGGGAGTTGGACTTACCAAATTCTTTTTTTTAAACACGCAATTGACCTGCCGACTGGCCAATCCTGTATCGCCAATGCAATTAACTACACATAAATTGATCACCAAAAAGAACAGAGAAAAAACTAGCAAGCTTGATTGATTTTGTGAAGAAAATCCCAATAATAATATAACATATGATCATTATGAATAACCTCATCCCACTTTTCTGTACAAAAAATTGCATGTAAAAAAAATTGCAATATGCATTAGTTGCATACCTAAACATTCAAAAATCACTTCATAAGCTTCATACTATGTGATATTGAATGCAAAAATGCATTTATTTACCCCTTAAAGTAGGCGAAATGTTTGCATTGAACCCTTGTTCTACAATGTTAAGGTTACAAAATAGGGCTATAAATTTCGGACAATGTTCCTTCCAACAAGGGACCAACCACACGTTTTCCCAAACTCTAAGCAGTGACAGATTTAGGAATAAGTGTTTACGGTGATTTATGTGTAAACACCCCTAGATTCGTCTGTCCCTAGCTCTAAGGTCAAATGTTGAAAAATGAAAGGCTGAGAACTCAACCGTGGATTGGGCCAAAAATATTAATTTTTGGGACATTGAAATCAATGGAAAGAGACAAACGAAGGACTTACTTTCGGATGCCATGAAGCTGAGTGACTTGAGTCCATTCATCCCCCCAAATACTCTTCTTATGCAAACCTAAAGGTTGTATAATCTTCTCAATCTCTACAGGTGTTGCCGTGGTTGAAAAGGTCATATTCTCTTGGCTTCAAATTTTATTCACGTTGGTGGAAAATAATATTATAATTGTTATTATTTGTTAACTTGATGGTTAAACATTTAAGGGATAGATGGATTTCTGAATTAGTCATAATATGTCAATGTATTATATTCTCTATCAGATCTTTCCAACTATGTATTATAAGATTAAAATGGATGAACAATGAATGAGAAATAAAGGCTGAAATTGGACCTTTTGGAATGGTTTTATTGAGATTATAACTCCCATCTTCAGAGATTTTCCTATGACTTATAAGTAAAGCTATTTATAAGGCTTTAACTAAGAACTAGAAGAAATGCTCTCTCTGTGCACGGAATACCAATCATGCTCGGATATAGCTACTTTTGCTTCTGCCCGTATCATTTTACATCTCAACTTAGTTTAAGTTAAATAAGTTCTGAAATGTTTGTAACTTCCATAGAAAATTAATTCAGAAAGGTTAGAACAGTTTAAAGTCTTATTAACTAGCTCAGTAAATTGCGTAATTTAATTTTCTCAGCTTCGTATATGAATATTCATCAACATAATTAAAAAGAGTAGCATGTGAAAATTGGGAAAATCATATATATTTGATTAATGAAGAATTGTGGTTACAACAAACAATCTGAGAAACATAATAATAAGAAAGAGAGAAAGAAAGAAGTATTATTTGGAATGACAGAGTGATGCGGACATCCTAGCTAGAGCCGGCGGATCCTATGCGCATGGGATCCTAGACGCATCATGGCGGATCCTGGGGGGCACTAGAGTTGGTGGATCACTGGGACGTACGAGAGGGAGGATCCTCAAGCAATTCCTGGGCGGATCTTCAGGTTTACTTCCTTCCGAAGGAATTCGCCAACAACCCTGACACTCCGTACCTGTACCTTTGTACTGATTGTCGGTGCGTATTACCTATTTTACCCTTTTATTGATAACCTTATTGTAACCCTAATAGGGTAGTCCTTGTACTTTTGTTATCATTTGGGGGATGTATTTAAACCCCATTTTGTAAGGATGAAGCAACTTTTATCAATCAAAAATCATTCTCTTTGAGAACCTAAGGTTTATACCTTGTTATATTGGGATTCGCTCCTTCTAGTTTACGATTAAAACCTTCATTTATCGCTTTCAATCTGTATCACAGAGTAATTTAAAACAAAGGCCAAAAGAAGTAGGTCTCATATCCCAAAACAAGGCAATCTCATCACTAGGTTTCACATGCCTAGTACGAAAAACATCCATCAAACCAACAATATAGGTATTCCTTGAAACCTTAACATAACAATTCTGGAAAGTTTTAGGCCTTCTATCTTCTGTGTAATCAACCAAAACCACAAGGCACTTATTACCTCTAATAACATGCTTTGCAGAGTCAAGTTTCCATGACTTAAGTACATATTGAAGCATTTCTTCCTCAGACAGAAATATCTCACCAGTAACCACTTCATTTCTGGTTATAACCCGCCTTATCTCCCATGTGTTTGGGTTTGTCCTGTCGAACCCGCCTTGTTCCAGTCTCTTATTTCTACCAGGCTTCTCCCGACCTCATGGGCTTGCTCTTCTGCCTTTGTCGGGAAAAAGCTGTAGAAGAAGGTTTTCCTCATCATAATTATGGCGGCAGTTTGTCTGTTTTTCTTCTCACAGATTAAGGGTATTATTTTCTTCTCTTCTCTTTTCTTTTATAATGCCATCTAAAAATTCTTATTTTTATTTTTCTTATTTTATTTAGCAGGTGTACTTGTTTCTATCTTTCATTTTTTCTTCACTATTTCTCTATATATGGATCATATCATACAGTAAAACCTCTATAAATTAATAATATTGGGACCATAAAACTTTATTAATTTATAGATTGATTTTAAGTTTTTTTAAATAAATTATAATTACTAATTTAAATAAAGTTTTTGCCTAAAATCAATGGACAAATAAAGTCTTGGTCCAAAATCAATGAACTATGTATATTCATCATATTTTATATAATAAAATTAAGGCTTAATGCATACCCAGCCCCCTAAAGTTGTTCGTTTTGTTCATTTAACCCCCTCACCTTACGAGACAACCCTTTAACCCCCTAAACTCCATAAAAATGGTATTTCTCACCCCCTTAACTTGTCCATTTATCCCCCAACTCATAGAATGTTCTATTTACCCCCTTAACTCCATAAAAGTGGTATTTTTCACCCCTTACAATCCGTTATCGAAGCCTAAATTGGTAACTTTTTTTAAACGTTAAACCTATATTTATGTTTTCCATAAAAGTGGAACCTAAATTGATACTTCCCCAAAAATCATAGGTCCATTTCGGTACATTATCCCTACATATAATGTATTTAACTTGTTTATATTAATGTTCTTGTTATTTGTATTTTTTATTCGTTCTTTCTCCATTCAACTTTTTTTACTACTATAAAGGGATAAGAAATATCATTTTATGAAATTAAGAGGGTAAATAGGATCATAAGTGGTGAGAAATACCACTTTTATGGAGTTAAGTAGGTAAATAGGATATTCGATGAGTTGAGAATGGGTAAAATGACAAATTTGGACAAGTTAAGGGGGTGAGAAATACATTTTTATGGAGTTTAGAGGGTTAAAGGGTTGTCCCGTAAGGTGAGGGGGTTAAACGAACAAAACGGACAACTTTAAGGGGTTGGGTATGCATTAGGCCTAAAATTAAATGTGCATTATATAAGTTAATTGAACTTGAAAGTTCATTGTATTTATGTTAAAAGGCCTTAATAAGTCAATCATGACCGATCAAGTAAATAAGTCTAAAGTTTAGAAGAAATTGTGGTGAGTGTTATACAAAATTCAATTGAGGATAAAGTTGAGGATGATTCGGTACCTAAGTATGTATATCTATATATACTTCGCATATGTATTTGAGAAATTATTAATTTATAAAGGTAATAATACAATGTATTTATAAAGGGTTGTTTCAAAAAATTATTATCTTATTAATTTACTAAAATTGATCATTTTTTGAACTGGCCCAAATCATAACCAGAAGAAATTATTATTTTAAAGAGTTTATTAATTTATCGAGTATTAATTTATGAATATTTTACTGTACTTTCTTTGTGTACAAAATAAAAATAAGAGGAGGATAAGAATTTAATAAAAGTATTCTTTAAAAATCCCCATTGTTATCTTTAAAAATCTGCGCATAATCTCATAAAATATTATTTAGATAATTCATCCAAAATTAATTAAATCCTATCAAAAATCATTTTTAATTCCCAAGTTAAAATTGATTTATTTTTGGTAGGTTAATTGGGTAAAGATTAAGCTCAAAATAACATATATAGAGATTAATTTATCAAAAGTGACAAAATACTTGACAAAAAGTTAGGAATATTTAATAAAATGCTAAAAAAAGTAATTCAAAATCTAAAATTTACAAAACAATGATAAATTGCTATTTAAGTAAACAAAAAGATAAACTAAAACCAAACCCAAAATTAGCCAAACAAGAAAACCTCCTAGTTTAACCAAATGAGCGACACAAAAATAAGGAGTTGTAAACACATATATTCAAAAAGGTACATTTGATTTACCACCATATAAAAAAACGAAATTCATTTGATTTACAACATATCAAATTTAAGAAAATCATTCATAATCTGAAATCATTTAACAAATATAGAATAGGAATAAAATTCATTTAGACAAAATTTTGAAAATTCTATTAATGGAATAATATATATATATATATATATATATATGCACCATATATTATATACACCATAAATGATAATATATTTTTTCTAGTTTTAGGGAGAATCATGGAAATGATAAGGATTAGTAAAAATGGATCAGTGATGGTTTGCATCTGCTTAGCCCAAGAATTTGTTGTTGAGAAAACATTTCAATCTATATCCACGTGTTCCTCCATCAAGCATAAAAGTTTCACAATACTACCAAAAAAATCACTTCCTCCATCAGGTCAATACAAGTCACCTCTTCGGATTCATAAATTGGGTAAATTGAGTTTCACAATACTACCAAAAAGACCACTTCCTCCATCACGTTAATATAAGCGACCTCCTCCGATTCATAAATTGCTTAAATTGAGTTTCATAATACTACTAAAAAGACCACCTACTCCATCAGGTCAATATAAGCGACCTCCTCCAATTGATAAATTGATTAAACTGAGTTCCACAATACTACCAAAAGGACTGCTCTCTCATACTCCATAATAAGCGACTTCCTCGGATTGATAAATCGTGTAAATTGAGTTTCACAATACTACCAAAAGAACTGCTCTCTCCTACTCCGTCAAATCCTACTCCCTCACTTCTCCTTCGCGATTTATGATGCCATTAAATTCCATTTTATCGAACACAAAAACATTACATCCAAACTTTTTAATTCTAGACAATGAATCCTGATGGACATTTTTTTTTGTTAGATCTGGTTTATTAACCCTAATATATTTAATTCAGTTGTACTAGCATATATATTCAATTCCTGCTAAGATCAAGCAAAAATACAACCATACAACCATTTTATGTATTAATATTCATCATCGGAATACATCATTTTTTGTTGCACCAATATCAAAATATTTATCATCCAGCCTATACTACTGCTACTGATAAAATAAATTCTGAAACTATTCAGAATCAGTGAATTTTTCATCGTCTTCATCTTCATCGTCAGTGTAAACATCAATTGAAGGGTCATTGAAAAACAGATAGCAACAGTTGACTATATCACCATACTTCACTAATTAAGTTATATAAAAGTAGCACTAAGCATGTTCATACACATACTCATAGTCACTTCTATAGCTTCCTAAATAGAACATCAACCATAAGCTTCATAGCAATACACATAAACAACCCCATGTTGAATGTTTTTCCATAAGCATACCAAGTCAAGTGACAAGATACATAGTGATAGAGATTTAGTTGACCATATGACTATGCCAAGCACAATACTCAAGTGACACAAAACAAGCTATATATGTATATTCAAGTGACACAGATACCAACAGTTGACTATATCACCATACTTCACTGATTAAGCTATATACAAGTAGCACTAAGCATGCCCATACACATACTCAGAGTCAGTTCTATAGCTCCCTAAACAAGACATCAACCATAAGCTTCATAACAATATACATAAACAGCACCATGTTGAATGCTTTTCCATAAGCATACCAAGCCAAGTGACAAGATACATAGTGATAGAGATTTAGTTGACCATATGACTATGCCAAGCACAATACTTAATTGACACAAAACAAGCTATATATGTATATTCAAGTGACACAGATAGCAACAGTTGACTATATCACCATACTTCACTGATTAAGCTATATACAAGTAGCACTAAGCATGCATATACACATACTCAGAGTCAGTTCTATAGCTCCCTAAACAGAACATCAACCATAAGCTTCATAGCAACACACATAAACAACACCATGTTGAATGCTTTTCCATAAGCATACCAAGCCAAGTGACATGATACATAGTGATGGAGAATTAGATGACCATATGACTATGCTTCACTGTACTCAAGTTATATACAAGTAGCGCTAAGCATGTTCCTAAACATGCGCATAGTCAGTTCTAGCTCTTTAAACAGAACATCAACCATAAGCTTCATAGCAATTCACATACAAACGAATGTTTCTTAGGTATCTTGTGTCATGTTTGACTATTGTATATACAAACGAATTCAATTCATGACAATTCCTATACATAACCCTTTATTACATACTCATGTCTGACTAAGGCATACAACCACATCATACATCCAACTAACATAACAATATATCTTCCATCAGTCGCCCCATATACTTCAGCACTCTTACTTACTATCCCTGCAAATAAAAAGTGATACAGATTGAAAGCGATAAATGAAGGTTTTAATCGTAAACCAACAAATAGGTTTTTCTCTAGCTAAACTAGAAGGAGTGAATCCCAAGATAAAAGGTATAAACCTTTAGTTCTCAAATAGAATGATTTTGATCCATAAAAAGATGCATATCCTTACGAAAGTGGGGTTTAAATACATCCCCTAATGATAATAAAGACCAGGACTACCCCTACTAGGGTTACAACAAGGCGGTAGATAAAAGGGTAAAATAGGTAACACGCCCAGACAATTCGTACAGAGGTGCAGTTACGGAATGTCAGGGTGGTTGGTGATTTCCTTCGTGAGGAAGTAAGCCGAGTGATACGCTTAGGAATAGAAGTTGATACGCCCTTTCTTATAATCTTAGATCCGCCCCTCTCATATACCTCGTATACGCCTGGATCCGCTTCACTTGTACATCCCTAGGATCCGCCCTGATAGGTGCTTGCGCTGCTTATGTGGCCTGTGGCATCAGAGGATCCGCCAGGGCGCGTTTGGGAGGCGACTCTAGTTAGGTGGTCCGCATCATTCCCTCCTTTTTTAAAAGGGCAGGGCGCTGACTTGCTTGTGTCAAGCTCTAGAGGGCCATCCGGTTTCCACGGGCTGAGGTCATGGATGTTGGAAGCTGCTGACATTTACCAAGCCAATTTAGCAACACTATATGATAGGCATTGGTATTGACCTTCTTGGTGACTTTATATGGCCCGTATTTCCTAGGTCGAAGTTTACTACTTGGGGCGTTGGCGAGTCTCTCTTTTCCTAAATATACCATAACCTCATCCCCAACTTCAAATTGTAGGTCCCTGCGGTGCTCATCCACCTTAGCTTTTAATTTATGGTTTCTCTCGTCAAGAGTTTCCTTCACCTCTTGATGCATCTGTACATAGTCTTTGGCTAGCTGGTTAGCGGTCACGTTCCCCTTAGGAAGATGTGATATATCAAGAGTATGATTCGGGGTCTTCGTATATACCACCGCAAATGGTGACTTTCCAGTTCCTGAATGTACAGATCCATTGTAGGCGAACTCAGCCTGGGCTAAGACCACGTCCCACATCCTGGGCTTATCCTTACACTTGCTGCGCAGTAAGTTTCCCAAAGTTCGATTGACCACTTCTGTCTGACCGTCTGTCTGAGGGTGGGCGGTGGTACTGAACTTCAGAGACGTATCAAAAAGGTCCCACAACGTCCGCCAGAAGTGACTTAGGAACTTCGTATCATGATCTGAGACAATGCTCTTTGGTACGCCATGTAGTCTGACAATATTTTTGAATAATAACTTGGCAGTTGCTGAGGCATCGTTAGTTTTGCGACATGGTATGAAGTGTGCCATCTTTGAAAACCGGTCAACAACGACAAAAATGGAATACATGCCTCGTTGAGTTATGGGTAATCCTAGGAAAAAATCCATGGATAGATCCTCCAATATAGTTTCTGGTACAGGTAGGGGTAGATGCAAGCCGGCGTTTGTAGTGTGTCCCTTAGCGGTCTGGAAAACATAGCATCGTTCTACCAAGTAGCCAACATCTCTCCTCATCTTAGGCCATAAATAACGGGAACTCACTGCTTCATATGTCTTGTCTCACCCAAAATGCCCTTCTAGGCATCCGCCATGTAGATCCCGAACAACCTTCTCACGAATGGAGGTGCAGGGTAAGCAAAGTTGGTTGCCCCTCATAAGATACTCATCCATCAAGTGATACGCCCCATTCCTAGGCTGGTGCTGACACTTTTCCCAGATACTACCAAAATCAGGATCCGCCAGGTATTCCCCTCGGATGTGTTCAAAACACTCGACTTCCAGGTTCACTGTCTTTAATAGTAACACCCTTCGACTCAAGGCGTCTGCCACCTTGTTCTGTTTTCTTGCCTTATGGATAAGTTTATAGGGGAACTTATCTATGAAGCCGGACCATCGGGCATGCATGGAGCTTCGAAGTTGCTTCTGACTTCCCAGATACTTGAGAGCTTGGTGGTCAATGTAGAGGATGAATTCTTTCCCCACCAAGTAATGCTCCCATACTTTTAATGCCCTAACTACAGCATAAAATTCTTGATCATACGTGGCCCATTTTTACCTTGCCTCACAGAGCTTCTCACTGAAATACGCAATGGGCCTCTTTTCTTGCATCAAGACACCACCAATCCCAACTCCACTTGCATCACACTCAACTTCGAACAGTTTATCAAAATTGGGATACGCCAGTACGGGCGCTATACTCAACTTTTCCTTGATCAGGCGAAGCTCTCCTCTTGAGCATCCGCCCACTCGAACCCCCTTCCTTTCTTCAAACACTCCGTCAATGGGGCGACTATGGAACTGAAGTTTTTAATGAATCGTGGATAAAACGTTGCCAGTCCATGGCGGACGTGTTTTTTAGCCATCCGAGGTCGTTTAAGGCCTCAAAACGGCGTTTTGTGTTTTTATCGCACTTTCAGTTATTTTCCTGTTTTATTGCTTTTCCTTTTAGGTTTCGGATTAGGTTTTATTGGCCAGCCTATATAAAGGCTCGACCCCCACCTTATGTAAGGCAGTTATTGATTAATAAAATTTCAGAGTTTATTCTCTCTCTTTCCAATTTTCGTTAGTCGTGCACGATTCAACGATCGTTGAGGGTTTTAAGCATTGTTCGTGCGCGAACAACCGTTTAGGACGAAAGTCTGTTTAATTCCGCTGCATCAGAAAACCAATGTATTTTAATCCTTACCCAGCACCCTAGAATCCTAGCAATAATGTCAAGTCCAAATAATTTTTACAATTCACAAACTTTTAAATCAAGATATACTCCAACTTGTTAGTGAATTTAACTAGGAGTACATAATAGAACATAATGACTCCAAACCGAAACAAAGATGAATCAGTTATAAACAATGAATCGTACCAAGGTTGCTGAGTTGGTCTACGGTTTCCTGCCCAATGGAACGCTCCAACTTCAGCATCTATTCGACCCATTGCATCAACTTCAGACTTGCACAATAAACAATATTTTGAAGCTCATCGTTAGTTACAACAGCCTCAATCTAGAAAATATATTATCATAATGCAGAACCCTCCCAATCGAAGTAAGAGGAAATAATAAGATATTGGAAAGTCTCAAACTCAGTTACCGGTTTCTTGGTTGAGAATTTCAAGTTTTCCACAACCCATGTAGCCATTTTCATTTTCAAGATTTATCCCACCACATGCCTTTACTTGTACAGTCCCATTATTAGGCAGTGAAATCTTCCTTTCCCCTTTTGGCGTCAAGATCTGTAAGCCCTCCATTCCAACCTACGTACACATCATACAATCACAAATAGCTAGAAGAGACAAAGAGAGATAAGTAGATTATTGATGTAACATGCCCTAAGTTTAGAATAATCAAGATTAGAAGGAATTAGCTATGTTGTACTGTGACACCAACCACAGCACAATCAACCAACAACTGAAAGCAAGACAGGAAGAAACAAGGTTTGAGAGAAAGGGATAGTTAGATCTACGGTTTGAGAGAAAAGAGAGGGAGAGGTGGAACATGAAGAGAGAATAAACTCCTTTTATATGCAAGAAGATAGGGTTTTAATTTGGACCATCTGATCAAAGATGAATCAATGGTGTAGAACTAGTCTCCCCATTGAAAATTACATTTTTGCCCTTTGGCAGATTATGTATTGAAAATCTTTTGGTTTTGTTTTTCAATTGTTACTTTTTAGAGATAATATGCCTATTCTCTTTTAAATTATTAATTACTTCAAAAAAGTAAAAATCTCTAAATTATCATTTAAGTTGTTAATTACTTTGTTAATATCCTTTCACATTTTAGATTCCCCTTGTAATTATCTCATGTACTTTGTCCATCACTCCGTCCTCGGCTTTCAATTGAAAAAAAATTGTTCTAAAATTTTAACTTGCCCCAAATTTTCAAAAGTCCCATTGCGTGAATAACCTTTATGTTTCTATAGAAAGAAAACGTCAAATAGACAATAGTTATGAATTTTGAAAGTTGAGGGACAGTTGAAATTTTAGGGTTGTTGAATGTTATTAGATAAAAATGGGATTATTGAATGCAATTTGATAATAATAAAGTGTTATCGGATGCAATTAGACAAGAATACGATGTCAATTAGAACTTTTATAACCAACTCTTATATAGCCTTATAAATACAATTACCTTGATACTAGAACTTATACTATGAATGGTAGAGGTTATCTTGAGAGCCGTTTATCACGTTTTTAAACGTGGTTATAGCTAAAGAGTTTTTTTTAACTTCTAACGGTGAAATTGAGGGTTAAGTGCGTGTATACGGGTTACATCAAATTCAATTTAGGTTTTTTTTTTTAGCTTTTTTAAGTATATTAACCCTAATATCTTTACTTCACCTGTTATTATAAACAAAGTAAGATTAAGCAAAGATTCAACCAGTTTTTGTATTATATTCATCATCCAAATACAACATTTGAAGCACTCAATTCATGGTTTCTAATTTATATTCTAAAACCTGTCTCCCAAATGCATTTTCAATTCTATAACCCAACAAACTCCTTCTCTATAGCTGATAAAATTAATTCTTCGACCATTCAGAATCTGTAAATTCTTGATCATCGTCCTCATGGTCGGTTGTAAATTCTTCATCATCGTCCTTGTCACTATAAGCATCAACTAAAGGGTCATAGAAAAACTCAATATTCAAACACTTATCCAAAATATCACTTTTGAGTATCACATTCCAACATCCTGCAATGTTGAGATGAGAAAGGGCTGTGCAGTTAGTAAGTATGGCTTCAAGACCCAATTTTGCAAAAGACTCACAACACATCTCAAGTTTCTTTAGACCGGATATGGTATTTGCTATCACCATAGCCTCACTATCATCAACTTTCTTAAACATCGCATAGCTCAAGTTTCTTCTCAGATCAATTAGGGCTTTACAATTGTTCCCAAATTCTCCAATCCCTTTGCTATTGATATTAAAACAAAAACTAATGTCTAACACACTTAAATTCACTAGTGAATTAGCATGTCTTTCCACCATTTTGTCTGTCACTTCACTCATTGGAATTTTTAGCACCTTCAAGTTTGTCCCCTGCAAATACAGAAAACAGATAGATTCATGTAAGTAAATCACATGTTTATGTTCAAGAGAAAGAAATGAATCCACAAAGTCAAAATCTAATTTTTCCTTATTAGACAAATGTTAATTTTCAGCACTTCACTCATTGAAATTTTCATCACCTTTAGGTTTCCCCCTACAGATACAGAAAACACAAAACGTATAGATAGATTCATGTATGTAAATCAAATGTTTATGTCCAGGAGAAAGAAAAGAATCTATAAAGTCAAAATCTAATTTTTCCTTATTAGGGAATAACTTTAATTCAAAGATAAAATATAAAGAAAGTCCAAAATATGCCAAAATTAGTTTAAATATATTTTTTTCAACATTAAACTAAATGAACAATCATTGCCTATATCTGAAATTAAACAGGATTTTTCTTGACTGTCATAATATCAATAAAGATATCTCAAATCAAATGAACCATTTTTAAACATTCAAACAACACAAAAAATAGGAAAACATTTTTAATCAATTACCAGATTGCAGCTTAAACCAAACCAGGATTTCCAAGCTTGGTAGCAGAGAGCAACCGAAATGAGCCTCTATTCAGCTTCATAAGATTAATGGCCACCCTATCAACATCTTCTATAGAACGGTCCTGTTTCTGGCACTAGCCCTGGATGTTGATTTCAGACCAACAATAAGGTCCTGAAACACATGTTAACCAATTTTTGCAGATTAATGAAACCAGTCCTACTCTTTCTTCTATCGAGATTCGGATGAGTATGAAAGCTAGTATATCTGGATTCAGATCCTCCCACAGGGGTGAGGAAGATGAAGACCTTTTGGACATTTCAACATTATTTTCTTTCTTTTTCACACCCAAATTTGCCATTACAACTAAAATTCATAAACAACTTTTGTCTTGAGGAGCCTTTTTCTATTCCTCCCCTCCTTTTTATACACATACTACAACCCTGACATGTCAGGGTATTTCGGATATTTTTGTGATTATTAAGGGGTAAATTTTAACTTTAACTTGAGAGTTCTTCTGAAATAAAATTTGAGTGTTATCAAATAGCAAAAGACATTTCTCAGTTCTTAAACTTTTTGTAGGTATTCTATTTAGTCACTCTACTTCTATTAATTAAGTCCTTAAAACTTTTTTCTGGCTTAGATCCCTATTATAAGTTTAAAATCAATTAGATACTCAACCTATTCTTTAAAAAGTCAAATAGATCTCTAACCTTGTATTTTATATTTTAATTTTAGTTGTCAATTCAGTTATTTTATATTTTCGATACGATTTTTATCATTATTTTATGATATTTTCAGTCATCAGTTCACCTCTAATAATCAAATAAACTTAGTCGATGATATATAGACAATTTTTTAAAAATTACTTGGTATAACACTGATTTTTGTTCGATTTAATGGAATATGTTTTTATTAAAACTTAACTGGTAATCCAAATCTAAAATATTATAAAATATTGATATACTTGAACTGAAAATATAAAATAGCTCAACTAAAATGTATTTCAATTATAAGAGAGATTTAAATAACAGTTTTAACATAGGTTAGGAACCTAATCGATGATTTTAAATAATTAGAAACCTCATTGAGTTTTAATATATAGATTGATAACCTAATTGATGGTTTTAAAAGGCAAAATTTAATATGACTTTTACGCTATAGTTTAGGGGTTGAATTTAATAATTGAAAGGTTTAATTGACTAAAAAAATATCCGACCATTGAAGTTTATCTGTTGTAGTGATGACAAATGCACGTTAACTTTAGGGTTTTTTGGGTGTTTGGTTTTAATTTTTTCTGTATATTAAGTGCTCTAAAATTAAAATTGACGAGCTTATATATTAAAGTCAACCATTAATTAATTAATTAGATCAGGAACTAAGATTAATTGTTGAAATTCATCAATTAGGTCAAAAAAATGAAAAAAAAAATCGTAGAACAAAACAATAAAAAGCCCGTGAAAATAACTAAATCGGATTTTTGAGGTCCTAAACGGCCAAGTTTGGCCAAAAGAGGGTGGGGGCCACAACCTTGCTCTTTATTTTGACCGTTGGTCCGTTTCCAATGGGATTAGGGGAACAGAACTCTAAAAGAAATCCTAATTTTGAAACTTGACATTTTTTTCGACCTAATTATCTTGATCTCGAATTAACCCTAATTAAAGTGCCAAACAAAATTTTATTTTAGATTGAATTGATGCGAGCCGAGCTCGTTAATTTTATAGCGAGCCAAGCTTGAACAAGTCAAAGCTCGGCTCAACTCGCCACCATTACAGCCCTAGTATTAATCTTGGATTTTAATATGCTCTAATAAAAAAGATCAATTTGTATTAATAACCATTAATCAACCACTGATTTGATTTGAGTGGTATGTTATTTCCAAATTTTATTGATATGAGGATGGAAAGATAATTTTATAATTATGTTAATATAGAATTTACAAATTATTATTAAGTTGAAACAAAAAAGGAAATGAGTAAATTTTGCTATTATTTTTTGTTTGGTAGGAGTCATTTGTTTTTCCTTTTTTTTATTTAGGAAGTAATAATATAGTATAGGATAATGACTAAATTTAACAATATTATTTAGTCCTAATATTAATTTTAGCCTAATCTAATGAAAATTTTGAACAGACTGATAATAGTTATTTGTCCGCGATAGTGATGGAGTGGAATAAACAGACTTTCGCCCTAAACGACTGATCGCGCACGAACAATGTTTAAAACCGTCAACGATCGTTGAATCGCGCACGACTAACGAAAATTGGAAAAGAGAATAAACTCTGAAATTTTATTAATCGAAAACCGATTACATAAGGGGGGCGTCGAGCCTTTATATAGGCTGACAAATAAAACCTAATTCGAAACCTAAAAGGAAAAGTAACAAAACACAGAAATAATTGAAAGTGCGACAAAAACACAAAACTGCCGTTTTGAGGCCCAAAACGCTTCTTTGGTCAGCTTCATCTTCAAGCGTTCATTCTGAAGATGACTTTTCTTCTATTATGCTGAGTTCTTTTCTACTCAGCTTCTGTGCCTCATGCTGACTTCATTCTGTCGTACTTTTTATTTCTGTTCACTTATAATTATACTCAACATTGAACAAACACATTAGTACAATTAAATCAAAGCACTTAAATATAATTGCCTCTTAATCATGGATTAACTTAAGTAATTTTGTCAAATCAAAATCATGTGGAAAGGTGTTTCAACACATCTTATTCCACACTATGCCATTTTCCCTTTCACATGACACAAGATACATGACAGACATTTGTTTTCACGTCGTTTGAATATTTTTTGTGACAGTATTTTAACTATATGTCATCTTAAGGTGAAATAAAAAATGCGCTTGATTCTCAGATGACATTACAATTACAGAATCTTGTCATCCAAAGAAAACGCGCGTTTTCGTTAAATTTGATGCGCTCAACAGATGGCACTTCTAATAAATGAATGTCATTGTATGCTGACAACAAAAAAGCGGCAAATTAAATTTCACTTACGCGGCCATACCAAATTTTAGGCGCTCTATATCATTTGACAGAAATTTCACTTACGCTGGTAATTGTATGGCAGGAACGTCGCCCGCATCTGCTTCTTCATCTTCTCCCAGCTTGCAATTTTCGATATGCCCAGTTGAACCCTAGTTTGCTTCAACTACTGCCACCATGCCATCGCCATATCTCTGAGCCGAGTAGCGACTAAAGGCACCCTTTTATTTTCAGGAACACCCTTAAGTTCTAGGATCTCTTCCACAGTGGTCAACCAATCAAGGAACTCTTCAGGTTGAAGGGAACCTCGAAACTCAGGAATCTCTGTTCTCATTCCAGCCTCCCAACGCCTATCATCTCCCACAATACGTGGTGGACGAGGCCTCCGGACTTCTTCATAATACTCCTCATCAGTCCCTTCTTCATCAAATTCAGCAGCAAACAGATTCCTTTGCTGATGAAGATACTGCGGATTAGGGTTTCGTTGTCCTTGATTTGCGAACATGCCACCCAACCTCCGTGTCAGCTGATCCACGATGTCATCGAATCGTTGTTCGAATCGTTGCCTCATCGCTTGCTGAACCCACTGTCTAATCCTTTGTTCCAGCTGTTGTTGATCCTCTCGCGCGTTAATCTCATCCACTCATCTTCTCTTGGGCGGCATGACGATAACAGTTTAGGCTCTGATACCAACTGATGCAGCGGAATAAACAGACTTTCGTCCTAAACGACTGATCGCGCACGAACAATGTTTAAAACCGTCAACGATCGTTGAATCGCGCACGACTAACGAAAATTGGAAAAGAGAATAAACTCTGAAATTTTATTAATCGAAAATCGATTACATAAGGGGGGCGTCGAGCCTTTATATAGGCTGACAAATAAAACCTAATTCGAAACCTAGAAGGAAAAGTAACAAAACACGGAAATAATTGAAAGTGCGACAAAAACACAATGGGCCGAATCCAAAACGACCTCAGAAGGCTAAAAAAACACGTCCACCATAGGTCTTTAGACCGATGGGTTTGAATCAATGGGCCGAATCCAATCAAATTAGGGTCCGAAATCGCTAAATTCCAACAACCCCGTTTTAACTTCAAAATCTCAGCTTTGCCACCGGATCAGCTTTCTCCAAATAGTTCAAGGCTTGCTCCACTTCATCAGATACACATATCAAACGTTTCAAATATATTTATCGATAAATTGAATATGGAAAAATAAATAACTAGGACTTGATAAAAATCTGAGACCTAAATATGGATTTTGCTAATTATTAATAGTTGGTTTTGTATAAAAAATATGATGGGACCTGCATATTAAATAGAGTAGTAACAGTATAATTATATTTTAAAATATTTTTTTAAAAAGAAAAAATATTTTAAAAGTATTTTTTTATTAAAATAAAGGGAAAATTATAAATCTGGGTCAAATGGGAGGCCCATTTACATATTAAACCCATTTACTAATTCTACTACATATCTAGACTGATTTTGTGTGACTTTCCAAAAATACCCCTGACCTTCCCACTTCCACCACTTGCGAATCACCGCTCCCTCTATCTCCTTGGTTATGCGAAAAGTTGCTCCAACATTAATGATTTCAAGACTTTTGATCTTCCTTTCTTCCTTTAAATTGCACGAAATCTGCACCATTTAGTCAAAATCACAATGAATTTCTCTTTTTCCCCTCTTCATCTCTTGATTCTGCAACTTCCCAACCCTAGAAAACGAAGTCATGGTTTTTCATCTTCCTGTTCGTTGCTTGGTTTCTTTCTTCTTGTTACCATCAAAGAAATGGGTTTTCTACGTTATTTCCTTCGTTCTTCCCATGTTATCATATTGTTATTGTCGCTTTTGGGGGTGAAAGGGGCGAAAAATGTAAGTATCTGTTTTTTTTCTGCGTTTTTTCATGAATTCACTTCGCAATCGATGGTTTCACTAAGCTTTGCGAAGAGAACGAGCCTGGAAAGTGATGATCTACTTCGTGAATTGATGATTTCGCAAAATTCTACGAAGAGAAAGAGTCTGAAACGTATGGATCTACCTCGCGAATCGATTAGTTCGCGAAGTCTGCGAATAGATCCTCACGTTTCAGACCTCGTAGACTTCGCGAAAGCATCGATATGCGACGTAGATAGTCACATTTTGATAATGTTATGATTTTAATGTTCGAATTCGTTGTTGTTTGCCAATTTTTGTTATATACCACTTCACGTATTAGCTTCAAATCATATCCAGCATTCGCATATACGAACTAAATTCATTAAGCAAAACAAACTTCAGCTTCGCAGGCTTCGCATATGCGAACTAAATTCATTAAGTAAATCAAAACATTAACTTCGCAGGCTTCGCATATGGGTGAATATGCGAAGTCAGACGGGATGGGGCGAGCTCCGCGTAAATATTGAGGGTATTTTTGGAAAGTCACACAAAATCAGTCTAGATATGTAGTAGAATTAGTAAATGGGTTTAATATGTAAATGGGCCTCCCATTTGACCCAGATTTGTAATTTTTCCTAAAATAAAAGAGGCTGGAGTAAAATATAGTTTTAATATTTTAAAGGAAAAAGTATGAAAAAAATGCCTGTGGTTTGCCCAATTTGCAAACAGATGCATGTGGTTTAAAAGTTTACAAATAAAGGTTTGTGGTATATTTTATTTAGAAAACAAAGTATTACAATTACAACTAAATACATTTTTATCTTAAAAAAATTTATTCTTACATATCAGCAAAACCAAACCTCCGAAAAACACAACTTCCTAAATCGAAAAAGTAAATAATATGATGGAATTTCACGTTTTTTACTAATTTGACAGTTTACGAACTAAATTGATATTTAAGTCATTTTACATAGTTGCAATTTGACTTTTGGATCGATGTTTTGTCAATATATAAATGTAATTGAAAAAAAAACTAAGAAACGCTCTTATTGTCATCAATTACTTAAAAGTTTAATTTTATATACTTTGTTTCGTAAAAAAGTAAACCACATACCTCTATTTGTAAGCTTTTAAACCACGGACCTCTATTTGCAAATAAGGCAAAGCACGAGCATTTTTTTCGTACTTTGCCCTATTTAAATATATTTATAATGTATAAGTTAAGGTATTTTTAATTATAAATTTACTTTCTAAATATCAAAGTGTGAAACATGCTAAAATTATATGGTATGTAAATCAATTCTCCATAATAATTAGGGATATCATATTAAAATAGAATCAAAGTTTTATTGGAAGAGCCAATTTAGCTCCTATATACAAAACAGAGCAATTTATATTAATAGTCATCTATCAAGTGATGATTTGAGTGATATATTATTTCCATTTCTATTTGTTAGTAATATTTACTTCCCTAATGGAAAAGGAATGTATGCATTCTTCTTCTATATAAATCAAATCAATAGCTCAAAAAGACAGTGAACTAGTCAATTCGTCAGCAAACTAAATGGCAAGAAGAAGAACAAATCGTGTTGTTAGGAGGACGAAGAAAGCAATGGGTATGGGCAAGTTGGAAACCAGTTTCAGTTGTCCTTTTTGTGACCATACTAAGTCAGTCGAGTGTGCATTCCATAAGAAATCCAGAACCGCACAAGTTGTTTGTAGTATCCGCAAGGAAAGCTATACCACTTCTTACAACCTTTTAAGTGAACGTATCGATATTTACACTGAATGGATTGACGAGTGCCATCTATCCAATCAAAAGACTGCTATTTGATTTCTCACTTTTCATCTTCTTCTCAATTAAGGTTTTTTTCTTGACAAATCAATAAAAAACATAAAGAAGCTTATAGCACAAAATGGAGAAAAGATGAATGTGTGTATGACCTAATACGATGACCTCGCCGTCCTCGTCCGCGCCGCCAGCCTCCACGGCCGCACCATACGCGATCGCACACCTTTTTTGCAAGGAATCTTATGCTGAACCTAGCTCAGCCGCGCCGGAGGCTATGTGCACCATGATCGAGAAGCAGTCTCTGGGGGATTTCAGTATTGCTCACCTCTTCAGTAGATCGGCGTTCTCTGTTGCAGCTGAGAGTCGCCCTATTCAATTGCCGCAGGCCACCAACCATAAACTCCAGCACCTCCATCGGACATGACATTGATAAGCCGCACATCACAGATGAAGGCGGATTCCGAGCGGTAAGGATCCCTCAATCTATTTATCAAGAGCGTATAGAGGCTTGTCCAAATTCGATTATTGGCAGAATAAACCTTGCAAAAGGGGAGATACCCTGGAAACACCAAGACTTGAAGCGAAAATTGAGCTCGATTTGGGGTTGCAAATCGAACTGGAAACTCATCTCGCTGGGGCGTGGCTTTTATCACATTCTTATGCCGTCTGCGGATGCACTACAGGAGGTCTGGGGTAAAGGTGCAATCCCGCTGAAGCCAGGTATTATGCGTTTTATCCCCTGGTCTCCTGGTTTCAACCCGGACTCCCACAAACCAACATCTGCACAGGTTTGGGTTAGAATCCACAACCTTCCTTGGGAATACTGGGACAAGAGGATAATGGCTAGCATTGCAAGGGCGATTGGAATCCCCTTGAGATTTGACAGGAATACCATAGAAGGGGAGCTAGGTCACTATGCGAGGGTGCTAGTGGATGTGGACTTAGCCCAGGAGCTGCAGTATAAATTGAGGATTGATACCAAATCTAGAATGCAATGGGTTCAGCTAGAATATGAGAATTTGCCTGCCTGGTGTTCGATATGTAAAACCATAGGGCACTCGGCTGCGCATTGTCGTCGTAATCCGAGGAAGGAAGATGCAAACAGGCAGAATAAAGAATATAAGCCGCGCCAGCACCGTGAACAGGTTCAACAAGTGAAACAGTATCACACTAAGAAAACAGAGGCTGTTGAGGTTAATCGTGATGTGGGAAACGATCAGCAATCTTCTGGGAACCAAGGACCGCGTTGGGCAGATTATGTTTCGGACTCTAGCAATCAATCCGAATCGGACATTGAGATTGAACAGTGTCCGACAGGCACAGCCATACAGATATACACCGGGCCTCCAGCTGAGAATGTGCACAGTGCCCAGCAGACTCAATCTGTTTTTCCCCAGCTGAATGTGTTATTGAGAGAACCAGCTGCGGCGGCTCCCCCTCAACAGAACTGGAGTTTGCCTATTACAATTGTCCGACCTACGGAGGACTTTGCATCAATAATTGATCTGGTTCATTTACAGCAGGAGGGAAGCTATGCTCGGATTTCTGATGTAAGTCACTGCCCTGAGGCTACAGCCACGCAGCATCACGCAAATAAAGAACTGGGAAAGGGATGGACCATAGTAAAAAGAAAGAAACAGAAGGTAAAAGAGGTGCAGACAGTCGAAGTGAGAGCCAAGCGGCTCAGCCGGATGCCCAAACGGTACTTATGAACTTATTATTCTGGAATTGCAGGGGGATCAGCAACCCCAGAACTCAGAGAGCTCTGAAAATGCTCTGTCAGACTCACAGATTGGATATTATTTGTATTGCTGAACCTATGATTAACTTTGATGCTGTTCATCCCCGGTTCTGGTCTTCGCTGGGCTTTGTTTTGATTGCTTATAACAATAGACCAAGTTCTTGCCAGTCTATCTGGATCCTTGCTAAGCCAATTCTGGATTTATCAACGTGTGATATTCATGAGCAACATGTAACTATTGAGTTACACCATCCTCCCAATCAGACTAGAATCTCCTTCGTGTATGGCAGTAACTCTGCAAATGGAAGATTAGAATTGTGGAATGCTCTGGAAGCTTATAACTCTCTCCCTCTCAAGGCCTGGCTTGTCATGGGCGATTTCAACGCCGTTACGAGAGCTCATGAGAAATCGTGTATGGCTCCCTCTCAGGTTTCATGCTCTCAGTTCAGGCACTTTATCAATCAGTGTGATCTCATTGATGTGGAAACCTCGGGTCCTAAGTTCACCTGGACTAACGGTCGCATAGGTGATGCACACGTCGAATGCAGGTTAGATCGAGCTCTTGTCTCGGAAGCTTTCATTGATCAATGGTCTTCTATTGCTTGCTCTGCTTTGCCCCGTCACTGCTCTCACCACAACCCTTTACTCTTGATTTGTGCGGTTGGTCCCCCGAGAATTAGTAGATTCCGCTTTCATACCATGTGGATCACGCACCTATCTCTCCGGGACGTGGTGAAGGCACACTGGTCGTCGGCTGGGATCTCACTTCCTCCAGCACAGATGCTCTGTCACAAACTCCGCACCTTACGCCCAATCCTTCGCAAGTGGAACATTGAAGTTTTCGGTAAGGTCCAGGACAACATCAATCAGGCCAGTTCACGGCTAGCAGATATTCAGCAAGAAATCTCAGTCCAAGGGGCATCCCAGAGCTTACAAGACAGGGAATGTATTGCTCAGGGCGATTTGACACTAGTACAGAAATGGCCTACGGCTACGGCTTATTTGCCACGGTTCTGTTAGGAACCGTGACAAATAATGTTATTTACCACGGTTTCATAACAACCGTAGCAAATAACACCTTATTTGCCACGGTTCATATATGGACCGTGGCAAATAACACCTTGTTTGCCACAGTTCCTACAAGGACCGTGGTAAATAAGGTGCTATTTGCCACGGTTTCATACAACCATGGCATAAAAGTACCTTATTTGCCACGGTTGTTATGAAACCGTGACAGATAATATTATTTACCACGGTTCCTAACAGAACCATGACAAATAATATTAATTCAATAATAAATTAATATTAAATATAATCAAATATTTATTTATTTAATCTAATTAACTTATTTAATAATTTGTGAATTTTATAACTTAAATTATATATAGCATACAAAAATTTCAAATTTTAGTTTAAATATATATAATTCAAAATTATATTTAATAGTTTTATTTAAATTTTTTATATTTTTTTATATATAACTTTTATAATAATTCATATTTTCATACTTTTCATAATTAACAACATGAAATTAATAAATAATTTCAAATACTAATTTTTTTCTTTATAAATGATAAAAATAAAAAAATAAAACTAAAATATTATATACATATTCTTAGTTCCTTAACTCTAGGGCTTTCTAACCTCTCCTCTCTTCTCTTATGGCGATCGACCTTGGGCTTTCTAACCTCTCCTCTTCGGAGAAGAATCCGAACTCGTGAGGAAGTTTAACTGGCCGGAATCCTACAGGTGAAGATAGGTGATTAAGGTTTGTGACTCTTCTCTCTTTCTCCCGACATCGGCTTATGTTTGGGTATTTGCGATTTCTAATTTCTGTTGCCTGGTTTGAGATGCATACTTGTGATTTCTAATTTCTGTTGCCTGGTTTGAGATGCATACCGTGTTTTCTTTGATGGAGATGAGTGTTTTACTGAGTTTATTGGGTTTGAGATGTCTATGGCTGCTGTGCTGTGTTTGTTATGTTTTATTGTTCATAAGGTAAGACCGATTCCTTATTGGCTTTGATTTTGTTTTGTATATTCGCAGCTCCCTTTGTGTATTACCCCTTAATTTCGAGAAGAAGATTTATATTCTCCTTAATCTATTTCTTGTTAAGTTGAGGGGTCGATCTTAATCAGTATGTTTTCCTGCAATTTCTTGAAGGAAACAGTAATAAGTTATGGATTAATTTGACAGTATTAAGCGATGGTAAAATGTGTGATGATATTGAAATCTAGAAAGTTCAACAAGGTGAATAGTATGGGTAATGAATGTATTGATATCAGAGGCAAAGATGAACAATTTGCAGCAATTACGAAGGTCTCTTTCAATGGATTCATCAGCAGATCAACAGCATTATTTGTCAATTCAAGAGAACAGCAGACAAGTAACAGAGGATCAAGTTGAAATTTCTTTCCTTAGAGTAACTTTAGGCTTCCAATATTTGTTTCCTATTTCATTTTAGAGAAAAACTCCTTCTAAGCAACCATGTTGTCTCTGACACAACATTGACTATATGATCTTCTATTATACTATATTTTTATTTTAGAGCAAGTGATTGCCTATATATTCTTCTGATATTAATAGGAACAAAAAGCATCCAATGCAATGTCCTTCTTGTCTATATCTTTTAATTATAAATTTGTTTGATATTTTCATACATTAAATTATTGAAAACATTATATTTATATATAAATGCTTCAAAAGGAGATTTTGCAACATTCTGTACTAATATTATATGTTTTGATTTAAATTCAATATAATTTAAATGTGTTTATATATATTAAAAATGTACCTTATTAATAAGTTTTAGTCTATCTCTCTCTTTTCCGACATAGAATTCGGTTAATTTTTACCCTTTTCGCCATCCTTTAGGGTCAATCTTTGCTCATGTTTTCTATTCTTGGTGCCATCCGCTCTGAGTCGGGTCGTTATAGACCCACCAACTTTTGCCTAGTTCGTCCCTGAATCACACACCATACGCGGAGAGTCGGTTCGAATATCAAGAAGTTCAATTTTACCTCTTCATTTAGACCCAGAATGAACTGTTCAGGTAAGAGATATAGTTGAATTTAGGATTTGTAACATAAAAAATCTCTCATATTCTAATTTTTTCAATTAATTCATTCTTGGCTCTGGTTTGTTTTGTATTAACACATAGCCATTATTATGATTATGATTATGGTATTGATAATCATCATAGGAAGCTGTCTGTACTCTGTAACTGTAAGTGTAACTAGCTCTTTTTGTGCTGCTTTCTTTTTTTATTCCCTCTTCTTTTGTATGACAATATGACTGTTAAGGGGAAAAAACCTCTAGTTTTGTCCTCATCTTTTTGTTCTTTTTTGGGTTAAAAAATAGGGAGAGCGAGAGACAGGAGGATGCAAGTTAATGGGGGAGAGGTCCACATGTATTGATTTAGCAGGGTAAATAGGGGGTAGGGGGTTCACTCCTCATCAATCTGTAATGAAAGAGGGAAAGGGTAAATACATTAAATTAGAAAGGTCCCCTTCCCATTAATATTAATTTAGGAGTTCAAAAGGCAATTGACAATTGACAACCTGATAGAAACCGAAAAGTGCGAGCAAATATTTCAACAAGCAATTCAAGAGATGGGTAGAGTTCAGGTATGAATGGAATTCTAATCTCTTATGCATACCATTTCAACATCGAATATTTCAATTAAGGCATTGGTTGTTGCAGGTGCTAAATACTGTGGAAGAAATCCAAGAGTGGCATGATGCTCTTAAGGAAATAGAGAAGAAGCTCATTGACCTTCATTAGATGAACTATTAACCTGCAAAAATTAAACATGAATTAGAAAACAAAAATTGTGTTGATGTGTGATATACTTAAACAGATATACCTTGATATGGCTGTTCTTGTTGAGGCCAAGGAGAGATTTTCGATAATTTTGAAAGCGATCAGGTTTGTTTGTGTGTTTTCTGGTTGTAAATGAAACATTGAATTTCAGATGGATGATTCTTAAAAATGATAAGTACAGGTGACAAATGCAGTAGATCATGTTCAGAATGGTAGAGATGCTCTTCAAACTGCAAAGAAGTTACAGAGGAAGTCAAGGAAATACATGATTATTGCTATTATTCTGCAAACAATTTACAGATGGAGATTATCATTCTCCATGTTTAAAGCCAGAGATAATAGTTACAGTTAGCTGCAAAGATAGAGCCAAATTGTTATTCGACATAGTATGTACTCTTACTGACATGATAATACTTTGTTTATCATTGAATCTGTCTTTTTTCTTATTTCATAAGTAAAAAGTTGTTTAATTAGCAAAATGTCTGCTTTAGCAATTTGTTGCTTATAGTTTGATGTCTTATATTGCAAGTTCTATATTGTTGTTTATAGTTTGATGCATTACGTCAGATTTTATTGTTATAATATCTGTGTATATTTTTATTGATTTTGCATTTAATTTCAGTAATATATGAGGATCAGTTTCGATTACAGTAAACGATTGAGGATAACAAATTTTGTTTACCGTTAATTACAGTAATACAAAAAATAGAGCAACATTAGCCATGGTTGCAGAACAACCAACTCTAATGATTAGAGCATTGGAGTTGGTTGTTACAACAACCGACTTCAATGCTCTTATCATTAGCGACGGTTTTTCTACAACCGACTCTAATGGTTAGAGTATTAGAGTCGGTTGTTATGAAAGACCGTGGCTAAAGACCTTTTTAGCCACGGTTTTTTCGCAACAACTGTGGCTAAAACATTGGACATTAGAGTCGGTTATACTTAAAAACTGACTCTAATGCCTCTTTGGCCACGGTCGAACAATCGTGGCTAAAGATATCAAGCATTTGCCACGTCTCCTTTGGTCACGGTCGTACAACCGTGGCTAATGATGATAAACGACCGTGGCCATAGGCCATTTCTGTACTAGTGTGGATTTGCAACTGTTAAGGCAAGAAATAATGTACAGGGAGAAAAGCCGCAATAAATGGCTAAGTGCTGGTGATCGGAACACCTCGTTCTTCCATAGAACTGCGAAGGTGAAGAAAGCAAGTGCTGGTACTCAGTTCATGATGGTTAACGGCTCGCTGACCTCTAACACGTCCACCATCTCACAACACATTATTGATTTTTACCAAGATTTGTTCTCGGGCTCCCCCCTGGAAGCGAATCTGAATGTGGTTAGTTCGATTATCCCCCACACGGTCAGCCCCGAAGATAATCAGATGCTCACTTGTATTCCGTCGATCACAGAGGTTAAAGCGGCAGTTTTCAGTTTATCAGCAGACAGCGCGCCTGGTCCGGATGGTTTCAATGGACTATTCTATCAGAATTTTTGGGAGATCATTGGTCCAGATGTCTGTAAGGTGGTTGTAGACTTCTTCCGTAGTGGAATGGTTTATCCGGGTATGAACTCTAATTTAATGGCTCTTATTCCAAAGGTCCCGGGTGCTAACATAATTGAAAATTTCAGGCCAATTGTTATGAGTAACTTCAGTTACAAGATTATTGCTAAGATTTTAGCAGACAGGCTAGCTGGAGTCGCTTCTAAGATTGTATCGCCAAACCAATACGGCTTCCTCAAAGGACGCAGCATCCATCACTGTATTGCAGCTGCCTCAGAAGGCGTAAATATGCTAAACAAGAAATGGTTCAGGGGAAACATGGCACTCAAGATTGACATCAGGAAAGCCTTTGATACGATGGATTGGAATTTTCTTCTATCTGTACTTGATGCCTTTGGCTTCTCCCTGCAGTTTAGGGACTGGATTCTTAACATCCTTTCCTCTTCCAGAATCTCAGTAATGATAAACGGAGAACCTAAGGGTTATTTCAAATGCTCGAGGGGTGTCAGGCAAGGTGACCCGTTATCCCCCATCTTATTTGGTATTGCGGAAGATTTCTTTAGCAGATGGCTGGCTAAAATGGAGACTGAGGGCTTATACTCTAACATGTCATATTCCAACTCAATCAACTTCCCGTCCCACTTACTATATGCGGATGATATGCTGTTGTTCGGGAAAGCAACAAAAGCCAATATGAAAGCAATTGACAACGTCTTCAAACTTTATGGTGATTTGTCGGGCCAGTCAGTAAATTGGGAAAAGTCTTCTGTTTACTTTGGAGCACACGTGCCTTTACGAAGACGTGAATCGCTGGCCGGGACCCTGGGCATCCAGATTGCGGCTTTACCTTTCACATATTTGGGGGTTCCTCTCTTTGTTGGGGCGCCAAAAGCAAGACACTTAACAGGCATGACCGACGGTTTTCTGGACAGGTTCAGCAACTGGAAGGGCATGACGCTTTCCTTTGCCGGCAGAGTGACTCTGATTAAATCAGCTCTCACTGGATCCCTAGTGCACGCTCTATCTGTGTACATGTGGCCTAGTAACTTATTGAAACGGATCAACCGTGCTCTTAGGAATTTCCTATGGTCCGGGAACTCTGACCAAAAGAAATTGGTAACGGTCTCTTGGTTGGTCTGCTGTAGAAGCTTGGATGAAGGCGGCCTTGGTATCAAAGATTTGGGCAGTTTTAATGCAGCTCTCCTTGGGAAACTTGCGTGGGATCTGATACAGGGGAACTCGTTTGTGACCAACCTCTTCAAGGAGAAATTTTTCACCCCGTCTGGTCGTCCGCGGATTCACATCAACTCTTCCTCAATTTGGCCTTCGTGCAAGCCAACCTTCACTGTCATTGAGAGGAATATCAAATGGTGGATTGGCAGATACTCGGCTCTAAGGTTTTGGACGGATTGCTGGGTTAAGCCGTCAATTGCAGACTAATTGGGAATGTCTTCTGCTGCACAAAGGGGCTTGGTAAATTCGGTTGAAGAATTTCTCGGGGATAATGTTTGGACGAATATCCACAACTTGCCTCAGAGCATTCAAAACCAGATAAGGGAGGTGAAGAGGGTCTGCAATGACTCAGATATCTGTATCTGGGAGCCCGATAAATCCGAGAAATTCACTATAAAAGGCTATTATAGGCAGCAGCAGGCTGCATACGGGCCCCATCCTTCCTGGCCCCGCTTCATATGAGGAAAACAGTTGCCTCCATCCCGATCCTTCACGTGTTGGAGAATTATGCACAATCGGCTGGCTACGCATGACAACCTGAAGAAACGGGGCGTGACGATGGTTTCTAGATGTATTCTTTGCAAGGCAGCCTTGGAGAACATAGCTCATCTGTTCATGCACTGAGCTTTTTCAAAAGGGCTATGGCACTATCTTGAAGTCTCATTTGGAGTGATCATCATCCCCTCAGGTAGCTTTCTGGATTTTTTTACAAATCTCATGAGTTTCCGGTTTGGTAATCAAGTCCGGAATCTATGGCAGACTGCGGTAATTAGTTGTCTTTGGCTAATCTGGCGAGCTCGCAACTATGCAACCTTTGATGATGAGCTCCCTTCAATCCAAACTTACGGCATCCGTCTAAAGGCTTGCATCAGAGAGTCCAACAACATTCGTCTTGGCTGCTGCTCTAATCTGGCGGAAGGTCGTATCCTTCGCTCCCTTTGCATCCCCCCGCGTCCGCCGCCAGCCCCAAACATTACCTGTGTCCGCTGGCTCCCGCCGTCGCTGAACTGGCTGAAGGTGAATATAGACGGGTCCGTCTTATCCTCTGGAGCGTCCCGAGCTGGGGGAATCTTTAGAAACTGTCGTGGTCTGTCAAGAGGCTGTTTTGCTTGCAATCTCGAAGTCTCAGATGCCTTCACTGCTGAAATAAATACGATTGCTCTCGCCGTTAACTTCGCATGGGAGAAAGGCTGGAAGCGACTGTGGATCGAGTCGGACTCGAATAATGCAGTAAATCTCCTGCTGCACCGGAACGTGGAGGTTCCTTGGCAGGTCCGTAGCGGGTGGATGAAGTGCCTCTTCGAATGTTCACACATGGAGATTGCGGTTACCCATATTTACAGGGAAGGAAACAGGGCGGCAGATGCCCTTGCCAAATTCGGAGCTCTGTCCGAAGGTACGAATTGGTGGAATGCAGCACCTAGCTTCTGTGATGATTTCATCATGGAAGACATCTGTAACTTTCCTCACTTTAGGTTTTCTTGATTCTGTTTTGTTCCTTTTATTTCTCCCTTTGGCTTTTCTCTTGTATCTAACTCTCCTTTTTTATATTTATTTATTGGGTTTGGGGTCTGTCTCGGGGGTGCCAGCCTAGCTGGTATGTCCGAGCTTCCCCATTCGTCCCAGCCTTTTATTGAAAAAAAGGTTTTTTTCTTGACTTTTTTATTTTTAATGATGTTATTCATGAGTAAAACTAGGTATTCTTTCTATTAATTCCTTCCTATTTCAGATTTTCTTTTTAACAACTCTCGAAACACTCATCAATTTAATACTTTAAATTTAAGGAATAAGTAAATCATGTGTAAAAATCCAAAATAGAGTTGTGAATAATAGAAAATCACTATAATAAATCAAAAAATAATGTTAAGTAGGAAAACATGAGGTTGTTAGGTACATGCCCCAATTAACGAGTCACTGTGATTTCATTTTAAAAAAATTCAATTAATTAAAGAATTGTGTGTAACCACGTTTTGGCAGTTGGATGCATTGTCAGTTTGTTTGATCGTTCTTCAATTAGAGGGGTTTAGAGTCTTAGAGTGTAGTCTGATTATTTTAGTAGACATAAAATAGTGCATGTAGAAATCAAATAAAGAGGTAGGAGAGTTTAGAGTTTTGAGAGTATAGTCTAATTATTTTGGGAAGAAATAAAATGGTAAAATAATTATTTTGGAGGTATTTTTGGTAAACACATTAGTGCTGCTATTTTGATTTGTCTCATAATATTGTAACTCTAGAAAATTGTTTAGAAAATGCAATCTTTATAGTCTAATTATTTTATTGTGGAAGATTTATTTCTCTAGTGTGGACATAACCCAAAATCAAGGGTTAACCACATTAAATTATTGGTATCACTTTTATTGATTACTTTTTCTCGTCCTTATTTTGCGGAATATTTCATTTTACTCCTTACATTTGTACGGGTTGAAGATGGTCTAATTCAAAATAAGTAAAAACATAGTCTTCCAAATAGAATGAAAATGAACTTTAACTCAAATAAGGATTTCTAGTCTTTTCAAAATCGAGTAGAGAGAATGCATGAATTATGACTATTTTCCTGCTAGATTTAGCCTACTTAATTCTCGAATAGACTTTAATAAGATTATGTGAATTCTTTGAAAATACCTTATATTTATATTTGATATATTTGTGCATGTTATTTTTTACAGCAGAAATTATCAGCGTGATCAATTCATGGAAAAAGAAAAGTACCTGATGCAGCACTCAGATGTTTGGTTGGGAAGCAATTCTTAGTTTGCATTTAATTTTATCTTTTTTTTTTATTATTTTCCTTTCTTATTTAGTAAAGTTTGAAAAAGAAAAATAAATATAAAATGATAATGGTTTGATGGACATAGATTATCATAAAAAAAACAAAGATATAGTTCTTGATTATATAATTTTATTGTGCAATTTTCCTGACCAAGTATGAATTCTTCTCCAATTAGCTCTTAATCTGTTATGATGTTTTTGTAATGACCTTTTCAATGATTTTAAAATAGCATAAGCACATTTTTATTTGCATACTTTTAAAAGTGAAAACAATTAATTCAAAGAAATACCAAACACTAAAAGTCAAAATGAAGAAATGTTACAGATAGTTCTTTTCTGCATTCAAACACAACTATCATTTGATATGTCATCTTTGTTGCCCTTCTGAAATTACCCGGCTATGATGATAACCAATGCTATGGTCTAGAAGCAGGGGTATTTCATTTCCCAAGATTTTAGGAACTAAAAACTCATAGACTTTATTGGCTTGCCTCTGTGTATGAACATAACTGTATTTCCTGTCAATAGTTGTAGTAATGCAACACCAAAAGAACACATCATTCTTAAATTGTAGTTAAGACAATTCCACCATTGTACTCGTGATCAGCATAACCACCTCTTTATGTTGTCCTCTTTGTTTTGTACTCCTGTTTAAGAAAACTAAATCCAAAGGTATGTTATTTTGGTAATGCAATTGAAAATTGAAAGAGAAACAAGTTCACTAATGTATAAAAATAATAAGATGGACAAAAATTTTCAGTTGTATATCTGTTTGTTGCAACTAACTCTAGATTATCTCAGATACAATCTTTAGAGCTGTATTTTCTATTTATATATTTGAGTACAATCAATGAATATCGCTTCTTCCATATTCCTCTATATGGTATCAGCGCCCTTCGATCCTCTCTCTCTTCTTAATTCCTCTTCCTCTAATCAAAGTTCTATCATGGCCAACCCTAACTCCTCTTCCCAAATTCCCAATCTCAATGATCCAACTAAACATTTTATCTACATTAATATTCAACGTACCATTCAACTCACTCCCACAAACTATCTCTCCTCGAAGATGCAAATCCAAGCCATATTGATTGGGCACGATCTATATAAATTTGTTGATGGCACAAATCCTTCTCCCAACCCTATTGTCACTGTAAACAATGTTGAAAAACCTTATCCAGAACTGCAAAAGTGGAATCGCCAAGATCAAATTCTCTTTGCTGCTTTAGTTGGCACTCTTTCTCCATCTCTTATTCCGCTGATATCTCAAGCAAAAACCACTAAGGATCTCTGGGATATTCTAGTCAAAACTTATGCAAAACCGAGCCGATGCCATATAAAAGAATGGAAAGATCAGTTCAATCGCATTTCTAAGGGTAACCATTCTGTTACTGAATTTATGCAAGACATTAAAGCCTATGCACATCAATTTGCAGCTTTAGGCAAACCTGTTGACCATGAAGATCTTATTGATCGAGTCCTAAATGGTCTTGACACACCATATAACTCTGTAATTGAATCTGTCAATGTTCGGGATACCCCAATTTCATTTGAAGAATTACATGAAAAGCTGATAAATCGCGAGCTCAACTTAGAGCAAAATCAGCATGACTCATTTTTTCCTGCTTCTGCTTTTGTGGCTTCTACTCGTCCAAAAAAATCGCCACTATGGTCGCTCAAATACTCCGGGCATTCTCCCAACCCCTGGCAACAATCTTAACAGGCCATCTCGTCCTTTTTTAGGCAAGTGTCAGTGGTACGTGAACAAGGACATGTTGTATCACATTGTCCCAAATTTAATTAGCGTTTTCCCAACGTTACACCACCTGCTGTTTCTCAATTTTCCAACAACAAAATTTTCTCTCCTGGTCCAAGGTTTTCTGCTCCACAAGCTCACACTTCTTATATGCTTGGATCGACTTCCCCCTCCATATGGCTACTTGACAGTGGTGCCTCCCACCATGTCACAAATGATCTCCAAAACTTAGCTCTTCATGCTCCTTATGATGGTACTGAGGAACTTATAATTGGTGATGGCACATGTTTACATATTTCTCACACTGGCTCTCTAACTTTCCTTCTTCCTCCTCTACTCTTAAGTTAAATAATGTTCTTCATGTGCCCTCTATATCAAGAAATATTAATATTATTTCTATCTCTCAATTTTGTATCGATAATAATGCTTCCATTGAATTCTTACCCAATTCTTTTTGTGTGAAGGATCTCCAAACAGGGGCGTCTCTCTTTCAGGGTCCAATTAGGTCAGGAGTCTATGAAATTTAGCCCTCTCTACCTCGTGTTTTCGCAAGCACTATGGTCAATTCTCTCGATTGGCACCATCGTTTAGGTCACCCGTCCCTTAAAGTTTGTAGACATCTTATTTCTGCAAATAATTTGAATGTTTCTAGTATTTCTACATTAGATTGTAATTTTTGTGCCTATAATAAAAGTCATCAACTTCCTTTTTCTATTTCCTCTATCTCCTCCACTGCTCCTCTCCAATATATTTATACTGATATGTGGACAGCCCCTATATATTCACATGATGGATACAAATATTATTTGATTTTCGTAGATCACTACACTAAATATACATGGTTCTATCCTTTCACACGCAAATCAGACACACACAGTGTTTTTATTAGATAGAAAGCACTAGTTGAAAAATATTTCCAGCTTCCTCTCCTCACCTTATATTCTGATAATGGTGGTGAGTATGAAGCTCTTAAAGAATATCTAGCTATTAATGGCATAAGTAGACTCACTACCCCTCTTGATACCCCCTCAACATAATGGCTATTCTGAAAGACGTCATTGACACATTGTTGAAACATGTCTTACACTCTTAACACATGCTTCTATGCCATTAAAATTTTGGACAAATGCGTGTGCCACAACTGTTTACCTTATTAATCGCCTTCCTACCCCAATTTTAAAAATTGATTCTCTCTATCTCCGCCTGTTTGGTAAACTGCCAAATTACCAAAAACTGTGAAAACATAAATTGGAATCTAAGTCTACTCCATGTGTCTTCATTGGCTATTCCTCCACTCAAAGTGCATATTATTGTCTAAATCCCAAGTCCAACAAAATCTATACCTCAAGGCATGAACACTTTGTTGAAACTAAATTTCCATATTTTGATCTTGCCACCACATATCACTGCCTCCCAGCCTTGCTAGAAGAATGGTGTCCTATTTCTATTTCCATTCCAGTACCAACAAATCCTTCTTCCCCTCTCATCACCTCACATTCCACTTCCGCTGCCTCTCCCATTTTACATACTCCAGATTCACCATCAAATTCTATTATTAATGAAAACATTTCACCTCTTCCCTCTAATGCATCTCATTCTCCTTCTCCAACTTCATCAACCACCTCATCTCCATCTCCACCTTCCTCTCCAATTCCACCTTCCTCTCCCATTCCACGCTCATCTCCATCTCCATCCCCATCTCCCTCTCCCGCTCTAATCCAACCCTCTCATAATATGACAGCTCGACTTCGTAATAACATTACCAAACCTATTAACAAACTTAACCTGCTTGCTCAAATTAGTGATCCTGAAACTCTTCCAAAAACCATTGCTCAAGCCCTTAAAAGCCTAGTGTGGAGAAAGGCCATGGACGAGGAATTTAATGCTCTCATTCGAAACAAAACTTGGACTCTTGTTCCACCTTCAATCTCTCAAAATGTTGTTGGTTGTAAATGGATTTTTCGTATAACACGAGACTCAAGTGGAAAGGTAATTCAGTACAAGGCTCGACTTGTAGCACGGGGTTTCAAACAAAGACCGAGTCTTGATTACAATGAGACATTTAGTTCGTTGTTAAACCAGCCACTATCCGTTTGGTTCTCTCTCTCGCTTTGAGTCATGGTTGGCCCTTATGCCAGCTTGATATTAACAATGCTTTTTTGCAGGGAACTCTATCAGAAGAAGTTTTCATAGCATAGCCGCCTGGTTACAGTGATTCTATTCATCCAAAATTCATGTGCAAATTGAATAAGGCTTTGTACGACCTCAAACAAGCTCTGCGGGCTTGGTATAAAGAGTTGCGCCAATTTCTACTTGATACGGGATTCAACAACTCAATTTCATATTCTTCTTTATTTATTCTAAACTCCCATGGCTCCATTATCTACTTATTGGTCTATGTTGATGATATTGTAGTCACTAGTAATGTTGCACCTTTTCTTGAAGCTTTCATCAACACCATCTCATTTTTCACTTAAGGATTTGGTTTTGATAAGGCATATCCCATTTTAGTGAGAATATTTTTGGTTTTGATATTCATTGTAATTAAGCTTGTGGATTTGGTCGGTAATTAAGTTAATTGAGGGGTTAAATGCACCCATGGTTACTAAACATTAGGTATTGTTTTCACTTAAGTGAAGTTTTGTATTAACAAAGTCACTATTATATGCCATTTTCCTATTTAGACTCACACACAATACATAACAATCATTTTTTTCGTGTCTCATAGTTTTTCACGATAGTGTGTTAAAATTCTATCATTAGAAAAGGTAAGTGTAAAAAACCTCAGATTAAGTGTGAGTTTACATTGATATGTGTTTGTTATATCATAAAAGCTTGATTTGTCCAAAATTTCCATCATTTTGAGATGACTTATTAAATTGTTATTGTTATGAGTAAAAAAGATTAAAATTTTATAAGTTTCATGGGTGGAGCCAAAAGTATCCAAAAATATAGTGTGCACGTCTATCAAAATTAAGTTTCCCCAAACAGAAACACGAGAGCCAAAGCAAAGTTTTTACTATGACATTTAGAAACAAATTTTTTGTAGGGTTAGCATCCTTTTTTTAGTTAGTTTGCTCATACTATTTTATCTCCCTTTTTTTTGTCATGCTAGTACAACTGGTGCTTTAGTACTTGATTGCTCATTATGAAGCTTGTGCATTTTATGTTTTAGGGAACAAAGATATGGAGGAACATGGAAAGATTGGACATGTCAAGTCATGGTATTGAAGGTGCCTAGAAGTCCAGGGTATGATCAGAGTTAAAAATCCGATAAAGAAAGGATATTCAGGGAGTCTAATCCGAAAAATGGAGGCCGTTGAGATTGACGATGGTCATATAAGAATGAAAATCAACATCAAAACTGTATTAGCATATGAGGTATTAGATGAAAGTTTTATAACCAACGTTGATAAGCATACCAGAATCAATATCTTAGAAAAATGGTCAATAGTCCAGGGTAAAGTACAATTTTGATCAGTTTTAAGAGAAATATCAATAAATAATTATTGAATTTTAAATCATTTCATTCTCTACAGATCATGTAACACCCCTTTTTAAAAAAATATATAAATTAAAAAAAAAAAACTGAAATTTCATTTCATTCAATGTGCCATGAAAACGAGTACAGATAGTTCCACTGTAGTCTTACAAAAATAAAATTTCAACATAACATAATGTCAAATAATTAACAATCCAACACTTCAAATTTCATAAAATTTATTAAAGCTAGTCAAACTAAAAACTCAGAAAAAAAAATGACACAACATAATGAACAGATCGGTACACCCGTCGCTAATTCTGTGTTCCTGGAAAATATTGGTGGCAAGGGGTGATCTGCTAACTCAATAAGATAGTTAATTAAATATATAGCACACCACATACAAAATAAATTTTATGCTTTAACTTATAGGTGACCAAATAACATATTCATCAATTATTTATTAGGGAAAAGTACAAAAATAAACCTTGTGGTTATACATGTTTTCGATTGCAACCATGTGGTTTAAAAATTTACAAAATGGTACGTTGAGGTTCATTCCGTTAGCAAACACATACCAAATTGACTAACAGTGTTAAAAGTCAAAGGGAAATAGTTAATTTGGTCATTATATTTTTTTTATTTTATAAATTAACCCCATTATTATCTAATTATCACAAACAAACTCGAAAATTAAAAATAAAAATTAAATACACCTTCTTCTCCATCAGTGGAAAATGTTGAAAAATTCCAGAAAACTGTTTGTAAAGCTTTATTTTTTTATATATATTTTTATAAAAACACCGCAATTGAGCATCCATATAGATCAATTGACAGCACTCATTCTTAAGCGCCTCCTCTGTGAATGAAGAATCCATGGATGGATGGTTCCATACGTATTAAAAGAAAAGAAAAGATGAGTAGAGTAGAGATCTTAAAATCAGTTGTTAATTAATAGAGATCTTGAGATTAAAACAGAATTACAGAAAAAAAAGGAAGCCGCTTGCTGAGAAACGAGACCGGTTGAGCATCAACGATGGGGAGAAGAATGGAAGATGAATACGAAGATGAGAATGATGGTTGTTGTATTTGATTTTGTATTTTAAAGAGAAAGGAGAGAGAGAAAGAAGAAGAAAAATAAGAAATTAGGGAAAGATGGTGAAAAAGGTATATTTAATTTTTATTTTTTAATTTTAGGATTTGTTTGTAATAATTAGATAATAATGAGGGTTAATTTATAAAATAAAAAATATAAGAACAAAATTAACTCTTTTCCTTTTGACTTTTAACACCATTAGTCAATTTGGTATGTGTTTGCTAACGGAATGAACCTTAAGATACCATTTTGTAAATTTTTAAACCACAGGGATGTAATCGAAAACAGATGTAACCACAAGGTTTATTTTTGTACTTTTTCCTATTTATTATTGAAAATTTTGATTTAGGGCCCTGCTTATGCCAATCCAGTAATACCCAATGGTTGTTCTCTTATTTTATATACATTCATACTATGGGTGTACCCTATCGTAAAAAAAACCCGGTACCCCTTTCACCTACTTTTCCTTTCTAGGTACCATTTCGTAACAAATACCCGGTATCTTGACACCCTGTCGTAACAAATACCCGGTGTCTATAATTCGCGTGATCATAATAATCAATTTTCTTAATTAGAATTTTACAACCATTGAATATACTATGATGGGTAAGCCTTTTTTTTCTCATGTAAAGTTCTCATTCATGTCATGTGTAAAATATATAACAAAGTTTCATGTCATCATTTATCACACATCATCAATCTATCAAGTATACATATCAAGCACATAGATCAAATCAATAAAAATTTATTTATTTATTTTTTTCGTCATCAAATTAAATATAGCACCCAACATGTAAGCACACATACTACATATTTAATTAACCACTTACCTCTAAAGCCAAAAGAAAATATAATTAAGCAATTTCTTCTGGGGGGTCTTCCACTTGATCCTCACCTCCTATATATAATATTTATTATGTAAAGTCATTAACTAAACACTTATGAGTGCTAGAGAAAAAAAATTTGAAATTAATATTTATTTATTATCTAACTATTTATCAATAATATATATATTAACATGTGAGTCTACTGTCTTTTTTTTTTTTTAACTTGCATTTTGAAAATTTATGTGGGCATAGATTATGAGAATTTTATTCTTATTCAAAAAGATGTATACTTCCATCAAAACAATCAACTAAAAAAATTTATTATATTTAAGAAAACCAAAAAGTTAAAAAATCCTAATATATAGTATATATACAAAAATTATCCCATACAAATGTTGATCTATATTCGAAATTGGAAAATGGCATTAGTATAAAAAAAATAATAATAAAAATCATAAAAAAAAATAAAGTTTTCACCTTTGATAAATTATATATATATATATATATATATATATATATATATAATTTATCTTTTAAATAACTCATAAAATTATAACTCTTTTATATACTAATGAAACTATAAAAATTCTAGCATAGTCTATTGTAATCATAAATAAAATACTATTAAAATAATTGATGATAAGTAAAGAAATTCTGATCAACTTCCGTCCCTGTGGGGCCGTCGTTGGGTTCGACGGGGGGAAGCTCCGATGCCAAAGTCAGTATTGAGGAACAAGAGAGCAAACTGAATTGACAAAGGGTAAGGGAATGTGTACCTGGATAGCTTGAGACGTAGGCTATATATAGCTAGAAAGTTGTAACCTTCAGTAACTAGAAAGTCATTAATGGCGGTTACAAGTTATCCTTAAGTTGGCGGTTAGCTAATTGATAGCTCATTAATGGTCTTTATGGCTAGGTCGGCCCAGCCGTTATAATGGCGAATGAGTGTTCAAAGAGATTCGCCTCATAGATTCACCGGCGGGTCTCCTTTGATGGGTCCTTGGAGATCCGGTGATCCGCCAGTCGGATCTCGTCAATACGCGGCGTTTCCTTAGGTGAATATCCCCTTTAGTCCTCGGGATAATATCTCAATGTTATCAGAAGCCCCCCCTAAGTTCCCTTAAAGTCCTTTAGGGCTTTTGAACTTCTACGCGCCGTCATGACTACCTGCATTAATGAGCACTCTGTTCGATGCCAATCGCAGAGTGACACGTGTAACAAGCGCCCTGTCCAAGGAAAGAGAAGACGCCTTCTTCTTCTTTCTCTTTTTCTTTCTTCCCTATTTCGTTTTCATTTGCCTTTTCACTGCTCGAAGCTTTTCCTGGGAGTTTCAGAGTTCCTTCAAAGCTTTCTTACATGTAAGTTCATCTTTTCTCATTCTATTTTCTCTGAGTGTTTAGGAGTTCTTCATCCTCTTCTAGATCAACCTCTGAGCTTTTTAATTTGACCCATCCTCCCGAAATTGTGGTTAGTTTTAGTTGGACTACATCGTCATCGGAAAATTCATCTTCCTCCGAGGACACAGCTTGTTCCGATTTAGCTGAGTTACGTAACTCAGCGTGTAATCGCTACCAAACTCGTTCCACTAGGAGTCCAATTCTTTCTACTTCGACCACCGGTGCCGCACCGGCCGTTGATTTTAGGCGTTTTTTGGGAACAATGGCCTCTTCCTCTTCCCAACCTAGGAAAAAGAATCCCCGACCGGAGTCCACTTCGTCTCGCATGAGTGCCGCGGATCTGGCGGATCTAACGATTCGCTTCCCCTGGATCAATAATTATGAGACTCAATTAGCGGCGACTCATCAACGTCCCTCCTGTCCGCCAAGTGGCTTTTTAACTGTGTATTGTAGTCACGTGGAGAGAGGGTTCCGACTTCCTCTTCCCAAGATGATGGCGGACATCCTTTCCTATTTTGATATCACCGCCAGCCAACTACACCCCAACGCCTGGTTGGATATTGCTTTAGATTGCTATCTAGCTTCGAACTTAGGGGTAGTATACACTGGGCGGATCTTTAGAGCTTTTCACAAACCGTCAAAGCGAAAGCCAGAGTCGTTTCTTACTTTTGCAAAATTTGGAGTGTATTCGCCATTCAGTGGAAAAATGTCCAATGTCCACTGTTGGGATGAGAAATTCTTCTACGTGAAGATAAACGAGGGCGAATCACTGGGTTTTCCAACATTCTGGAATCCCAAACCTCTGCATATGGCGGGTGATATGCGAATATTGACGGCGAGTGATGAGGTAGTGGCGGACCTCATGAAGAGTGTCAAGGCAGATGCTTGGACATATGCGGATGCTTTAGCCTTTATGATGAGCGATATTCCCCTAATTCACAAAGAGGGGGACAAGTTCATTTACTCGAAGATTACACAGTTTGATCAAGGTAACTTTGTTTCCTTCTTGAACCTTGATTACTTTATTGTTTTCTTTGGCAGGGGTTTATCTAAGGCCAATCACGCTCTTGCAGAGAAGCGTAGGAAGTTGTTGGAGGATGAGGCCCGCAAGAAAGCTCAAGTGGCGAATCCTCAAAAGGACACAGGGAAACGTCTGGCAGATGCAACGGTCGATCCGCCTCTGAAAAGGAGGAAGCCTGCAGCTTCTGGTGGTCCCAAGTTTACGGCAGATGCCATGAGATCCGCCATGCCTGCGGGGGAGATGGAACAAGTAGGTCGCCTTTATCTTTTGCCCGTTCGTTATGTTTAGAATTTAAGTTTTGATCCTTGCTTCTTTCTGCAGACGGCGAAGCCTGACCTAGGCAAATACTGGTCCGCTAAGTATGGGGCCAAGGGATCCTTGGAAAATGAGTCGGTTATCAACGACTTGGATGAGGCTCTGGGCCAATTGGGCGAAGTGCAGAGGAATCAGAATCAGATTCCAGGATCAATTCATGCACAAAGGGGGAAGACTGAGCTTCTTACGGTAGGTCCTCTTATTTGAAAGAAACTTTTTCAGAAAAAGCTATAACTTTGTTCTTTCATTCTTGACGAAAGGGTTTGCTTTTGACAGATGTACACTCGCATACGTGCTATGGAGGTGGAGCTCCTTCAAGGTGTGGCGGATAAGGCTACCATAGATAGGCTGGAGAAGGAAATAGCTGATGCCAGGGCGAATATAGCATCCGCCACTACTGCCATGGCCCTTAAGGATGCCGAGATAAAGAAGCTGAAGGAGAAGATCGAGGCTGATGCCAAGGAGCTCGAGAATGCTGTAGGAGAAGCCGAGTACATGGCTGGCGAGCAAGCTTTCTTTGACGGTGAACTGATCATGGCGTATGTCTCACTGGCGCATCCTGAGATCGATTTCACAGATCCGCAGTTCGCCGTTCCAGAGCCAGAAGATGTTCTTAAATTTAACAAAATCCCTGACATCAAAGAATATCTCCGAGACTATGTTCGAAAATGGATGAAGGGACCCGTTGAAGAAAGCAAACCTGCCACCACCGTCCAGCTAGTGGATCTTGAGGAAGTACCTCCGAAGTCTGGTGAGGAGCTGATAACCGATGGCACCGTTCTTCCTGGGGAAACACTTTCCGTGGAAAAGGAAGTCCCATTGGCCAGTGTATCCGTGGCTGTCGAGAAGGAAGCCTCTCAAACAGGTGCTTCTCAAGCGGGTGCTTCTGGCGAGAAGAATTTTAAGGAGGATGCTCCTGTGATTTCTTGATGTCCTTTTTTGTTTTGTAAAACTTGTTAAGTACAATTTGTTTAATCCTCATGGTAGCTATTTATTTTACCTTTACATTTGCGTAAGTAAATATATATAAGCGTCTAGGATTTATTTTGGAGTAGGTGGCCAGACATACTCCATTGTGCGAACCTTTGTGAAGGTTTGAAGCTGTTTTATTCCTTTAGAGGAAGTAAAGCTGCCTTCAGGGATCATCTTGCGACCTATCTTTGAGGTGAAGTGATTCGCCTAAAGGGCTTTGTAGACCCTTCTTTGGAAAGGGAGTAAGAGAGTGTAAAGACCTTGCGTCCAAGGATCGTTTTAACTCTATCTCGAATGGGGATCGTCTAAAGATGGATCCGCCCATTAGACTTGTCCTCTTATCTTTGAGGAGAAAAAGTAGCCATAAGATAGCAGTACTTTCTCAATGTGGAGAGCGTTGGATGCCCCCCTTCTTTTTAAGACTGGAATATTTATATTGCTGCAATAAATTTTTTAAAAAGAACATAGACAATAGAACAATTGATGTTTATTGATAGGAGAAATGCCTTATTACAGCAAGCAGGTCTTACATGTGAGCCTCGTTAAAACCTTTAATAAGAAAAACCACATGGGAAAAAAGCTTACTAAAGGAAAAAGAGTACTCAAGACCGTATGTACATCTTATTTTCTGACAAAGTATTTGCGGAGATTTTGGAGGTTCCACGTGCGTGGTAATGTGTTCCCCTCCATGTCTTGAATCTTAAATGTGGCGAATCCAATCTTGTCCACTATTTGATATGGTCCCGTCCAGGTGAGCCCTAGCTTGCCCTTCCCTTCTCGAGACTGGATTTTGTCCGCCTTGCGGAGCACGAGGTCTCCCACATTCAGGTCTACATGTTTGGCATTTTTGTCATGGTAAGCGGCGATCCGCTGCTTGTATACCGCCATACGTACATAAGCCTTGTCTCTTCGCTCCTCCACTTGATCAAGACTCTCTGTTAGTCTGTGGTTGTTGGCCTCCTCGCAATAGAATGCAACTCTATCACTTGGGACTAGTATTTCAACCGGGATTACAGCTTCCACACCATGAGAAAGGGCAAATGGTGTTTCTCCTGTGCCCGTTCTAGGAGTGGTGCGATACGCCCATAAGACGCTTGTCAACTGATCCGCCCACTTCTTATCATGTTCCCCCAATCTTTTCTTTATTCCTTTTACGATCGTCCGATTCGTAACTTCAGTCATACCGTTGGATTGAGGATAATAAACGGAGGCGAATCTGTTCAAAATGCCCAATTTCTCACAAAAAGTTTTGAATTCGTCACAATTGAACTGTGTTCCGTTATCAGTGATGATGGTGTGGGGTACGCCATATCTTCCCACGATATTATCTTTGACAAATTCCACTATTCGTTCGGCCGTGATGGAGGAGACAGCTTCGGCTTCTACCCACTTGGTGAAGTGATCTACTGCCACTACCACATATTTTCTCTGTCTACGAGTTGGAGGAAATGGTCCAACGATGTCAATTCCCCAGATGGAAAAGGGTCGCCCTTCAATGATAGGCCTCTGGAGATGTTTGGCCGTGTGTGATTCATTCGCATGAATCTGACAACTATGGCATGATTCCACCAATTTTTGTGCATCAAGCTCGGCAGTGGGCCAATAAAATCCTGCTAACCTGGATTTCTTTAAGATAGTGGCGGATGCCTCATGGGCCCCACATGATCCCTCGTGCAGCTCCTTGAGAACCTGTTGTCCCTCTTCTGGCAGAATGCATTTTAACCATGGATGGCTAAATGACTTTCTATAGAGGCAATCGTTGATCATGGAGAAATAGGCCGCTTTTCTGACGATCCACCGAGCCTCCTCCTTATCGATGGGTAGAGCTCCATCTGAAAAATATTGGCGAAGGGCTGTCCGCCAATCATCCTCTACTGTTGTAAGTAGGGATACTTCTTTGGAGGCTAATGCCAGAGCTGCTTTAACCTCGAAGGGACATTGCGGATCTGTCGAACTTTCTTCACTAGAAGCCATTTTTGCTAGGTGATCGGCTTCAGTGTTTGATTCTCGGGGCACATGGACCAGTTCCCATTTGGTTTCTTTAGCTTCGAGGTGGTCCTGCAACTTTTTGACTTCGGCAACGTATTTGGCCAGAATGTCATCCTTCACCTCATAATTTTTGATCACTTGATTGACCATCAACTTGGAGTCACTATAGATCACGATCCGCTCGGGAGTGATTTCCTTAAGCAGGCGTAACCCTAATATTAGAGCCTCATATTCCGCGGCATTGTTGGTGGAATGGAAATCCAACTTTGCTGCGTACCGTAATTTTATGTACTGGGGGCCCTTGATCACGATACCTATGCCAGCTCCATCTGCAGAGGAAGCCCCATCCGTGTACATCGTCCACTCCTCTACTTGAGATTTAGGGAGATTCACCCCTTCCTCTGTGAATTCATTCACAAAGTCTACCAAGGCCTGACTTTTCAAGGCGGTTCGGCTCTCATATCGCACATCAAATTCTCCGAGGCGAATTGCCCATTCCATTAATCTCCCTGAAGTATCAGGCTTTTGCAATACCTTTCTCATGGGTATATTCGTACGAACTATGACAGTATGGGCCTGGAAGTATGGCCTAAGGAGAATTGCCGTGGTGACGACGGCCAGAGCCATTTTATCAAGTTTAGAATACCTGGTTTCAGCATCCTTCAATACTTTGCTCACATAATAGATAGGATACTGCTGGCCATCCTGTTCTCTTATCATGACGGTGCACACAGCTTTCTCCGTAATTGAGACATACATGTAGAGATTTTCAACTTTTAGGGGCCGGATCATCATGGGCGGTTCCGTGAGAAACCGTTTGATCCCCTCGAAAGCCTTTTCACAGTCCTCATTCCACTCGAATGCCTTTTACTTCTTGATGACTTCATAAAAGGGCTGACACCTACGAGCTGAACAGGAAATAAACCTGCCCAAGGCCACGATCTGCCCGTTGAGGCGTTGCACTTCCCTGATGTTCCGTGGTGCCTGCGTTTCTAGAACAGCCTTAACTTTGTCGGGATTTGGGCTCACGCCTTTTTCACTAATCATGAATCCCAGGAACTTTCCATATGTTGCACCAAAAGTACATTTTTCCGGGTTTACCTTAATATTGTGGCATCAGAGTACAGCCAGTACCTCTCTTACATCATCTGCGTGCTTCTCCACAGTGGTGCTTTTGATGATCATATCATCTACATAGACAGAGTAGTTATCACCTTTGGTTTCTGCGAATATTTTGTTCATCATCTGCTGATAGGTGGCGCCTGCGTTCTTATGCCCAAAGGGCATGACCTTGAAGCAATAAGTGGCTTGGTGAGTCACGAACGAGGTCTTGATTCTATCTGAAGGCTCCATGGGGATTTGATGATAACTCGACTTCACGTCTATGAAGGAATACATAGCATGTCCAGCGGTTCCATCTACGAGTATGTCAATACACGGCAAAGGATAATTGTCCTTGGGACAAGCTTTGTTGAGATCCGTAAAGTCGATGCACATGCGGTAGGATCCACCTGCCTTCTTCACCAAAACGACGTTCACCAACCATTGTGTATAAAGGACCTCTTCAATGGCGTCCGCTCGTTGGAGCTTGGTGATCTCTTCCTCTATCACCTTCTGCCTTTCAAGGCCATGGTTTCTCCGTTTCTGAGCTATGGGAACCGCATCTTTGTCGATGTTAAGTTTATGAGTGATCACGTCTGGACTGATCCCTGGGAGGATCTCATCTTTCCATGCAAAGACGTCCTCCGCTTTATGGAGAACTTTGGTGATTGCTTCTTTAACTTCGCCTTTGAGCCCTTTAGCCATTCGGACCTGCTTTTCGTCCGCCATGAGGTACATTTCTGTCTCACCCAAGGCCATTGTGACGAGTTCCTCCTCATCTTCGTCCTTAGATTGGGGGCGGATCATTAGTGATGCCGAATATGTCTCCTGAGCCATCTTTTGGCTCCCTCTGATCATCACACCTCCCTTGGTCGTAGGGATGTAAAGAGTTAAGTGGCGTATGGAGATGAGGGCAGCTGCCTCGGAGATAAAGGGCCGTCCGAGTATAATATTATAGGCTAACTGACCATCCAAGATAGAAAATTCCAGATCACCCCTCCAGACTTGATCTTCATCTGCTAACTCACAATCCAATGTTACCTGGCCTTTTGGTATGTCCTGTCACTCCCAGGATATCCACTACAGTTGGTTCTACTTGGACTGGATCAACCATGAGTTTGGTGAAGGCTCCTCTTGTGATGACATTGCATGAGCTCCCAGTATCGATCATCACCCTTTTCATCTCCCAGCCTTCCATCATCATAGTAATGACCAAGGCATCTGCATGAGGAGAGATCTCTGGTCCTGCGTCTGCAAATGGGCGATTCAGCGATGTCCTGTCAAGAGCAGTGGTTTTTGCCTTTTTCAGTACTGGTTGATATCCAGGTCCGCCTGCTATGACATTGATGGTCCCCTTTCCTTTCTTCTTTGGGTCATCCTTGGATCTATCACCATCTCCCTTTTTGCCATCATGTTGGATGAACCGATCCAATTTTCCCCTCTCAATGAGACGCTCTATTTCTCGAGCTAACTCCCAGCATGAATCTGTGTCATGGCTGTTTTTCTTGTGATACTTACAATAATTTTTAGGATTTTTACCAGTATTGGTATTCTCCCCCCCTTTTGGTTCGGGGTATGAAATGCTCCGCTTGTGTTGACTGTTCTCAATCCACATAAGCACTTCACTTTTGGAAGCATTGAGAGGTGTGAAGGAGGTGACAAATGCCGATTTGTTCTTAGAACCTCTTCGCCTACTTCTAGAGGAGGAATCTTGATATTTGTCCTTTTCCCTATCTCGATGACGAGATTCGCTTTTTTCCCTCCTAGGCGGAGATGCTGATTCACGGCGAATGTCATCTACCTCCATAAAGTCCTTGCAGCGCTCTATTAGTTCTGCCATGCTGGTAGGCTTCTTGCGAATTAGATCCTCCTGTAAACTCTTACAAGTGGTATTTTTTACCAGAGATTCCACTGCCATGCAGATATCTACATCCACAATTTGTATACACAATTTGTTGAAGGAGTTTATATAATCTCGAAGGGATTCATTCGCCTTCTGCTTTAATTCAAAGAGCTTCCTGGATTTGACCACTAGAGGGATACAACCAGCGAATTTAGCACAAAACTCTCTGCTTAGTTGGTCCCAACTATCTATCGATCCAGGTGGTAGTGATTGGAACCATCCATAAGCGGGACCTCCTAACGTGGTGACAAACATTTTGCACAGCACTGGCTCAGTTGCACGATTGAGGCGAAGCAATATTCGGTATTTTCTGACATGGGCCTCTGGGTTGTCAACACCCGTATATATGGCGAGATTTGGTATTTTAAAATTCCTATCCGTTTCCTCTGCTTCAATCCAAGCCATGAAGGACGAATCTCGATTGGCGAACGGATTATGCCTGGCATTCTCCTCATTCATGCGAAGTACCGCAGCTCGAACTCTGTCATCAAAATTCTCCGGATCCGCCCTTGGGCGACCCCTCCATGGAGATCTGCTTGGAGAAGATGATGAACTAGATCCCGAAGATGGATCTGAGGGTGATTGTCCACCACGTCCGCCTCTGTTTCCACGTCCGCCACCTCCTCCATCTCCACCTCCTCCACCCGGGGGAGCCTGACCGTTACCCCCTCCAGAGCCTCCTGAAGGAATATGCCCATCATCCCCGTGGTGTGGTGGTGGTGGTGGTGGCCCGCTTGGATGTGGCGTATCTACTGGCCTTTTGCTCTGTCTACGTCAAGTAGGTGGGGGTGATCTGCCTTTGTGGGAGGATCTCGATCTTCGGAGCGAGGGCGATTCGGACCGCCTACTTTTCTCTTTTCTACGTTTTTTGTATTTTCGCCCTTCCGATCCACCCAAGGAGAGATTTGACCGTGGCCGCCTTGGGATATCCGATCCGCCTAGATTGATCCCATGGCTAGTGGATCCGCCAGCTAGAGTTTGATTGTTTCTTTGACTCTCTCCTGCGCCAGCAGGGAATAACTCTCGATTGATTGGTCGTTCTCCTAACGCCGTCGTGGTAGTTACCATGGATTCCGTATTATGGGCTTGGAGAAATGAAGAATTGTGGGCGTTTGGTCCTAGAGTCACCTGGGGCCAAGAAGATATTGTAGATGAAGACGGCAAACTCCAAAACGGGGGAATGGTCATGAACGATCGCAGGCGGTCACCTGTTTCAGGGCCAAACTTTTCCCCTATAGCTTCTGCACACATGTTGATGAATGCGTCCGGGGGCATACTACTTTCAGCTTGCGTTGGGGGAGCATTAGAATCAGTGCTACCAGCACTAGTTATTAGTGGTGTTTCAACCCCTGAGGAGGGGTTATGATCTCCATTTGTCATATTTCTTCTAACCGTGAATGAAAACCCTTTATTTGTTTAAGGATTCCACGCTCACCGCACCAATTGATGACAAGTAGAGAAATTCTGATCAACTTCCGTCCCTGTGGGGGCGTCGTTGGGTTCGACGGGGGGAAGCTCCGATGCCAAAGTCAGTATTGAGGAACAAGAGAGCAAACTGAATTGACAAAGGGTAAGGGAATGTGTACCTGGATAGCCTGAGACGTAGGCTATATATAGCTAGAAAGTTGTAACCTTCAGTAACTAGAAAGTCTCCATTAATGTTCCATTAATGGCGGTTACAAGTTATCCTTAAGCTGGCGGTTAGCTAATTGATAGCTCATTAATGGTCTTTATGGCTAGGTCGGCCCAGCCGTTATAATGGCGAATGAGTGTTCAAGGAGATTCGCCTCATAGATTCGCCGGCGGGTCTCCTTTGATGGGTCCTTAGAGATCCGGTGATCCGCCAGTCGGATCTCGTCAATACGCGGTGTTTCCTTAGGTGAATATCCCCGTTAGTACTCGGGTTAATATCTCAATGTTATCAATAATACACATTGAAAACACTTATACAAAAATCATATGATTTTAACTTATAAAATGAAAACCATTTTGTACCTTGATATGAGAAACTTGTAGCCTCCTCTAACGAGAAAAAAAATACAATATGACTAACTTTATATAGAAAATAAGTCATTTGTGTCCACAAATTAATAGAAGCTTATCTTTACAATATTTTAATATAGTTTGAAAAAGAATCACATTACTACATTACTAATAATTTAGTTTGACCCACAAAACACAAAAATCATAGTGAAAATTAATTTGTTTGACCCATATGTATCTCTAACACAATTATTTCTTCTTTTTTTTACTACATAAAATATTGTTTCACAAAAATAATTTAATTTTTTTTAACTATCTAATTTATATAGTGTAGCTTTTATTTATTTATTATATCTTTTCTTTACCCTAAATTTGAAAATGTTACAATTCTACCCCCCTAAAAAAAATTTTGTCCCAAAATTTATATACCAGTAATCTCGAAGAGATGTGGGTACTGCTTTCTCATGTGTTCTTCAATTTCCCATGTGGCTTCACGTAGAGATCGATGGTGACTCCAACGAACTCTAACCATTGGAATTTCTCGTCTCCTCAGCTTCCTCATTTGTGTCTCTAATATCTCCACTGGCTCTTCTTTATAGGTCAAATCCTTCACTACTTGAATTTCTGGAGCTGAAATAACATGGTTCGGATCTGATCGGTTTTTCCTTAGCATTGACACATGAAAGACATCATGAATCTGCGACAACTCTGTCAGTAATGCTAGTCTGTATGCCAATGGCAGAATCCTTTCTATGATTTCGTATGGTCCAATGTACCTAGGGCTTAGTTTCCCTCTTCTACCAAATCGAACGATTCCTCTCCAATGTGAAACCCTTAAGAACACACGATCTCCCACTTCATATTCCATCTCTCGACGGTGCTTATCAGCATAATTTTTTTGTCTATCTTGTGCCGCTCGTAAACATTTCTTTACTGTCTTGATCTTCTCGACTGTCTCTTGTACCAACTCAGGTCCTTCCAATTGTCTCATGCCTTCCATGTCCCAACAGACCGCGAATTCCTACACTTCCTCCCATACAAAGCCTTATATGGTGCCATCCCAATACTGGAATGGGTGAAAAGCTGTGCTAAAATTCAGCTTTGTGCCCAAAGCTGCCTGTAAACTACGCCAAGATCGAGAGGCGAAGCGAGGATCTCTATCCGATACAATAGAAATAGGAACACCATGTAACCTCACGATCTCATCTCTATATAGCCTTGCTAGCTTGTCCAAAGGATCATTTCACCAAATCTGTAAGAAATGAGCAGATTTGGTTAGACGATCCACAATCACCCAAATCGCGTCATGTTTACTCCTCGTCCTGGGCAATCCGATGACGAAGTCCATGGTAATCCTTTCCCATTTCCAAGATGGAATAGCTAAAGGTCGTAATTTTCCGACAGGAGCTTGATGTTCTGCTTTAACTTGTAGACAAGTAAGACATTTAGCCACAAATTCCGTGATATCCTTCTTCATGGTCCGCCACCAATAATGTGGTCTCAAGTTTCGATACATCTTTATAGTTCCTGGGTGCATTGCATAAGGTGCATTATGTGCCTCCTTCATAATCTCAACTCTCAACCCACCTATTTCTGGTACACATACTCGACTGCTCATCATGATCATCATTCCATCATCTCGTACTGAATAGTTAGGCTTCTCCCCTTGTTGGATCTTAACCTTCATTCTTTGTAAATAAGGATCTTGAGCTTGCGCTTCCTTAATCATGTCTTCTAATACTGGCCTTAGTTGTAGTGTAGCCATCAACCCAATCATCTTATCCACGCTAATTTTCACATCTATAGCTTTTAACTCTACCAACGATGTCATATTACAGCCCTTCATACTCGCCAACATCTGAGAAGTCTTTCTGCTCAAAGCATCTGCTACAACATTCGCCTTCCCCAGGTGATAATCAATGGTGCAATCGTAAACCTTTAACAACTCAATCCATCTCCTTTGCCTCAAATTCAACTCTCTTTGTGTAAGAATATATTTTAAACTCTAATGATCTGTGAGAATTTTAAATGTCTCTCTATATAAGTAATGTCTCCAAATCTTCAATGCATGTACAATCACTGCCAATTCCAAGTCATGTGTCGGATAATTCACTTCATGCGTTCTTAACTGACGAGAGGCGTAAGCAATCACCTTACCATTTTGTATCAGCACGCATCCCAGCCCATGCTTTGAAGCATCAGTATACACCATAAATCCATATTTTATACTTATAAAAAAAATTCAATTGCTTCTTTATACTTTTAGAATATTCAGTTTACCAATTAACTTGTTTAAAACCTATTAACCCTTTTAACAAAGTAAATAATTTTTCTGAAAAAGTTGAAATGTTTACACTTTAATCTAGTTTAGGTAGCTAATATTTACCTTTCAAAAATTCAATTGATCAATTTAAGCAAATTCATGGGTTACTAGAATTTTTTCCAAATATAAAGGACTAGTTGATTTTTTGAAGCAAGTATGAGGACAAAAAATGTATTAATCTATTAATTAATTAACTTTTTAACAATGTCTATTCGCAATGTCACCAAAACATATGTCGCCATAATGAGAATTGACTCGTGGCATAGCACGTGTCGAGAATGGAGCAAAAATAATGTTTTTTCATAATAGTGAATAAGATTATATGTATATATATAAAGTGCAAAAAATACTTTTAATATTGTCCAACAAAAGTAATTTTACCTCTAACGTAATGACTAACATAATAATACCATTAATGTTTACAAGTTGAGCCAATTTACACTGATGTTTGAAATTGTGTCAATTTCAATTGTTATGATGGAGCACTCTGTGCATTCACAAATTTCGTTATCACTCAATTTGTATGTAGGGATGGTAATCGGGCATTATAAAAAAAACTATATGTTTTCAACCCGATGGGGATTCGTAATAAGTGAAAAATTAGGGATAAGGAAGGGCACAGGAGACCATTTCTCGCCAAAGCCAAAATGGTGATAGGGATAAAGATTATTATATCTGCTCCGTGAAAATTCTTCCCTGTCGTGTATAAATTCCCGTGAATATCTATAGTTATGTTTTGTTAAAATAATTTTTTACACCCATTTTTGTGATTTTTGGTTTTTCATGGATTGATTTTATTAAATTTTTTGGGCGAGAGAATCAAATTTAATGGTCAAAGTTGGTCACATACTTTTAAGTTATTACTTTTCCAAATATTCCTTGCGACAATGTGAGGATCCTAACCCCGAGAGATGAGAGAAGAAAATAGTGTTGGCGAACACTAGAAAATAAAGATATAAAGTATGGTATTAAATATAAAATGTAAGTTTTGGTATATAATAGGCTACAACAACTAGCTATTGAGCAACCCTATTCGTAGAGAGACAAACATAAAAAACAACAACATCATTAAAAGAGATAAGATGATATTTACAATCATCCAAAAGAAAAGCATAAAGAGACATGATAGAAGACTGTTGGTCTCACCCTCTTTTAAGACCTCAAAAATACGATTTAGTGATTTTCGCTTTGTTTTTTGTTTTTTTCTAAGAAATATTTTTCACTTTTTTGACCTAATTAATAAATTTCAACCATTAATCTTAGTTTTTCATCTAATTAATTAATTAATGGTCGACTTTAATCTAACAAGCTGGTCACTTTTAATTCTAGAGGACTTAATATACCGAAAAACCCTAAAATATGTATTTATATATTTGGTCCGGATGAATTTATTCTTTATTGATTAATCCCCTAGATATATAGTAGGATCAATTCAATCCAAAATCAAATTTGGTTGGACTCTTTAATTAGGGTTAATTCGTGATCAAAATAATTAGGTCAAAAAAAGTGTCAAGTCTCAAAATCAGGGTTTAGGGTTTCGTACCCCTAATCCGTTAGGAAATGGGTCAACGGTCAAAACCCACAGCAAAACTATGGGCCCCACCATCTTTTAGACAAATTCTGCTGTTTAGGACCTCAAAATACGATTTAATGATTTTCATGGGCTTTTATTGTTTTTTTCTACGAAATATTTTTCACTTTTTTTTGACTTAATTAATTACTTAATGGTTGACTTTAAGGCAATAAGCTGGCCACTTTTAATTTTAGAGCACTTAATATACCGAAAAAAATGAAAGCACCTGAAAAACCTTAAAACGTGTATTTACAATATTCGGGTTCGGATCAATTTATTCTTTATTGATTAATCCCAAGATATATGGTAGCATCAATTTAATCTAAAATCAAATTTGGTTTGACACTTTAATTAGGGTTAATTCGAGATCAAAACAATTAGGTCGAAAAAAGTGTCAAGTTTCAAAATTAGGATTTCTTTTATAGTTTCGTTCCCCTAATCCCATCGGAAACGGACCAACGGTCAAAACACATAGCAAGGTTGTGGACCCCACCCTCTTTTGGCCAAATTTGGCCGTTTAGGACCTCAAAAATCAGATTTAGTTATTTTCACGGGCTTTTTATTGTTTTGTTCTACGAATTATTTTTTAATTTTTTGCCCTAATTGATGAATTTCAACCATTAATCTTAGTTGTTGACCTAATTGATTAATTAATGGTTGACTTTAATATATAAGCTCGTCAATTTTAATTTTAGAGGACTTAATATACCGAAAAAATTAAAACGAAACACCCAAAAAACCTTAAAACGTGCATTTGTCATCACTAAAACAGATAAATTTCAATGGTCGGATATTTTTTTAGTCAATTAAACCTTTCAATTTTTAAATTCAACCCCTAAACTATAGCGTAAAAGTAATATTAGATTTTTCCTTTTAAAACTATCAATTAGGTCATCAATCTATATATTAAAACTCAATCAGGTTTTTAATTATTTAAAATCATCGGTTAGGTTCGTAACGTATGTTAAAACTGTTATTTAAATCCCTCTTATAATTAAAATAAGTTTTAGTTGAGCTATTTTATATTTTCAGTTCAAATATATCAATATTTTATAATATTTTAGATTTGGATTACCAGTTTAGTTTTAATAAAAACATAATCCGTTAAATCGAACCAAAATTAGTGTTATAGCTAGTAATTTTAAAAAAATGTCTATATATCATCGATTAGGTTTATTTGATTACTAGAAGTGAACTGATGACTGAAAATATCATAAAATAATGATAAAAATCGTATCGAAAATATAAAATAACTGAACGGACAACTAAAATTAAAATATAAAATACAAGATTAGAGATCTATTTGACTTTTTAAAGAATAGGTTGAGTATCTAATTGATTTTAAACTTATAATAGGGATCTAAGCCAAAAAAAAAGTTTTAAGGACTTAATTAATAGAAGTAGAGTGACTAAACAGAATAACTACAAAAAGTTCAAGAACTGAGAAATGTATTTTGCTATTGGCAAAAAGCATCCTGAGGCCCCTGATCTTTCATTGTTTGGTGCATTAAGCCCTCGATCTTTTATTTAGACACATTGAGCCCTTGATCTTTCATCATTTGGTGCATTAAGCTCTCGATCTTTCATTTAGACACATTGAGCCCTTGATCTTTCATATATGGGTGTATTAGGTCCTTCCATAAACCAATTAATATATAGGTTTATTAAGGGCATGTTTGGTGTGACAACAAATGATGTTCTAAAAATAACAAATTCTAAAATAAAAAATATATTATACAAATTAATAAAAATAATTTAAATAAAAAATAAAAAATTTATTGAACACAATAAAACCTTGTTTTTCGATAATCATGTTCTAAAAATAAAAATAATATTAAAATTGAAGCACATTTTGTGGAAATAAGAAAGGTAATTTTATCAATAATAAGTAACTACAAACAAATGTTCATGAAAAGAGCTTTTCGTGAAAAGCTCCAAAATGTTGCAGTGTCCAGAGAAAATATGAAACGCTGCAGTTATATAAACCTAACCAAACATGCCCTTAATAAACCTATATATTAATTGATTTACGGAACGGCCTAATACCCCCATATATGAAAGATCAAGGGCTCAATGTGTCTAAATGAAAGATCAAAGGCTTAATGCACTAAATGATGAAAGATCATGGGCTTAATGTGTCTAAATAAAAGTTCGAGGGCTTAATGCACCAAACAATGAAAGATCAAGGGCCTCATGATGCTTTTTGCCTTTGCTATTTGATAACACTCAAATTTTATTTCAGAAGAACTCTCAAGTTAAAGTTAAAATTTACCCCTTAATAATCACAAAAATATCCAAAATACCCTGACATGTCAGGGTTGTAGTATGTGTATAAAAAGGAGGGGAGGAATAGAAAAAGGCTCCTAAAGACAAAAGTTATTTATGAATTTTAGTTGTAATGACAAATTTGGGTGTGAAGAATGAAGAAAATAATGTTGAAATGTCCAAAAGGTCTTCATCTTCATCACCCCTGTGGGAGGATCTGAATCCAGATATACTAGCTTTCATACTCGTCCGAATCTCGATAGAAGAAAGAGTAGGACTGGTTTCATGAATCTGCAAAAATTGGTTAACATGTGTTTCAGGACCTTATTGTTGGTCTGAAATCAACATCCAGGGTTGGTGCCAGAAACGAGACTGTTCTATAGAAGATGTTGATAGGGTGGCCATTAACCTTATGAAGCGCAATAGAGGTTCATTTCGGTTGCTCTCTGCTACCAAGCTTGGAAATCCTGGCTTCGTTTACGCTGCTAACTGGTAATTGATTAAAATGATTGTTCATTTGGTTTAATGTTAAAGAATATATTTAAACTAATTTTGGGATATTTTAGACTTTCCTTATATTTCATCTTTTAATTAAAGTTATTTCCTAATAAGGAAAAATTAGATTTTGGTTTTATAGATTCTTTTCTTTCTCCTGGACATAAACATTTGATTTACATACATGAATCTATCTATATGTTTTATGTTTTCTGTATCTATAGGGGGAAAACCTAAAGGTGCTCAAAATTCCAATGAGTGAAATACTGAAAATTAACATTTGTCTAATAAGGAAAAATTAGATTTTGACTTTGTGGATTCATTTCTTTCTCTTGAACATAAACATTTGATTTACTTACATGAATCTATCTGTTTTTGTATTTGTAGGGGGACAAACTTGAAGGTGCTAAAAATTCCAATGAGTGAAGTGACGGACAAAATGGTGGAAAAGCATGCTAATTCACTAGTGAATTTAAATGTGTTAGATATTAGTTTTTGTTTTAATATCACTAGCAAAGGGATTGGAGAATTTGGGAACAATTGTAAAGCCCTAATTGATGTGAGAAGAAACTTGAGCTTTGCCATGTTTAAGAAAGTTGATGATAGTGAGGCTATGGTGATAGCAAATACAATGTCTGGTCTAAAGAAACTTGAGATGTGTTGTGGATCTTTTGCAAAATTGGGTCTTGAAGCCATACTTACTAACTGCACAGCCCTTTCTCATCTCAACATTGCAGGGTGTTGGAATGTGATACTCAAAGGTGATATTTTGGATAAGTGTTTGAATATTGAGTTTTTCTATGACCCTTTAGTAGATGCTTACAGTGATGAGGACTATAATGAAGAATTTACAACCGACGATGAGGACGATGATCAAGAATTTACAGATTTTGAATAGTCGGAGAATTAATTTTATCAGCTATAGAGATGGAGTTTGTTGGGTTGTAGAATTGAAAATGCATTTAGGAGACATGTTTTAGAATATAACTCAGAAACCATGAATTGAGTGCTTCAAATCTTGTATTTGGATGAGGAATATAATACAAAAACTGGTTGAATCTTTGCTTAATCTTACTATGTTTATAATAAAAAAATATATATACAGGTGAATTAGATAAAAATAACAACTAAATTAAAGATATTAGGGTTAATATACTTTAAAAAAATGTGTTGCTCAACTTACCAAGATCAGATCTAAAAAAAAAAACAAATACTCTTCCTTGTCTAAAACAAAAAGAAGTTTTTGTAAATACTGTTCATTTATAACAAGCAATTATGCATTTTCATGTGCCTAACCCCTTCCCAGCCCCTTAAAGTTGTAACTTTTTTTCATTTAGCCACCTAAACTTAGAGTGTTCCCATTTAGCCACTTAAACTCAACAAATGAGACACCTTTAGCATTTATAAGCCTACATGGAACTTACATATCACTTGTTGCCTTCCCAGCCCCTTAAACTTATAACTTTTTTTTTATTTAGCCACTATAACGGTAAAATTTCACCACTTAAACTATCACGAAAACCCTCAAATCCGGAAAGATTGTTTTATGGATGTCCAAATTATGGGGTTAGTTGTTTAATAACTTAATTGGTTATGATAAATTAATAACTGCATTTGACGAATTGCTAATTTTTTAAATTTTGATTTGGAAAAATAGGCCAAAAGAGTTACAATATTTGAGTTTAAGTAGCTAAATGGGAAGACCTAAAGTTAAAGTGGCTAAATGAAACAAAAATAGTTACAAGTTTAAGGGGCTAGGAAGGGCTTAGGCCTTGAGTTTAAGTGGCTAAATGGGAAGACCTAAAGTTAAAGTGGCTAAATGAAAAAAAAGTTACAAGTTTAAGGGGCCGGGAAGGGGTTAGGCCCATATTTTTTGTGTTAATCATGCATTTTATGATAATGATTTAGCATTTTCAAGTTGGTTTGTGTTTATTTTTTGTGTTTTGAGAGCTCATGCATGTTCCTCCTCGTTTTATGTATTATTTGGGACAAAAATGACGATTTTTAGATTCTTAATTACTTAAGGAAATAAAGTTGCCCGAACAGAACTCTCTCTAGCCGGCGAACTCACAACAGTTCTGAAATTAAGAATTTATGACTCTTTAATCCATTTCCAAACTGTGTTTATTGGCATAAAATCCTTAGTAACCACCCAAAGAACGTTATGGCTATTTAACAAGATATTTAAGGATGACACTTAGCATGTCCATTCAAGTGTATGCATTCTTTCTAACACATTTTATTATGTTTTTATAATTCACTAACTTTTTTTTCTTTTTATTTATATAATAATAAGGTTGATTTTGAAAACTAATGGTTTGATGCAAAAATTGCTATAATTAGACTTCAATACGGTGATGAATCCATATATTCTGTTACAGTTAAAAAAATTATAATTTTAAATTAAATATACTTATATATATTATTTAATTATTTATTTATTATGTGATTCCGTCCTATCAACTCCAGTTATTTGGTGGAATCAAGTGACATATGACCCAACTATAAATCCAGTTTGATGTACTGTCTGGTTTTGATATATTTAATCCAACATAAATTGAGGACCTCTCTAGAAGCAGTAGTATCCATTAGGGATGTGTTATTATTTCAATATCGAATCGATAAAACTGAATATTTATCATTGGACCAAATAGCATGAAAATACTAAAATGTAACGAAACAGCAATATTTGGTTCGACCTTCAATAAAAAAAACTGGACAAAAACAAAAACATCAAATAAAAAATCACTATATTTCTCAATTAATTTGCCTAAAAATGTAAATTTTCTTTAAAATAATCTATGTTTAGTATTATCACCTAAAAAAACTTCTAAAATTACACATAAATCAAAATATCAAAATACCTCTATAAGTTTAACTGATTTCATAACAAAAAGCTAAAGAAAAAACCTAAATTGAATTTGATGTAGCCCGTATACACGCACTTAACCCTCAGTTTCACCCTTAGAAGTTAAAAAAACTCTTTAGCTATAACCACGTTTAAAAACGTGATAAACGGCTCTCAAGATAACCTCTACCTTCATTGTATAAGTTCTAGTATCAAGGTAATTGTATTTATAAGGCTATATAAGAGTTGATTATAAAAGTTCTAAATGACATGTATTCTTGTCCAATTGCATCCGATAACACTTTATTATTGTCAAATTGCATTCAATAATCCCATTTTTATCTAATAACATTCAACAACCCTAAAATTTCAACTGTCCCTGAACTTTCAAAATTCATAACTATTGTCTATTTGACGTTTTCTTTCTCATACTTAGCGAGCATTTTGACACGTGACGAAGTATGTTTCCTATTTTTTACATCCAACAAATTCTATAGAAACATAAAGGTTATTTAGGCAATGGGACTTTTGAAAATTTGGGGCAAGTTAAAATTTTAGAACAATTTTTTTTTTCAATTGAAAGTCGAGGACGGAGTGATGGACAAAGTACATGAGATAATTACAAGAGGAATATAAAATGTGAAAGGATATTAACAAAGTAATTAACAACTTAAAGGATAATTTAGAGATTTTTTCTTCTTTGAAGTAATAATTTAAAAGATAATAGGTATATTATCTCTAAAAAGTAACAATTGAAAAACAAAACCAAAAGATTTTCAGTACATAATCTGCCAAAGGGCAAAAATGTAATTTTCAATGGGGAGACTAGTTCTACACGGTTGATTCATCTTTGATCACATGGTCCAAATTAAAATCCTATCTTCTTGCATATAAAAGGAGTTTATTCTCTCTTCATGTTCTACCTCTCCCTGTCTTTTCTCTCAAACGGCAGATCTAACTATCCCTTCCTCTCAAACCTTGTTTCTTCCAGTCTTCCTTTCAGTTGGTGGTTGATTGTGCTGTGGTTGGTGTCACAGTACAACATAGGTAATTCCTTCTAATCTTGATGATTCTAAACTTAGGGCATGTTACGTCAATAGTCTACTTATCTCTCTTTGTCTCTTCTTGCTATTTGTGATTGTATAATGTGTATGTAGGTTGGAATGGAGGGCTTACAGATCTCGAAGCCAAAAGGGGAAAGGGAGATTTCACTGCCTAATAATGGGACTGTACAAGTAAAGGCATGTGGTGGGATAAATCTTGAAAATGAAAATGAAATGGCTACATGGGTCGTGGAAAACTTGAAATTCTCAATCAAGAAACCGGTAACTGAGTTTGAGACTTTCCAATATCTTATTATTTCCTCTTATTTCGATTGGGAGGAATCTGCATTATGATAATATATTTTGTAGATTGAGGCTGTTGTAACTAAGGATGACCTCCAAAATATTTCTTTATTGTGCAAGTCTGAAGTTGATGCAATGGATGGAATAGCTGCTGGGGTCCTGAAGCTGTTCGGGTCCTCAAGCTGCTAAAGTTGGAGCGTTCCATTGGGCAGGAAACCGTAGACCAACTCAGCAACCTTGGTATGATTCATTGTTTATAACTGATTCATCTTGGTTTCGGTTTGGAGTCATCGTGTTCTATTATGTACTCTTCCTTAAATTCATACCACGTTGGAATATATCTCGATTTAAAAGTTTGTCAATTGTAAAAATTATTTGGACCGGACATTATTGCTAGGAATATGGGGTGCTGGGTAAGGATTAAAATAAATTGGTTGTCCTTAAACTTTTCATTAAGTTTTAAAAACACCACAAAAGTTTCATTGTGTCCTGGAACTCCCTAAGCTTCAATAGTCTATGAAAATTATATATTTGTTTTTTTTTATTTTTTTATTTCATAAGATAGCAAGTGTGTTATATTTGAAAATATGTAATAAAATGACTTGATATAACTTGGAGACATTGTATTAGATTGGCCTCTAAATCAGAAACTTCATCATATTGAACTTGCAAGCTAATTCATTTGGTGTTCAGTTGATGCTGATTTAATTTTGGAACCTGAAAAGGTCATATTTTCTATCCAGATTATATGCTCATCTTTTCCATCATTTGTGAGATTTGTGAGAACTAGGAGGATGTTCTTTATTCGTTTTACTTGATGTTTTCTAATTTTAATTAAAAATCAGATTTGGATGCAGTTCGAGGTTCAGAACATGTTCTGACAGACGGGTGCATAACAGAGATGGATGTAGAGGATAAGGAAGATGGATGTAGATGGATATAGCTCGATCTTTTTCCATTTTCATTGGCTTCTAATGATTTGAAAATTATGGATGTCTCTTCTGATATAAAACAAGAGTCTCCAAAGGAGGCTGCAATGGAAGAGAATGAACCTGGTTAATCACTAATTTAACCAGCCGAGTAAAAGGTGGCTCTGGACCTATGCTAATGAATATAAAAACTCTTGAATGGAATTAAGTAACGTTGAAAGCTTTGAGCATTCCTGCTGCAATTCTCCCCAAAAATTATTGGAGAGATTTCTAAGGTTTGCTAGTTAGTGGTGTTCCAATTACAGGATGTCTAGGTGATCAACATGCTGCAATTTGGCCAGTATTTCAAATTTGTTCTTCAATTATTCATATGTTGGCTCCGTATTTTGTAAAACATGTTTTTGATAATTTCCTGTGATTGTGTGGATTTATGCTCATCTACTTACTATACAGTGGTGCCTCATCTGTAACTTTGATGTCTTAAAATAGACCATAAACTGTGCATTAAATAGTACATAGTAATTTCCTTTGATCTTTAAATGCCGGTTGGGTTTGTGTGGAATAATATTTGAAGAAGGAAATTGCATGTATGGCCAAATTTTCATTTATAATTGTTTCCCTACTCGTCTAGAAGTATATTTTTAAAGTCGATATGCTATCATTATAGGGCCAATTATACTTCCAATTGATGAAAAAGTTAGAAATTATCTATTTAGCTAATCACCTCGTCTATGCTTATTGTTATCATGAACCAAAAGAGGTAGTGATAATTTGGGGCACTAGAAGTAGAAGTGATTAATAAGGGATTAATTTGTTATTATTATAATTAAGTAGTATATTTAGTTTTTTCTACTACAATTTAAGGGGGTTTAGTTTAGTCAAGGAGAACTTTTTTGTAAAACCTAATAGGCATAATACATCTCCAGCCCCCATAAGTTGTCCAAAAAACGCAACTTACTTCTGAACTTCAAAATGTTTTAACTAACCCGCAACTCGCTTATTTAAGACAAATAGCCCGTCACATACCACATGGCAGCTGATGCGGACATCTTTTCAACAAATTCCAAGTCCAGGTTAGGGAAGTAGCAAGGTAACAAATTTCGTCAGGTATGTGGGGAAAGTGATTCAGAAGAGGAGTAAGACACACTTAAAGTTCTAGTATATCTTTTTCTTTTAAGTGTATCTACCTGGGCGGATCTCTTAGACGGATCTCCTTTGAAGGAGCTCTTCGATGGGTCTCTCCGATGGAACTACGTTGACGGATCTCTCTGATGGATCTCCTTTGACGGATCTCCTTCGACGGATCTCCTTTGATGGATCTCTTCGGCGGATCTCCTTTGAAGGAGCTCTTCGATGGATCTCTCCGATGGATCTCCTTTGACGGATCTCCTTCGACGGATCTCCTTTGACGGATCTCCTTCGACGGATCTCCTTTGATGGATCTCTTCGGCGGATCTCCTTGAAGGATCTCTTCGATGGATCTCGTCGGCGGATCTCCTTTGAAGGATCTCTTCGATGGACCTCTTCGACGGATCTACTCCACGGATCTCTTCGATGGATCTACTCAACGTATCTACTTTAGTGTATCTACTTCGACGTATCTACTTTAAGCATCTACCTGGGCTGATCTACTTCGAAGTGTCTACATTGATGTATCTCCTTCAGGTATCTACTTTGGCGTATCTACTTTGATGTGTCTACGTTGATGTATCTCCTTCAGGTATCTAGTTGAGCGGACCTACTTCGACATATCTACATTGGCGTATCTACTCATCAACGTATCTACTTCCATTATCTACCTGAGTGGATCTACCTTGGCATATCTATTCATTGTATTTCTGTCAATGTATATCTACTTCCGCGGATCGACCTATTGCATCTACTCCGACCCAGACTGGCGGATCCCTCTCTACATTGAATCCTGGCAGATCATGTTCAGATGTGGGCAATACGAACAACATGTGCACCTAATGGCGTATACCGGATTAATAACTGAGGCGGGTCCTAGAGATTACTTCCTTTACAAGGAGTGGACCTTCCTTCCCTGTTTAAGGAAGGATAGTTGTAAGCTTTCCTTTCTTAAATAAGGAAGGATATACATTCTGCCTATTTAAGTCTTCCTTCTTGATCACTCATTAGAACCGGCGGATCCTAAGAGGGGCACTAGAGTGGTGGATCACTGGGGCGTACGAGAGGCGGATCCTCAAGCTATTCCTGGGCGGGTCGTCAGGCTTACTTCCTCCCGAAGGAATTCACCAACAACCCTGACAATCCGTACCTGTACCTTTGTACTAAATTGTCGGGGCGTATCACGTATTTTACCCTTTTGTTAATAACCTTATTGTAACCCTAGTAGGGGTAGTCCTTGTCTTTTGTTATCATTAGGGGAAGTATTTAAACCCCCATTTTGTAAGGATGACATAACTTTTATCAATCAAATATTATATCTTCTTCATTGAAGCTTTGTTAAGGTTTTTACCTTCAACAATGGGGATTTCACTATTCCTTTGGATTTAGTCCCTAAAACCCGGGATTAACTCCTTCAAGTTTAGCTTGAGAAGAACCTCTTTGTTAGGTTACGATTAAAACTAACACGTCCCGAACCCGATCTGTATCAGTTGGTATCAGAGCCGATCGTTTCCTGACCCGAAACTTCTTTGGCAATGGTTCAGCCTCGACAATCACAAGGTTCTATGGAGGCCAGTGACCGGACATATGAAAAGCGGAGGGAGCGCCTCGCGGAACAGATCCAAGCTAGTATTGAGAGGGAGAGGCAAGCCAACCAACGGTTCCAGGAGTTATCCACCTCTTAGGCAAACTCCCGACTGGCCGCTCTCGCCCTACTCAGACCCACCGCCGGGGATCTAAATCAGAGGAGGGAAGAAGTCCCTAAAAATGGAGAAGCCACTATCTCACCTCCTAAAGATTCAGGCCAAATCTGTCCACTGTTGCGCCAGGAAGAGGTAAATCTGAAACTCTCAGTTCTTGATGTGGAAGTTAAGGGTATGCCTACTATTAGTGAGGATTTGGTTATTTGTGATGTTGTTGGTGATTTAAGTTCTCATTGTGGAGTTGTTGATAATGAATTTTTGGATGAGAATTTAAATGTATCTGTGAATGAGGAGGAAGAGGGGTTAGTATGTAGGAACTTTGAAGAAGTTCAAGTAGAAAAGGGTGCGCGCTATGTGTTTGATGAAATGCCCCTTAGACAAAACTTCACGTGTATGCTTAATGGAGGCGGTAGCCGTATTGTTAAAGTAGTGGAGGGTGACCTTGGGCTGGCGGATCCTCTTAAGGCGGTTGCGGAATTTATTTTATGTGTGGGGGTTGATGGCTATGGTGATGGGAGAGATGTTGGCGGATCAACAATCCTCGGATGTCGAACGTCGTTTAAGTCGGACCACTCGGCAAATGGAGTGATCGGCTTGAACTATAAAAAGGAGCAGATGGAAGTGAGAGGTCGTGGGAAATATTGGGTGGAGGAAGAGGAGCTGTACGAATTTGAAAATAATAATGACGGAGGTGAGCTCGAGTGGAAGATTGATAGAGAGGAGGACCATTATGAAAATGAGCTGGATAGCAACAATGAACTTGAGTATGATGATAATGGGTCCAGGAATGGGATTGAAGGGGAAGAGAGTGATTTTGATGGTGAGTTATGTGATGACGGTAGGTTTCATCATCATGAGGATGGACTTGAAGATAACGAGGATGACGAAACCTATTATGACGAAGATGAGCATCAGATCATTGAGTGGGTCCCAAGTGAGGCTACTTATGAAGATGATGAGAACAGATTTCATTGTGATGATGAGTGGAGCCAAAATGAATATACTTATGAAGTTGATGAAAGTAGGTCTTATGAAGATGAGTCAAGGAACATTGAGTGGAACCAAAGCGGGACTCCTAATTATGAAGATAATGAAAATAGGTTCTACTATGATGATGAGTTGGAGGACGTTGGATGGAGCCAAAATGAGTACACCTATGATGATGACGACCAAGAGCTTCATGGAACACTTGACGAATGGGAAGGGCAGTTCGAGTGATAAAGGGCATGTGGTCTGCTGGTGTTTAAAGGCGAGTGTGATCCTATTTTTTTTTTTTTAAGAAAGAGAGTATGATGTGGACATCTTTTCAACAAATTCCAAGTCCAGGTTAGGGAAGTAGCAAGGTAACAAATTTCGTCAGGTATGTGGGGAAAGTGATTCAGAAGAGGAGGAAGACACACTTAAAGTTCTAGTATATCTTTTTCTTTTAAGTGTATCTACCTGGGCGGATCTCTTAGACGGATCTCCTTTGAAGGAGCTCTTCGATGGGTCTCTCCGATGGAACTACGTTGACGGATCTCTCTGATGGATCTCCTTTGACGGATCTCCTTCGACGGATCTCCTTTGATGGATCTCTTCGGCGGATCTCCTTTGAAGGAGCTCTTCGATGGATCTCTCCGATGGATCTCCTTTGACGGATCTCCTTCGACGGATCTTCTTTGACGGATCTCCTTCGACGGATCTCCTTTGATGGATCTCTTCGGCGGATCTCCTTGAAGGATCTGTTCGATGGATCTCGTCGACGGATCTCCTTTGAAGGATCTCTTCGATGGACCTCTTCGACGGATCTACTCCACGGATCTCTTCGATGGATCTACTCAACGTATCTACTTCAGTGTATCTACTTCGACGTATCTCCTTTAAGCATCTACCTGGGCTGATCTACTTCGAAGTGTCTACATTGATGTATCTCCTTCAGGTATCTACTTTGGCGTATCTACTTCGATGTGTCTACGTTGATGTATCTCCTTCAGGTATCTAGTTGAGCGGACCTACTTTGACATATCTACATTGGCGTATCTACTCATCAACGTATCTACTTCCATTATCTACCTGAGTGGATCTACCTTGGCATATCTATTCATTGTATTTCTGTCAATGTATATCTACTTCGGCGGATCGACCTATTGCATCTACTCCGACCCAGACTGGCGGATCCCACTCTACATTGAATCCTGGCAGATCATGTTCAGATGTGGGCAATACGAACAACATGTGCACCTAATGGTGTATACCGGATTAATAACTAAGGCGGGTCCTATAGATTACTTCCTTTACAAGGAGTGGACCTTCCTTCCCTGTTTAAGGAAGGATAGTTGTAAGCTTTCCTTTCTTAAATAAGGAAGGATATACATTCTGCCTATTTAAGTCTTCCTTCTTTATCACTCATTAGAACCGGCGGATCCTAAGAGGGGCACTAGAGTGGCGGATCACTGGGGCGTACGAGAGGCGGATCCTTAAGCTATTCCTGGGCGGGTCGTCAGGTTTACTTCCTCCCGAAGGAATTCACCAACAACCCTGACAATCCGTACCTGTACCTTTGTACTAAATTGTCGGGGCGTATCACGTATTTTACCCTTTTGTTAATAACCTTATTGTAACCCTAGTAGGGGTAGTCCTTGTCTTTTGTTATCATTAGGGGAAGTATTTAAACCCCCATTTTGTAAGGATGACATAACTTTTATCAATCAAATATTATATCTTCTTCATTGAAGCTTTGTTAAGGTTTTTACCTTCAACAATGGGGATTTCACTATTCCTTTGGATTTAGTCCATAAAACCCGGGATTAACTCCTTCAAGTTTAGCTTGAGAAGAACCTCTTTGTTAGGTTACGATTAAAACTAACACGTCCCGAACCCGATCTGTATCAGCAGCGCGGGATTGGTACTTGAAAAAGTTGCAACTAACGTGGACTACCAATCACACGATGCCATGTGCCATTTGATGTGATATTTGTTTCAAATAAGCAAGTTGATAGGGTTAGTTGCAATATTTTGGAGTCTAGGGGCCGTTGCAGTTTTTGGATAACTTCAGGGAGCTGAGGATGCATAAGGCGAAGTTAATAAAAAAAATTTTGTTTATTAATTAAATAGTAGTAGAATTTACTATTATTAAAAGTATTGACAATTTAATTTTAATAAGTGTATTTTATATCCTTGCTAATATCCTTTTTTTCTTGTAACCCTTTCCACAACAGGCACACACATTCTCCAATTCTGGTGTACAATCATTGTTTTTGTCGTCACATTCTCTAAATCACTTGAATTCGCCAGAAGAATTTTCGAAAGGAGCCATCACATTCCTGAGCTACGCTGCGCAATCATTCTCTTGGAAGTCACATTCTCTAACTATCTACTTCACAATCAAGATTCATAGATGCATTGTCCAGTTATCTAATTCAACACCTTCAGAACACCCAAAATTGTTAATATTGTTCGGCAATCATAGGTATGTAAATATGCCAAGTTATTTGAGTGATGTGGTGATATGACAAGTTTCATGTTTAGTTCTTAAACTAATATTTTCAGTCCAAAATGTTTCATAAATACGTTAATGCAAATGCAAATGTAAATGCTCATACTTTAATACCTTTCTAACTTTTAGTGTATTTGTGGTGAAGCTCTTAGCTTGTTGGTTGAGAGTTTACCTATGATCTTAGAGGTCATGGGTTCGAATCACATAGGATGGGTGGTTGAGGGTTTTCCTTTGTCTTTAATGTAATAGATATTGTGATGGATCTAGTCCCACAAAGTAAAATAATATTATGCATTTGGAGAAGCTCTGTTTATATACAGTTTATAGTCCTATAAAAAGGAAAAAGAGTTAAAAGGCAAAAACTCTATGATAAGGAAATAAAGTTAAGGCTAAATCCGTGTGAATTCTTCATTTACATTTCGGGTTGATAGATAAACTTATATGAAAAAATGGTTATTACATATATATTTTTTTTTTGTAATGTTTATTATTTATTTAATGATATACAATTGTATATAGATAATTCTCTACTTAGAAAAGTAGTTTATTATATTTTCCTACCAACCACTTTCTCTTTGTATATATTTGTAGTTTACCTATTCAATACAATCAAGATTGCACATTGTCTATCATATGAGCTTCTTCCTAAAAATCTAAGAATGTCGATTATCTATGGTGCAATCAGTTCATCCTCCTCCATGGTAAGAAATTCCTTTCACAACAAGGAGATTCTCCATCATATGATCAGTACATATGATGTCCATCTAAAATTCAATTTCCCAAATGGTTTGGATAAATTGTTGGTTCAAAACGACTTCAATCAACATAACTTTGAGGTATATATTTGTCAATTTTGGTGTTATCTTCTTAGGTGCTAGATCTTTATTGTATTTTATTTGTTTTTTTTAGATATCATCGCATGATAAGGTTGGAAGAACCTTGTACAATGGAGCTGAGATGTTTAGAAGTGATGACTTAATGTATGAAGTGAGAGTATTTCAACGGCCCTCAACTAGGTCGTGGAAAATAAATAGGGACGGTTCATAAAAAGATGGTATGTCAGGTTTTGCGTCCATTATCTAGGACAAATATTGCAACTCCATTTGTGAGGTTTGCGAATCTCTAGGGGACTAAGAAGTTGACTATGTGGAAGCAAATGAGGTCTTGAATGTCTTAAATATGGCACTTAGCCCTCAACTAATGGTTATGAAGCAACCATCCACTCCTATTTTGTAGGACATAGATTATAAAAATATGGTGGAATGGATTAAGGGTAAAGGGAGACAGTGTGAAAGTTGCAAGAATATTATATGAAGTATAATAAAAAAAACATTGCTAAATGTTGAGATTGGTCATAATTGTCTTCAAAACATGAAGCCACATTGCCACTTAGAACAATGCAATTTTTTTTATAAACATAGTGAATTTTATTGAATACATTATAAGAGGACAAACTTGGTACACCTAGTTATAATTATTTTTTAATATATGAAAATGAATAGTACCTTATATCTTCCTGTATCAAGTTTGTCATCTTCTAATGTCTTTAATAAAAAGTAAGATGGTTTGTAAAAAAAATTGCATTGTTCTAGGTGGTAATGTGGCTGCATATTTTGCCGACAAGTACGATCAATCTCATCATTTAGCAACTGCTGCTTTTTTTATTATCTTTCCTATAATATTCTTGCAACTTTTACAGGTCTGCTTTTACGCTTAATCCATTCCACCACATTTTTGCAATCCGTGTCCAAGAAAATAGGTGTGGATGATTGCCTCATAACCACTAGTTGAGAGCTGAGTGCCATATTTAAGGCATTCAAGACCTCATTTGCTTCCACATAGTCAACTTCTTGCTCCCCTAAAGATTCGCAAACCCCACAAACGGAGTTGCAATGTTTGTGCTAGATAATGGACGCAGAACCTGACATACCATATTTTTATGAACTGTCCATATTTATTTTCCACGACCTAGTCAAGGACCATTGAAATAGTCCCGCTTCATACCTTGATTCGTCATTTTAGTTATACGGTTTTTGAATTGGACTTTATCTTGCCAACTGATACTCCAAGTACCCTTCCAGCATTGCTCCCATCTTTACGAGGTATCAATTTAGTTATAAGGTTTTTGAATTGGACTTTATCTTGCCAACTTTGTTGAACCCATCTCATTATAAAAAAGGTAATTAAAATAGGAGTTGGTTTTCATACTTGTGTTCATTTAGTTTTAGAGTTTTGGTTGATGTTTTTCTTAAGTATTCTTCAGAATTAGTTTATTATTTCTTCAGTTGATGGCAGTAAGCTTGAAACATCCAAATAAAGATGTTTGATAAACTAAGTTAGGTTTATTTAATATTTCTTAATGTGTCAGGAAGTTGGTCAAAAACCATTTTTCCACTAGTTGGAATAGAAAAAGATCTTCAAGTAAGAATCTAAGTCTCTTTATTAGGTTTGACATGATCAAAGGAATTTTATTGAACCCCATGATGAAGAATCCCTCAGTCTAGGAATAAGTCTAGTAATGGCCTTGGAGATACAAGAGATTATAGTTATTAAATAGGTTTGCTTTACATTAATATCAACTGTCAAACTTTACATTAATCTCAGAGTTGTTTAAGGCATTTCACTTTTTGGTTTGATTGCTACATCATGCTATTTTTTTTATGTTTGTGCAGATGGAAGAATCGAGGAAATACAGTGCAACTTCTTTATATATACCTCAAATGTCACAATATAGTTATGGTGCAACTATTGAAGTTCAGTATATGCACCTTAAATATCACAATCAAGTTATGATAAATAGATCTGGTACTTGAAGTTAAACCAGCAGAGATTAAGACTCCCTAATACCTCGTATGACATAACTTGCTTACCAATTTTTTACTGAATTTAATTGTTTTAGGAGCATTCTTTGTAAACTCTAATTGATTTATTTCAATTCTTTTGGTTTACATTTGGGTTTACTTTGAAAAACTTGATCTTAAATTGAATCTAGCTTCCACTACTTAATCATGGCTTCTCAACGATTTTCTGCTATGCCCACATGTTCTATTAAGTTTTTTATTTTTATCAGTGTAATTTCTATTTTAGCAGTGAATGTATATTCTCTTGGTTGTCTTTGTTAATTTTGTATCATTTTTATTTCAGTTTTGCAATTTTATTATGTAAAGAAGAGAATATCACAATGATCACTAACGAAATTGAAACATTAATATACTAGGGGATTAAGTTTAGGGGAGCAGTAATATATTGAACCATTAAACTTGTTTAAAGGGATAAATCAGCCTCTTAAGCCTGCTTTAAGCATAATTGTCATACCCAGACTATCACAACCAGGTCAACTCTATTCAATCCAATGGGTCACATTTCTAGGTCAGAGATGGTTGCTCCAGTTATTTTCTAGCCACCTTTACTTTACCAAAAAAAAAAATTGAAATTTTTATATTAAAGTATTCAAACCATGAACCTCTAGCTTTTAATAGACATCTACTACCAGTAAGTTATATGTTAAAAGAATAATTGATCAAACATTTAGTGCAGGTTTGGTTCAGCTGTTTATATCTACTGTTTGGTGTTTTTGCTTACTGTTGTCACTGTTAGCGGATTGATTAGTATTGTTTGGTAAAATTATGATTAACTATTGCTGAAGGGCTTGTTTCCTTTTGTGGTGGAAGGCCATCTTCATCACTTGAACCACACCTTGATGCTTTTGCACTTGCTATCCAGTTATTATAGGCAATAAAGGGAGGATACAAATTTACAAACAACTTGTAATGATATTTTCAATATACAGATGTGTAGACCTCATTGATATTTTCTTCATTATTAAGTTGCATGTAGTTACAAGTTGATTAAAGTTTGAGATGCCCAACAATCAGTATACCCTTTAGCCCAAAATTCACTTACCCAACTTAATTCATTAATACCCCCGAGCAAATTTCAATAAGGATACCTCATGCCCAGATATTTATTTCCTTTTGTGCGTAAAGGGAAATTGTGGCCTTCTAAAATAAATACAACCACCTTTCTGAAGCTGCTGTTTGATTCCAAAACAGCAATCAGCTCAGTTTTTTTATTTTTAACCAAACACCACAATATCACATTTTAAGCATGAAACAACAAAAAAACAGTTTTAAAAATAGGAAACAAACACCCTCTTAATCTATCCATTTAAAATATTAAAGATTTAATATTCTTAAAAAGAAGAGATAGAGACTCAATGTACCTATTTGAAAGATTAATAATTTAATCAATAAAAAGTAAATTCATGAGTCTCAAATATACATTTCATCTACGGAAAATATTCATGAACCAAATCATTTATAAAAATATTATTCTATACATTAAATTGAATCCGTTGAATACGGAGAGAAGAATGAGAAACTTAAACCTAAATTATTCTATATTAATAAAAATTTTAATTTATATTAAGTTTGAAATCGAATATGATTTGCCTAACCATTACATCTTATACCATATTTTCATGATTTAAAGCATATTACATGTAAAGATATCGTCATGTGTAACAATTATGTCAAGTCTTTAAATTGGGTGAAATTTCACCAATTGAAATATATCAAGAGTCAAATGTGACAAAATAATAAATCTATGACCAAAGGATAAAATTTTAAATCAAGCATAGACCAAATAATAACTTATGCCAATTATTATGTTTTTACATAGTAAAACATTTTTCCATTTTTAGATACGCCACGTGCTGTCACGTTTCATTTAGGTCAAAGATCTAAATTGTTTCATATTGACGTGTGACCATGTCATTTTTTCGATGCCTTTTTGAGCCTTGGAATCAGCGGATTGTAATTAAAATAAAATTCAAAGTTGAGTGATTTTATTGAGACAAATTGAAGTTGTGTAACCATTTTAAAACAACCATATCAGTTCAGTAACCAATGTTGTATTTAACCCAATTGCTTGCCACCTTGAGCGCATTTAATATTACTTTTCCAAACATTAAAACAGTTTTCTGAGTTAAAATTTAAATCAACTTTAGCTAAACGAAAAATTGCTCAACTTAAAAGTTGAATATTTTGGAAAATTTGCATTTAATGAAAAACTATATTTCAAGCTTTTATAAGTCAAATAGCTTTCAATATTTATGTTTGTCTTTTCACTTCACTTCAAAATGAAGAGTTTTACATATTTGGTTAGTGATTTCGTGTTTATATTTTACACCTAAAATGTAGCTTTTTACAAAAACAGTGAATTAGAAAAATATTTTTTTCCAACAGCAAACAGCAATAGGTAAAACAAACGGCCCCTAATCTATTTATCAAACACTTATTATTATTTTTCACACAACACTTTTTGTCATAACACTTTCTCTAGTAATAAGTTCTCCAACAATACCAAGTGATATCCTTTATTTTTTGGATTAAATCCATATTTGGTCCATATTGTATCCAAAATTTTATAATTTTCCCTTGAAATATCAGTTCCTTGAAATATTCCTATGAACAACATTTGATTGATTTAGATGAGAAATTATCTAATTTGTTAAATTTTCAGCATGACACTATTTTGAACATATGATATACATGTGCCAATTTTTTTTATTTTTTTTCATATAAACTTAATATATGGATGAATAAGAAATTATTTTTCTTATTTATTCACATATAACGTTTATATAGAAAAACAATTAAAACAAGGGTAATTAATTTATTAGTCCCTATATTTTGACAAAACACACTGTTTAGTCCTTATATTTTCAAAAACATACTGTAAAGTCCCTAACGTTTTTCTCAGTGAACTGTTTAGTCCCTAACGTTTTTCTTGGTGAACTGTTTAGTCCCTGCCCTTAGACTCTCATGAAGATTCCGTTAGTCAATTTGGATTTGCGTTCTTCTATTCCTTTATTTTTCTTTCATTTAAACTCTAATGCATCTGAAATCAACTTTGAGTGTTCTTCTTATTGATTTTCTTCTTCATCTTTCAAATTCCTAAGCATTGGGTCTGTTCTTTTTCTTGTTCTCCATACAAATAGCTTCTTCTTCTAAATTAGACTTCCTCTTCTGAAGTTTGAAGGTAAATAGTAAAGGGTAATTTCGTCATTTCTGAAGTCATAAACGGTAAAAAATCTAACAAACAGACGGAAGGACTAAACAGTTCACTGAGAAAAAGATTAGGGACCTTACCATTTGTTTTTGAAAATACACACTACTAGAAAATTGTCAAACTGTGACGGAATGTTGTGACGGAAATAATTTCGTCACAAAATTCAGACGGATTTCCGTCACTAAACATTCTGTCACGGCTTGAGACGAAAATTTGAGACGGAATGTAATTTTTCGTCATAATAATCTGGTGGGAGAATTCCCACGGTCAAGTGTGACGGAATGCGAGACGGAAATAATTCCGTCACGGTGTCTTGACGTTTTTAGAGACGTTTTTACCCATTCCGTCACAATGGAAAAGTAGTTTTTTATAATTTACTTTATCTAAAATATTCAACAAAACTGATTTTTTTAAAAAATAAATAAAACTAAAAATATATATAATAATTTTAAATTTTTAACATTAACATTGTCTATAAAAATTCTTAAAAAAGACAACATTATAAAAAAACATTAACATCTATTATCTATTATTATTATTATTATATATAGGGATAAGTTGCTAAAATACCCCTAACATTTATGGCTAGGAGTAATTTTACACCTAATGTCTAAAATTGTGCAATTTTACTCCTGACAGTCAAAAGCAATTTTACCCATAAAATTGACAAGTTTGGTCAATTTCAAATATTATTATAAAACAGAAATATTTTGTTTCTTATTCTGCACCAATTGCATTTGGGTTTATTTAAAAAAATTCATATTTTCTATGATTTAATAATAGAATAGGAGATTAATATTTATAAATTCGATGATTTTTTTTGTCCAAATCGTACAAGGCCATATATATTTTTAATTTTTTTTAATTGTTTTTTCATTCTAGTCATATGTTTATCATATGTTAGTAATGAGTGATAAAATGACGCACATGTGAAGTGCAGATGACAGGATTCATGATCGAGAAGACAAATTAATGAATATCTCTAAAATTGACCGAACTTGACAACGTTAGGAGTAAAATTGCTCTTAGCTGACATCGTTAGGGGTAAAATTGCACTATTTTAGACGTTATAAGTAAAATTGCTCCTAACCGTAAATGTTAGGGGTATTTTTACACCTTACCCTTTGTAAAAACATTTTGAAAAGATTACACATTTTCAAGTGTATAAATATAAATATAATACATAATGATAATCAAATTGAATAATTGAATCTTGCCATCAAATTTTAATTAATAACTATACTATGATTTTCAAAGATTTACATGGAGATGCACTGCTCAGATTTTATTGGGAATGGGAGGGGTATAAATTTGTCATTTTGAGATTAGGGGTCTCCACCTCCGCCGCTCAAATTATGCTCCCGTTTTTCTCCTTATTTCTCTCTTTCATTTGAAGAGCAGCCAACCTCATGGCAGTCGTGCCTCTCTTCTTACGGGTGGCGACACTCATTTTCAAACAACGAACTCCTTTTCTCGGTGGTAGTCTTCGGCACTCCCCTTGCGTAGCCTTTTCTTCAACAGGGACCATGAATGACTACAAGGTTCTTTTCTCGGTCCGATTTTGTTTCAAGTAAAGGTAAGGATCTTTCTTTTGTTTACGTTTTTTTTTTCTGTTTCCATTTCGTTTTTCTTTTCGGATCTAACAGTTTCGATCTTCTTTTGCTTAGGATCTGTGCTCTTTTTTCAGTATGGCCTTAGTATGCTCCATTCCTTGACAGGCGGTGGAGGTTTTAGATCTGGTGAGATTCTCTCATTCCATTCACTGAAATAATTTTCTTTTATTTTGCATATTTTTCTTGTTTACACACAATTGCCAGATACTATGAAATTCAGTTTTGGGCATTTACATGATATTGCAAGTCCAGAATTGCTATACCAATTATCATAGTTTGTCTTGTTACCATGTAGATATTAACATTTGATTTGCAACCCATCAATGTCTAATTATGCTAGTTTTAGTGAATGATTAAAGACTACTGAAATGTTACAGAGATGGCTAGAAAATTTCAAACATGAATGGTTATAGATGATCTCAAATTAAAATATCACTGCATTTACCTTTCCTTCCCTTTCTCCAAAAACAGGGCCAGTGATGCTTTCCAAGCTTGAGGTACAACCACTATAAAATACAACAATTCTCTTGTTAAAATATGACAATTTTCTCTTGTTAAAATGATAGACAATTCTCTTGTTAAAATACTAATGATCAATAGCATTATCCCATATATTATAAATATGTCATGTGCATACAATCCTGTAACAGAAAAGTGAAAGTTCTACAATTACAATTTTCTTAGTGGCTTCCTCAAATTGAAGAATACATTTTTGAGGATAAATGGGATAATATGTAAATAGGCTTCCTAGCTAACCATTTAACTACAAGTTGGTCTTCATCTTTAAAATGTGACTTTGCTTGTAAGATTTCTACTTATAGTTTGTTGACTTTGTTCCAGGTACGCTTGATTCTTCTTTGTGGGATTTCTTTTTTAGCGTCTCTGCTTGATGTTTGAACGAGGTGTATCATTATCTTTTTGCAGTCTCCATGTTGCAGACAATGAAATTCATACCATGCCTTGGGCAACAATACTTGAAAAGGTTGTACAGTTACAAAGCTCACAACAACTTTGTGTGGTCAAGGACCTCTCTGCTCATGATGTGGTTATGCGGCTAATGCGGAAGGAGAATTACTTGATTGGAATGCTCGACAAAGGGGTGCTCGCTTTCCCAATCTCCTCATGGATTCCAGGCACTGGTCTAGTGGTAAAATATGGTTCAAATGGAACTCAGTACCGGTTAACACTGATGAAGACCCTTGAATGGACCTTAAATTGGTGCATATTGCAAAGCATGTTTGATAGGTTTGATTAGTTCGCTTGATGTTTTTTATACACGCATCACATTTTGTTTTCTGATTGTAATTTATTCATACTGCAGAAACTTTTGTATTAGGAGAGACTTCATCTCTAATCCTGAAACACTAAAGAGAAGGCTTATGGTAGTTGGCCTTGCAATGCTCCTCCTTTCACCGTTCCTGGTTATATTCATGCTTGTGTACCTCTTCCTAAGGCATGTTGAACAGTTTTATAATCATTCAAGCACAGCATCATCTCGAAGATGGTCAAATTTGTCGAGATGGATTTTTAGGGAATTCAATGAGGTATAACAATATTACTTTTTCTTGGCTTTTTTTTTGCTCAGGTAAAGCATATTTTCCTTTCCTGTACTAAGTTAGGTGGGTTAGTATCCACCTGAAGCTGTAGTCAAGATGTCCTTTTGTCTTTTTTTTATCTCTCTTTATCAGCATTTGGAGTGATATGGATGGATATTATTGTCTATAACTTCTCAATTTTATGATAAAGAGCATATTTTCTCGTAAGCATAATATTGTACTGAAGGAATCTTTATTCGAGGGCCATGTAATAGCTTCTCACTCCATTGCAAAAAGATGTTACACATATTTAGGGCATGGGTTTGCTGTTGTCATACGTAGTTTTTCATGGATGCCTTTTCTAAATTTTGTAGATATTTGGTCGCTACTTGTTCTGGTATGTTGCTGTTTTTGGTACCATTACAACCATCAGTCGGGCTACAGTTACAGATGAGCTTCTTGTCCTTGATCCAGATGGAGCTATGTCTATGGTGGTTCAACATACACATTATATGCCAAAGAGATGGCGGGGCAAAGAAAACACGGACTGTCCGATTTTCAAAATCATGGTAATAGCAATTATGGTTCACCTCATATACCACACATCACCTCCTTGGAGGAGCTCTCAAGGCAAGATGGAGAAGTCATTTTTAAGGTATATATACTCCAGTAGCATGCACTTGTATTGCGTGGTTTGAAGATAAAATCACAATGTTTCGTTTTCATAGCTTTTAAATTCACTTATTTATTTGCTTTTTTTCTTCAGATCTTCTGCTTTGCAAAGGGACGATATAGTATTGAATAGATATATGCGTGTCTAAGTATTTTGAAGGGGCGTCATCAAATGTATTTTGGTATGCACGTTGTACATTTTGGAGGCTAATTTTGTATAGGATCCAAAAGCCTTTTAGATTATTATAAGTAATTAACCTAGTTTTGTAATTATATGATCTTTGTAACTGTTTATTTACATTAATATACCTAGTTTTGTAATTATATGAATTTTGTAATTGTTTATTTACATTAATATATTTTAATTTAACTTATACTTATATTTAGTATATTTATGAATTATAAAATGAATATTCATTTAAATGTATTTATTATTAAAAAAACATAAATATTATATTGTGACGGAATTCTGTCAATAATTTTTATTTCTGACGGAATAAAGATTCTAACGTTATTTCCGTCTAGGTAATCCGTCATAATTTTACCACGGAAAAATGTCAAGGAAAAACGTAAGGATGTTCAGACGGTTATTTCCGTCACAAATTTCGTCTCCATGGCTGACGGAATTCCATCACCAGTCCGTCTGCAAATCCCGTCTCAGAAAACGTAAGTAAAATTTGCGACGATCGATATAACCACGGTTTCATTCCGTCTTAAATTCCGTCACTAAGATGATTTAGTGACGGAATCAGGTAATTAGTGACGGAATTTTCCGTCACAGTTTGATGATTTTCTAGTAGTGACAGGAAAACAGTATGTTTTGTCAAAATATAGGGACTAATAAATTAATTACCCTTAAAACAATTGTGATGTACAAGAAGCAGTCAAATTCTGCCCATGGGAATACCACTCGAGCCAAATGCTATAAAATAATAGTACATGAACAAAGAATTTAGATGGCCAGCAGTTATATTTATTTATTTTTCCTTTGCTTGCTGATAAAAATCTAATTTACTCTTAATCATAAATAATGATAAAAAATCTGTGGAAATCCTCAATGAACCATGCAAGGCTGTTGCAAATTTGTATTCCCAATGGTTGTTTTATGGAAACTAGCACATCCACCGAGATAATTAATGGCTAGTAACAGGATCATTAGTAACTGGCAAATTTAATATAAGTTAAACAAATTATAGTGACATATTATATTTTTATTTTAGGAATATTGTTTAAATTTGTCCCTATTACCTGTAATTTGCTAAATGTTATTTTTAAAGTGTTTAACTTTATTCTTAACATAAAATTATAGAATTATACGTCTATCTATGTCGAAACAAGATTCATTTTGACACATGTTTGCAACTATATTAATAATAGTAATATATATTTTAGACATGATTAATGTTTGAAAGGTCCGAAGTGACAATTACATAATGAGTCAGATAACAGTAAATCAATATATTTAAATTTTCTGTCAAATGAGGTAAAATTAATCTTATTTCGAAATATTAGGTGTAACATTGAAGGAGACAAATTTGGACCTTATCCATTTATTTTGTGATTAACTTATATGTGTTAGTTTTTAGGGTAAATAATTTAATATTCCCCTCGGTTTTACCTAACACACTGTTTAGTCCTCCTATTTTGAAAAACATATTATAAGATCCATCTTTTATCAATATTAATCCTTTGGTCTTTTTGTCTATTCTTTTTTTAGATTTTTAACGGTTATATTTGACATAAACAGACAGACAGAAATAACAGAATAGCATAATCATTTTGTATCTACTATGGTTGTCTTGAAAGCTAATATATGTTCGGTTAAAAATCTAAAAACACTAGGCAAAAAAATCAAATAGTTAATATTGACAAAAGATAGAGACTTTATAATATGTTTTTCAAAATGAGGACTAAACAGTATGTTAGGTAAAAAAACGCAGACTAATAAATTATTTACCCTAGTTTTTAAGCATTTTATCGTGTTTTTTATAATTGTGTTAGTAACACACTAAATATGTTAGACATAATTAATATTTGAAAGGTTCACTTTGCACTTAAATAACAATCAAACTAATATTTTTATAATTTTGATAATATAGGAACAAAATTCATCTTGATTAAGAACTTATTTATATCATTTTATTCGTTTAGGATCAAATTTGCATTTCCTAAAAAAAAATCTGTCAAACTTTTAATCTTTACTTTTATTTTGATTTACTATGTTTATTTAAATTTATATTTCGTATATTAAGATAATTTTTAAATTAAATTATTTGTCAATTATAGCATTTAGCTCTCCAAAATAAAGTTTCATAGTCAATGACATTAAATTATAAAAATCATCAATTGCGTCTTAATCTTAGTGAAGAACCATCAATTTAGTACTAATCGAAAATAATTCGGTTGAATAGTTTTAGAACATTTCCGCACATTCATTTGGGCCATAATAGAGATCATTACAGTCCATGTTATATAGTCACAATTTCTGGTTTTAGGACAAGATTAGGACTCCATTCATGTTTTTTTGCTTAATTCAGACACCTACTTAATGATTTTGATAGTTTAAGATCGTAATAGACTTTGAAGTTTTAATTAAAGAGGTTAAATGAGTGTAATGGGTAAATTATAACACTAATTTATCACTTATCATTATAAAAAGGATAGTCTAAAACAATTCCTTTAAACCCAATTGAAATGAGATAAACATTACGTAATGTATACATCTGCTGACATATTCAATCTATATAAGCCTAAGGCTGGCTTAGCAATGAGCAAGAGTACGATAATGTTAGTAAAGAGATAGTAAAGAAAAAAGGATGGAAATATGAATGTGGCATAGAAAGACATGTAGACTAAGTTTTTTTTTTTTTTTTTTTGAATCACATGTAAACTAAGTTTTATAGAGTAAATACTTGATTTTTATGTGGCATCCACATGTATATCATACGTCATCCTTGGGGCTCATGAGAAAACAGGACGGCCTCCGGCTACGAGACCTTGTCGTGACTTCAGGAATTTTGTGGATGATGGGGATTGGCTGGATATTCCCTCTACTGGTTGTTTCTTCACTTGGTGTAATGGGAGAACTGATGAGGCACGTGTCAATTCTCGGCTTGACAGGGCTTTAGTTTTGGCTGATTTTACGGAAACTTGGAATTCATGCAGTATGGGGCTGACGCGTCATCACTCGGACCACCACCCCCTTCTGTTCAAATTTTTGACTACTTCTTGTAGGATTTCTCTATTCAGATTTCAAAAAATGTGGGTTAGTAATCCTGAGCTTTATAGGATAATAAAAAATCATTGGGATGGCCCTACCCCTGCTCTTCTGCCGGCTCCTTTGTTGTGTCATAAGTTACGTGGTCTGAGGACTATTTTGAGAAATTAGAATATTAATATTTTTGGTAACTTCAATGCTAACATTAATGAGGCATGCAGCTCCCTTGCAGATATTCAGCAGACTATTCAATCTGCTGGATGGTCAATGAATCTTCAGGAACGTGAGTTGGCCGCTCATGAGAAGTTGGACCTTCATTTGCTTCAGCAAGAAACATATTTGAAAGAAAAAAGCCGAGTGCGGTGGCTTGCTGAGGGTTACCGTAATACAAGCTACTTTCAACGTGTCTCTGCGATGCGAAAATCGTATATGGGAATTTCTCCCTTAACAATTGATGGGGTTTCTCACACTGACCAAAATATTATTTCTAATCATATTATCTCTTACTATGATAACCTGTTCGCCAGCATAGGTGGGAATCCGGTGGATTTGTCTCTGGTTTCTGATATGGTTCCTCGGGTTGTGACGTATTTTGAGAACACTTCTCTAACTGTCTGCCCTGATGAGGATTGCATCCGTCATACGGTTTTTTCCATGGATCCTTCTAGCTCTCCTGGCCCTAACGGCTTCACCGGTCATTTCTTTCAGTCCTATTGGAGCATTGTGGGTAGTGACGTGTATAAAATGGTTCAGTGGTTCTTTCGGCATGGAAAAATCTCTAGTGGGCTGAATTCAAGCTTGATGGCACTTACCCCCAAAGTCCCTGGTGCCTCGACAATTGAACAGTATAGGCCGATTGTTATGAGAAATTTCATATTCAAAATCATCTCAAAGATCTTAGCTGATAGGCTCGCCATTATTGCTAGCCGAATTGTTACAGAGAATCAATTTGGATTCATAAAAGGGCGCCCAATCCATCAGTGCATTGCAATCGCTTCTGAAGGTGTCAATCTCTTGAATAAAAAATGTTTTGGTGGTAACATGTGCCTTAAGGTGGACATTAGTAAACCCTTTGATATGTTAAACTGGCAATTTCTGCTTGAAGTTCTTAAGGCGTTTGGTTTTTCGTCTCAATTCATTGATTGGATTCATGCGATACTCTCTTCGGCTCATATCTCGATTCTCACTGCTAATGGGTCTGCTGGGTATTTCTCTTGCTCTCAGGGAGTAAGACAAGGAGATCCTCTTTCTCCTCTTCTATTTGGTTTAGCGGAGGATTTCCTTAGCCGTTTTATCAATGCTCACACCATGCGTGGGTCGCTGTCTCCGATGGGTTATTCTACTTCTTCTGTAATGCCTTCGCACTTGTTTTATGCAGAAGATATTTTAGTTTTCTACAGGGCAAGCATCTCGAACATACATGCTCTTATGGATATTTTTGATTTATATGGCTCTCTATCTGGACAATTAGTGAATTGGTAAAAGTTTGAGATTTTCTTTGGGGATTCGATCTTACTCAGACGTCGGAACAGATTGGCAGGTCTAATTGGAATCAAAATTGGATCTCTCCCATTTAATTACTTGGGCGTTCCTCTTTTTCAAGGGATCCCAAGAGCTAAATACCTTGCGGCGATTGCGGATAGAATTATTCTCTCTTTCTCGCGCTGGGCGGGGACGTCTCTCTCTATGGCTGGTAGGCTGACACTTGTTAATTCAGTTATCACTAGCTCTCTGATCCACACCTTTATGGTTTACAAATGGCCTGTGAGTTTGCTAAGTAGAGTCAATAGACACATGAGGAATTTCATTTGGACGGGTTCAGTTTTATCCAAAAAGCTTGTTACTGTTCCCTAGAAGGTTTGCTTAAAGTCCTTAAAGGAAGGAGGTTGGGTATTAAACACCTCTCGACCCTTAACTTGGCTATGAGTGGTAAATTGGTGTGGGGCTTTCTTTCATCTAATTCTTTATGCTTTAATTTGTTGAGGATGCGGTTTCTAAACAGGGCTGGTATGTCAAAGTTTCGGTTGCAGCGATCGTCTGTTTGGTGGTCTATCAAGGCCGCTTATCTCAAGTTACGGGAGAATTGTTTTTTGCCATTTGGATCATCTTATGAGTTGTCATTCTGGAATTCGGAATGGATTTTGCCTCCACTGGCTGAACAGCTTGGGATTTCTATGTCAGACCGTTTGAAGCTCACTGATAGAATCTCAGATTTTTATGAAAATGGCAACTGGCGGGATCTTCCGATGCTGGCTAGTCCGTTGCACCAACGCATCCGGAATATGCATGGAAATGGCTCTGAATATGATTTTTGTTTTTGGAGACCTGCGAGCAATGGTCTCTTCACAGTAAAGTTATTCTATCACTGGCTACGTGCTCCTCCGACTTTGCCTTTGGTTTTTCAGTCAATTTGGAAACCTTTTATTCAGCCGTCGCACTCCATGGTTTGTTGGCGTGCATACTGGGGCACTTTACCAACTCATGATGCGCTCCGTGCTAGAGGTCTGCCATTAATATCTCACTGTCCGGTCTGTTTAATGGCTTATGAGACGAGTGACCATTTGCTTGTTCATTGCCCCTTTGCTTCCCAAATCTGGTTCATCATATCGGCTTTATTTGGTAGAAGACTTGTACTTGATTCTTCTCTACAGACCCTTTTACAACACGCCTTCTCACACAAGTTCAGTTCGCAAGTCCTTTCCCTCTGGCAGGTCATGCTTGTCAACGCTGTTTCGTTGATTTGGTCTGTAAGAAATGCTGCTATTTTTGAGAGCAAGCCACCAAACATTCATGAGGCATTACCCTGTCTTTGGTCTGCAATTCGTAGCTCTGATAGAATCAGCAACGGATCGGTTTGGAATTCTGTTGTGGAGTTATCTATTCTCCACAATCTCGGGTTAAACGCTCGTCATCATAGGGCCCCTCGAACCATTGAAGTTAGATGGCAGCCCCTTCCGTCTGATTGGATTAAAGCTAACACTAATGCCTCCGTGATCTCGGGTAGAGCTGGTTGCGGTGTGGTTTTTCGAAATAGTAAGGGGCATCCCCTTGGGTCATTTGCCTTCCCTCTTGATTGTGCTTTGGTACACATGGCGGAATTGCAAGCCGCTATTTTTGTAGTTTCAATTGCGAGGTCACGTGGATGGACTCGTCTCTGGATTGAAAGTGACTCGACTTACGTTATTCGAATTTTCCGTGCCCGTGCGCAGATCATTCCCTGGACAATGCGTGTGGATTGGTTAAATTGTTTAGAATCAATGACACATATTCAGGTGGTTGTCTCTCATGTGTTCCGTGAGGGAAATCAAGTGGCGAAGGCTCTTGCTAATTACGGACGTCTGGCCTCAGATTTACAAATGTGGAATACCCTTCCAGACTTCTGCTCCCTTCTTGCTAGAGATAATGCCCTTGGTATGGATATGTTTAGAATTTCTTAAAACATTATTTGTACTGGTTTCATAATTTTTTCATCTCTTCATTTATATATTTGGTTCTTTGCCTTTTCGGGGATGCCAACCTGGTTGGACTTCCCATTGGGCTAGATCCATATTTCAAAAAAAAAAATACTTCAAATTTTAAGCTACAAACTTCATTAAAAAGAAAATTACATCATTGTTCAATAACTGTCATTTTTGCAACTCGATTATCACTTATAATTTGCATCTTAATGTGAAAACACTTGGAGGCATGTTTGCTATCAACATTTGTTTCTTTCTAGTGTAAAACAGCAAAAGCAGACTAAAAAAAGGACAACTAAACGGAGACTTATTCTACAATAAATCTTTTTTTTTTATTGTTTCTGCTGAAATTTTTGGAAGTTTTTATCATTTTTCTGCTCAAATTTTTGGAAGTTTTTACTACTCTAATCATTTGTTACAGATGCCAAAGGTCGAGTAAGCTGTTTTCATGGGATGAAAACAGAATATGGTTTCGACAAGCTAATTCCTCTGGATGTTTTCAATGACACTTCAAATGGTTATCTGATTAATGATTGTTGTCTATTTGGGGCTGAGGTTTTTGTTCTAGAGGGCTCAAGGGATAAAGGTGAGTGCCTATCTATGAAGGAGCTTATTGGCAAAAACTTCTACAGATGGAAGATTGAAAGTTTTGCAGAGATGGAAGAAGAAATCTATAACTCTGAGGTGTATGTGAGAGGTACATTAGTTTTTAGTTTAAAAAATTCATCAATTTGTGAACTATAATTTGGTATATTGTTAATGTCGTTTAGGACCTTAGAGCTCCATCCTAACGGTTATGAGAAAGATTGGGGAAAATGAAGAATCTCTGGATCCTAAACAAAGTCTTTATGTTGAATATATTCTTCGTGTGAGGGAAGAAGTACAAGGAAAACGCCATGAACGATCAAGTGAGCTTTTCATACCCAAATTGTCTGGAATGACTTTTATTGAAATAAAATGAAACTAGGTGATTTTATGAACAAGACAACCAATGAGTATCCGACGAATATTTTACCCTTTCTATTTCGTCAACTCAGTATTAAGCTTTTAATGATCTTAAGTTTAATTTGGTATTTTGCAGGAGGTGACCATTTTACTTCATCTGTTGGAATTGGTGGCTGCTCGAAGTTTATACCTCTGAGCCAATTCAATGATAAATCAAAGGGATATATGATTAATGGTTTTATGATTATTGAAGTGCAAATTTCTTTGATAACTAAAGTCAAGGAGTTCTGTTAAAACTCTTCTTTTTATAGACTCTTAAGACTCTCAAGTCAAAGGAGTTCTCTTAAAACTCCTAAGACTCTAAGCTGAGAGCATTTTGAGGTTTTGGAGTTGAGAAAGTTATGAATTTAATATCAATTGGAATTTAAGATTTTTGGATTTTGTTATTCTCAAGTTGAATTTCAACTTGAGATCTTAAGTTTTAATTATGTGCAACATATACATATGAGTTTTAATGACTAAAATTATTTTAGTCTATAAATTTGTTCATATTATCTTAATTACATATATTTTAATAAATACATTATAGATTTTCTAGGTTATTTGAAACTCGTTATTGTCTGTTGTTGTTATTTATAGTTGGTAGAGTGTTATCGGATTTTCCAAAGTAACCATGGATGGTTGTTTCTCAATCCTATATATACATTAATATTTAGGAACAATTGCAATTGGGGAGAATTTATTTAAGAAGGGAAATGCATTAGTATAAAATTTGGGTTGGGCTTCAAAATCGTATTTTATAACAGTAATTGGCATTTTTCATTCTTGTCTTTTCTTCATTTCTGATTTTTTTTTATCAGGATACACAACAAACTTACAAGCTTTTTTTCTCTATAGAATGCACACCTCATCTATCAAAGATTACCGATTTTGTGTACAAGAAATCCGAATTAGCAAATTATAGGTTTGTGATAAATTTTTAAACCCAACTGTTGGGCTAGGCCTCTAGACACAATTTGATTTTATGAAAAAAACATCAAATGTCTTTTTTTTTGTCTTAAAAAACTTTAGAAGTGTTATGGCATTTCACATTGTTTAGAAATCACTTGTGTAGTGATATTTATAAAGTAGTCACTTACACACTTCGGTGAACTCCAAGAGTTACCCCACTATTTTGAAAGTGTGAGGATCTACTTGATACTTGACCAACATATGCATGGACATCCGTCCAATCCGAATTAGTGTTAAATTTGAAATTAATTTTTGTATTAATTAAATATCTCTTTTTCTTTTCTCAATAGTCTGTTTTGATTTATTCTTTCTGAAGCGGTCATTTCTGTCCCCCTTCCCTGGTTTCTATCCCACATTCTTCTCCACCAAATCACACCTCTATTTTTACTCTATAAATACTTGTTGCCATGTGGTTGAGAACCAGCCTTGAAGTTTATTGAAAAGTATGATTTAATGGCATATTGGTAAGCAGTTTTTGTCGAGTTGAGGAGTTTCAATGTTTTTGTGATTTCAGACCCTTATAATTGGCATGGAAACAGGCTCACGAGCAAAACTCATGGTTTCACAGTGATGTTTAGTCATTTTAGCTAAATTTGGAAATCTTGGTTTATTCCGTGCATCAATATGCCATTATCAGGACCAGTCTGTATTTTACGAGCCTTATACTTAATAAAACAAAATTGCCCATGATTTCAAGGCTCCACTTCATTGATCCAAGTGGATTATTAATTCTTGGGTAAATTTCAAATAACTGTGGTTCTAGGATTGAGGTTTGCACTTGTATTAATGCTATTAAAACCATCTGTAACGTAAAAATTAACTAACTCTCTCTTTACCAAACATTATCTAAATAATCTTAAAATTAAAAAAGTTGAAGAATTAAAATTGATTAGTTCTTAAAAAAAGTTCAAAACCTCAATCATCTTTTTAACAAAAAGTAAATCACAAAGGTTTTATTTGAAATTTACCCTTAATTCTTTTATCAAAATCCAAAAACAATTTAATTTTGCATCTTGTTATCACTATCCTTGAATATAGTTGTCCTCCATGTCACAAATTTTTGGAATACAATGACCAACAAATACATGCCACTCTTTCAGTTAAGATACTCAAAGCTGCATATCACAGCGTATGCATAGAGGATAGCTGGTCGAAAACTGTTGATGGCATGGAAATTCTAACATGAAGCTGGTAATGAGGAGAATATCTTTTCCAAACCACTTACCTGTCAGAGAGATATACTAATTCTAAGGATTTAAATAATTTTACACATGGCTTCCCAGGATATGGTTTGTTCAAGCAATTTGAGTTTATCTATTAGCAATTCCCTTCTATGCAAGGAGCCCAGTGGAAGAGATTACAAAAAGAAATGAAAATTTAAACCTAAACAAGGATTGAATGTATTCAATAAGTTATTTTCTATATTTAGAAAACATTGCAATTACTAATTCAACAAATGTTCTCTCCACAAAATACTTAATTCAATTCTCACAAAATTGATTTTTTCAGAATAAAAAATTACTCTCTTTGCCTACGCTCATACCATGATGAAAAGTGAGGTTAGAAAAAACTTTAAGAAAATAAAAATTTCTAAGAAGAAAATTTGTTTAGTAACACGTTTATAATGTAACTGTATTTTTTATTTTCCAACATCATTATTCTTGGAGCTTTTTCTCTCGAAATATTCGCATTCTCTCTTCCTCCGCGGAGCCTTCAAAGCAGACTGCAATTCAAGGTGGTACGATCCAATGTGAATTAACATCTTGAATCTCACCTCAATTGTCTCCCTTTCCTGGCCATCAATCAATGAATTCCAATCCACTTGGCACCGACAAATCCCATTCGAGCGGGTCCATCCGGAGAAGCTGCATCTCCTAACAAAGGTTGTCAAAACCGGACCCAACAAAGAAACGGAAAAAACAGAGGGTCAAAGATGTTAATCTTGCTAGAAAGTAAAACCCAATTAACTGCACAACAAACTAAAATCCATTAACCAGCTGGTTCTATACAACTAACTATTTTCTTAGTCTTTGCTCCAAGGCCTTCAGTCTTTGCCTTTGCCTTATCTTTTTATTCATAACTTTCAGGGGTCTAATGGGTCAATTTAAGCAAATTTCGGTGATTAAAAGGTGATTTTAGACATCTGGAGCTAATGTGTAACATGGCCAATTGGATTATTTGGCCAGATATAGGGACCTCAACATATTGTGTCCAAATTGTTGTCGTCATTAAGAAACTTAAATATGAGACCTTTTTGGTTGTTAATGAGCTATTTTTTATAGTGGGGTTAAATAAGAATCAAAGCTGAATTTTTAATTTTGTTAGGAAACATTATCGTTAGATTTGGACAATTATGCACGTTAAGGCTGAATCTATACTTCACCGAAAATGTTAGGATCAAATTTGATCTTTATCCCTTACAAAAAATTGCTTTCCAACTAGTACAAAGTTTTATATTTAAAAGGAATTTTTTTTAATCATCAAGCGTTTTAGTGAGACCATAAATAAATAAAAATAAAAATAAATAAATAAAAATATGAATGACTTAATATGTTGAAATTAAACATGAATCCACAATAATCATAATTATTATGGATTTCAAAATGATTTTGGCCTATTTGAAATACACATTTTTAATATATTGTGCATCAAAGTTTCCCTTATCTAAATTTTAGTTTTAATAATAAATAATAATAATAATACATCATTTTTTTTTGCACTGCCCTAAATAAGTAAATATAAATAATTTTTTTCCTAATCAACCAAATTTCCTTTTTCACTCCTTTTTCTCATTGATTAATTATGCCATGAAATTTAAAAGAAAACTAATATAATAGTGGGCCAAATAAGGCATGGTCCTTAAACATAAAGATTTTTAATAATGTGGCCTCTAAACTTCAATTTTAGAGAGTTAAATGTCAAAAATTGAAATCTATGTACTATATATGGCAAAATTGCTAAAGTTTAGAAGTCAAAGATGCATTTGATGACCCAAGCGAAATAACAATTAATGGGAATTTAGTTTTGTATTTTGTTAAATGAATTTAATATTTTATTATTTTTAAATTCAATCCTTAATTTTGAACCCACAACCTCCTATCCGGAAAATCCGTTTCTTTGCATATTGAATTTGTAAATCAACTCTTAATTTTCTATTCAGCAACCATCCCATCCCAAGAATTATCTTGTTCTCCTCCTACCTGTGTTTTTAACGGTTCTTTGTAGAAAACCAAAAAATTTAAGTGATATAATATCTTATTTGTAGTTTCAACTATTGATGTAAATAAAGTCACCAATTAAGCAAGTGCATAAGAAGCCAATTGCAGTAACAACATATGTGCTCGATTCTTTTACCATTTTACCAACCACTGCTCAATATCCAATTTTTAAATGTCCGTTTTCTTATACATATTGATTAATGATCTTCATCCACTTCATGAATATGTGATTCTGATGAAGTGGAGCGAGCCTTGAACTATTTGGAGAAAACTGATCCGGTGGCAAAACTAATATTTTGAAGTTAAAACGGGGTTTGTTGGAAGTTAGCAATTTCAGACTCTAATCTGATTGGATTCGGCCCATTGAATAAAACCCATTGGTCTATAAGCGCATGGTGGACATGTTTTTTTAGCCATCTGAGGTCGTTTTGGGCCTCAAAACGGCAGTTTTGTGTTTTTGTCGCATTTTCAATTATTTCCGTGTTTTTTGTTACTTTTCCTTTTAGGTTTCGAATTAGGTTTTATTTTTCAGCCTATATAAAGGCGCGACGTCCCCATTATGTAATCAGTTTTCGATTAATAAAATTTCAGAGTTTATTCTCTTTTTCCAATTTTCGTTAGTCGTGCCCGATTCAACGATAGTTGACGGTTTTAGGCATTGTTCGTGCGCGAACATTCGTTTAAGACGAAAGTCTATTTATTACGCTGCATCAGTTGGTATCAGAGCCTAAACCTTTATCGTCATGCTGCCCAAGAGAAGAGGAGTGGATGAGATTAACGCGCGAGAGGATCAACAACAGCTGGAACAAAGGATTGGACATCAGGTTGAGCAAGCGATGGGGCAACGATTCGAACAGCGATTCGATGACATCGTGGATCAACTAACACGGAGGTTGGGTGACATGTTCGCAAATCAGGGACAACGAAACTGTAATCCGCAGTAGCTTCATCAGCAAAGGAATCCGTTTGCTGCTGATTTTGATGAAGAAGGGACTGATGAGGAGTATTATGAAGAAGTCCGGAGGCCTCGTCCACCACGTATTGTGGGAGATGATAGGCGTTGGGAGGCTGGAATGAGAACAGAGATTCCTGAGTTTCGGGGTTCCCTTCAATCGGAAGAGTTCCTAGATTGGTTGACCACTGTGGAAGAGATCCTAGAATTTAAGGGTGTTCCTGAAAATAAAAGGGTGCCTTTAGTAGCTACTCGGCTCAGAGATAGGGCGATGGCATGGTGGCAGCAGTTGAAGCAAACTAGGGTTCGACTAGGCAAGTCGAAAATTGCAAGCTGGGAGAAGATGAAGAAGCAGATGCAGGCGACGTTCCTGCCATACAATTACCAGCGTATTATGTACCAGAGATTGCAGAATCTGCGGTAAGGGAGTCGTTCAGTTGATGAATATATGACCGAATTTTACCAGCTCATTGCTCGGAATGAGGTACATGAGACAGAAGATCAATTGGTGGCTAGGTATATTGGTGGTTTGCGAGAACAGATTAGGGAAACCGTCAATATATTTGATTCCATATCGGTTTCTGCAGCGCATCAAAGGGCAGTCCAACTGGAGAAGAGGCGTGTTAGCGGGTTCGGGCAGTCTGTAGGAGGAACTCGGGAATTTGTGAAAACTTCTGTCCCTACAACAGCAGCAGCACCTATTGCTAGTAGACGAACTGGCCCAAGCAGTAGTTCTATGAAGTGTTTCTCATACGGTGAGGTTTGCCATAGACAAGCTGACTGTAGAAAGGGAGGAAAGAAAGCGATGTTTGCTGATATGGGAGAAGGAGAGGAGACTGTCTATTATCGGGATTTAGATGGAGAACCTGTGTTTGATGATGAGGAGCCTATAGATGAGGAGATTGTGATAGGAGATGTTGGGACGTCGTTGGTTGTAAGACGATCGTGTCTCACGCCCCGAGCTAAGGAGGAATGGTGGCTACGAGGAAGTTATGGAAGGTGTGTAAGTTTATTATTGATTCTGGAAGTTATGAAAATATCACCTCAACAGAGGAAGTGCAGAAGTTAGAGCTGGTACCCGAAAAACATCCGGCACCATACAAATTGGCCTGGTTGAAGCAGGGAGGTGAGTTGACGGTAACCAAACGAGTCTTGGTATCTTTTTCTGTGGGAACTAGATATAAAGATGAGGTGTGGTGTGACGTGGTACCTATGGATGCGTGTCATCTCCTTTTGGGACGACCGTGGCAGTTTGACAGGATCGCGTTCCATAATGGTAGGGCCAATACTTACAGTTTTGTTTTCAATGGTACTAAAATTGTATTGGTCCCTAGGAAAGAGGAAGTCAGCAAAGCAGCGCCCACCGACAGCATCTTATTGGTGAATCAGGTACAATTGGAGGAAGAGCTTCGGGATACTGATGTGGTGTATTTGTTGATGGGTAAACGTGCAGATCAGGAGGGGGTCATTCTAGAGGAGGTTAAGCCGTTACTATCAGAATTTCATGATCTGTTCCCAGAAGAATTGCCCAATGGTTTACCACCCATGCAGGAAATTCAACACCAGATTGATCTTGAGCCAGGGGCCGCGTTACCCAACCGTCCACATTATAGAATGAGTCCAGGGGAGCATGAAGAGTTGAGAAGGCAGGTAGAAGAGTTGCTAGCAAATGGGTACATTAGAGAGAGCTTAAGCCCTTGTGCAGTACCAGCCCTATTGATTCCAAAGAAGGATGGCACTTGGAGAATGTGCGTGGATAGTAGAGCTATCAATAAAATCACGATCAGGTATCGATTTCCTATCCCTCGCTTAGATGACCTGTTGGATCAGTTGAGTGGAGCTACTGTGTTCACAAAGCTGGACTTGAAGAGCGGATACCATCAGATTCGCATTCGGGAGGGAGATGAGTGGAAAACAACTTTTAAAACACGCGAAGGACTGTATGAGTGGCTAGTGATGCCGTTCGGGTTGTCAAATGCACCTAGCACTTTCATGCGAGTTATGAACCAGGTTTTGCGACCTTTTATTGGTACTAGTGTCGTTGTTTATTTTGATGACATTCTAATTTACAGTAATAACCCGCCTGAGCATTTGGCTATTTTGAGGGAGGTTCTCACTGTTTTGAGGAGGGAAAATTTTATTGTTGCTGTCAAAAAGTGTGTTTTCATGTCAACCAAGGTGCTGTTTCTTGGTTATGTCGTTTCAGATGTGGGTTTGCAGGTGGATGAGTCCAAAATTGAGGCTGTGAGGCACTGGCCCAGGCCCAGTACTATTACGGAAGTTCAGATTTTTCATGGGCTGGCGTCATTTTATCGGCGTTTCATACCTCATTTTAGTAGTATTGTGGCTCCTATTACTGATTGTATGAAGCAGAACGGGAAGTTTGTATGGACCACGGAAGCGGAGTCAGCTTTTGAGCTTCATTCGAATGCTTCCAAAATGGGAATTGGGGCTGTACTCAGCCAGAATAATAGGCCAGTGGCGTATTTCAGTGAAAAGCTATCAAGTGCTAAACTGTGCTAAGCTGTCAAGTGCAGGCCATTAAGCATTGGAGGCATTATTTATTCCAGCGGGAGTTTGTATTGTTCACTGACCATGAAGCGTTAAAGCATTTGCATAGTCAAGACAAAATCTCGGCCAGACATGCGAGATGGGTGGCGTATCTGCAACAGTTCACCTTTGTTTTAAAACATAAATCTGGAGTGACAAACAAGGTGGCGGATATGAAACTGGTGGTTGAGGTATTTGGATTCGACTCTTTCGCTGAATTATATGAAACTGACCCATATTTTGCTGGCGTGTTGACAAAAATACGAGCTGGAGAGCGTACAGGTTACCACCTTCAGGATGGTTTTCTATTCAAGGGCAACCAGTTTTGTGTGCCTGATTGTAGTTGGCGGTTGAAAATTATTGAACAACTGCACGGAGAAGGTCATGTGGGTCAGGATCGTACCTTGCAGTTAGTTCAAGCCAATTACTTCTGGCCTTCTATCAGAAAAGAAGTGGAGAAACGGGTACAGCGGTGTCGCATTTGTCAAGTTTCGAAGGGGACAGCTACTAATGTAGGATGGTATCGTCCACTTCCTGTTCCTACACAGCCGTGGGTAGCAATCAGCATGGACTTTGTGTTGGGGTTGCCACGTACACAGCGAGGTATGATTCAATTTTTGTCGTGGTGGATCGTTTTTCAAAGATGGTACATTTTATTCTTTGTAAAAAGACAACTGATGCTGTTCAAGTAGCCCAATTGTTCTTCCGAGAGGTTTATAAGATGCACGGCCTACCAGCAACCATTGTGTCTGACCGAGACACTCGATTTGTTAGTCATTTCTAGCGTAGTTTGTGGAAAATGGTCAATACGCAATTGAATTTTAGTAGTGCCTACCATCCTCAGACTGATGGGCAAACTGAAGTTGTGAATCGATCCTTAGGCAACTTGTTGCGTTGTTTGATTGGTGACAAGGCTAAAACGTGGGATGTATTATTGAGCAAAGCTGAGTTTGCGCACAACCATGCTGTTAACCGCAGTACGGGATTCAGTCCTTTTGCTGTGGTTTATTCTGTTGTTCCTAGAGGCCCACTTGATTTGGTGTCATTGCCAGATAAGACGCACGTGCATGGGAAGGCAGAAACCTTTGTGAAGAGCTTGGTGGAGGTGCATAAGCAAGTTCATGATAATCTTGTAAAGGCAGCAAGCAATTACAAGACATATGCGGATAAGAAGCGTCGCCATGTGGAGTTCGAAAGGTACTCCGTGGGAGATTATAACAAACTGTCTGCCAAAAAGATAGGGCCCGTGGAGATTGTGGAGAAAATCAACCCAAATGCTTACCAGTTGAAGTTGCCTAGTCACATTCGCACTGCGGATGTTTTTAATGTGAAGCACCTGATTCCTTTCTCTGGTGATTCTTCTGATGATGACAATTCGAGGGCGAGTTTTGTTCACCCAGGGGAGAATGATGAAGTGGAGCGAGCCTTGAACTATTTGGAGAAAACTAATCTGGTGGCAAAAGTGATATTTTGAAGTTAAAACGGGGTTTGTTCGAATTTAGCAATTTCGGACCCTAATCTGATTGGATTCGGCCCATTGAATAAAACCCATCGGTCTATAGACCTATGGTGGACGTGTTTTTTTAGCCATCTGAGGTCGTTTTGGGCCTCAAAACGGCAGTTTTGTGTTTTTATCGCATTTTCAATTATTTCCGTGTTTTTTGTTACTTTTCCTTTTATGTTTCGAATTAGGTTTTATTTTTCAGCCTATATAAAGGCGCGACGTCCCCATTATGTAATCAGTTTTCGATTAATAAAATTTGAGAGTTTATTCTCTTTTTCCAATTTTCGTTAGTCGTGCGCGATTCAACGATAGTTGACGGTTTTAGGCATTGTTCGTGCGCGAACATTCGTTTAAGACGAAAGTCTGTTTATTCCGCTGCATCAGATTCTCAAAGGGAAAGACATCAAATTATGGTGAATCCATAATTTTCTATTCTGTATTTTAATTATTACATCATTTGTTTCTGAGTATTAAAGTATATAGAATTTAAGTGTAAACAACTTATTAGATTTGCAAGAGAAACAAAAGTTCATTTCATTATTTGGATATTCTTGGTTCACTGTCAAGAAGCATCTAGTATCTATTTACGCTTGTTTGCTTGCCATAATCTTCACTTCCTAATTCATATATTTATTTTTAGTTGTACTTTGTGGGGATTTGTAAGAATATTCTATTTTTTCGCCTACAAACTTTGTACTTTTTGTCATATTGAGTTATTATTATTATCTTTTTATTATTATTGTGAATGTACCCAAAACATCTCTTTGTGATTTTTTTTCAAAAATACCGATACTTTTATTTAATAAGATTGTGTGTGTTATAAAGTATGAGTCTGATCAATTTAAGACTTATGTGCTCGGAATTTCATATATATAACTTTAAATGTTAAATAATTGTGTTTTCATAATATTAACGGATAAGGTGTAAAAATATCCTTATCTTTTACGGGCAGAAGCAATTTTACCTTTAATATCCAATATGGTGCAATTTTACCTCTGGTGTTGCGAAGATCAATTTTACCCCTAAAGTTGGCAAGTTGAGTTGATTTTACATATTATTATATAACACATATTTTACACCCATTGCATATGAGTTCGTTTAAAAACGTGACATTTTCTGTGATTTAATAATTGAATTGGAGATTAAAATGTAAAGTGTAGATGGCAAGTTTAATGGCGACAAGGAAGTTTAATGAATTATTTCTCAAATTGATCAATTGCTCCTGGCTGCCAATGATAGGTACTAAAATTTCACCATTTGAATGTTAGTGGTAAAATTACTTCTGAATATAAACGTTACTGGTATTTTTGCACATTATCCCTAATATTACTTTGAGCTCAATTTTTTTTGGAAGAATTATAGCTCCCTTAATTTTTTTTATTATGTTTTTTAAAGGACAAAAACAAATAGTTTGGGTTCTCTTTATATAAGGCCCAATAGAATATTGGGTTTTGGCCTTTGCATTTTTCTCTGTTAACTAATTCAATAAAACCCTAATTGATGCTCTTTTAATTCGATGTCTTCTCATTCAGTGTCTTTCAATTTTTTTTTCCAGAAAGAAGATCAAGTCAGTCTCTTCTATTCATCTTTATCTCTCATTCACAATTTCTTTTATTTTTAAGTAATTTTAATAAACAGAATAAAGAAATTTATTGTCAAAGATGATTGATATGTTAGATTTAGATAGATCTAACTTTGAGTATTATATTTGATCAGATCTCATATCAACAAAAAAAAGACTATTTGGAATTAGCTCGGAATAGATGTAATGGAGAGGCAGAGCCCTCACAGCCTTCATTGACCTATTCCGTAGAGAGAGAGAGATATATAACCATGGCTGCTGAGGCGAGCAAGGAAGGTAAGCCATTGTTTACAAGGTCTTTCAATATATATATCTATATATATATATATATATGAGAGGGCTCTTGTGAGAACCCTTTCCTAGGTGAGAACTACCCAAAACTACGTCGTTTTGGGTAGAAAATTAAAAAAAAAATGTTGAAAAACACTGCTGCTTGGGGGGGTCAAACCCTGGCCTCCTCCCTTACACTCCACACTTCTTACCATTGAGCTATTTGCTTTTCTTGTGTATTATGTTGTGCACTGCTTAATAAACCAATGCCCTTTTAGCTTCTATTATTTAATATTTGATGCATTCATTTATTAATATTGATTAAATGTGCATAATAATAAATTATTAATAGAAAAAAAAGAAATTTGCATAATAATGAATTATTAATAGAAAGAAAATGTCCATAATAATGAATTATTCACTACAAGAAAACAGCGAGTTAGCAACCGAATTTTCGGTTGCTACTTCGGTTGCTAATGCAGTTTAGCAACCGAAATCTACCATTTAGCAACCGAATCACTTCGGTCGCTAAGTAGCTGTTGGTAACAACACCAACCTGTTATTTTCATTATCGGTTGCTCATTTAGCAACCGAATAGTCGGTTGCAAACTGCGGTTGTAAATTCTGCAACCTGTTTTTGCGACCGAATCTGGTTGCTAACTGGCAAAGAAGCACCATGCACCACATATCTTTTACCGACGAATTCCAACAGAATTTTCGTCGGTAAAATTTTGGATACTTTCTTTCGTCAAATTTCCATACGGACTGCACTAATATATTTCGTCGGTAATTAATGAAAAATTATTTTATTTTATTTTATAATTACAACCATAATTGCAAGTGAACTTCTCAATAAATCCAATTAATGGTATTCATGAAACTAGAACTTCATATTTATAAATAAATATGTGATAATGTAGTCAAAATACATAAATATCAAAACGTTATAGATTAGCCTAAATAAGCTGAAGACAAAATATATAGCTAGAATGCTCTAACACCGCTATGGTTAACCTAATAAGTTAAGTCAAAAGAATAGTTATGCCAGCGGTGGATACCCTTACAAACCAAAAAAATAAGTAAAGTCAAAAGATATACCATAGTCCAACACCTAGATTAACCCAAGTTAGGGCTACACTCTAACCTCCGTACACTCGTTTGAAGTCCAGTGATAGCAATCTGAATTTGGCTAATAGCTGGGCCCATTTGTGTCTCTATATTTGTCATTTTCTCCTGTAGATGTCTCATATCACTTGCATTAGCAAGCAAGTGTATACCTTCAAATAATCGATCTTGACGTTCATTTACTTGCTCTAGATGTGTTATCAAACCGCTCCTTTCATCATTGAAGCCATTAAGACGCTCCTGTACGGTCTCAAGTGTGGCTTTTATTTCATGAAGTTCAGTATTGTCACCTAAATTAGATGCACCAACAAAACTTGAAGAAGATGATGCTCTTGAATTTCTAGGACGTCGGTCACGATAATACTGGGAAGCAGCTGAACCTAGTCCAAAAATTTCCCCATCCTTATTTATCCCGCCAGCTGCCTCGTAGAATGCACGTAGTTCATCAATAGAACCAACAAGTTGCTCAGTAGTCTGTTCAACTTCAACTTGGGTAAGATTTTCATAAGCTTCCTACAATAAACAAAACCAATGAAGATTAGAAACATGTTGCATTTAGTTTGATAATTAAAAACAGCACAAGGCAATAAGATGTTGCTGAAAAATGCAGCATGATATTGATGGCTACTAGGATACAAAGACTCTGAATGAAAAGGAAAATAAACAAATAAATGGTAACATGTTCTATTATAATTGTACTCAATAATAGAAGTTAGTCTACTGCCTCCATAATCAAGTTTCATAATATGAGGAACCTTAAACAAAGATTCTAAATCCATGGATCAATTAATCCTGAAACCACAAAATAAAGTAAAATAATAAAAGGATAAATAGTAAGGAGTGAGAAGTGATTTTATCCATTTCAGGATTCAATAAATATAAATGAATCCTAGTAAATAATAGAAAAGAGAAGTTTAAAGGCTCCTTTTAGCATAGGACTAAAATCAAAGAAAAGTCTCATATGCATATATGAGTCTTCACACTGCTGAAGTTTCATATGGTATCTAGGCTAGGCTAGGTTGCTATTATAGTTATAGCCATCATTTGACATAAAAAAAATACCAATCCCACATAAATTGGGTGATTATAATTACTTGAGTGGTGTGGGTCCTCAAAATATAAATGGTCCTGGATATATATGTTGAGCTACATATAGATGCATAAATGAAAAATGGCAGACCATCATAAGTGGCATACACCCACTATAAATATTGAACAATAGGTACATAAGAAGTAATATATATATGGACAGTATGATCAGCAGCAATATATGCACACATACACATTATATCCCCAAGCCTCACCCTCACCGTCACCCTCACTTAGTCTCATTTTACTACCCAATTTATCAAACACATCAAACACCAAATAACCAAACCATGGATGAATACCTAGTTTATGTAATGCATATTCCAACAAACCCAACAATGATTGAAGATGATATTACCAATCATTCTTTCTTCTTAGATACTTTCTATACAATAAAAGAGGTTTTCTGATGCTGCAGTTCCTTAAATGTAATTCTCATATAGTTTCAGGGATCAAGATGCAATTTCCCTCCTTTATACTAATCTTCAGTTGGATTATAATTCTCAATGAGAATCAATCATAATACAGAGCTAAAAAACTTGCAACAACTTACATTTCAGACGACAAACACAACTACCTTAAATGCATGTAAATAACTTATATATTAACATATATAAATAGATGTATATAACTACTTACTTGGGTTTTTCTACAGCGATCGTTAACGAATGTAACTCCGTCGTGATCTTTTGTGTGTGCCCACAAGAAGAACTGATCTGGATTCAAGGGCTTACCTATCTCTTTTTCCTAAAGAAAATATTGATTAGTATCAACTCACAAAGCAGAGACCTTAACACGGTAGAAACTCTAACACATCAAATTCTTTTACACAACAGGATAAGGCCCAAATCTACTTACAAGTTGTTGCGCAGTTTTTGCATGAGATACCGAACCTGCAGTATGAGTACCTTTTACTACTCCATCTTTTCCAAGCCTTATTTTCTTGGCTTGCTCACTTATTCTCTTAAAAGCAGCCGAGTCCCATACACGCCACCAAGCATCCCATACATCTCTAGGGCACCAAGGAGGCATTGTGTTCATCTTTAGCATTGATCAATAAGGTAAATATATATTTAAGGTAACACAAATTTTTTATAGTAAAACAGATTATACAATCACCATTGATCATTAAGGTAAAATATATTTTTAAGGTAACATAGATTTGTTATGGTAAAACAGATTGCACAATTAACATTGATCATTAAGGGAAAACATATTTTTAAGGTAACACATAATTTTAAAATAGGCCTAAGGTTTTTGGGGAAGTACCAATTTAGGCTAAACGTTCAAAATAGCATCAATATAGGCTTAACGTTTACAATATAATATCAATTTAGGTTTAACATTTACAATATAGCATCAATTTAGGCTTCACGTATAAAATAGCACCAATATAGGCTTAACGTTTACAAAATAATGCGAACGTTGAGCCTAAATTGGTATTATCTTGTAAACCTTAAGCCTAAATTGGTGCTATTTTGAACGTTGAGTCTAAATCGGTACTTTCCGAAAAACCTCAGGTCTATTTGGATACCTTATCCCTAATGTGAGAGATTGCACAATTACCATTGATCATCAAGGTATTTAGTAAACAATAGTATTGTAGGATTGCCAACAGGAAAAACTTTGTGACAGCAATAGTAAAATTGCCAACTCTTAATATTATCTTTAGAAGCCTAATACATATAGCTGGTAATGCCAATTTTTGAAATGTAACAAGGTTATTAGACACACCACATTTATGTTCATTTTTCACATTAAGAGAGAGAGAGATAAAGTACAATATATATTCTAGCAGTCGGAGAACTACAAACAATATCCATAGCAAAATGAGACAATATTAAACACAGTTACAGGGGAGATAAAAATCTGTCAATCAAAAAGGAATACTTAAATCTTATGATGCCCTAACAATTCAAGTGCTGCATTTACATTTTGAATTCATGTTTAGTACAAAAAAATCTGAGATTGACAAGCTGCTGTCTTGAAGAGTTAAATTAAGACATATATGTAAAGCAACTTAGGGCCTGCAAAAGTAATCCTATTTCACAATAAATCCTAGATTACATTACATTTTGTTGCATGGATTGACTGGAGTAACGATGGTTTAACTTGTCTGATGTAGTATATTCTCCCAACCTCACACAACCTATGTAAAGTTTTATTGCTTTGAAAACCATTAGAAATTTGAAGGGAATTATAAATCAAAAATTCATTTTAAAATTTATTAATATCACATTTAAGAAAAAAAAGAGGTACCATTTCACTCAAATATCCAAAATAAATGAGGAACATTACAACTGGAAAGGAAAAAATCTGAATTTGATAATCAGGGTATTGATAGTGAATGGAGTTCGATCAAGCGTCATATTATGTAGAGAAACAGGGTATGTGTCCTCCTCATGATGTGAAGCACTCGCTATATGAAAGGATTGATTGAGATAAAATATATTTTTCTTCAGAACTCCTATCATGTCTATTGTGTTTTCACTACTTAATGTCAGCATTAATAAGCTCTTTTATTTTCTTTCCTGTCAATGCTGCCTATATATGTCTACACACATACACACACATTGGCAATTTCCTTGCTAGAATTCAATTCATTTCATTTCCCAAATCATTTCCTATGTTAGGAAAACATTTTTAATATAAAGGAATTCAATTGCCATCTGATAAGGTCCAGGTGAGTGGAACTCCAAGTCATAAGCAATAGAAACAACATGAACAATTACACAAGCAAGTATGGATAGGGATAGTGTGAGGTGACTCGACAAAGAAAAGTTCCTCATTAGTGGAGTCTCTACCCATCCATCGATCCTTGCTAAACTATAAGCCAACCACAGTATCAGAATTAGATCAAAAAACGAATAGCCCTTTTCAAGACCAATCAGCCTCGAAAATGCAGTCAAACAGTTTGACTCCACCTCTACTGATATAATTTTCAAGACCATAAGATAACTAGGACAAGTAGTCAAGAAACAAGGATTCCTACAAACTGACAACAAAGTATATTCCAGATCACCACAAAAGGTCTACAATCCGTTGAAAGAGTAATGGCTTAGAGTTTAACACTACCTTTGTAGAAATTAAAGCAATAGCCCAACCATAGTATGGAAGCAGATGAAGAGAAGCAGCAACTAAAGCACAGCTGTCCAGACAATTAAACCAAAGATTTCACTCTCTGCATTCACCAAATCAGGACAATCATTTAAAGCATTTGAGCCCACGAAGTTCTTACACCTGAACCAAACATCCACCAAATCACAAAACATATTAAATTTGAAACATGTAAAACAAGAACAAATAAATCCACTGACAAATCCCAAAAAACAAATAAATCCAAAACTCAAGACATGAACTTGTAAGGATAATATAACAACTATAAATGAATATTAATTTTTGTTCTGTTTTTTATGTTTATAATTATTCAGAAATTGTTTAAATCTGAAACAAATTGGAAATAATTCAGATTCTATTCAGATGGAAACAATGGAATTGCATGAAATAATAGACAATGATCTACGGGAGAATGATGATCACCATGAAATTTCTCTGTCTTCAACTATGAAAGAGGTACATTCACAATTAACTTTCTTCATAATCTAAAAAAGCTAGTTCTAAATAATTGTTCATGTGTTCCATAGATAATAGTACATATTATTCGTTTCTTATTTATAATTAGTTCTAAAAATTGTTGAAAAAATAAAATTGAGTATATTGAAATATATAGTTCAATACATTCTTCAAACTGTACCTAATGTTCTAAACATTTGTTCATATGTTCTATATATTATCACATATGTTCAAAAATTCCACTTAAATGCAGTGTCAAATGAAGAGCAGCCTAATGATTCTTCTACTGCATATGCCACTGAAGCAGGATTTAATATTAGAAAATCTACAGTTAAAAAAAGAAAAAACTCAAATGTTGTGATTTTTCAATACTGTTTGTGCAATAAAGCAGGCCATAAGCAAAAAAAAATTATTGAACATACTGAAGGACAAACACCAAGAAGAAGATTAATCACACGTGTTGGATGTCAAGCACAAATTGTTTTAAAGTACTGCAATGATGGAAAATATATTGTCTTTCGTTTAAAAGAGGAACATACACACCCACTTTACAGTCCACGCTGTATGAAATTTCAAAAACAGGGAAGAAATCTGACAATACTACACAAGAAGATGATTGTCGATAATTCTAAGGTGAGTCATATATTCTAAATTTAAAATGTTTATAAACATCTTTACTTGTACATTTCTAACCGTTCATAGCGAAACATAGAATATAACATCTACAATTTTTCAAATTGTATTTACTTTCTTTATAAAATCTCTTAATGTGTTTTGTATAGATGAATGTTGGACCCGTAAGAACATACAGACAAATAAAAGAAAATGTTGGAGGATACAACAATGTAGGTGCATCTAAACAGGATTTCAAAAACTTCCATAGAGATTTAAAGGCTTACATTTATGAGTCAGATGCCCAAATGTTTATTGACATTTTCAACAAGAAAAAACTTCTATGGTCTGCATTCTTTTCCGACTTTGATATGGATGAAGACGATCATCTCTGCAGAGCTTTATGGGCAGACCCCATTTGTAGAAAGAATTATTCTCTATTTGGTGATATGGTATCTTTTGACACAACATACCAAACAAATAGGTATTATATTACAAGTTCCAATTTCTTATTCCAATGTTCTAATTATTTTTTGGCATGTTCTAATATCTTATTTGCATGTTCTAAAATCTTATTCTTATATCCTTAAAACGTCGTCTTATTTACAAATATTGGTATATTATTTCCACATATATAACATGATCTTTGGCCCCTTTACTGGAGTAGACCACCACAAAAAATGTGTTACGTTCGCTGCTTGTTTCATTGCTAGAGAAGATATTGCATCATTTGAGTGGGTTTTCAAAACGTTTCTTAACGCAATGGGAAGCAATGAACCTACGTGCTTAATAACAGATCAAGACCCAGCAATGAAGATTGCAATCAAAAAGGTTTTCAAAAAAACAGAACACAGATTCTGCATGTGGCACATTATGAAAAAGATGAATGATAAATTAGGTAAGCCTTCTAAAACTTTGTTTACAATTAAATTTTTTAATGCTTGACTGTTCTAATATATGTTTTGATAAGGTATTACATTGTATGTTCCAATATATTATTGGCATGTTAAAAATATTTGTATATTATGAATATACTAACTCCTTTTTTTAATAGGTCGTGCAATTATGCAAGAAACCAATTTCTTAAAAAGGATTCAACCAATTGTTTGGAGTGTTGAGATTGAACCTGCAGAATTTGATGAAAAATGGAAAGCAATCATTTCAGAGTTTAATTTGGAGAAACATGAATGGCTATGTCAAATATTTGAAATCAGAAAAATGTGGATTCCAGCGTATTTCAGGGACTTATTCCTAGGAGGAATTATGAGAACTACATCAAGGTCAGAGAGTGAGAACAACTTTTTCACTGCTTTTACAAATTCTCATCTAAGTCTTGTAGAATTTTATATGAGATTTGATAGTGCAATGGATGCACAAAGGCATAACCAAGCTCACAATGACAATGATGCCAAACATAAAAGACCTGTATGTAAAACACCAATGGGTATTGAAACACATGGAGCTGATGTTTATACAACCACTGTCTTTTATGAGTTTTAGGAAGAAGTTTATAATGGTTCATTTTTTTGTGGAATAGACGGATTCTATAAACAACCTCCTTTCGAAATTTACACTATCAAAGAGCAAAGGACATCAAAAAACTTTCAGGTTATGTACAGCAACATTGAAGATGAAACAAAATGTTCGTGCAATAAGTTTGAGAGACAGGGCTTACCATGTAGACACATGGTGTGGGTTTGGAAGGCAAAAATGCTTGAATCAATTCCTAACAGGTATGTGCTTAACAGATGGACTACATTAGCAACAAGTCAAAAAAATATAAATCTGCAAGGAAAACTTATGGAAGAATGTGCTGCTACGATTGATAAGAAAACATTGCTGAATCAACTATGGTCAGAGATTAATGTTTGTGTCTATTTAGCTCAAGGTAGTGAGGAAAATATAAAGGATCTTGTGAAGAAGTTTCAAGGAATCAGAATGGATTTAGAAGCTAAAAACACTCAAAAAGACACTGAGAAAAACAGAACTCTTTCAAAAAATCAAGACATTGAAATATTGATTGGAACTAGTATACCAACTGAAATTAATGTCAAAGCACCGAAAATATCAAAGAACAAAGGTACAGGTGTACATATTCCAAAAGGAAACAGTGATAAAAGATTGAAGGGTGAAAGAGAGAAAGCTGTTGAGGAAAACCAGAAAAAAAAGAGGTTATGCAGAGTCTGTAACCAGCTTGCTAACCATGATAGCAGAAACTGTCCATAAAAAGAGAACAACTGATCTCATATATTGTTTAGAACATATGATATAATGTTTAGAACATATGATATAAGGTTTAGAACATATGATACATGTTTTATAATATACAATATTTTTTTAGAACATACAATAATTTTTTTCCTATGTAAGAAGCTGAAACATAAATATTTTCTTATACCGTACACTATTTTGATGACAAAGTGGATCTAACATGTTTATATTGGATCTAAACATGAATAGCACTAAAATTTAACTTCAAGCTTCTAATGCTATTCTGATTAATTTACATATGATTACACATATTTTGTTAAACAAGTCATTAACCTACAGACCTTTCCACTTTAAACAGATATATACAATCTACTCAGGAAATTCCCAAATCCTACACATTCAGTTGTTGAACAAAATCACAATTCAAGGTTTGGCTCAATAGACCTGATTCCCCCATTAAATATCTAACTTCCATTTCAACATTCTCTGAAAATTACAATATTCATCACCCTGTACCCATTTCCAATCTTCATAATTATAAACCTAATCAATTTTACTGCTCTCATTTGGTTCTTATTATATCCTTCCTTCTCAACACTGACATATCACATCCAGAAAAAGAAACCACTATTTCATCCAATCCAATTCAAAATATGTGTTTCAAATACTTCATTACTGTTATCAAAATCGTGTATGTTCCAAAAAATATGTTTCATGTTCCAAAATAATGTCTTACGTTCTAACATATATAATTACAGCAATTATAGAATATACAATTATTTTAACTGTTCATTCTTCCATTTTAATGCTTTCTCAATTACAACAGCAAGTTCATTGTTTCCAGAATTTGACAGAATCTTCCAACAGTACTCAATTCTAAAATTCTTCAACTGATCAACGTGCAATATCCCATTCATTATTACTAACATTAACAAAATAATAACAGCCTATAATAAAAAAAGATTTAAAAAAAACTCACATTCTTCTTTCGAACTCCAATATCCCATTTAGCCTCATCTTGTCCAAAATAGGATTCCATATGTTTCAAAAGGAAAACACCACAATCATCATTGTTGGTTGAGTCTTTCCACTTCAACTTCAAATGTCTTGAAGCATAAGCACTGATATCATTCAAGCAATTAGGGCTTTCTCTTTTCATATAAAGATAATATGCTTTCACCTGAAAAACATAGAACAACATCTTATCAATATTAAAACATATCATCAACTACTCAGAACATACACTTAGATTTTCTGAACGTGACACTAAATATATAGAACACAATAACAAAACTAAAAAACAGTTGAGTAATCTTACCAAAGCCTTTGCAAAACCCTTATATTTACTATGAACTTTTACACCTTTATCAAGAGTCTTGTTATCAATAACGTCTATCTTTCCAGTAAAATGGTTGATAACGAAAAGATAGAAATGTGCAGCATAAACAACCGGAAAGAACACCTCCAAAAATAAACCATTAGCAATCATAATAATTACAAACAAAAATTAAAGTAAAACACAATTTACTTTTCATATAATTACCAAGTGATAATTCTGTAAACTATCTACTTTAGCCTGACGAAGTTCATAACTAATCCTCTCAAAAAAAGTATTGTGTCTGTCGCTGTACTTAATACTTCCAGGAACTCCCTTATCAGTACACAGTATCACCTATACAAAAATACAACATTCATATTAATATAATCCAATTTCTTTCTAACAAAAAAAAATATCAAAATGTAAAAATACATACAAATGGTACAGTAGAGAAGAAGAATCTATGCACAGAAGTTGGACCCTTGCTCTTCTCTTCAGAATTTAATATTCGAGACCACGCATCAACCACATTACTAACCAAATGATTGCTTCCTGACAAACTCATAATCTCCTCTCTATTGATTGTGGACAAACAATCACTGTACGACAACTCACTTAAAAAAAACAAACAGAATAAAATAAAAACAATCAGTATATCTTAAAGAAAAATCAAATTAACACAAACAACATTCAATTAAGATCTTACTGTGGGTCTTCATTACAAAAAGCATATTCAACCAACATTCTCCGCGAACTAAGCATATTATTTAGTAAATGCTGAGACTCAAGCAAAAATGGAGACTGTAAATATCCAGGCAACTTTGAAATCCTTTTTGAATGATTTCCAACACCAACTTCTTGCACTTCCTCAACTACATCTTTGCGTACTCTCCTATTAACAACAAAAAAGAAAATAACAAAAGGGGACAAAATTAACCAGGTTCAAAAACAGAAACCACATAATCTTAAATTCCTTTCTCATGTTCTAAAATATAAACCATATGTTCCAAAAACAGAAATCACTTACATTGCATTACTATCAGAAACATCATCAGCAAAACATTCATCAAGCCCAGCAACTCCTACTCTCAACACTTCTTCAACAAACTCTTCCCGAACTTCATCCAAATCAAATTGACTATATTTCATACCACACCTACTTTTCCACTATAAAATATAAAAAAATTAAAACCATAAAACAAACTATAATTTCAAAATAATGCAACAAAACCTTTATTATAAATGCACTATACCTTTTCAGCAAACTTCAAATCCTTGTCCATCACAATATCTCTCATGAACCGCATTACAAAAAAACAACATGTTTTGTAATCTTTTTGCTCTGGCACACCCTACAACACAACAAGCACAAAATTAAAATAATGTACATCAACCTAACCTTTACGTTCTAAAAAAATTCACACATGTACAAAACAAATATACAAGTGAGAACTCACCAAAAGTGCAGTCCATTTGACTTTAACTTCATCATTCTCAGAGAATAATTTAACAGCGCTGTTAAAATAAAAATCATTAAAATCAGTTACATCATCTTAATCTTCAAACATAGTTATATATCAAATAAACTATGAAACAAAATACAAACAAAAAAACATATTCATTCACAACATCAATCCATACATCTCCCTTTGGCAAACACCTGCTCAAGGGATCCAACCAATAAGCTCTAAAATTCTTCAAATCGATAATTGACAACGTCCAATATCCACTAAAATAATACTATTATTATTACAAGAAAATTACAGAAAATTACTTAAAAAAATATTAAATAAAATAACTAAAACAATCATACCCTGTATTATATGGACACAAAAAGATAGACTTATCCATCGTACACATCTTCAATCGATTCATCAACTCAGATGAGCGCTGACTTACTGTTTTAGAACTTCCAATGGAATAAGTGTAATGAGGAGCAACAAAATAAAACAAATTCTCCATTCCTCTTTTCTTCAACAAATTAAACAAGTAGCTATATAAAAACAAAAAAGAACATAGTAAGAATCAACTACAACTAATATAAATAAAACTATAATATTTCAAAAACAAAATACCTCATATAGAAAATTATAACGTTGCAAGTTATCTCTTCCATATGAACCATAGAATATATATCCTGCGTCAACAATAATGCTTTAGCAGAATGTCTAAACAACTCTTCACCAACAACATAGCTAACAAAATTCCCTTTTACCAACTCCGCATTTGTCCATTTGGACAACATCCGTAACTTATCTGGAATATTTCTAGGCAAAGCTTGCAAATCTACATCCACCGCATCTTCTATCACCACGTTATCAACTTCATCATCAACAACAAACCTGTTGACAAAACAAACAAACTTAAAAAATCAAATAGGAATAACATAATAAGAAGCATAAAACGTATGTTCTGAACAATAAAGCATATGTTTTAAACAATAAAACATATGTTCTAAAATATAACAAACATTAAAAAACATAAACAAAATATAAAAAAATTATTTTCACATACATTACTTCAGGATCAGAATTATTCTTCATATCTGCACCATCCGATTTCTCAACAAAATTTTTTGCTTGTGTAGATCCACCTTCCGTTCCAACAAAATCAGGCAACTCTTGACTCAACAAATTAAAATTCGGACAAGAATATTTTTCTTCAGATTTCTTCATTGAAGTTTTACTCTCTCTCTGATCTTTCTTCTCTCTTTTAATTCTTTCAACCAACGCATCTATCTCATCAAAAAATTCAGAATTAAAATAAGGATGACTATCTTGACTAGACAAATCACAATCAACATCTCCAGTCATTCCTGAATCTTTTTTACTTTCCGCTTTTTTCTCATTAACTACTTCTTCTTTCCCTCCTTCACTTTGAGAAACCGGATCTTCATTGATTCGAGTATATTTACTCCACAAGCTGTTGATCAGATTAGACATCTCAACACTTGTACCATCTTCACCAAAAACAACATTAGCTTCTTTCAACATACAGTACATTTCATTAACTTTAGAACCCAATTCTTTAGCTAATGATTGGAACTTAGCAAGAAATTCCTGCATATACAAATCAATAATAAAAAACAGGGCATGTTATAAATAATATTAAGCATGTTCTTAATTTTAATATGCATGTTCTAAAATCTAATAAGCATGTTCTAAAATTTAAAAACAAAGATAAAGATGTAATAACGTACAAAAATTTGAGCAGGTCCACTCGAAGAAGCTTCTCCACATTCCTTCCTATTGGCTCCTTCAGCATCTTGATTATCTTCTCTTGGCACATTTTCTTCATCCATATCCATATTTTCTCTTACCAAATTTTCTCCCACTACTATTCTGTCTAACACAATCCCACTTCCAAATCCCCTCATTTTTTCCAAAACCATCCTCTTTTGTATTCGTTCTTTATTCCAAACAGATATCAGTGGAAAATCTCTTGGATTAACAACATTAGCTCGTTGAAGCCTATCAAAATAACTTATCTACAAAAAAAAAAAAACAAAAATGAACAAGTTATACACAAATTAAAAAATAAACAACAAACAAATATTATCAAACACATAATCAAAAAAAGAAAATTACACTTACCAACAAGAAAGGAAGGGGACCTGTAAAAAAAAGTAGGACTCCTTTTCCATTCACTGACAGAATCCAACAAATGCTTATATGCAAAAGAACACCAATCCAGATTTGCAATTTCCTTAACATTCCTACAACTATAAAGAAACTTATAGTTCATAGCCTGGTTCTTGGTAGAACGAATACAACAATTCACAGCACAGAATACCAAATGCAACAAAAACTCATACAATGGTTTCGTCTTCAGATCATTCAACTTAGCAATCACAGTACTATTAATTGGACTTCCAATCTCAAGTCCAAAATACGACCTCCATTGAGCAAAAAAATCTGAAGACTCATCTTCCCCAACATCTTGTGGCTCCTCAATCTCTACACCTCCACAAGGCAAGCCATAAACAGCCTTAAAATCATCCTTAACAAACTTCAATTCTTCACTATTATCCAGCATAAGGCTACACCTATCAACATTAAAACTATTCACAAGTTTTTCACAAAAAGTAGCATTATGAACATCTAAACTTAGATGCAAAAACCCACCAAATCCAATCCACTTAATTGCATCCTTATGAGTCTCCGGAATATCATGAAGAATACCCATAAACTGTTTAGGAGGTATTCTTTGACCAAGAGCAACCTTATTCCGTTTAAAAACATTTTCATCATCACCTAAACTAACAACCTTTTTCCTTTTCTTTAAAAAACTAGAAGCAACAGACAAGTTTCTGGCAAACTTCACTTTCTTTACCTTCTTAGCATCAACATCTTCCTTTGAAGCATCAACATCTTCCTTTAACGCATCACCCGAAGCTTCAGAAACTTGAGAAGAATCAAAACCTTTACTAGATAGACTCCTTGTTTGCCGCCTAAATGTACCTTACCTAGATTGACTACTACTTTGCCGAATCAACGCACCTTTCATAGATTGACTCCTGGTTTGCCGCCTCAACAAACTATTAGATGGAACGACGTAACTAGACAACAAATCATTGTCAGCAGGAATGGTTGGCATTGAAGGTCTTTTCGAAATTGAAGGTCTTTTAGAAGTCCTTTTAAATCTTCTAGAATAATGTGTTTTTTCAGTTCTAACTTCAACAGGAACAACAGTTTCACCTTTCTTCTTATTTTTCTTATCTCCATCAGAACAATATTCTTCAATAATATCATCCAGCAAATTCTGATCAACAACTTTCTTTGGAAAAATCTCTTCTCCATTGCCGCCCATTTTCTAAAAAAACAGAACATATACTCAACATTTTAGAACAAACAAATGCAAATATAAAACAAATATACAACGAAACATAAAACAAAAGGAATAACTCATCAACCAAATATAAAGAAATTTAACAAAGCAATAACTCAACAACAGAACATATGATCAATATTTTAGAACAAAACACATGCAAATATAGAACAAACATAGAACAAAAATAAAATCATTTTGAAACTCATTAAATTGGAAAATAAAACCACAACAAAATATCAAAGTTCACACAAATGAAAAACTTAAAAGACAAAAAGCTACAAAAATTAGGTCTCAAAACTTAAAAATAGAGAACAAACATAAAACAAAACAATATCTCATTAATAGAACATACGTTCATAATTTTAGAACAACAAATACAAAATTTAGAACAATAACAGAACAACATAAAAACATTCTCAAACTGAATACATTTGAATACAAAAATCAAAGAAAAACATACAGAAACTTCTTTACAAACATCAAACAAACGAAAACCTAGAAAATAAAAAAACTGTACAAAATTGAACTCAAAATCAACAAAGAATATAAAACAACAAAATAAACGAAACACATAAAGCAAGAAACCTCGTTCAGAAGAACAAATTCACAGAAAAAAACCAAAAAATGAAAAAATGCAAACAAAAACAATACACAGAAAAAACGAAAAAGATAAGCAACTAACCAGATTTAAGAGGAACAAATACACGGTAGAATCGATGAAATACACAGCGCAAATCTTCTATAAAAACCAAAGTTGATCGACGCTAGATTAGAAAAGAAATGACAGAAGATAGAAATGAGGAAGTCGAGGAACGAAGAGCAATAAGTCGAGGAACGAAGTCGAGGAACGAAGAGACTCAACTCTTCAACTTTAGAAACGCGCGCAATGAATTACCAAAACACAACGTTTTGGTTAATGAAAAACCCCCAAAACTACGTAGTTTTGGGTGGTTCTCACCTAAGGTGAGTTCTCACCTAGGAAAGGGTTCTCACAAGAGCCCTCTCCTATATATATATATATATATAAAACAAACGTGAATAAATGTGTAAAAATTTAGAATATAGTCTTATCAGCTTGCAAAGTTTAAATAAATTAAAAGATATTTGAATAGATCTACCTATCCAAAAAAACTGTAGATGTGCTAATTTTTATTCAAATGCTGATTTTAATTGAAAAGAAGGTTAATTTTAACTTTGTTAATTCATATGATAATTTTAATTTTCTACAGGAAAAACAACGGTAATGAAATTGGAAGAAAATCCATGTCTAGATGTGAGTGCTTCAGTCGATGATCCAGACACACATGCAACTCACAAGAAAAAAAATGATATTCAAGCAATGATTGCAGAACGTGTCGGCGAATAAACTCCCATGTTACTTGAGGTTTAGAATGATAAATCTCTTATTATTGTTAACATGTTTCTTTTACTTGTTAAATCTTCATTATTTAAACTGAAAAATATGATGTTTTTATTTTGGTTCATTGTGTTCTCAAGTTGCATGATCAATTGCTATATTCAAATGCTAATGACTTGTATACTTTAATAGTTGAGAAAAATGATTCAATAATTTCTGTTGTTATTCTTAGGTATTTGATTTGTTACATGCATATGTGTTCCATTATCTTTAGAATTCATGGGAATTAATATACAAACAATAGTTACATACAAAATGGTGAATATATTCTTATAATACCAAATTGAGCAATAATATAATAGTTAACATGTTTTGAACTTTATATTCTGTTCAATGAATGTAGAAATGCACTTGTCAAAAGAATTGCTCTTATTATTTGCAATTCTTCAACTAAAGGTTTGAGAATAGCTTTAAGTTTAGTATAAACTATTTGAGAAGCTCTAATGTATAAGTGACAAATTAGTTACAAATGATTATCTGCAGGCAGGTCGCATCACAAACAGTAGTGGTTCCACAGTTGCCATCATTTCCATAATGTGAATTACATGTCCCATACAGCAGTTTCAGCAATCCCAAAATCTCTCTGCATAAAACCTATATCAGTTTCAGCAATTTAATCATCTCATTTCCAGCTACAAAGAAAGCCAAACCCAGAAGCTTCTGTCCCCAAAGTCCTCAGCGGAGAAGGAGAAAAAAAGACCCAAATGAAGGAAATGGTCTAGACATGGAGAATCATTCATGGACTCAAACTCTAGAAGAGCTGACTATTTCAATTCAAGTTCCTCCTTGTACCAATGCTGAAGATGAACCTCAAAAGAGCCCCAAAAAGATCGTTGGCGCACAAAAAAAGAAGATAATGGGACAATTAGGAGAAGAAGAACTGGCCGCGTTTCAGAATTTGTCTCAGAATGCAGAAACAATCCTTGCTGTTGTTCAAGGCAAACTTCCTGGGACAGCAGAACATGGAGTGACTAACCCGAAAAGCGTTCAGGATTCCAAAACTGATTTTGCAAGACAGCAAGGGGACTCACTCATTGCTTGGATTGGAAATATAGTGAGCATTCTTAACAAATTTCCTTACCTAGTCCATGAACCTTGGAGATGTTTTACCCAGATTATTTGATATCAGAGTTGTAAGACTAGAACCTATGCAGAGGCATTGCAAACACATGATGAAGACGAAGAAGATCTCAATGAGAATGATGTGAATATAACATTGATCTAATCGAAACAATGACTCCCCCAGGCATGTAATGATCGCCTGAGTTTGTATTTTCAAAATCCATTGCAGCATGACTTTGCAAGCTTCCTTCACAAATTTATTGACAACAACTGAGACAGAGTTAAGAAACAGAATTTCAATATCCACAGTGAAAGCCAACAATTGAAGTTGCATAATGGTTGCTGCAGCAGACCCCACAAAAAAGACAAAAGGATCTTCTTCCTCCAATTTGTTTCATCATACAAATTCTGTCCATCCCTTGCACAATTTAGCTCTCCAATTCCCACAAACAACCTGACAGACTAGTGTTTTCTTTCACAAACTTCAAGTGTGATGAATTATGAGAATGTCATCAAATGCTTGTGAGCAAACTATTGTGGATGTGCTGCAAGAAAAGACCAGGAATCTATTGAGAACTTTAAATCATCCAGTTTAAGGCCTCACAAGTCCCCTATAGACATCAGAAGGTCGCAAGACGACATTTAAAAAGGGATTATCAGGCATGAAAAAGGAATGCCCTATATACATAACAAGGCAGCAGTTCCATTTTTTAATTAGTTGTGAGCTTCTTTGCTTTTTAAAATTTATAAAACAACAAGGTTGAATATATTACGGGTCCTTTAAACACATTCAGAGGGGATTTGAACAAATTCAAATATGGACCACTTAACCCAAGTTTAAGAGGCTAAAACATCATCTTAGGTCAAAAGATATTATGTTAAATAATAAAGAAAATGAACCAAATTATTAAGAAATAAATAATAAATTTTTTTATATACTAATATGTATAAATTAAAAAATGCTAGTATATGATATAAATTTAGGGTTGTAAACTTATCAAAAAACACAATGAACCATCCAATAAAGCCAATTGTTCAAAACAAAATAAAACCAAGTACTCACTTGCAACCTCGTTCCGGCCACATTCTGCCGTCACTAGGAATATCCTTGTTTACTTGGGAAGATGTTGACTTCTGTTTCTTCATCGTTATTCTTCCTGCACCCATTCTCATGTGTAAGTTGTTATTGTCAAAGAAGTTTTGCACAATTCAATACTCTTTTCCGAAATACAGTTTTCTGGTTTGAAGAAAGTATGTAGAAATCACGGTTTCTTTTTCTGATACAATCAATATATGCAAATCAAAATTAAACAGACAAAAAAACAAAACCTGAAAATATGGGTTCATTTCAAGTGTAAAAACTGGAAGATCCCTCAACATGGAATACCCAAATTAAAAAGGAAGGGAAAGCAAACAGGTAAATGAAAAATCAATTAGACATACTAAAGCCTTAGTCTTCAAGTAGAGAGAGTGGCGGCATTTTCCTCTTCTTCACCTTTGTTGGAAATTCTGAATCCAAATGGGTTTTGATCGGTGATATCTGACTCAAGTCTCTCTCTTTCTAATCACAACTCATCTGCTTATTATATGCTTGAAAAAAGTAACCCTAGAAAACACAAGGGAAGAAGATCACTATTGAGGCTGGATCTTTAGGCATTTCAAGCAAGCCCATTGCTTAACTAAACAATCTAGAAGCCCTTTTTGGGTTTACTTTTTTCCGCAACTAATTTAAGCTTAATACATATCCCAAAAATAAATATATACCCTCTAGCTTATTTGAATTGGCCAATTTTAGATTATGTCAAACTAGTAAAATTAGTATTTTTAATAAAGTTTAACGATTAGAATTTATAATTTAGAAGTCTAAGAATATATTTTTTCGGGTTTATGATTTATAAATTGAAGTCTAAAAATTTTAAAGTATGGTGTAAAATCATAATACATAGAGAATAATGAAATATTACTAATTAAGTTTTGTGATATCATGATGCGGACATCGAATCTGGCGGATCTCGTTCTACCAAGTATCCTGGTGGAACATCTTTTGAGGTGGGCAAGGCAAACAACACGGGTCTGTCCTTTATGGCGGATCCTAGAGATTACTTCCTGAACAAGGGTTAAACTTTTCCTTCCTTGTGAAGGAAACCAGCCAACAAACTGTACCTTTTGTACTATTTGTCTCTGTGCATTACCCATTTTATCCTTTGGTTTACTTCTTTATTGTAACCCTAGTAGGGGTATTCATTGTCATTTCGTTGTCTTTAGGGGAAGTATTTAAACCTCCACATTTTTGTAAGGATACACAACTTTTATCAATCAAACTTATTTCTGTTTGAGAATTCAAGGTTTATACCTCACTCCTTCTAGTTTAGCTAGAGAATAACATTTTTGTAGGTTTACGATTAAAACCTTTGCTGACGGCTTGCAATATGTATCATATCACTTAAGTGTGATTTTGTACTTAATTATGATATTCATGTATTTGATCTTAAAAAATGCTCATGGGGGATTGGTTCGCGCAGAGATTAAGTCTGAATCTTTAGACATTTCAAGCAAGCCCATCGCTCAACTAAACAATCTAGAAGTCCTTCTTGGGTTCAGCTTTTTCCACAATTAATTTAATCTTAATACATGTCCCAAAAATTATTGTTACCCCTCAATTTATTTAAATTTACCAATTGACTTTATAAAACATAACTAGGGGCGATTGGTTCGCATAAAGGTAACGAAATGGAAATAAGGAGAAAGGAATCGAATTACTCTAAATTCTCTTGTCTGTTTGTTTGAGTTCCAAAAGGAATACGATATAAAAAAATGAAGCAATAAACCAGAATTTTACTTTTAACAATAATTTCTATACATACATATGTGTTTATATTAATAAATTAATCACAAGTAATTATAAGAATGAAAATCAATTACTTCAACTATTAAAACAAAAAGACAATGAGACAAAGAGGAAACTGAAATTATTTTAAAATGCATAAATATTCTATTTTAAAAAGAAAATAATTATTTTAGAATAATTAAAAATCAATATTAAAACTGAATAATATGAGAAACAAATATTTGTCAAAAAAAATTTTAAGGTAAAAAAGTTAAAACAAATAAGTACAACGATGAAAAGTGAAATTAGTCTAAGAATTAAAAATATAAGGAAATAAATATAAGGGTCAGAACAAGTATCAAAAAGTAAAATTTTGTCAAAAATATTTTTTGAGAAAAAAATTAAAAAATATATAAGAATAAAGATCAAAAGTGAAATTAACCTAAAAATTAGAAATGTAAAAATAAATAAATATATGGACCAAAATAAAAATTAAACATAAAATAGAGTGTAAAATAGAATTTTATAAGGAGAAGAGAGATTCAAATTAGTAAGAGATGAGAAAGGGAGTGAAAAACCTTAGAGGTTGTTTGGTTGAAACTTCGGAATCGAAAGCGGAATCAGAATATGAATATGGTCGAATCGTAATCAAAATGACTTTTTACTTAGGCCTAATACTAACATAACCCCCTGAACTTGTCCAAATATTGCAACTCTTTCCTCCAACTTTCAATTGTAATAACTTACCCCCTTAAACTTGTCCAATTGTAAAACATAACCCCAAATTGGAAATTATTTTACCCCGTACTTGAAGCAACCATAAAAATGTTTCTCCGGTTTCGTATCACGCCAAAGATGTGATTATCACACCCCGTTGCGGCTTTTGTATTTCACGTGCTTCTTCAATTGCAGTCCATGTCAGGAATTTGGGACTATGTTTTACAATTGGAAAAGTTTGAGGGGTTATGTTTTACAATTGGATAAGTTTGAGGGGTAAGTTGTTACAATTAAAAATTGGAGGGGGCAGTTGCAATATTTGGACAAGTTCGGGGGGTTATTTGTCTATTAGGCCTTTTACTTATTATGTTTGGTTCAATCTAGAATTGGAATCTGGTTTCCTATAGAATTATTTGGTTTTTTAATGAATAATAATATAACTACAATAAAAAAAATTAAAAATTCAGATTGTTCTAAAAATAGATGTTCATATATACAAAGTTTTTAGTCTTTCTTATTTCTCCCTTTCGTCTGACTTCGCATATTTCGCAATATGCAAAGCATGCAAAGACAATACGAATTCGCAGAAAAACTTTCCTTTTCGCAGATTTCCAATATACGAAGTAAAAAATGTGTTTTTAAGCAGTATTATCTTCGCATACTTCACATATTGCTAAATATGCAAAGTGGTATATAACAAAAACAAACATAACAATAAGGCTGCAACAATAATTCTAACATTAAAATCATAACATTATCAAAATTTACAAAAAAATTATAATAATAACAACATTAAAATCATAACATTATCAAAATTTACAACAAGATCATTTCAAAGTCAATGTGACCAATCTTGATGGACATTTCTCCCAACATCCTAGAACCTCGTCCCTCTCTATATCCCAGTACACCGCCTTCTGTATTCATTCACCTTCACAAAAATTAAGTTGTGTTAGCAAGAAAAAGAACAGTTTGGCTTAACAAACGAAGTTTGCAAAGAGAAATATAACAGAAAAAGGGATGATTTACTTCGCCAAAGCAGAATATGCGAAGTCTGTGAAGGTAAAAATCATGAACTCTTCTCTTAACAGACTTCACCTAATCTGTTTTCGCGAAGTAAAATCATATGTTTTAGCCTCTTTTCCTCGCCAGACCTTCACAAAAGCCAATTTTGCGAAGTGATTTTCTGGAAAAAAAAATAAAGAGAAAACAATAGATACTTACATTTTTTCCATCTTTTACTATTAACATGGTCAATAACCATATGATAAACGCAGAAAACAATCAAAATAACGTGGAATAATGATTTCTTCGATCCACACAAGAAGAAAAAAAACCGAGAGACGAGAAAAGACATGAAGATGAAGAACCATGACTTAATTTTCTAGAAATAGGAAGATTAGGAATCTAAGAGGAAGTAAGAAGAGAAAGACATGGTGATGATGAAATTGGTATACAGATTTCGCAATATAAAGGAAGAGAGAAAAATCAAAGGTTTTAGAATGGGAAGGGGAAGAGAAACCGTAAGGAAGATGAAAGGGGAGGGGAAGATGAAAGATTGGGGTATGTTTGGGAAAGTTCAAAAAAATTGATGAATTTTTTATTAGAGATAAGTTCAAAAAAATCCAATGTAGTTTCATGTTTTTAAGATCTGGTACCTGTGGTATTTTTTGAACAAAAATAACCAAGCAGTTGGCAGGGTTAGCAATTTTGGGTTGATTTGGTCAAACTGGGTTCGATAATGAAAATTTTTCAACAATTATTTGAGCAATGACGCAACATAATGGTGGATTTGAATTTAAGTTGCACATCTCATATGTGCAGGTATTTCTGACAATCATTTCTAACAATCTCATAATGGCTGCTGGGGCCTATGAGAGAACCTGCCATTAGTCTGGCTGGTACTCTTTACCATATGCTGTTGAATAATGTTTGATTGAGGAAGTGAGGTGCGTGTAGTTTAAGGCGTCTCTGATAATGGATTTGGTTGCATGGACCTTGACATGCCATGAGGTGCCTCCAAAATCCACCTTTGTGTATCCTGAAGCTGCACAAATTGACTAGGTTTTGTCAGGCTTTTGTAATGGGGGGTGTTTACTTGATCAGGCAATGCACCTTGTATTGAGCTTTGCTGGTTCTGACCCAAAACAATTTTACGAACTGCAAATTCTTTTACACAATCTATCCAGCTTTTTCACATTCGGTTCATCTTTGCTTTCTACTTCTTATAAACATTTGTTATTGGGGTTCTAAATTTCATGTGAGCCATTTGTTTTGGACGATTCTGTATCCAGAAGCCCATTTTACAAGTCATTCTTCTGACCGTAAATCATGTAATTTTTCTGTTTCAGATTTTATACAATCTTTCCCTTTTTCATTTGCATGTTCCCGAGCATCTAGTGTTCGTTTATTTCTCTAATTTTTACGTAAACTAATTCTTGATTTTTCGAAATTGACTTTAGCCTTTTGTTTTGCTAAATTCCATGTCCAAAAGCTCTCATACTGAGTCTTTCAAACTTTAGTCCAAATTCCGCTCGAATCAGAAAACCACAAACGAAGTCAGCGCATTTCCTTGCCAACAGATCGTGGTGTTTGTAAATTCCAAGCCAACATCAATTCAACGCCTCGCCGAGATAGTTGATTATGGCTCCGATTTTGTGGTTTGAATTTTCAATTTCATTTCCTTTATTATAATTATTACAATTCAATTCATGTTCATGTTAATAGTTATACCATAAAAATGAGTAGGGTTTTTCATATGTAAAGACACATTATATTGGTCAATAATATGGTTAATGTATGTAGCTTGCCACATGTCTTTACATCACCAAAATTACAGAAATACTTTATGGAATACATTAAAAACAAAGGAAAACCCTCAACTCACCCCACCCATGTGATTCGAATCCATGACCTCTAGGATCATAGGTAAGCTCTCAACCAACAGGCTAAGAGCGTCACCACGGTAAATGCTATATATATATATATAGCTTATCAGTAACCGAAAGAGAAGATAAAATCATTTATATGGTCTGATTAAATATAAGAAATGAGGTGTTTTCTCCTCTAGTTATGGTTGATCCCTTGGGCATTGTGCAATCTTATCCACTAGGACAGCTTTTCTTTCGCCAATCTGAACCAAAATATGGGGAATACCATTTTCAATGGTTATCAAGGTTTTCTTGCATCATCTATTTGAATATATCTACCTTAAAAATGTAACTTAAAGGTATTATGAAAATTCAAAACAAGGTTTTTTCATTTTAAGGTGTAGTTTGTAAAATTGGAACTGAAAACACATAGATTTGTTTCATTTGGCATGTATTCGAAAAAATAAAAGCCTTTCAGTTCCTTGTCAACAAATGTTTGTGTTGAAGCCTTAACAAGTATACCAGTTCAAATTCATATGCACTATCTTCATTAATGTTCTTATGTTGACCTATGTATTTCCTCTTGATTGCCACTTCACTTAGGTCCCATAACCATAACCATCATTTATAGACAACGCCATATCTGCCATCCCCAAGCTTTGCGGATTGCACCTATCAGCTGAGAAGTCATAAAGTGCAGCAGCAAGTTCAGCAAGAAACCGAAGTATTTCTGCTGACAAACAACTAATGTAGAGTAAGAACGTTTAGCAGCTTCACATGACTTGCACTTCTTTTAGTCCTCCTTTTAGTCATGACCGACAGTTACAAAAACACAGTGGATGATATCAGCAGTTTCAGGGCCTATGTCAAAATTTACTTAGTCAAATTTTAAAGCAATGACCCATAAGATGGCTGCATTATAATCACGAATGAAGGATTTTCGGATTGAAAATTTGACATTGATCTTTCAACAACCTTCTTTGTTCTTCCTTTATCAGTTTTTTGTTGGTTATCAAAGTCTTATTTTCCATTTGTATCCCTGGTTCGACAAACAAAGAAAATCATTAATGGAATAAGTATTTAAAAATATGACCTAACCTTCTGGTTATAAGAATGAAAATAACTTACCTTCAACCTGATCATTTGCGTTAAATGTTGTTGCAAAATTCTAAGCCTTTTCGAATTATTCATCAAGATTAGCGCTTGTTGGCAAGATTTCATCAGAAACGTCAATTTCTGATTCAACAGCTACAATATCTAGCTCTTGAAATTGTTGCTGGTCAACATTAGCGTAATATACTTATCATATTCAAATATACTGATAAATATTGAACACAATAGACAAATTGCAATGCAATGCAAAAAGTATTTGTTATTTAGAATGTAAACTGAGGAAGCTTTAAATAGCTTTACAGTGAACAGAAATCCAAAAACAGAAACTAACGTATCCCACATATACAGGAAACGTGATTACAGCAAAGACCAAATCAAACTCTAACTTATTCCTAGTTTCTAGGAACTTATTGTTAACAGCAAAGACTACTTCAAACAAGAAGACACGTTACTTAACACTTATTGTTAACAGCAAAGACTACTTCAAACAAGAAGATACGTTACTTAACAAAACTCTCCCCTAAACTAAACTTGCTTACAGCAAGTTAGTTTATACCCAAGCTGCTTCGAACACCAAGTGCTTCTCTAAGCTTCTCAAATTCATCAAGCTTTAACGGTTTTGTCATGATATCTGCAACTTGCTCATTCGTGCCACAATATTCCATTTTAATTGACCCATCATTTACAAGATTTCTTAAAAAATGAAATCGTACATCAATATGTTTGCTTCTCCCATGAAGTATCGGATTCTTTGCAAATTTAATAGTAGAAGAATTGTCACAAAGAACCTTCACATAGTCAATTTTTGTACCTTCAATTTGTTTCAGAATTCTCTGCATCCAGACACATTGACACGCACATGAGGCAGCAGCTATATATTCTGCCTATGTAGTTGACAGACTCACTACAGGTTGCTTCTTGGACGCCCAAGCTACAGCTCCTCCACTTAATACGAAAGCATATCCTGATGTACTCTTTCGATCATCTATATCACCAGCATAATCATTGTCCGTATATGCCATTAACTCAGTTGTGCAGCCTCGTTTGTAAACAATGCCAAAATCAACAGTACTTTGAATATATCTCAAGATTCTCTTAGCTGCTAACATATGTATCTCCATTGGTTTTGACATAAATCTGCTTATGAGACATACACTGTACATCAAATCTGGTCTTGTGACAGTCATATATAGCAAGCTTCCAACAATCTGCTTGAACAAGGTTCCATTTACTTGAGTGCCTTCCTCCTCCTTTGATAGTTTGTTTCCTGGAACAATTGGATTTCTGGCTCCACTGTACCCTTTCATCCCGAATTTTTCAAGCATTTCACTGGCATATTTCTTATGGCTGATGAAAATGCCATTTACTCCTTGATGAACTTCCACTCCCAAGAAATACTTCATTTCTCCTAGATCAGTCATCTCAAACTCATTCTTCATAGAGTTTTTGAAATTTTGTATCATAATCAAATCATTGCCTGTAAAAACAAGATCATCAACATAGAGACTTATAATTAGAATCTTGTTGTTCTCCTGTTTTACAAACAAGGTAGGATCACAGCAGCTTCTTTCGAACCCTTCTTTGATGAAGTATCCTTCAATTCTACTAAACCATGCCCTTGGAGCTTGCTTTAAGCCATAAAGAGCTTTGTTTAGTTTGTATACTTTGTTCTCCTCTCCCTTAACTTCATAGCCTTATGGCTGAGCGACGTAGACGTCTTCTTTGAGTTCTCCGTGCAGAAATGCGCTTTTAACGTCTAGTTGAAACAGCTTCCAACCATTTTTCGCTGCTACTGTAATTACCATGCGAATAGTATCCCATCGTGCTACTAGGTCCAAAACCTCAACTGATAGCTATTGATACTCATCTGGCTAAACAGATTTTGTACGACCAAGAATTATACCCTAAACCTGAATTTGTATCTTATGTTAAAAGGATGTTTGGAGATGGACTAGTTAGGTAAAAGGAACTCCCAAAGAAAACTGGCCAATCATGCCTTTCATAGAGATAACTTGAAGGTAACCATATATTTTTCTGGCCAATAGCTATTGTTGCATCGACTTTAGATTCTTTACTTGATCTACAGAAAATATACATATTATGTGGAATGATACCATCATAAAGTCTCACTTTGATATTATACATGCTACTAGCAGAGTTGAACTTGCTGCTCTTATTTCCAATTAGATTGGCTTATAACCGTCATACTTCAGACCTGAAATGAAAGAGAGAAAAATATTTTGAATTATTTGTCATCTAATCATGTTTTTAGAAGCATTCTAGGTGTTAGTCTCTCAAATGAGTATAAGCTTTATTAAGCATTCTAGGGCATCCAGGCGCTGTGACACTTCACAAACTTATGTCTGTTTTTCTATTCAACATTGCAGCTAGCAGGAGTTCAATGTGCTGGGAACCCACACTTTTGTGTGAATGAGGGTGGATCATATCAAGAAGAGGGGCAGAAGAACACTAAAGGTTACATTTGAGGCAAGGTATGTGTCATATGTGAATGTACAACACTGAAATAATGTCATCCGTATTTTGGCATTCATTGATCGTTGGGTTGCTTTTCAGGTGGGAATGAAGCTGGTTTGCACTTTCTTATCACTACCTGTTCCTTCTAAATCATCAAATGTTTCTGGAGAACAATTTAGCAGTATGACAAGTAGAATTGTCCCTGACTATCTTGAGCACAGAGAACACTTCTAAAGATTCTATTAGTTGGATACATTGGATCTGGGACAAGCACTATTTTTAAGCAGGTAGTTAAAATAAAGTAGTGGTTTTAGACTTGTGGCTCAGAGATGATTTAATCTTGAAGAATAAGGTCATCTACTACATTTCCATTGTGATTTTTCACCCAATTTATGTCATTTCAACATTAAAAAGTATGCACATTTCGAGTTTTCGACTAATTACAATATGGAATTGCTGCAGGCCTTGAACCATATTGATGCCATTCCTGGAATCCTCCTCCTTGTAAGTATATATTCTTCCTTAATTTATCCTCATTTTCAATTTCATCACTTAAACTTGTGCTTAATTAATCATACATTTTCAATCACTTTTCCAGATTTTCTTGGCCTTGCTCATTTGCCCTTTTGACTTCTTTTATCGACCTACTAGTTACTGCTTCCTTCGTGTTCTTCGCAACATAGTTTACTCTTCATTTTATAAGGTTCTAATGGTCGACTTTTTCATGGCTGATCAACTTACTAGCCAGGTGAGGAGGAAGCAAATGTCAATGTAGAAAGTTATGGAAATGACCATCTTGGAGTACTCATGGTGAGTTGATTTGTTGATTGTTACGATTTAAACTGACATTCTTATATGAAACTTAGTCTAATTCTCCTACTTTCTGAGTCTTTATTTATTAAGCCTATTTTTTATGAGATTTTGTAGGCTGAAATGCTGAAACTATTTTTCTGAGTCTTTATGGAAATGAGGATGCTAATGCTGTTGTTCAAGGAGCTCAGTGGAAACTTACTCGTAGTCAACAAATAAATTTAGGTGGATTTCTATGTTATTGAACTACTTTTGGTTATGTTTCCAGATTTTGTTAATTTTAGTTATAATTTTGAGAATATCTGTCAATGCTGTTGCACTCTGTAGAACTTTGGCTGGCCAGCTCTTCTTCGGGTGGCTCGGCGACAAATTTCCACTCCGATAGACTAGTATCTCGCACCAAGACAATGGAGGAGTGGGTTCTCGATGATGGATCCACCAAGCATACTGTTGCAATTGATCATTTGTTATTGACATGATGTAAATTGTAATAACGTGTTTGCTTCCTCAGATTGAGGCTGCAATCCCAAAATAATTGATATGAATTTCGACAGAAATTTCGTCGGTAAACTTATATTTGGTTACTAAAATTTTAGCGATGGATTACCGACTGAATTTCAGTCGGTATTTTTTTTAAATGAAAATGGATGCTAGAGGCGGTTTAAACCGCATGTAGAAAAGCGCCCCTACTGAAAAACCTTACCCCGGCGCCTTTGTAAAACCGTCGGTAAAGTAGCAACAGCTGCAATAACAACACTTTTCCGACGGTTACAAAAACCGTCGGTACTATTTGTAGCGACGGTTAAAACCGTCGCTACAGTAGAAAAATTTCGTCGGTAAATACCTTTTTTTTTGTAGTGTTTATATGGTCTAAATGAATATTTTTGTGTTTAATACATTTATGTTTATTGAAGCTTAGCTATACAAGTAAGCAATTGAACCCTAATGTTATGTAAGGTTAATTAGATTCAGAGTGACAACAATAAGTGCTTTCTTCATTTTATTTATCTGAATTTTCTGCAACAGAGAACCTCTTGTCCAATTTACAGATTAAGAGTTTCTTTACTTGTATTGCTCAAATAATACTAAGGAAAATTAAGGTAAAAAACTGAAAAAATGAAAAAAGAAGCTTTCTCAAAGGTGTAATCGGAGGCCGAAATGAATGAATTTAGCAAAAAATGGCAATGTCATTGGGCAACAGTGATTCTTGCTGGATGGCCCTTACTACCCAAAATAGGCTTAGAAAAAGCAAAAAACGGAACCTCAAAAAGACTAAAAAATTTGAAAACTACCATTAATCATCAAAATTTATCAAATTGTTCTCAGAACTTGTAATCTAATTCTCCTACCGCATCCTGTACGGACTATTTTGTGGGCTGTATGAGGTGTTAGATGAAAGTTTTATGACCAACATTGATAAGCATATCAGAATCAATATCTTAGAAAGTATGGTCAATAGTCAAGGGTAAAGTAGAATTTTGATCAGTTTTAGGAGAAAGAAAAGATCAATAAATAATTATTCGGTTTTTAAATCATTTCATTTTGTACAGATGAAATGTTTTTTTCGAGTATCAAAGGAAAGTATAGAAGTTGTTAAAGTTTGTCCTTGCTAAATTTGATCTGTACAGAATGAAATGATTTAAAATTCGATAATTATTTATTGATCTTTCTCTTAAAACTGATCAAAATTCTACTTTACTCTGGACTATTGACCATTTTTTTCTAAGATATTGATTCTGGTATGCTTATCAATGTTGGTTATAAAACTTTCATCTAATACCTCATATGCTAATACAAATTTGATGTTGATTTTCATTCTTATATGACCATAGTCAATCTCAACAGCCTCCATTTTTCCGATTAGGCTCAATGAATATCCTTCCTTTATTGGATTTTTAACTCTAATCATACCCTGGACTTCTAGGCACCTTCAATACCATGACTTGACATGCCCAATCTTTCCATGTTCCTCCATCTCTTTGCTCCCTAAAACATAAAATGCACAAGCTTCATAATGAGTAATCAAGTACTCAAGCACCAGTTGTACTAGCATGACAAAAAAAGAGAGATAAAATAGTATGAGTAAACTAACTAAAAAAAGGATGCTAACCCTACAAAAATTTTAAAAAAATTAACACTAGGAAATATTATCTTACTAATTAAAAATTTTGTTTCTAAATGTCATAGTACAAACTTTGCTTTAGCTCTCTTGTTTCTGTTTGGGAAAACTTAATTTTGATAGACGTGCACATTATATTTTTGGATACTTTTGGCTCCACCCATGAAACTTTATAAAATTTTGATCTTTTTTAGTCATAACAATAACAATTAAATAAGTCATCTCAAAATGATGGAAATTTTTGATAAATCAAGCTTTTATGATATAACAAACACATATCAATGTAAAGTCACACTTAATCTGAGGTTTTTTACACTTAACTTTTCTAATTATAGAATTTTAACAAACTATCAGATACGAAAAAAATGATTGTTATGTATCCTGTGTGAGTCTAAATATAGGAAAATGGCATATAACAGTGACTTTGTTAATACAAAACTTCACTTAAGTGAAAACAACACCTAATGTTTAGTAACCATGGGTGCATTTAACCCCTCAATTAACTTAATTACAATGAATATTCTCACTAAAATGGGATATGCCTTATGAAATTCGTAACCCAATGACACATGGAAGATTGTTGTTGAAATATATTTTTAATCATGGTATTACGCCATATTATTAAATATGGGACCACGCCATATATTACAATATTTCCCAATACACCATGCTGTTAAAAATTTGTATATGCTACACAGATGTGTTCAATATCAAATTTGCATTTTATTACCTTGACATCATTGTTCGAATTCAAATGATGTGAGTTTTTCTTCAAGTTTCTCAGATTTTTTAGTTATTTTACTAATTTTTTTTTGTCAGACCTTTGTTTGTAAGGGAGTGATTCACAACGAATCCCACCACAATTGTAGCTAGAATTTGGCACATCTTTTTTTTTAAAGGAGAGAAAAAGCCAAAGAGAAAGAGAGTTTTTCACCTCAAGCTTAACTCACTAGAATGTGAAGCTAAACAGAATAGGTAAGGTTAATTTATAGAGGTTCTTTCATTTTTCTATATTAGAAAATTATTATTTACTTATTTATTTAATCTTACTGTTGGGAATAAAGAAGGAAAGGAGCCTTCATCAAATTATACCCAAACCACTATATGGAAAATAAGAGTTAATCAAGGAAATTAAGGACTGATTTCTAATTCCAATTCAATGTTTTAACTCAAGAGTAATTTGACAGATTAGGTAATGAAATACTAAATTATAGCCTAGCTTATGGATAGTATTTTTCTCCTATTATTTTTATAATAAATCTCTTAAAAATTATTATTTTAAGCATTTTTATTTTCATTTGGGAAGAATTATTATGAAAAGAAAATTTTTTTTTAATGAAAAAAATCAAAAGATAATTAAGTGAGAGAAAGGAGATATAAGTTAGGGTAAATTACACCCATGGCCATTGAACTTTACCAATTTTCACATTATGGCCACTGAACTTCATTTCTTTCTGGTATGGCCACTGAACTTTATACACTCTTTAATACCGATGGCCACTCAATTTTAACTAATTTCTTAAAATGACCGTTAATGATCGTTAACGACCTCAAAATGAAAATATTCAACAATTAAAGTTGTTCAGAACGACATTTACCATGAAACCACATTTCTTATTTTAAAAAATCACATTTTTTGGAGCTTTCTCTCTCTAAAAATTCACTTTCTCTCTGCTAACCAAACAACACCCAAATGACTTCAAAACGAAAATTTTCAAGAATTAAAGTTCCTTAGAATATCATTAGCGCTTTGGATTTTTTATTTTTAGCCGTCATGAGTCGTTTTGAAACGTTAAGTGGCCACCGTTGTTAAAAAGTGTAAAGTCCAATGGCCATACCGGGAAGAAATGAAGTTCAATGGCTATAATGTGAAAATGGGTAAAGTTCAGTGGCCATGGGTGCAATTTATCCATATAAGTTAGAATTTAGATTTCTCTTGGGAATTAAGGATCACTTTAGTTTTAAGTTGGCTAATATGATCAATTGAGTCCAAAATTAAATTTACTTATCAACTTAACCATTTAACTTGACTGAGTATTTAACTTCCACATTAGAACTTCTAAACATGGTTATCGAAAAATTGAAATAGCTTACTGTATTTTTCCAGGTTGTTTATAAATGTATTAGTAACAAAATAAACATTTTAGTCATTTTGACAAAAAAAATCCAGATTACTCCTAGGTGAAAGACTTAATTGTTGATATTTTAGCAACCCCAACTTCTAAAATTTTGTGGCTTCAATCATTACTTCCACAAATTGGCTTTCAATCATCTCAATCACTAGTTTTGTGGTGTGATAACTTGGGAGCAATTTATCTTATCGCCAACCCAATTTTTCATCATTGATCAAAACACCTCTAAATTGATTTGGACTTTGTTTCCGATAAGGTTGCACACACAGAATTAAAAGTTTCTTAAATTTCCACTATCGATCATATAGTTGTCATTTTCGGCAAATTATTAGAAGCCCTGGGTTCTCTATGTCAAATGGAGGACCTTCCATACATATTTTGACACGTGTAACATGGACCCACGTATATTGGAAGAGGCCCCACTATTTTAATTATTATTTGGAATCACAATACATGTGTCCAAAATGTGAATTGGGGTCCTCCGAGTGACATGAAAGACCCGGTGTTTAATATAAGAACTCGTCATTTTCACTAAGCCACTACCAAAGACTTGAGGGGAACTAATAAGGGTTTACCAAGTCAAGCCTTAGCGCACCAAATTTGTGGAGATTTTAGTAAATAAATAATTAACTAAATATCATGTGTATTCTGTATTTGAAATAGTCTAGATTTATTTGAAATTTAAATTAGTCTGTTATAACTAATCATATGTATTCTCCTTTAAAGGCTTGATGCTTATCTAATGAAAATTACATTGAGATATGAACTTTACAAGTATGACCTATCATTTCCTCTTTCATCAATTTTTACAGTAAGATTTCAATGTTAAAAATTATGTTTATAAATAATTATTAAACTCTGTCTAAATTAATATTAATCACATATATAAATAATAATTTAATAAACTAAAATCATTCAAAATTGCAAAAAATAGCACATATTATCGGGTTTTTTTTTCAGTCACGGCTTTTCAATAGGATTAGGATAATGAGAGGCCCGAAAATTTAATTTATTTCACAATATATCTCTTAACAATAAGAGTAAAGTAAAAAAAAAATAACAGACTTATAGGGGTATCGTTCCCCAAATGGCTCCCTTCTGAAATAAATATATAGCCACAAATCAACGTCTCCAAGTTTTTAAATATTGAGACTGCAATTTTTGAAATGGCCAAGCCACATCTTTTGCATTGGACTTTAACAATAATATAGTTGCTAAATGTTTTCTCAAAAGTTACATCTTTATTTTGTTTATCTTGGTTCAGACAAAAATTACATAAATCCTAATTTATAAAAAAATTAGAATATAAAGACTAGCATGTAGGGCTCTAAAATAATATGTATTATGAAATTACTCATGTTACTTTTTCTGAAATTACAACATTACCTAAATATTTTATTACAATGTGCATGGATAAATAGTCAATCTAGCTTTTCCTTTTCTACTGACTTGTTTACATTAAGAGACTAACAAATGGAGCAATCAGTTGAGATAGATTTTAGGAATTACTTTAAAGTGCTTTAGGATGTTTGGAAGTTAGTTTAGAAATACTAGAAGTAAATAAGTTGCTTAAAGCCATGAACAAAGACAATGAAAAAACAAAATAAGCCTTCTACTAGTGTTCTGACTTATTATCTTAATCTGAAATTCTGATTCTTACATATTGAAGTTATGTATTCTTCCTCCAAATCTAATTTTGATATGGTGTATATAGGTTCTTCACCTTAATAAAATTCTTCAAATGGAAACAATTCTGATGACAAAACAGACTGCTTCAAATATAAGGAATTTATACCTTTACTTATAGATAATACATATAATAGGGTTTCTACTTCAAAAGAATTTGATATGGCTTCATCTTCCAATAAAGAGGTGAAGATTTCTCTGAATTGCAATTTTTCAAGAAACCCTTCTTTTCAAAGTCAAAATCTAATTGCAGTTATTGGAGAAATGGAAGATGAATGCGGCAGTAAATACAAAATTTGTGTTTTCTCTTTAATAAAACTATTGGAAATGGTTTGTGAACATTTCTTGCTTGTAAATACTAATTCTATAAATGTGTCGTACTCCAAAATGCCCAAGATTCATTAATCCCTAGCCATTTTAAAGAAACTGAAAAAATGAAGAAGGTAATGGTGCCCAAAAGTCTAGAGTCTTCAAAGGTAAATTATGCTCTGGTTCATGGCAATAATTCTGAGTCCAGAGATAGAAATGGAACTGTTCATGCAGCTCGAGCTACTAATCTAGTACCAATTAAAGGCAAACACATGCCTTTAGTGGTAACTGAAAGTTCTCTTGGGATCTAGAGAGGCAATTTGGTTCCTGTTGTACTCCAACCCATTAATTTATCAAATGGGGCTGCTGGCGAAACATCCCTAACACAACCATATGGGTACAGGTAGATCAATCGAATGTAACAATACCAGCTGCTCTGCTGCAAAATTTTCTTGGGATGATTCTAGCACTCCTTCTGATGATTACCATGATGACTATGATGACGAGGACATAGATGATGATGCACTTTCTGTTGAACCCATAGAAATATCTCATTTATCTCCATGATATTTCTCGAGGAGAAGAAAGTGTAGAAATTCTCATAGGCTGCAATTGGTTTGAAAGTATTTACTTTATTTCATCAAGTTTGACCTGGGAAACCAAAGCTTAAATTAATTTAATTCTACCACAACCACATATATAGTTATTATCTAATAACTTATTAACAATTTAATCAAATAACCTTAGATCTTTAACCAATTAAACTAATAGATTACTGTTAAAATTCGGAATTTTAGTTCTTAAACAAGCAAGAATTTGGCTTTTTTTAAGAACAGTGACTACTTTGATAAGTGTCTTCCATTTATTCTACCTTCAACAAATTCTGTTGAAAAACAAGAGTATATTGAAACAATTTCTCTTAAAAACCAAGAGTATATTTTATGCAATTTTTTGATTAAAGACTGGCGTGAGGGGAGAGAGACTCTGACGGACATCCCAACGAGGTTGGCACCCCCGCCCTAGCCCTCAAAAACCCAAAGCCGAATTTATTAAAAAGAATAAAAAATAAAGAATGTTACAAAGGATAGAAAACTAGGAAAAACGGAAGATAGTTCTCCCGGTCAGATTACATAAAAACTCCGTAGAGCAGAAGTCCGGAATGTTGTCCCACCACGAAGTTTGCTGTGATTGACGACCAAAGTTTTCAAGGAGATCCGCAACACAATTTCCCTCTCTGTAAATGTGTGAAACTGTCACTGTCGTGGAGGCCAATTGATCCAAGCAGACTAACCAGGACTGTCTGATTGACCAAGGAACATCACTAGCGCGATGCCGAAGTAGATGCACAATGAAAGTTGAATCACTCTCCACCCATAGTGGATGCCATCCTTTTTTATAGGCCATATCAATTGCGTATATTGCTGCCGAGAGCTCGGCGCTGTTGGCAAATGCGTTGTCTAGTGGATAGGCGAATGCTCCTTCGAAGATACCGTTCTGCGTCCGGAATATCCCGCTGCAGCCAGCCGCCCCTGGGCATCTGACAACGGATGCGTCCGTGTTGACCTTTACCCACCCTTCTGTCGGAGGCTGCCAGCAAACCGGAAGGATACGGGGTGCCCTATAAGGACACCTAGGCAGATTCATCTCTCGCAGTATATGAAGCTCAACCTCCGAGTTCCACATCCCACCATGGTCAAGAGCGCCTCCCTCTCGAATGGAACCCCACAAGCGCCTAAGAGCGAAGAACAAATTTGGCGTATCTCCCTCGAAGATTGCCTTATTTCGGGTTGACCAAATGATCCAGATGCCATTAACCACTGCTAAAGCCCAAAGAGTCGCAATCTCATTGCTGAAACGCTGTTTAGAAGCTTCTGTAATCAGCAAACACACACTCGAATCTGTGTAGATTCGCCTGCCAAACAAAGCCCCGATCCCTTGCCAAATCTGCTTGGAGAAATTGTAGGAGACAAACAAATGATCTGGTGTTTCAGATTCAACCCCATAAAGAGCGCATTTGGAGACCAATACCATACCACGGCGAATCGGGCGATCATGAGTTGGTAAAAAGCCAAGAGCCTCTCGCCAACAGACAAGCGAGTGCGAAGGGGGGATGAATGGATGCCAAATAAATCGACTCCAAGGTGGAGGAGGAGGAGCAGGCCTCAACCAAACATAAAATAGTTTAGCAGTGAATTTACCATGAACCGCGGGCTCCCAGATACAGACATCCTCCTGTTCCTGGCTTCGCTTTATACCCTGAACCCTATCCAGAACCTCTTGCAGAAGGTCATAAAGTCCCTCCCAACCAGTGTCAGTTAGAAAATCCACGACAGACGACTTGCACCTGCTTTGAGCCTTAGCATCCAGACCGACTTGATTTGCTAAATTTGGTCGAATCCAATTCCCGTTCCAAAAATTTGGATTCATCTACTTCCCTATCCACCAGAAGCTATGTGCTCTCAATACCCCAAAAACGCTTCTAGTTGAACCCCAAACAGCAGAATTAGTAACTGTTCGAGGGATACCAGCTGCACTGATAAACCTAGACCTTAAAAGCACAAAACAAGCAGAATTATCCTGCATAATTCCTCAGGCCATCTTACCAAGCAGTGTCAGGTTCGTGGTGCCCAAATCCTTGATTCCAAGGCCGCTGTCTCTGAGAGAATGACAACAATCCTTCCAATTCACAACAATAGATTTCTGTTTGTCAATAGAGCCCGTCCATATAAAGTTTTGAATACACTTGGTCATATGCTTGAGCAGGGAAGCAGGCCATTTATAAATCATGAAAGAGTGAATAAAGCTGTTGTTTATCATAGAATTACTAACATCAATCGCCCTGCCATTGACAGGCTATTGCCCTTCTAACGAGTGAACTGTTCCAGAATTTTATCCCTGATGCCAGCAAGGTATCTACTTCGCGGCATCCCAAAGAAAGGCGGCACCCCTAGGTATCGAAAAGGAAGGTAACCGCGCTTCATTCCAACCATATCAGAGAGACGCAGACCACGCCTGTGAGGCACTGCACTTCCCAAAAAAATATCAGACTTTTCCCAATTCACCATCTGTCCAGAGAGATATCCGTAAAGATTGAAAGCCTCCCGGATAGCACCTACATTACCCACACTTGCCTGACAGAACAGAAGAACATCGTCGGCATACAAGAGATGCATAGGGAAATTAGTTTGTCTAGTGTAACTCATCGGCGCTAACTTACCAGTGGTGCCCAAATTGAGCAGCCAACGACTGAGAAAATCCTCAGCAATGCAGAATAAAATCGGAGAGAGGGGGTCCCCTTGTCGCACACCTCTAGAGCATTTGACAAAACCGTTAATGCCAGAGCCTGAAAGAATCAAAATTCTTGCAGAAGAGAGAATGTTGAGAATCCAATCCCGAAATTGAAGAGAGAACCCAAACGCTTCAAGTACCGTTAGGAGGAAAGACCAATCCAGAGTGTCGAAAGCCTTTCTAATGTCAATTTTTAAGGCCATATTGCCTCCAAAACAATGTTTTTTGAGCATATTGGTTCCTTCTGAAGCCATCGCAATACAGTGGTGAATACTCCTGGCCGAAACGAAACCAAACTGGTTATCTGAGACAATGCGGGAAGCAATGCTAGCCAAACGGTCGGCCAGGATCTTTGATATAAGCTTGTAGCAGAAGTTGCTCATTGCAATCGGTCTATATTGCTCAATTGTAATCGCATTGTCAGTCTTTGGGATGAGGGCCATCAAACTTGAGTTCAAACCTGGTAGGATAGTCTCAGAAGCAAAAAAACTGAAAACCATTGCATAGACATCAGTACCGACAATATCCCAGAAATGCTGAAAGAATGCACCAGTGAATCCGTCTGGACCAGGGGCACTATCCTTATGCTTAGAGAAAACCGCTCTCTGAACCTCAACAAAATCTAGACAAACAGTTAGAGAGTGATTCTCAGAGTCAGTTACTAACCGAGGTATAACATCAAAAATCGGAGCCAAGTCCCTTGGAGAATTCATGTCATTACGGAACAAAGTTGAATAGAAATCGTTGATGTGCGTAGCTATTGCTTGCGGATCGGTAGTTAACTGACCGTCAATCTGTAAGGTGTGAATACCAGCGGAAGCTTTACGAATCTGAGCAACACGATAAAAAACAATGTGTTTCTATCTCCGTCTGCTAGCCATCTGACTCTGTTTCTATCGCGGAAGTAAATTTCCTTGCTGTGAAGGGCCCTATCAAGATTAGAGTGAGCGTCAAGCTCTCTGCGATGCAGTTCCGCAGACATACCTTGAATTGAAATATCCTCATGAATACCATCCAGCGTCGCCTCGGCTGCTTCGATGTTAACGTTAAGGTCTCCAAACACAGTCCTGTTCCAAAGTCGCAGAACAGGTCTAAGGAGCTTGAGCTTGTTGCAGAGGTATTGCATTGGAGGGTGGCAGTCATGATCCCCATGCCAGAAATTAGAAATTAAATCTCGAAGGCCGGCATGAGTCAACCACATAGACTAAGATAGAGAATAAAAGAAACTTTTGATGCAATGTTGGTGAAGAGTTGCTCCAGATATATGAGATTTGGGGGTATATGGTTTTTGTTCATCAATCATTTTGTTTATATATGAGATTTGGGAGGGTATAATTGTAATTAACTTTTATCTGCTAGGGTTTATGTGGAGGAATCATTTTGTTTATATATTTTAAAATTTAACAATTGCATTTTTATTTAAGTTAATAGATTTTTATATGTAATTAAAAAAAAAGATAATGACGAAATTTGACTCTAACATTTGTTTTAAAAGTGCAAATTTAGCCTTAACGCATGAAATAGTTCAACTTTAATCCTACGTTTCCAAACAAGATCAATTTTAGCATTATTATATTAAAAATTTGAAAAGGCTAGTTTGACTATTATTTAATTGTCATATTATACATTCCAAACAAGTTTTATGATAAATTGATGCACTTTCGAATTTTTTTTTATTTGTAATTATATTAATAACACAATAAAAAATTTAGACACCTGTAGGTGCCACGGCCTCGCCCGGAAGACCCGGGGGTGGACACCGTTGACGACAGATGCTGTGATTGACGCTGAAAGCAACCAATTGCGGAATGAAGCTGCTCGGCAGGGCCAGAGCTCGGAGTATGGAAGAGTCGCCACCCGCGAATGGGAAATGAACACCGATCCCTTGCGGGAGACCGGTGAGGGTTCGGGAAATTAGGTACGAGCCGAGAAGGTTAGATCCTTTCTGGAGAAAGGCTACTAGGCACCCCGACATCGCCCGATTCTGAACCACCGGCCTCCTACTTAGCATGTTAGGCGCTAATGGACTAATCACATATTTCTTTAAGTTTAAAATTCATTTGAAACCTTTTCTTTCTCGTTTTGAAAACCGTTTTAAGATATATTATTGAAAGCCACTTTAATAAAGAATCACCCATTTGCATGAATTTAGAGTATGTAAAAGAAGGAGGGAGGTAGAAGAATTGATTAATTACAACATATGAATATCTTTCTAAGCTATACACATCAAATCTAAACTAGTATCTCTTCCCAAAACGTGTTTATTTTCATGGTTCGTGCCTTAATTGACGTTGGAACGATTTAGGCACGTTTCAAAACCCCGTGGATTTACTTGCTTTTCACTTGAACCGCCGTTGGAACGACTCGAGTGTTTGAAAACGTGAAAAATGCACATTCAACCGAAAACGTGATTAAGCATACAAGTCCATTTATTTTTGTACAAAACCGTTTAAACGTAAAACGATTCAAAACTCTATTATTTACAAAAAAACGATTAATTACAAGGCTCGATTAATCCATTGTTGGAACAGATTAAGGTTTTAAAACGCGACGTTTAGAAAACCATTTGGAACCAAAAAGAAGATGTTGAAAACTCTTATTTACATTTTGAAAGTCTCCAAATACCTTTAATTTACATAATCAAATTAAAATCTTTTTGGTGGTTTGTTTTTCCCATTTTCACTCACTTTAATCCTTACTCCCCTTTAAACAATACAAACATAGTTATAACAATTAACCATTTTAGTCCAAAACTCACCCAACCAAATACATTTGAAATATATACCTATAGATGTCAAAGGGAAAAGAAGGAATATATACACATATATATATATACATTTTTAGTAAAAATGGTAATTATATCTATAGATTAAAAACGAGGTAAAGAGAAGATATGTACACTATGGTTACTAATAGGTAAAAATAGTAATGAATATAATACTAGATATAATACACTTTTATTTTAATTGAAAAACATGTAAAAATAATGAATAAGATTCATAAATAAGAAAATAATCTTTAGTTTAAAATAGTTTTTACATAATGGATTCATAGAAAATAACCCCCCAAAGTAATAATTAATATAGTTTAAATGAATTTAAAGAAAACATATACATATACATATAGTCTTACAAAACCAAATTAATGAAAATGATCCCCAAATATACAAAATAAGTAAATACATAATAAGTAATTATTAGTTACATACCCCAAAAATAATTTTAATAAACATATTACATAATCATATATACATATATATAAGAATAAATGCCAAAAGGTTAAGAAAAAGGGGGTAAAAGCGCATTTTATAAGTTCCAGCAGCTTTAACGACGGAAAACCCGTCACTAAACTGCTTTTAGTGACAGAAAAGGCAGAATATCAGAACAGTCCCCATACTTTCCAGATTTATTAAAAACTTTAGATCTACTTTATTCTCTCATTTTAGTCCCCGAACTACCCAATCGGGTCATAGTCTATAACAGAGTCTCCCAAAACGATGTTTTATTTTAAAACGTTAATTTAAAAAAAAAATCTTTTGAAATCCTATATCTACAACGTTTTAGTCCCGAACTACCCTTAAACGGGGTCACGGTTCGTATCGGGACTTAAAACGAGGTTTTTTATTTCAAAAAAGAACAAACGTTTATTTAATACGAGACGAAAATTAAATAAATACGAAAGAATAAATAAAGGTGAAAAATAAAATAAATAACTAGAATTATAAATAAAATAAATAAATAAACAAAACTATAAATAAAATAAATAAACGAAATAAATAAATTAAACGAGTCTAGTCCTCAGATAATACCTCAAAAATCGGTATTGACAGTCGAAGTCGGTTGATTCCACGAGTTATGGTTTTTGGTGTTTTTTTAACTTTTATAAAATTTCAATTTTTTTAGAAAAATAAAATTTTTCCCAAAAAATCCACTCTCTCTCTAGAAAAAATATTTCCCAAAAAGAGCTCCTCCTCCTCAAATGCATGGGGATCCGTGCCTTTTTATATGCGTCGGGGATGTACGCTCAACCTACGTTGAGCGTCGCCTGCCTCTCGTCGGGCGACGCTCATCGGGCGACGCTCAACATACGTTGAGCGTCACCCGCCCCTCGTCGGGCGACGCTCAACCTACGTTGGGCGTACGCCCAACAAGTGTTAGGTGTCGCCTAACATGGGTTGAGCGCACGCCCAACCATCGTTGGGCGCACACCCAACAGCCGTTGGGCGTATGCCCAACTGCCGTTGGGCATTGCCCATCGATTGTTGGGCGACGCCCAACGTTTGTTGGGCGTACGCCCAACGCTGGTTGGGCGACGCCCAGCCTCTGTTGGACGTACGCCAAATGCTTGTTGGGCGACGCCCACCGTGCATCGGACGTTCGTACAATAAGTTGGTCGATCGCCGAACGAGCATCGGACGTGCGTCAAACGTCCATCGGACGAGCGTTTGACATGCCGAGCTCTGTGTCTGGCGCACAAGAGACGACGCTCGCCTATCAGGAGCGCCATTCATTATTCGTCGATCGACGTCCGACTTCCGGGGCCTTCTCGTCCACCGATAAAACGATGAACATACCCGACGTCATCCGGGAGATATTGAATTTGTTAGTGGGACTCACAAGTGCCGGCTCTCCAAGATTTTTCTTGATTTAAATTTTTGAACTAATGGAATCAACCGCTTTGGCTGTTTTATCGTGGGTTTTCATCATAGGTCCTCCGACCTCGGTGTCTACAGTTGCCCCTACTTTCCTATTTTGACAGTGATGTGTGTGTTTTTTCGAAAACCATTTTCGTAAATACAACACATGCAATGTGAAACATATTAAACTAAAAGACACATATAGAGTGGGAGGAGAAATACCCGACCTCCACGTCGTGGGCCTTCAACTTGTCCCCAGTCCTTGCATCGGCCGCAAGCATTGATCTCTCTACGTGATTTCTTGTCCCAGGTCTTTAAGCCGACCATCCAACCCTAGTCTCTACACCGACCGCATGTATATAGCTCCTTCTCGCGACCCTAGTCTCTAAATAGACCGCAGGTATATAGGTATTTCTAGCGACCCTAGTCTCTAAATCGACCGCATGTATATAGCTCTTTCTAGCGACCCTAGTTTCTAAATCGACCGCAGGTATATAGCTCTTTCTAGCGACCCTAGTCTCTAAATCGACCGCAGGTATATAGCTGTTTTTAGCGACCATAGTCTCTAAATCGACTGCAGGTATATTGCTCTTTCTAGCAACCATAGTCTCTAAATCGACCGCTGGTATATATCTTGTTTAGGTTTCTAAATTGACCCTAAAGCGAGTGCTCTCTTGAGCGATTTGGAATTTTGACCTACTATCGTATGTATTTTGACTGGAGTTACTATTTCGTGTAATGAAATCATTGATAGGAAAGACCTTACCCTTTCGTTCGGAGCTCTTTTGAGTCGAAAAATATTTTTCTGTCGACTGTTGTTTGTATTTTGACTGGCGCCACTGTTTGGTAAATTTTCACTATCGTCTGGAGTCGCCTCCCTTGATAACAATCATTGTTTAGCATAACCACTGGCTGAAACAGACTGCAGTTTGGAGATTTGTGCATCCGGTAATTATTTATTTACTTTTTACCTTTATGTCACATTGTACATTTTTCTCTAATTACAAAAATGCCATTTTTTACCCTTATAAAAGGGTGGTGGGGTCCATTTTAACCCCACACATTCTCTCTCTCACTATCATTTGAGTTCTTTGCGATGGTGCCGAGTAAATACGACGGCACGAAGGGCATGAAGGTGGTTTTCGAGCACCTGCTGAATATTACTCCCTTCCATGATCCAGGCTCTCACCTCAACAGGACCTAACATAAATCAGGTAAGTGCCTCTTTTGTTTATTTTTTCAAGGACTTTTAGGCTTTAAGAACCCCGCTTGAACATTATTTGCATACTAATATTTAAGATGTTTGCGAATTCTTTAGCTAGAAACGTGAATCCTATGCATTGTGAACATTCTTCGCAATTATGAATTTTATGCATGATTAGTGAATTTTTTTTTTCTTTTTTTTTTAGAAATCATGAATTTTATGCACGTGAATAATAAAAACGTGGATAGTGCACGTGAATAGTAAAAACGTGAATTGAATTAAACAACCCCCAAAAGGTAAACACCATAATTGGGTTAAATTTATCGCAAATGCACGGAAGAATATAACCCTAAAGAATAACGAATTTTAGTTAAATTTTACGTGAATGTACGTGAAAATAGAACCTTAAAGAATAATGAAGTGAGCTAAATTAAAAACTTAGGGTAATTGGTACCATTTCACAAAAATTGAGGTGTCAAGTTGCGTTATTCAGACTTAAATTGGTGGGTAGGGATCCTCTAGAGTTGAAAAGCCTCTAGAGTTGGTGGAGTTGTAATCTCAACCATTAATGGATGAGATTTAATTGACAAATTTTAATATCTAATTAGTCATTTATTGATACATTTCATAAATATTGAGGGTAAAATGATACTTTTCGAAAACTTTGATACATTTTGTATCTTATCCATATATCCACGTAGTACAATAACTCATTTTGACTATAATCAATCCAAATTGTTCCGTATAATATTTTGAATATAGTTTTTGGTGTTAAGGTCTAAAAATACCCATAATATTTTCGGTTAGGAGCAATTTTACCCATAACGTCTAAAATTGTCTAATTTTACCCCTAACATCAATAGCCAAGAGCAATTTTACTCATAACGTTGATAATTTGGGTCGATTTGAGACATTATTATAAAACATAGATATTTTTTTCCTTATTCTGCAACAATTGCATTTCAATTCGTTTTAAAAAATGATTTCATGTTTTTTATAATTTAATAGTAGAATTGGAGATTAATATTATAAATTTGGTGAATTTTTTGAATTTTTAGTCCAATTTGTACAAAAAAAACTGTACTTTTTTATATATTTTTTCACATCCCATCATATGTTGTGATTTGACGCAAAGATTAATGACCGACAAGACCGTTTGATAAATTATTTATCAAATTGACCCAATTTATCAACGCTAGGGGTAAAATTGTTCTTGGTTTCCAATGTTAGGATAAAATTGCACCATTTTCGACATTTTGGACCTTGGGGCAAGATTGCTTATGACCCAAAAGTTAGGATATTTTTGCACCTTAATTGTAGTTTTTGTAATTATCTTTTAACCCTAATTGTTCACACTCCTTTTCTGATTAGAGTGAGCGGCGGCAATGGCACAACTCCCAAGCGAGTTGATCATCGAAATACTGCTGTGGTTGCCGGTGAAGTCCCTCCTACGTTTCAGATGTGTTTCAAAATCTTTATGCACCGTCATTGATAGCCCTGATTTTATCAATTCTCATCTAAGTAAGTCTTCTCAAAACTTAAATCTCCGCAAACTGATTTTCTCAGACGAATTGAGTAACAAATTTCATGTTTGTGATGTGAATGTCGATTTTGAAGAAGATATTATAGGCATAGAAAAACAAGTCTCATCCTCGTTGAAGAATGTCTATGGTTACTGTAAAGGTTTGGTTCTCCTGGATCAAAGTTCATTGTACCAACCTAAATTAGAACTGTCCCTGTGGAATCCATCCACTCATCGGTGTAAGGATCTTCCTGATTGGCCTTTGGAAGACCCAGCTAATGATCAATTTTATTACTTAAATGGGTTAGGTTTGGGTTATGATGACGCTATTGATGAGTATAAAGTGTTTTTAAGGGTATATGTCAAGCGAAAACTTGATATTGAAGTTCAATTTTAGATTTATGGGTTTAAATCAAATATTTGGAGAAGGATTCAGAATCCCCCTTCCCTCGGATACAGAATAGATAGGAATGTGTATCTTCGTGAAATGGGTTACTTCAGTGATGGTAGTCTACATTGGTTATCCAATTCAGAGATTGTGGCATTTAATATGAGAAATGAGACATTCTCCTTAGTTCCCCAACATGTTTTATCTTTCAATTCAACTGATAGAGTTTTAAGGCAATTACATATTTTAGGAGGGTGTCTTTGCATCAGCTATTTCTGTTGTTCGATGGTGCCCCATGCTTATTTATATATGAGGAATAATGATGGGGTTAATCAATTTACTTGGACAAAGTTATACTCTGTTGTAAATCCCTTATTTTTTGACATATCTTGGTTTCAATGTGTGAACGTCATTGGGTATTCAAAGAGAGGAGATAAGATTCTCCTTAATGTTGGTATAATGAGTAATATAGTTTCATATGATCTTAGAGAGAAAAGTTTTGCTAAGGTTGGAACATGCAATGATTCTATTTGGAATGGTCGAATTCTTAGTCTTGAAGTTGAAAGTCTTGTGTCGGTAGGCGGTGGAGCCTAGTTGTTGAAAGACCAACAAATAAAATATAATTTGTCCTAAATGTGCTATGGTCTAAATATACTCACAACAAAGAACATTAACAGTACTGTGGGATTTTGAGGCCCTTAATATTTTTTATAATGTGAGTTGGCCAAGGTTTTGTATTTTCCAGATCAACCTGCTGGAGTGAGCGAAGCAAAGGCGGTAGGTCTCATGTGGCTGCTTCTGATAGGTCTGATGTGGCTGCTTCTGATAGGAAAATGCAGATGGCTTGTGATTGACTTAGTTCTTTATATTACATACTCATATGTACAACTAGCTATTCGACTTCGTAGATTTCTCAATCATCTTTATGTCATAGCCTTAGAATAACTTAGAAGAAATTTATCATCTGTTTAATTCAATCTATATCTATTCTTCTTTTTAGAGATTTACTTACAGCAGCTGCTGTTTTCGACATGTTATCCTCCAAGCATAAGCCTCTATATTCGAGACTTACTATGATGATCATTCATACTCTTTCACGTATATATCATTTGATCATGTTTATAAGGGACAACATCAAGGATACTTTGTTCCATCTTTCATGAGAATTTTTCGAAAATTCCTTATATGGTCTAAATGTATATTTTTTTGTTTAATACATTTATGTGTATTGAAGCTTAGCTATACAAGTAAGCAACTGAACCCACAAGGGTGATGAAGATGAAGACCTTTTGGACATTTCAACATTATTTTCTTCCTTCTACACACCCAAATTTGCCATTAAAACTGAAATTTAGAAACAACTTTTGTCTTGAGGAGCGTCTTTCTATTCCTCCCCTCCCCTTCTTTTTATACACGTACTACTACAATCCTAACAAGGGTAGTTTGGATATTTTTGTAATTACTAAGGGATAAATTTTAGTTTTAACTTAAAGAGTTCCCCTAGAATAAAATTTGAGTGTTATCAAATAGCAAAAGACATTTCTCAGGTCTTAAACTTTTTCTAGGTATTCTATTTAGTCGCTCTATTTTTATTAATTGATTCTTAAATTTTTTTTTTGGCTTAGATCCCTATTATAAGTTTAAAATCAATTAGATACTCAACCTATTCTTTAAAAGTCAAATAGATCTCTAACCCTTATTTTATATTTGGGTAATTAATTTATTAGTCCCTATATTTTGACAAACCATACTGTTTAGTCCTTGTATTTTCAAAAACACATGATAAGGCCCCTAACCTTTTTCTCAATGAACTGTTTAGTCATTCTGTCTATTTGTTAGATTTTTTACCGTTTATGACTTCGGAAATAACTAAATCATCCTTTACTATTTACCTTCAAACTTCAGAAAAGGAAATCCAATTTAGAATAATAAGCTATTTGTATGGAAAACAAGAAAAAGAATAGACCCAATGCTTACGAATTTGAACGATTAAGAAGAAAATCAAGAAGAAGAACACTCAAAGTTGATTTCAGATGCATTAGAGTTTAAAGGAAAGGGAAATAAAGGAAAAGAAAAACGCAAATCCAAATTGACTAACAGAATCTTCATGAGAGTCTAACGGCAAGGACTTTACAGTTCACCGAGAAAAACGTTAGAGACTAAACAGTTCACCGAGAAAAATATTAGGGACTAAACAGTTCACCGAGAAAAATGTTAGGGACTTTACCGTGTGTTTTTGAAAATACAAGGACTAAATAGTATGTTTTGTCAAAATATAGGGACTAATAAATTAATTACCCTTTATATTTTAACTTTAGTTGTCAGTTCAGTTATTTTATATTTTAGATACGATTTTTATCATTATTTTATGATATTTTCAGTCATCAGTTCAACTCTAGTAATCAAATAAACCTAGTCGATGATATATACGCATTTTTTTTAATTACTAGGTATAACACTGATTTTGGTTCGATTTAACGGAATATGTTTTTATTAAATCTTAACTGGTAATCCAAATCTAAAATATTATAAAATATTGATCTACTTGAATTGAAAATATAAAATAGCTCAACTAAAATTTATTTCAATCATAAGAGGGATTTAAATAACAATTTTAACATACGTTAAGAATGTAATCGATGATTTTAAATAATTAAAAAGCTAATTGAGTTTTAATATATAGACTGATGACCTAATTGATGGTTTTAAAAGCCAAAATCTAATATGACTTTTACCCTATAGTTTACGGGTTGAATTTAAAAATATTGAAAGGTTTAATTGACTAAAAAAAATCGCACCATTGAAGTTTATCTGTTGTAATGACGACAAATGCACGTTTTAGGGTTTTTTGGGTGTTTCCTTTTAATTTTTTCGGTATATTAAGTGCTCTAAAATTAAAATTGATGAGCTTATATATTAAAGTCAACCATTAATTAATTAATTAGGTCAAGAACTAAGATTAATGGTTGAAATTCCTCAATTAGGTCAAAAAATTGAAAAATAATTCGTTGAAAAAAACAATAAAAGCCCGTGAAAATAACTAAATCGGATTTTTAAGGTCATAAACGGCCAAATTTGGCCAAAAGAGGGTGGAGGCCACAACCTTGCTATGTGTTTTGACCGTTGGTCCGTTTCCGATGGGATTAGGGGAACGAAACTCTAAAAGAAATCCTAATTTTGAAACTTGACACTTTTTTTGACCTAATTATTTTGATCTCGAATTAACCCTAATTGAAGTGTCAAACCAAATTTGATTTTAGATTGAATTGATGCTACCATATATCTTGAGATTAATCAATAAAGAATAAATTGATCCGAACCCGAATATGAAATACACGTTTTAAGGTTTTTCAGGTGCTTTCATTTTTTTCGGTATATTAAGTGCTCTAAAATTAAAAGTGGCGAGCTTATTGCCTTAAAGTCAACCATTAAGTAATTAATTAGGTCAAAAATAAGATTAATGGTTGAAATTCATTAATTAGATAAAAAAAAAGTGAAAAATATTTCGTAGAAAAAAACAACAAAAGCCCATGAAAATCATTAAATAGTATTTTGAGGTCCTAAAAAGCCGAATTTGTCTAAAAGATTGTGGGGCCCATAGTTTTGCTGTGGGTTTTGATCGTTGACCCATTTCCTAACGGATTAGGGGTACGAAACCCTAAACCCTGATTTTGAGACTTGAAACTTTTTTTGACATAATTATTTTGATCACGAATTAACCCTAATTAAAGTGCCGAACCAAATTTGATTTTGGATTGAATTGATCCTACTATATATCTAGGGGATTAATCAATAAAGAATAAATTCATCCGGACCAAATATATAAATACACATTTTAGGGTTTTTCGGTATATTAAGTGCTCTAAAATTAAAAGTGGCCAGCTTGTTAGATTAAAGTGAACCATTATTTAATTAATTAGATGAAAAACTAAGATTAATGGTTGAAATTTATTAATTAGGTCAAAAAAGTGAAAAATATTTCTTAGAAATAAACAAAAAACAAAGCGAGAATCACTAAATCGTATTTGTTAGGTCTTAAAAGAGGGTGAGACCAACATTCTTCTATCATGTCTCTTTATGCTTTTCTTTTGGATGATTGTAAATATCATCTTATCTCTTTTAATGACGTTGTTGTTTTTTATGTTTGTTTCTCTACGAATAGGGTTGCTCATCAGGGCCGGTCCAATGATAGTGGTATTCTAAACCGCTGGGACACTTGCTGATCCTAATGCAAATTTCGTTTTAGACCTTGTATACCTATATATATATATATATATATATATATATATATATATATATATAATAAACAAATTTTGGACCCCCTAACAACCATTAGCCCTAGGCCTGCGCACTCCTGGCCTAGACCCAGGGCCGGCTCTGTTGCTCACTAGCTAGTTGTTGTAGCCTATTATATGCCTTGTATTTCCTATTTAATACCATACTTTATATCTTCATTTTCTAGTGTTCGCCAACACTATTTTCTTCTCTCCTCCCTCGGGGTTAGGATCCTCACATTGTCGCACGGAATATTTGGAAATGTAATAACTTAAAAGTATGTGACCAACTTTGACCGTTAAATTTGATTATCTCGCCCAAAAAATTTAATAAAATCAATCCATGAAAAACCAAAAATCACAAAAATGGCATCATTTTGTATAAAAAAATTATTTTAACAAAACATAACTATAGATATTCACGGGAATTTATACACGACGGGGGAGAATTTTCACGGAGCGGATATAGTAATCCTTATCCCTATCACCATTTTGGCTTTGGCGAGAAATTGTCTCCCGTGCCCATCCCTATCCCTAATTTATCCCTAATTTTCACTTATTACTAATCCCCATCGGGTTGGAAACATGTAGTTTGTTTATAATGCCCGATTACCATCCCTACATACAAATTGAGTGATAATGAAATTTGTGAATGGACAGAGTGCTCCATCAATAACAATTGAAATTGACACAATTTCAAACATCAGTGTAAATTCGCTCAACTTGTAAACATTAATGGTATTATTATGTTAGTTATGATGTTAGAGGTAAAATTACTTTTGCTGGACAATATTAAAAGTATTTTTTGCACTTTATATATATACATATAATCTTATTCACTATTATGAAAAAACATTATTTTTGCTTCATTCTCGACACGTGCTATGCCATTAGTCAATTCTCATTATGGCGACATATGTTTTGGTCACATTGCGAATAGACATTGTTAAAAAGTTAATTAATTAATAGATTAATACATTTTTTGTCCATATACTTGTTTCAAAAAATCAACTAGTCCTTTATATTTGGAAAAAATTCTAGTAACCCATGAATTTATTTAAATTGACCAATTGACTTTTTGAAAGGTACATATTTGAAACAATCATGGTTCTCCAGTGATTTGGTATTGATAGAGTTTGTGCTTAAATAAGCTTTACAAGATAGAATCGGTTACAACAATAATTCTAAAGATACAGGGAGTAAATCAAGCTAACAATATCTGACTAAATCAAAGACTAATTCTAATATGTATATTTACAGATATATCCTCTAACATTCCCCCTCAAATTAATGGCGGAGCCACTGTTAATTTGTCGCGAAGATGTTGAAACCGAGCCTTGGAGAGTGGTTTGGTGAGGATGTCAGCAATTTGATCAAGGGTGGGGACATAACCAACCCGAAGCTCTTTCTTGGAGACTTTGTCACGAACAAAATGAAAGTCAATCTCTAAGTGCTTAGATCTGTCATGAAAAATTGGGTTAGCAGTTAAATATGTTGCACCAAGGTTATCACACCATAAAACAGGTATTGTGGAATTGGAGATGCCGATTTCATGCATGAGCTTTTTCAACCAAAGCATTTCAGAAGCAAGACTAGCAAGAGCACGATATTCAGCTTCGGTGGAGGAGCGAGAAATAGTAGTTTGCTTATGTGACCGCCAAGATACAAGATTAGGACCAACAAACACCGTATAGCCAGAGGTAGATTTTCGATCATTAACGTCTCCTCCCCAATCTGCGTCACTATAACCAACCAGATCAAGAGTTTTACCCTTATGAAAACGAATTCCATGTGTTGTAGTTGCAGTTAAATACCGAAGTATTCGTTTAACCGCTTTCCAATGATCAAGACTTGGATTATGCATAAATTAGCTAACTTTATTTACAACATTGCTAATATCTGGTCGAGTGATGGTCGCATATTGTAATCCACCAACAATAGTGCGATATAGCTTAGGATCAGTATAGGATTCACCAGAATCTCGAGAGGGTTTGGTGCTTGTGCAGGCTGGTGTTGAGATGCTTTTGGAGCCATCCATTTTGGATTTTTTGAGTAAATCAGAAATGTATTTCTTTTGACTTAGGTGAAGAGCATGATTTTCCCAATTCACTTCAATTCCAAGAAAATACGAGAGCTTGCCAAGATCCTGAATAGCAAACCGCTGCTGCAATTGCTTGATCAAGTTATCAATAGACACAATGGAATTGCCGGTTACCAAGATATCATCAACATATAAAAGACAATACAAACGAGTATCATTATGATGAAGATAGTAAAGCGAGCAATCAGGCTTACTACAAACGAACCCAAGGGAAATCAAAGCCTCAGTCAAACAACGATGCCACATACGGGGGCCTACTTAAGACCGTATAGACTTTTCTTCAATTTGCAAACATGATGAGGAAAGTCCGGGTGAGTAAAACCAGGAGGTTGACACATAAAAACAGCTTGATCTAAAGTGCCATGTAAAAATGCGTTACTCACATCGAGTTGTTTTATCATCCAAGAGTTTGTTACTGCAAGTGAAAGAAGTAAACGTATCGTTGTGGGCTTGATAACCGGACTATATGTTTGCTCATAGTCAAGACCGGGACGTTGATGATATCCTTTGGCAACGAGCCGTGCTTTGTATCGGTTGACAGATCCATCAGGGTTCAGTTTGATGCGAAAAACCCAGAGACAGCCAACCTTATTGTTGGCTTCGGTTTCTGGAACTAACTCCCAAGTTCCATTGGTAATGAGTGCATTATACTCCTCTCTCATAGCTGCACGCCATTGTGGATGTTCCACAGCTCTAGTATAACAAGAAGGGGTGACAGTTTCAGTCACGGCCTGATAGATTTTTGGACGAAGCGAACCCGTTTGAGTTCTTGTAACCTTGAGAGTGGGTTGTAAAGGTTGGGGCTGTTCAGGTGGGGCTGTTTGTGATGCATTGGGTAAATTTTGGTGTGATGAGAGTTGATAGCCGCTAAAATCAACAAGTAGAGGGACAGTAGGCTGATTGGAAGCTGGCGGGGGGCTGTTTGTTGTGGAGGTTGGTAACTCTCGAAAATTTGGTAAGGGATGATATGGAATAATGGTGCAAGTGGGATTAGAGGAAGTTGTATTTGGGCGTGGTGCTGTTGGGGGAATAGCAGTAAATGGTTCTTGTGCTGATGGAAAAGAAATTGTGACCGGAGCATTGGACAGATCAGTTATAGATATCTGGCACATCTCATTGTTTAACAGAGGAAATGGAAACTCCTGTTCATTGAAAACCACATGACGTGGGATAAAGATTTTGTTGTTAAGCAAGTCATAACATTTATAACCTTTATGTATTTTGCTATAGCCAATGAATATGCATTTACGAGAAAGTGGAAGCAATTTATTTGAATTGTAAGGACGGAGCCAAGGATAGCAAACACAACCAAATGTACGAAACAAAGTATAATCGGGTGTATTGCCAAACAATTTTTCATATCGGCTAAGGTAATCAAGTATTTTGGTGGGTAATCTGTTGATGATAAACATTGCACATTCAAAGGCATAAGACCAAAATTTCATAGGTAATTTAGCATGAGTAAGTAATGAAAGACCCGTTTCAACAATATGGCGATGCTTGCGTTCGGCGCAACCATTTTGTTCCGGTGTGTATGGACAAGACACTTTTTGATTGATCCCATTGGTACTAAGATAATTGGTTAAAGCCCGAAATTCACCCCCCCAATCTGATTGAAAATTTAAAATTGGTCGTTGAAAATATTTTTCAACCAATGTTCCGAATTTAATGAATACACTCAAGATTTCAGATTTATACCGCACAAAAAATAGCCAAGAGAATTTGCAAAAATGATCATAGAAAATAACATAATAGCGATAATTGTCATGTGAATCAACTGGAGCAGGGCCCCAAACATCAGAACAAACCAATTCTAACGGATTAGAAGCAACGAATGTAGAAACAGGAAACGGTAAGCGATGTGCTTTACTAACACAACATGAATCACAAAAGGGAGCACATTTATTATCATCAAAGTCAAGTTTATTCAAAGCAATTGCTTTCTTAACAATGGGGAATTGAGCATGACCCAAACGGGCATGCCATAAAGAGAGACTAGTGTTAAAGGCTCTAATGCGATTTTGACTTGATGAAGGAAGCGACAGTGTGTAAAGTCCATCCTTATTCACCCCTCGACATATCTCTTTCTTTGTCTCCAAATCCTTCAAAACAAAGTAATTAGCAAAAAACTCAACCGAAATAGAATTTGATTGAGTTAGAGAAGACACAGAAAGAAGGTTATTAACAGTGTTAGCAACATGGAGTATATTTCGAAACTTTAGAGGAATATTGGAAATAGGAAAATCAGATTTACCAATATGAGAGATAGGAATTGTGGATCCATTACCTACTACAACTTGCTCGGAACCGTCATATTCAGTGTGAACATGGAGGTTGTCCAAATCAGCTGTTAAATGATGCGTTGCGCCAGAATCTAGGAGCAAATCAGTGGAGGAAGGGTTGGAGGTGGTGGCCATATTAGAGGACGGTTTAAGAGAACCCCTGGTATTGCGATTGAATTTTGGTGATGGACACTATCTAGCAATATGTCCCAATCCTTTACAATTGTGACATGTGAGAGTGGAGATATCAAGTGGAGCTGAATTTGTGTAACTGTTTCTACTATAATTATTTGGGGCAGAGAAACCCCGACTGGATCCATAATTAAATTGACCGCGACCGCGGCCCCGTGGCCTGTTGTTTGAACGGGCAGAATAATGAACGGAGGGAGTAAAGCTTGATGGAGCTGTGACTCGAGAGAGCTGTCGCTCCTCACTATGAAGCAAGCCAGTTAAGTCTTCAAACGCAATAGATTCCAGACGAGCTTCTATTGCACGAGTGAAAGGCCCATAAACATCATTCAGGCCATCCAAAATTGCACCAACTAAATCATCGTTACTTACAGGATTTTGAAGAGCAGAGAGCTCGTCAATGAGAGATTTGGCCCGTAAAAGATAGGCAGAAATATCATCGTTCTCTTGACGTAAATTATGAAGACGATTCTTCAATTCACGGATCTGTGACTTCGATCCAGTGGCATAGGCTTTAGCCAGCTTTTCCCAGGCGGCTGCTGCAGTTTCATCCCCAATAACTTGGGAAATTACGCCCGATGAAAGAGAAGAGATGAGCAAACTGAGGACCTGTTGGTCCTTTTGCTCCCAAACTTCGAACGCTGGATTGTCTGCTCCGGTTTGTAATTTCTTGGGTGGCGGTGCAGAAGTTGCATCAACATGATGTCCCAACTTCTGACCTTTCAAAATAGGCAGAACCTGTGTCTTCCACAACAGGTAATTGGAGGCAGTTATTTTGTGATACCATGGAGATAATTAATTGAGCGATTGAAAGGAGAAATCCCAGGGAAAAATTAAAATTCAGAGTTGTGAAACCTCAGAACTGCTCTGATACCATGAAACAATCATGATTCTCCAGTGATTTGGTATTGATAGAGTTTGTGCTTAAATAAGCTTTACAAGATAGAATCGGTTACAACAATAATTCTAAAGATACAGGGAGTAAATCAAGCTAACAATATCGGACTAAATCAAAGACTAATTCTAATATGTATATTTACAGATATATCCTCTAACAATATTAGCTACCTAAACTAGATTAAAGTGTAAACATTTAAACTTTTTCAGAAAAATTATATACTTTGTTAAAAGGATTAATAAGTTTTAAACAAGTTAAATTGGTAAAATGAATATTCTAAAAGTATAAAAAAGCAATTGAATTTTTTCAGATAAGTATAAGCGGTTAGGTATCTTAAGCTTTAATTATTAATTACATTCAGCAACTCTCTCTCATCCCTTTTTTTCTCCTCTCTTTTTTCTCATGGTTTCTGTTGAATTAGGGATTCTTTTTCCAGTCAACATTCGAAATTTATTTACAAATATACATCCATTTTAATCATGGAATTGGGATGCGGTAAAGGGATTACTTTATCAATCTTCCATTATCCAAAGATTTTCAACAAAAAAAATTATTATGAGGAAAGTTGGTATGTTATTACTAATGGACGTATGAGGAATCTCATTCTCATAGGAACCAATTGCAGCATGTCTCCATACTTCTATCAAATTCAAGTGGATGTCTTGAGTTGTATAATTAATGAAAGAAAAATCTAACTAATGATATCATTGTTATGGTTTAACTAAATGTTAAATGTGTTTTAATGTTTTTTTATCTGAGTCCATTATTATTAGGCAAATTAGAAAGAGGTGTGGTGTGCTTTGGGTATGGTAAGTAGTAGACATGTGGTGAAGAAGTTTTGTGATGAAAAGACACCTACATGGAAGATGTGGAGTGCAATGGATATTTAGAAATTCTTGAAGGAGGACATGTATATGTGATGAGAAGACACATGCATGGAAGATGTGGAGTGCTCTGAATAAGTTGAGAAACTAAGAGTAAGGCTATAAACCAACTCTGAATCTAATTCTCTTTCTTCTTCTTTTTTCTGTTTTTGCTTGAGATTTTGTTATAGTATCTGAGCAAATACATTTCCCCATAAAAATCTTAGTCTTTCTCATTGGTTTTGCATTCTTCAAACTTGATTCATGTTTGCTGTCTACCATCTTTCTTTCAAAAATGTCTTACATTGCGGTAGTAGCCGGAGAAAATTGCGGCAATAAGGATAACAATCTTAATCAAGAAGGAAATTTTCTCGCATCTCTCTATATATAGTAGGTACATCTCCATGGGTAGTTCCATATAGCTTGCTAGCAATACCTTAGGTTTGTCAATAGTTTTGTTCAGTCTTACTTGCTTTACTTTCTAAAAAACACAAAATCCTAAAAAGTCCAAGAAAAAATAACTTTCTCTCTTATTTCATAAAAGAAAAATCACACTTTTTTACTCTAAATTATACACAGTATTATAATATTTTCCATTTAGCCAAATATTTTCCTCATTAATACCTAAACTAAACCTTCTTTAGAACCCATGCAAAAGACCTTTTGATTATATTTTGGTTAGACTAGCAAGTGATAGAGACTAAGAACTAGACGCCATTACTTATCACAATACTTGTAATGAATTGAGTGTTAAATTTTAAACCTTGAGTGAAAAGTAAAGATTAAAGGCTACAAGAAAAGAAAAGCCTTGAGATATCACCTTATGAGGTTGTACACTAGTTCATACTTTCAAATATGGGATGTATTGAATAATGTAATACTTTTGAGAAAACCTTATTTTGTTAAAGTTCATCTATGTCGTATGATTTACATAAGTTGAGATTATTGAATGTCAGTGAAATAAGTCTTATCAAAGTTATAAGCTACATGGCTTGTTTGATTTCAAATTTTATTTTGAATCTAACACTTCCTTCAAGACAAGGAATGTTCAAAATGTGACCAAGTTGTTATAACCATTTATATAATATTTTAACTCATTGGTTTATGTTATTTTTTAGTGGTTTGTCAATGTTTGTCCCTAGTTGTTAGTGTATTTTACTTTATTCTTCTATTGAATGGAGTTTTGAGTGATTTGAGGTGTTTTTGGAAATAAAACAAAGTAATTAGATAAATCTTCCAATAGACTGCTCGACCAGCTGACTGTAATTCTAGAATAAGAAGAAAAACTAAAATCTGCCTAAAAACTTCAAAACCTTCCTTACTAAATTCTAAATCAATTATAGCAAGAAAAAGAAGAATCCTTAAAGGTTGGGGACATATAAATATGCTTAAAAACACTCCAAAACCTTCCTTAATTATTTCCAAATCAATTATGGCAAGATAAAGCATCAATATTAAAGACAAGCTAGACATTTTAGGTGGTTTTTATATAAATAAGAGCCCCAAAACTCCTATAAATAGGGAGCTTTGCTAGTTTGTAGGTCTATGCTCCAAACACCATTTTTACATCATGTGTAGCTCATTTTCATTATCTTTAGCTTTCAATTGCATTGGTGGTTATAAATTATTTTATTCATTTCAGATCTAGTTCTTTTTTTATTATAGCAAGGGTTAAACTAACCCATAGTTTAGACCTTGCAAAACTCGACTTTGCTTTCTATTCACCTTGTGTTCTCAATATACTATTATATTAAAGTTCGTATTTTCTTTCATCTACATCTTCTTCCATTTCTAGATTTCATTTAATATATTGTGGTCAGACAGGCATCCAAATCTGAGTACTATAGGATTTGAAAATCTTTGAGGATGCATCCCCAACTCGGAAAACTTTTCAGTGTACATTTAGCCAGAAATGAGACAAATAGCAGAAAACAAATGTGAAGAACAATGGTCTAGAGAGAGAGGAAAGTTAATACTTACATGAGTGGTGCTGGGAGGAGAAAACTCAACCTCGTAGGTTGGGTCTCCCTCAAAGTAACAAGTGTAGGGAACCCCTAAAATGTTCATATGGGACATGTGTCACTCGAAGGTGGTAACTAGTGAGCCTAGGGCGTAACTCTTTGGAGCACCACCCATTCCTGCAGGAGGACCTCTTGAACTGTCAGACATACCACAACCTCCACCAGATCAGCTTGTGAACGGCCTTGTCTTCCTCATCTTCACCCGAGGACAAAAAAAAGGGATGCTCTAATGAGGTAAAATATATGTGTATGTGTCTGATTAATGCAATACCACTCATCCTATTAGCGGCAACTGAAGGACCAGCAACGAAAGGTTCTGGAATGGGAGCCATGATCCTCTATCGAGTATGGAGAAGGCTCCTACAGAAGGCATGATAAGCACCCTCCACAATGGAGATTTTCACACTAAACCGGTAGAGACCAAGATCATCCTTCCCAGAAGCCTAGAGATCCACATCATATGATGTCGCTTCCTTGGGATATGTTGTTGATATTCAGGCTTGTGGGAGGGATCAATCTTGGTATCTATCGGATTGGCAGGGAGATCTCTAGTGTGGACGGTGGTGCTTATCCTGCCTCCCGTAGGAGACTTCTCCCTGCTCGGCCTAGGATCACAGCTCCCATTGTAGAGCCTTTCACAGTCCTTCATTTTGTTGCCACTAATATAGTGAGTGGTACCTACATTATTCATACACATATCTTTTACCTTATTATTAGTGACTTGAGTGCATTCCCTTTTTTAACCTCGATGGAAGAAGAGGTAGATAGGGTCGGAGACTGATCTTGTGGAGGTCATGCTATGTTTGGCAGTTTAAGAGGTCCTCCTGCGGGCATGGCTGGTGCTATGGAGTGGTGCACCCTCGGCTCACTAACTACCACCTTCGAGCGGTACATCTTCCTTATAAACATTTTTGGGGCGCCTTACATTCGGTACTTTGAGGACCAAATCTTCCTAGATCCTCTTTCTTTGTGTTCTTTTTCCATTTATTTGTCTTTTTTCTGTCAGATCTTTGCTTCCCAAATCCCTGACATGATCCAAGTCATGAATGCAATGAAGCACTAATAACGCCTCGACCATCATGATGTCCCAGTGATCTCCTATTTGCATATGATATTAAATGAATGATATGTTTATATATATGAATGCTATGCTTATTATCTATTTTTTGTTAGTTTATTCTACAGGCTAAATTAAATACAAATAATTGTTGCTTGTATCCATACAAGTAAATGTTGAGAAATCGATCTCTTGGGTAAGGCACATGATCTGCTCGAGGGTGCACATTCATCATGCATGATGTGGGAAGCATAACGGTTGAAATTTTCTCACCTGAACGAAAACCAAATAAACAAAAAAAACATGATAAATCAATCTAAACATAATCACAATTACATTCAATTTTCTTTGATCACGAGAGTCTAGAATGTGTTCTATAGGATTTATAATTAGATACAGTTTTCCGAACTTTTTACGGTTTTATATGATAGTTCATGTTAGCCGACCCGAACCATTTCGGGGCTAAGGCTTTGTTGTTGTTGTTGTTGTTGTACAGTTTTCCGAACTACAAAAATTTTAAAAATCCTCATAAGTGCACTCTGTTTTTTATGCATTGAATTTAAGTGTTAAATGACATTTTTTTTATCAATACTTACATTATAAACTGTATCAACAATCTTCAATGGACTAGTAAAATTAGAGGATCTGAGCAGCTGTATTCAACTTCAAGAGGGTCACAAGAGCAGTGCCATCTACTTGAACTGACCTGAACTGAATCCAAGGATGGCCTGCAAAACAGTAGAATAAGTAACATTAGGAACATTCCAAACATGAATTTAAAAACTATAAAAAGCCCTCTGCAACTTATTTAGTGTTCAATGAATTCAAGTTTAGCCATTCATATGAATTTAAATATCATCACTTGCTCCACTTTTAATTAGCAGAAGGTGTTGTTAAGAAAATCATTCCAAACATGTGTCCATCTTATAGAGCTAATCCTAAACATGAAAATCAATGGCTTCCTCAAGAGGAATTGATCGAGAGTTAGCAATCCTACATATGGCCACTTCAAGTAGAAATCCTACTCATGTCCAGGAACCACAGTAATACACCTTAGGTGAAATTGCATAAATGAATATCCATTTTAATAGAAGATCCTATTTGCAAATACATGAAGAGATGATTTTACAATGATGAAAAATTATCACTTAACTAGTAACATTACATATCAATAACATGAATTGACTCAACGAACTATTTATAAAAATATGGCATAAATTATACTTTACTCCTCAAAGTTGCATGAATAGATGTTATATGAATTTTTCTATATCCATCCTAAGATATGAACTTAAAGCACGAGACAGGGCATCGTTACTTAGCCTTTTAACCCCAAAAGGCAGAACCAATTATCTACACTAACCCCAAAATCAGAAACAATTATCTATTAACCCAAAAGGCATAACTAATTTGCAGGTAACTGATGATAACCAAAAATACAATTGTAATTATCATTTAAAACTATAATATCAAAAGCTAAGTTTAAGACTTCATCAGGACTCTAGCCAACATTTTTGCATTTAAAATAGAGACTCCACCATAAGTAACACCATAATGAAAATGACCTAACCAGTAAGTTATTAGCTCTTCTCAACCTCAACTTTTCAGCAAACCTCAACTTTTCGCACAACAGGAAAAGGTAACAACAGAAGCACAATGAAAACCACTTACCATAGACAAAACTAAAAACACTTCAAACAAAATGAATGCTTCAATGCCAACATCAAACACTTCATCAAACACTTCAAACGCTAATACAGCTTATTTATGATAACAGAAACCCTAGAAATAAACAATTAAGAGTTAATGAAAAGGACAAAATAAGAGTAAGACTGAGACTGACCTCCCTCACAGCCTCCATTAAAGAGAATGAGAAGCTCTAGAACTCCGAAAAACATGATTGACTAGAACAAGGTGAGAAATCACAAAACTCCATGAACATCACAATAACCATCCCAAATCCAAACAAATATAGCCAAACAACTAGCTCAAGCCAAAAGACACATAATACCCTTTGCATCTCTAGGAGTTCTTAGAACTCGCAAGAACCCGAAAGAAAAAAAAACCCGAACTCGAAGAAGAGCGTGTAGAATGAGAGGAAAGAGCAAACCTTAGTCTTACCTTGCATGTAGGGATAGAGGCCAGCTAGACACCTTCAGGCAGCCACCGAAAGCCGAAGTTGTCCGACAGAACCCTTAGAGGTCTGATTGGAACGAAACAAAGCCATAGAACCCATCTAGGAGAAGTAGAGGGAGATTGATTAAAGAGAAACCGAAGTGAAACAAACCCAGAACTCGTGTTTTCAAGGGTTCCAGGAGGACAATGATTCAAGTGTTGGATCAAATAAATAAACTTTCAGAGGTAACAGAGGAAGAGTATAATTTCTGGAAGAAATTCTCTTCCGATTCTCTTGCGTTACTACTTTGTATTGATAGGTATTTATAGATTACAAACATGACTCTTAGTAAACCACATTAACTCTCTATAAATACAGATACAGAAAAGACTCTTGGACACTCTATAAATACAGATACAGAAATGACTCTTGGATAATCCACTGAATAACATTAAAGACTCTATTAATTACAAGTTTATTATTTCAACAGCAAGAAGTGGAAGATGGGAGAGAAGGTGGAGGCAGACAACAAATGTAGTTAGGGCTAATCTCTAATTTCTCCATAGCACAAATATAAATACCTAAAATGGACCAAATGGATACATCGGGCCTATTTAACCTTTATTTCTTAATGGGCTTGGTAAAATAATGCTAATTTGATTTCTTCATTCCTCACTTATATTTAGACTCATTAATTTAATTCAAATATACATGTTTATTACTTTATGTATTTGAATTGTGTTTTATAGTCTTAGTCGATGAATTCTATTCGTTGGCTAAATTTCATAATGTAGTTTCCACATAAATATATAATGTATTCTTAGGTTCAATTTAATACCAAATCCAACTTGTGTGAAAAGATTTCATATTTTTGTGATTTAATAATAGAATTGTAGTTTAATATTTATAAATTCGGAGAAATATTTATCTTTATCCATCTCATACAAAAGACAATATAATTTTTAATTTTTTTTATGTCTAATCATATGTTTATGAATTGTTACTAATAAATGATAAAATGACGCACATATGAAGTGCAGATAATAAGATTTATGATCGATAATACAGTTTGATGAATTATCTATCAAATTGACCCAATTTGCCAACTTTATGAGTAAAATTGCTCTTCATAACCAATGTTAGTGGTAAAATTGCACCATTTTCAACGATTGAGATAAAATTGCTCATGGATGTAGACGTTAGACGTATTTTTGCAACTTACCCCCTTAAATTTATTTTATACTTAAAAACTATTATTTTAAATATTAAAATATAATTTTATATTTTTCTTTTGTTTAAAAATATATTACCAACATTTCTTTCTCTCTCCTTTCTTTCCTATTTAATTTCACTCAAAATATAATTCAAATATCCAAGTATATATTATATATAGAAGTCCCTAAATGGCCTTAAAAATTTGCAACCACAAAATATATTTTGAGACCATTCGGTTGCAAAGTTTGCAACCATAAGAACTTTGAAACCGTGTTCAAGTCTCAAATGTATTTGACAAATGAGATTCTCAACTTGGCAACCGCAGGATGGGCTTTGCAACCACCTTGGTTGCAATATTGCAACCACCTTGGTTGCAATTGCAACCACCTTGGTTACAATATTGCAACCGACTTCAATTCGGTTGCAAATATCGATCTCTAATTACAGTTTTTCTTGTAGTTGGTTTGGTCAGTCGAACCAGGAACCGACATGAGTCCAGTCCGAGCTGAACTGGTTTGTTGAATAGTGACCCGAGTTCTTTTGCTTATTTGTTAAAAGAAAATATTAAATATGTTTATGAAACAAAAATAGCAAACTTTAATAAGAATTTGCACATTTAAACATAGATTGAGCAAAACATCCTCTAACATAACCAAACGCCTACAAGTAGCGTCCTCAAAAGGAAAACAGGCTTTAGATGCTGCGGATCCATTGAATGTATCAACACCAACGAACAAAGCTGAGGCAATTGAACTACATTTTATTCATAACCAGCGGGATATGCCTTCTAGCATACATCATAAAGTTGATGTTCCCCAAAATCCAGTAGAGACGTTGCAAGAGTGTGAATCAAAGGGATTCGTCTTGAGAAACCCCTAACTGAAATCATCAAGAGAAACTTCACTTTACGACTGTACTCACAAGGTTTGATCAAATTCTGCTCCGGTCTTTGAAGGTCTGAAATCATCAACTTGGACATTAGATTCTCATCGAGAAAAATATTTGTTGATTTCACGTCTCGATGAATGATTGCTTTAGCGTACCCGTATGAAGAATTATAAAAATGGTGATAGGTAAAATCATATGGTCAAAGTATATTGATGATCCGATTTTGGCTTTATTTAAAATACGATCCTTCAACGAGATGCCTGAATTTTGACTTGGTTATTAGAGAAAAATAAGGATTTTGAACAAGTGTTTAAGGAGAGATCCCAGAGAGAGATTGATGGAGAAGGAGTTACTTGATCATGATTTTGTTTATGTTAAAGAGATTTATATGAGTTCTTCTCTAAGCTTTGTGCTGCCACTACAAAAACAAAAGACCTATTACGACCCTAAAATTCAAGATTTAACGACGCTTTTCGACGTCCCTAAATGCTTACCCACGCTTTTCAAAGCATCGTTACAAACGTCATTAAATCGTGTGTCCTTAATTTTAACGACGCATAAAACATTGTGTGGATAAATTCCGTCTGACGATATACTGTATACAAGTGTACGCTTAAATTTTGAGCATCATGAATTTTTTTTATATTATTTATTTTTAATTTCAGAAATTTTCACTACGTTTTAATAAAGCATCGCAAAGTGAACGACACATAATATTTGTTATGTCATTATTTCGCATATAAGAAAATACTGGTAGCGTCTTGAATACAGCAACACTTTAATTTATCAGCGTCTCCAAATTGACGACATTTAGACAAAAAAATGTCTACATTTGGCTATATAAAAATGGCTGTATGTTAGCTAAAATATCGTCTCTAAATTGCGACGCTTGCATATTATTATGTCCCTATTTAATTTTATCCTCCAAAACGTTTCACAAACTCTCTTGGAATTTCCTATTTAATTTTATATGATTAATATTCAATGAGTAAATTGAGAAGAAGAAGACAATTAAATTCTAACCAGCTGGTATTGATGTATAGAATCAGCACGAATGAACTTGAAAAACTGAGGTATTTGATCTTCTTGAAACAGATTATTGTTTTTAGAGCAAGAAGTCATTGTTGAAAGTGAACTGCTATATACCGCAACAGTTATACTTTCCACCGCACCCTTTTGATATTTATGCCCTCCTCACAATTTTCAAACCAAAAGCTAAAAAATCTCAAATCCTCTCTAGTTTTTTAGCTTTTCAAAAAACCCGACCTAAAACTACATGCCGCCAAAGGAAGGAAAGGGGAAAGGCTTCATAAAGGTTCCGGTAAGTTCTAATTTTTAAAAATTATCCGAAATCATGGGTTCCGCCTCCGAAATCGGAGGCGGAACCCTTTTTTTTGTACTAAATTGTTCGCCGATGTCGTTGCCACCACGGACGGAAGGGACGAACTGTCCGTTTACCCGTGGTGGCAACGACATCGGCTTACGGTGGAAAGCATGGCGCACTCGTTCCACCATTAGGTGGAACGAGTGGCGCACCAGTTCCACCGTATGGTGGAACTTGGTGCAGCGTTCCACGTAATGGTGGAACGAACGGCGCATCCGTTTGGCCCTACGGCCAAACGGTACGCGCTGTCTGTTTGTTCGAAGGGCCAGACGATTGCGGCGGACAGGTCGGCCCTGGGGCCGACCTGCACGCCGCAACTGTTCTGTCCTACAGCCAAACGGACAAACTGTTCCGTTTAGGCCAAATCGGGTCCGAAACAAATTTTTTTCAAAAATGAATTAATTCGGGCCGCCCGTGGGTAGGCTCAAATTATTAAAAAAACTTAAAAAAATGATAAATTGAGTATATTAAAAAAAATGCGTTATTTGCTTATATATTTAATTTTTTTTTGTTTTACAGGCTGATATTGCTGAGGCCCGTTTTGGACACAGATATACAAGGACATGTGTTGTGAATGCCTCTGCCTTGAGGCAACAGATGGAGCAGATGATGATGGGGGATGCCTAGAGGGCACAGACTGAACACGACGAGCATGTTAGACGTGAGGAGATGGCAGATGCTGTGGAGATGGAGGGAGATGACTTTATGCCTCCTCAGAGTGCTTCTTTTGTGCGAGTACCTCCTTAGACAGTGATGAGGGGTCGTGACGGACGTTTTGCTTCTACAGCAGGGTCGTCTTTGGGTGAGAATTTTAAATTTTGTTATTATTATGTGATTTATTCGTGATTAGTAGAAAATATACGAATATTCTGAAATGAGTTTACTGTAATTTCAGGTAGCAACAAGCACTCGATGAGTGCTGGAGAGGATGACTGGATCGTGAAGACCCTGGTTCCTAAGGGTCCATCTGATGGTCTTGTGATCCTGAGCTTTCTGGGACATATTGCCCATGCTATCTAGAGCGGGCAGGATTGGGGCCTCCTCAAGTGTCAGACACGCTTAGTCTATCGTCGGAAGTTGTGTGTATGGCACGGTGGCGCTTCTAGAGAGATCCAGATGCGTATTGCGTCATCTGGATTGTCCCATTTACCAGGTATCATGTATGCCCACATCGATGCACCCCTGATTGCGGGTTTTGTGGAGCGGTGGCAGCCAGACACGTCATCATTGCACATGCCGTTTAGTGAGATGAGCATTATGTTGCATGATGTGTGGCAGATTTTGCGCATCCCCATCGATGGGGCTATGGTGACTGCTGAGGCGAGTATTGAGGAGCTTCAGTCTTGTGTGATGGAATTGTTTGGTATGACTCGGGATGAGTTGCTAAACGGTCACTACTTTAATGACGGTATACGATCGGCTTCCGTCCTGGAGTATTGTCAAGGAGATCGGATTCTTGATGCACAGGCTACAGCTTGGACGTTTCTTATGCTCGGTTGCATATTGTTCATGGACAAGACTGGTGATCGCATTTGACTTTCCTGTTTGTTAGAGGTACATGACTCTGTAGCTGGAGCCATTGGACTCTCGTGGGGCTCAGCTGCACTAGCATATCTATACCGTCATCTAGGTATTGTTAGCAGAGGAGACTGCGGGCAGATCACGGGTTGTCAGCTGACACTACTTCAGGCATGGATTTATGAGTACTTCCCGTACTTCAGGCCTCAGCGGGAGGGAGTTACATTGGATCCGGAGCTTCCGAGGGCTTGCATGTGGCCATCTATAGTGTTGGAGAAGAGTGATGATAGGCTGAGATCATATCGCGCCGGGCTTGATAGATTGACTGGTGATGAGGTACAATTTCCATTTAATTAAATAAACCAAATTCATTACTTGTACTATTTGTATGTTAATGTTGTTGTATACGTCATTAGGTGATGTGGATGCCGTATGGTCCTGATGCCATTACGGATACCCCTAGGATGACATACGCCGGATGGATACGTTACAGGGATGTGATCGAGCCGTACATGCTAGGGAGATGTCTTCACCAGCTCGGTTACGTGCAGACCATACCCAGACCGATCTTGAGGCCGTTGAAGTCCGTACGTCCTTGGTCTAGCTTGAAGTATCGGGTAGAAGTGCCCGCCGATATGGCAGAGGATCTTTGGACCTCGTTTCCTGAGGCGGGCATGCTTGTATTGTCTCGGTTCACTCTAGCACAGACTCCTTCGGACTGTGACGAGCAGTACATGTCGTGGTACTACCTGCATTCACACCCTCAGCTACTGCCGGAGATGCCTGCACCCGGACCGACCATTCATACTCGCTCGAACAACGAAGTGGCAAGTGATTTAAGTTTTAATCAACTGATTTACAATTATCAAATTATACTAAATGAAATGATATTTATTCATTTTGGGGTTTTTCTTTTGCTAGTGGGTTAGCCGTTTCGCTAACTCGGGAGAAGGTGCATTGCAGGCGATGAACCTTCTTGATGAGGATGTTGCGACTGAGTGGAAACAGTCGTACGACCAGATTTTGGATGCTTGGCATTCGGCTTCATAATTGGCATTCCATATGAAATTGGATGGCTTACTTAGATCCTCGGGATTTTCGAACTCCATTGCAGCATGACTTTGCAAGCTTCTTTCAGGAATTTGCTGACAATAAGTGAGACAGAGTTCATAAGCACAATTTGGACATCTGCGGTGTAAATTGGCAATTGAAGTTGCACAATGGTCTCCTTCCTCCAATTTGTTTCCCCATGCAGATTCTCTCCATCCATTGCAAACGTACACCTGACAGACCATTGTGACGAATTATGAGCACATCCTGCAAGGCCATTGGAGTGTACTGCAAGAAAAAACAAGGGAAGTATTGAGAACATTAAATAATCAGTTTAAGGTCTCCTCAAAATGAATCCCATATATACATAAGAAGGTCCCAAGATGACACTGGAAAAAGGGATTGACCTCGAAAAAGGGATTATTAGGCTTGAAAAAGGAATCCTAGTATATAATACACCTTCGTTTTCTTAATTACTTGTTAGTTTCTTTTTTTTTTAAAGTATAAAACGACAAGATTGAATATATTATGGATCCTTTAAAATTCGCCAGAAAAACCAATTGGCATCTGGAGTATTAAGAATGTCCCATTATCTTGCTTAATTATTATTAAGCCTCTAAGAGTGGATTTCAGCAAAGTTCAATAAGGACCACAAAAACCAATTTCAGGAGGCCAAAAGATATTATATTAGATAAAGAAAAGGAACCAAAACAAAATAAGAAAACATATAATAAATTTTATATATGCTCAAATGTATAAATATAAAAATGCAGGTGTTTATATAAATTTAGGCCTCTAAACCGATCAAAAAATATAATGAACCAATCAATAAAACCAAGTGTTGCCAAACAAAAATTAATGGTTAACATAAACAAGAAATTAGTAATTCTAAACCTCAACTTACTTGCAACCAATAGTTATTGTTTTCGCCGGCCACGTTTTGCAATCAGTGCTACAATATCCTTTTTTTACTTTAGAAGATGTTGACTTCTGTTTTTCACGATTACTTTTCCTGCCCCCATTCTCAAATATAATCAGCTAATTTATCAAAGAATGCTTGACGAATTCTATTTTGAGATTTGATGAAAAGGATTACTCATTAAAGATAACATTTGCTATTTACAATTCATTAAACATAAAACTTAGTATACTATGATGATATTCAAATTAAATGATAGAAATCAGGCTTTCTTTTTCTTCATTTTTGGTCAGCCAGAAAACAAATAAGAATAACTGTTGCAAAATTAAACAAACAAGAAAACAGATAAGAATAATTGTTTGCTCATACAATCATATGCACATCAAAATTAAACAAAAACTAAGAACTGGGTTCATATCAAGTGTAAGAACTGGAAGAATCCTCATCGTGGAATACCCAAATCCAGAAAGAAGAGAAAGCAAACCGCTAAATGAAAAACGAATTAGGGGTACCAAAGCCTTAGTCTTCAAGATGGAATACCCAAATCCTCATCGCGGCATTATCTTCTTTTTTGCCTTTTACTGTTTGGAAATTCTGAATCAAAATGGTTTGTGATCGGTGAGATCCCACCCAAACCTCTCATTATATGCTTGAGAACAGGGAAACAAATTGCTGCGGCGGCTCGAGTTGAAGAAGTCGGAGGCAATATAGAAGAAAGTCTGGATATTTAGGGTTTCAAGGAAGCCCAATGGTCAACCCCCTTTTGGGTTCGGCTATTTACACAATCAATTTAGACTTAATACAATTGTACTTTTGTACTTATTTAAAAAAACAAAAATCAATGGTTAATGTAATTTGAAAAATAAAAATCTACATACTGTGTGAACTTTTTAAATTGACCAATTTACATTTTAAAAATATCTATTTACCTTTTAAATTTTTTAACTTGACAAATTAACACTTTAAAATCTATATACATATATATATAAGGGTAATTAATTTATTAGTTCTTATATTTTGACAAAACACACTGTTTAGTCCCTGTATTTTTAAAAACACATGGTAAGGTCCCTAACTTTTTTCTCAGTGAACTGTTTAGTCCCTAACGTTTTTCTCGGTGAACTGTTTAGTCCCTAACATTAGACTCTCATGAAGATTTTGTTAGTCAATTTGGATTTGCGTTCTTCTTTTCCTTTCCTTTAAACTCTAATGCATCTGAAATCAATTTTGAATGTTCTTCTTCTTAATTTTCTTCTTAATCGTTCAAATTCGTAAGCATTGGCTCTTTTCTTTTTCTTGTTCTCCATACAAATAGCTTCTTCCTCTAAATTGGATTTCCTCTTCTAACGTTTGAAGGTAAATAGTAAAGGGTAATTTAGTCATTTCTGAAGTCATAAATGGTAAAAAATTTCTAACAAACAGACAGAAGGACTAAGCAGTTCACTGAGAAAAATGTTAGGGATCTTACCATGTGTTTTTGAAAATACAGGGACTAAACAGTGTGTTTTATCAAAATATAGGGACTAATAAATTAATTACCCTATATAAAACTATCTATTTATCTTTTAAATTTTTTTTAAATAATCTATTAGTTCCATACACATTTTAACTTTTCAAACTATTTCAAAATCACTCTTTATTTCATCATGTAAATTTTAAAAGGTTTTTTTTTTTTTTGAGAAATAAATTTTAAAAGGTTAATACGATACTTTAAACAGACTCAAGGATAAATTGACTATTTTAAAAGTTACGGGGGATAATTGATTTTTTTGGAGAAATTCAAGAGTGATGTATCAATCTTTAGTTTAAATAAAATTTATAAGGTCTATGTTTGATAAAGAACTTTTCGAAGTAAAATTGTAACTTTGAGCAACTTCCAGCATCGATGCTTGTATAAATTTTTTAAATCAACCCTTACACAATATAATACCATAAAAGCTAATAATATTAATCAGAAAATACTATGTCATTTTCCCTTTCACATGACACAAGGTACATGACAGACATTTGTTTTAGTGTCGTGTGAATATTTTTCGTGACAGTATTTTAGCTGTATGTCATCTGAAAGCGAAATAAAAAATGCGCTCGATTCTCAGATGACATTACGATTACATAATCCCGTCATCCAAAGAAAACGCGCGTTTTCGTTAAATATAACTTACTCAACAGATGACACTTCTAATAAATGAATGTCATTGTTTGGCGAAAACAAAAAAGCAGCAAATGAAATTTCATTTACGCGGCCAATCCCCAAATTTTAGGCGCTCTTGTTTGACTAGAATTTCAGCTGATATATAAACCCTCTCTCTAATCCCAAACCCCAGTTTAGGTTACGCAAGAGCTTCATCCCTCTCATCCCTCTCTATCTCCATGGCTGATTTGAACATGCAATTACTGGCTGAGCTATAAACACGGTACTGGTAAGTATCTATTGATTTTCGTTGTTCCTTACTCTCTTTTTTCCTCATCCGATTTACTTTTGTGTATGTCGATTTCAGCAGTTGGAATAAGGATCTATTGATTTCAGAGCTATGATTTAAAGGGTTAGATCTCTCGCTTAGATACTGATTTTATTGTATTCATTGTTAGATTCACCGCTGAAATTCTTGGGTCATTATTTTTTTTTACCTAGGGCAATACAGTGCCGATTGCTGAAGATGTTCTAATTTCTTTTTATTTGAACATAATATTTGCAGGGATAGTAAAAATGCTACATGCGAAGGCTGACTGAAGATGTTGTCATTCAGTTCTTGTGTTTAGCATATGGGAAGATTTCTTTAACTTATTGAGTATATATTGTTGTTATGTTGGTTTGAACTGATTGGTTGCATGTATGATGTTGTTGTGGGTGGTGCTGCTGAGATAGGTTTGCAATATATCCTCCACTTGGATTGTTATCTGAATGAGTATGTGTATGTATATGAACATAGAACTCATTGATTTAGGAAACTAGCCTGATTTTGAGTATACACATATATATATATATATATATATATTGTTATGTGGGTTTGAACTGAAGGATTACATATATGTATGATGTTGTGGGTGATGATGAAATGATTGGTATGAACTGATTGGTTAGATATAACTGATTAGGCATACTCTAAAGCTTTGAATATTCATTGTGATTGGCAACACTCTTACACCTATGAGTTATACTGATAGAAGTGATTGAGTATGTGTATGTGTATGTGTATAAAACATGTTTATGTTTGATGTTCTGTTGATGTTTATGTTTGAGGTTCTGTATGAGTATGTGTACGATTGTTCATTTAGGCATGTAGCTTATTAATCATGCATCAAGTATTAAAGGAACATTGTAAAAGAGTCATTGAGCATGTATGAAGCAAGTATTAAAGGGTAAATTTAGGCTAATTGCATGTACTGATATGGCTTGCAAATGATAAGATATATATAACCATTCTCTTTTTTATTTGAACATGACCTATGATGATAAGTAAGGAATAAGTTGTATGCTTGTTATAGCATGTTCACTTGAATATACATGTCTGCTTGAATAAGTTGTCTACTTGTTATAGCATGTTAGACATACTCCTAAATCTCCATTACTATGTATCATACACTTGGCTTGTTATGCTTATGGAAAAGTGTTTAACATGGTGATGAAGTTGTATGATTTTAACAACACAAGTTTATGACTAAGCTTGTGGTGACAGTGTCATACACTTCATCACCATGCTAACTTCATCATGAACTCTACAATCCAAGTGGCATGTACATAATGGTGGCTTTATGATGCTATGAGAACAAGTTTTAGACATGCACGAATAAGTTGTCTATTTGTTATAACATGTTAGGCATACTCTTAAAGCTGAAAATGTTATGAAACCATTCAGGATGGTGATGAGATAAGTTTACAATATACCTTCCACTTAACTTGTTATCTGAAATCATTCAGAATGTTGATGGGTTTTCGATGCTATCAGCATATGAACTTGATATTATGTTTAGGAAGGTAGCTGATCATGCATACTCTTAAAGCTGAAAATGATGAACTTGTCTGATTCTTTTCTATTTTAACATGAGTTATGCTGATGAGACATATGTTTCATGTCAATTTAGCATGTTATGTGTTATGTGTCTATGTGTGAAGCATGTTGGCTTGTTTTATGTTCTGTTTATGAAGTATCTGATTCAAGAATAGACATATGTTTCATATAAATTTAGCATGTTATGTGTTAAGAAGTAGAACTGATTCAATTTAATAGACATAAACGAATAAGTTGACTACTTTGTTATAGCATGTTATGATCCACTTGAATATACATATATATGTCTACTTGAATAAGTTGTACTTTGTATTGCCTATCAAAAAAAGGATAGCGTGCAAGGGGGCATTATGATGTGACGTGCGAATAGCGTACAAGGGGGGTGTGATGCGCGATTAGAAAGGAGATTTTGATGCTAAAGAAACACTAGAGCTGGATGGATGGAGTGGAGTACTGGAGGGGCATGGAGCCAGCATTGAAGATCAAATTGATTACCAAGTACATTTGTAATCAGTAATCATTCTGTTCTTCAAGAATGGCTCTATGCCCATCCAGTAGTCCACACCATCCAGCTCGGTGTTTCTTTGGCATCCTAATCTCCTTTCTTCAAGAATGTGCAGATGGTAAACAAGGATATCGGGCTGATGGGGAACCATTAGAGTTAAATGGCGTCGAATACTGGAGGGGCATGGAGCCAACATTGAAGATCAGTTGATTACCAAGTACATTTGTAATCAGTAATCATTCTGTTCTTCAAGATTGGCTCTATGCCCATCCAGTAGTCCACACCATCTAACTCAATGGTTGCCCAGCATCCAAATTTCCTTGTTATTCGCACATCACGCCCCCCCTTGTACGCTATTCGCACGTCACATCATAATACCCCCCTTGCTTACTATTTGCACATCATATATCCACTACATGCTCTTCAGTCCATCTCCTGGAAGTTGCTACGTAACCTGCCCTGTTTCTGATGTATCGTTCAACAATTCGCTCTCGGCCAGGAAATGGCCCCTCAATAAAGGGCTCTACCAGCAGTCCATAAATATTCCACCGCAGCTATAAAATGCATAGATAAATTAAATTAGATCCCAAACATGAGTAGATAAACTAGACCCCAAACATGAATAGATAAATTTATGGGTAAAAAATACATAGATTTACATCTTACCGTGGCAATACTATGGGCAGGGCGATCAAGTAGTTGGGGCATAGAAACATGCTCCAAGGGACCGATATTAGGATGGTAAATTTAGGTCGTGAATATGACCTGCGAACAATAGTAATATCATGAGTGTATTTACAAAGATATGAACTGATTTATGTGTGTTAACAAGTATATGCATGTTCTTACAACTGGAGGTATGGAGGGGAAATGGACAGGGAAGTCCATTTGGACTATGAATACACCTCCTTCATAAGGGGTGTTTGGAGGCCCATTCATCACGGCAGTCCATTGCCGCCGATCAGGACCATGTATATTGACAAGCCACCTAGGTGCCTCATATCGGAGTTGGTCAATCTGAAACTCAACATTACGATAGAGGTTCCTTACAAGTCTATCCATGCTCGAAATAACAAACTGTAAGTATAGTGTTAGGTTGCCGTGGGTGACTATTGAGAATTGGTAAATGCTTCCTATTTATAATGTGGGTGGGTAAGTGAAGGATCTCAGAATGGAGAAAGGGTAAAAGGAGATTAATTAGGTCTATCTGTATACGGTACGTAATTAATGAGCATCATCAATTGGTTTTGCAGGTATCAAGACTTTGGGGATTCTAGGAGATGATGACTTAGATATGCTTCAGTTCAAGTTGGATTTGGTTTTCCAATCAACACTGACTATATATACAGATTTGGAGATGTACACTAATTGCTTATTTTTTTTACCCTACATTCATTCAGTTATTTGTGTAGTTCAAATGTAAACAGATTATGAGCATTAGTCTCCAGTAAAATTAAAATCATTGATATACAGAAATTCTTGTTCATTTGATAATTATTGTTCATTTCCAGAATCATTTGAAGAAGAAGGCAATGAGTGACATTTACGTTTAAAAAAATATCATCTAAACAACAATAAAAAGACATTAAATTAAAAGAATCTGTCATCTAAAATAAATCTCTTGACATGATTGATTAAGACCTATGCCATCTGATACAAGTTACTACGACAAAAATTATTATAAAAACTCTCACCGTGAATACCAATATGCCAATTTCCCATATAGCGACTTGACATTTTTAATTATTAGTATGTCATGTGATGACATTAAAAGTGACGTTAATAAATAAAAAGATTCATCGTAACAATGTTCATATGACAGTACGAAACTAGGCTGATGTCATGTATAGTATCTTCAAATGACAGAACCTAACCGTCGTCTGAAGGTGCAATAGACGGCAGCGAGCCCTGTGACAGATTTATATCTCGCGGACGACGGTTTTTAACCGTCGTCTAAAGGGGGTTTTGGCGTAGTGAAAATAAAATATGATTAACCATTAATAGGATTCACTCGCAAACACAAATTAAACATCTCATATTTTGACATGTCATTTTTATAGAGATAGTAAAATTACACGTAATTTACGAACACATTACAAAAATCCAATATAAAATTATTAATGGGTTAAAATTTGTTAAATAGATTTAGAATCCAATTTTTGGAAGATGGTGTTAATTTACTTCCTAATACAAAAATAACATTGAAATTTTAAAATTGTCGTTTTATATTTTTAAATTTCTATCACTAAAAGAGTTTATACATGAATGAAAACAAGATGCTAAATATAATTTCTATCACTAAAAGATTTTGAATTGGGTTAAGTGAATTTAATTTTTTTGCAACCAAAATGAAGCTACCCACTCAAGCTTATCTATGGGTATGATTGTTAGAAAACATGGAAGCCAAATCCAGTCCAAGTGAAAATATTGGTTATCTATGGGTATGATTGTTAGAAAACATGGAAGCCAAATCCAGTCCAAGTGAAAATATTGGTTTGGGTTCAAGGGACCAAATCTCCTCTGACCCAAGTTGCTAAATATAAAACTCAAATTCTGTATACTTGCAATTCATGGTTTTATATCAGATCCTCAAAGATTTTAAGTGTTTGTATATATATCCCTCTAATTGGATATCTTAATGCAAAAAATCAATTATCACGTGGAATAATAGGGATCCCCATTGGGGAACCGAGATACATTTCTTTCATTTTGTTTCTTTATTCCTTTGTATACTCTTGCTTTGCTTTTTAATAATATGTCGACCTAGTCGGGATGTGCGGCCTTTCCCTAAACCATCACCCCATTTTTACTGAAAAAAATTATAAATAAACAAATCTATAATATTTCATTTTTTAGGAAAAATGGTGTTACTTACTGAATTTGTTTAAGAAGTTACATATACAAACAAAAATAATCATATTAATTTTATGTATTTTAAATAATGGTGTAGATTCCATATATACATTGGGGGTATGTGAAGATTACTAGATCCGAGCTTCTTTGAACAAGCGTCTCTTAGAATTACTCCCCGCTGACAAAGACGAAGATGACAAATGAGAACGTGGGTAATTATTTGGGAACGTTTATCACCATCGTTATGCAAAGCTAAGGAGAAAAGTTGTGAAGAAGAAGAGTTACAATATTTTAAGAAAATGGCACGTTGGGCCATAGATATCTTCAAGAGATGATACATCAGTACTATTAACTACTAGTATATAGTATAGATTCCTGTTATATTTAAGCAAGTGATATGTGGTAAGTTTGACTAGTCTTTTCGCTTTTTTTTGAGCTTATATTGTGAATTGGTTACTAAGCTTTAAAATAGGTCAATAAAATTAGGCCTAATACATCACCAGCTCCCTGAACTTGTCTATAATAGTAGATTGCCTCTCTGAACTTATAAGTGTCTCACCAGTTCTCTAAACTTGCTTATTTGGTATCACCAGCTCCTTAATCTTGTCCATAAAAATTTATTATCTCCCTGAACTTTCCAAATGTCTCACCAGCTCCCTAAACTTGCTTATTCTGTACCAACTAAATACGAAAACTTATTAAACCTAAATTCTAAAAATACATCTTCATCTATTTGTGAGGTAATTTTTTTCTTCCCCTACCTTTCAACCTATTATAAGAGTTAGTGTCGCAGGATTGAGAGATCGAAATATTGAGTAACGAGAGTTAGTAGGGTTAAGGAGCAAAAATACCCTTAATATTTTGGGTCAGGAGTAATTTTACCCATAACGTGTAAAATGGTGCAATTTTACCCCTAACGTTAGTAGCCAAGAGCAAATTTATAAATTGGTGAAATTTTTGAATTGTTTTGTCCAATTTGTACAAAAGATAGTATATTTTTTTTCCACATCTCAACATATGTTTGTGATTTGTTACCGATAAAATGATGCACGTATGAAGTATAGATGGTAAGATTCATGACCGAGATGACAATTTGATGAATTATTTCTCAAATTAACCTAATTTATCAATGTTCAAGGTAAAATTGCTCTTGGTTTCCAACGTTAGGGGTAAAATTGCACAATTTTAGACATTAGTTGTAAAATTACTCCTGTTCCAAAACATTATGGGTATTTTTGCACTTTAACACGAGTTAGTATTATGGTTTTTGTATTCAGTTGTTACGGAATAAACAAGTTTAGAGAGCTGGTAAGACATTTGCAAAGTTCAGGGAGCTAAAAAAAATTATGGACAAGTTCAGAGAGCCAATCTACTATTATTAGTCTCACATGAAAAAAAAAATCATCTAGAAGATACATTGATTATGATTATAAATTAAAATAAAATAAATTTAATTAGAGTTCGACCCATTTATCCTTCCTTGTACACCCATCTATATCACCTCGTATATCGCCTCTGTTAAACATAGTGGTAGTGTATTTAGGAAACCACAATTACCTAATAGTATAATACAATGACAAAACTCGATAACTATTTAAATTATTATCTTATTCTTTGCCCATCCTAGGTCTTTAAATTCTATAGTTATATTTCCGGGTAAGCTCATTGTTGGATCGACCAAATTAGGGTCCATAATTTTCCAGTTGTGCATTTTGTAATTTAAGATGGAATTCGTCCGGTTCTTTTTAATTGCTTAACTTTCTTTGATCATTGGGATAATTCAAATTTTCTAATGTAAATTGGACTCAATTCCTCTCTTTCTAAGAAAAATTGTTTTGCATGGATGTTTATAAATCGATAATCAGATAATTTCAAGTGAATTTTGTTTTACTTGGTATATAAGTGAGTCACACAAATTAGTTTTGACAAGTTAAATTTGTTGTTGTCAAAACCTAACCGCGTTGATCTGAACCACGTATGGATGGTAATATTGGGTTTTGGGTTTAATGAACAGTTCTTTTCAGTTTGCAACTAACCAGGGCTTAGACCATCTCCAACACATTTCATCAAATTTACTGCATCAAACCATGTTTCATCATATTCTCTATGTGTTTTGATGTTGCTACAATGTTTTTACTACAACCCATTTCATCATTATTAGAGTTAAATGATTTTGTATGGATTGATTATTAGTGTTAAATGATTCTTGATTTCTGGTTTTTATGTATATAAAATAAATGAAAAAGAAAATAAATAATATTATTTTATTAAATGATGCCCCATCAAAAAATGATGCTACAATGTTTTTTTTTTAATGATGGGATACGCGAGGGACACTTCGGGATACTTTAGGGTTTTTTTTTTTAAACTATGAAAGTATAAAGGTTTTTTTAAAACTCAGAAAATATAAGGATTAAAATGAAATAATCTCAGGATTACTAGTATATATGGACACGAAATCGATTGAATCCTAAACTAAAATTGAAAATCTCTCCTTTGCGATCATTGAACCCTAACAAAATTGAAATTCCTAAATCTTTTCTCTCATCTGATCGAGTTCTTCTGTTCAGTGGTTCTGTGCAATCAGTTGTTTTCCTCGATTGCTTTGCTGAAGTAGATCCCTCTCATCTGGTCGATCTACTTTGATCGAGTTTTTCCTCTCATCTGGTCGATCTGCTATGAATTAATTACTTATTAGTTAATATTATAGATGTTATTTGTGGTTTTATAATGACTTGAGAGTATTATTTGTGTTTTTATAATCACTTTATGAATATGATTTGTGATTTATATATTTGTGTATCTTTTGAATTTTCATTATAAATGATATATATATTATTAATTATATATAAAATTTTCTGTATCCCCACCGTACCGTATCTCATATTTTTTAGAAATGTTGTTTGGCGTATCTGTTCGAATACTCGCACCAGTATGCATACGCCTATCAGTGCTAATAGTAGAGCTGTAATTCTGGTGAAATTTGTATGCTCTTGGCTTGGAAATTGATTTTTCATTGTGATTGCTGTTTGAAAATCACGGAAGTTTCTTTGAATTATTGCTTAAATGAGAATGATAAATTTGGATACCCTAAGAAGGATGGTGATTAGTGTGGCTGGATTCATTTTGCTTCACTCAGTGAACTATATTTTGAAAATTTTGACATGTAGAAGAGTAGAAGCCATGTATATGCTTGCATGGTTGTTATCAAAGAAATTATATTGTCAGCCCTTGTTTTTGAATGGCAGAGAACTTTTAAACTTTGGAGCTAATTTTGATGACTTCATCTTCCAATAACTAGGATATTATTTGGGAGCATAAGCTTTGAAGGCTTTTAATTTGTTCACTATATGCAGTGAGACCATAAAGAAATTATGTCTCAGGCTTCATATGTTTTAGACTTTTATCATCTTTAGATTTCAGAAGATTACTATGACTATTTCCATTATTAGTAAATATGGTTTTTGTTTGTCCGCTTTTTATTGTTTTTTGAGGTGCACTGTGATGCATACAAATGTGCCTTGCTTTACCTATTTGTGTAAGGAACATAGTGTCATGTTGCTCTTTGAGATGATATGTTCATAGTTACAAATGTTAAGCCCATCCTTTTGTTTTAGCTGTAATTCTTACATAGAGTGTTTCCGCAGGATTTGTCAGCTCTGATGGAAGAAGAAGCTAGTATTATCCCAAGTAATGAAATGCAAAATGGTGGTTCTATGCAAGCCCAATCCGTCATATACAATTCTAAGGTTTTCAGTTTGCATAGGATCTTTACATTTTGTTGTGATGTGGGTGTAAATCAAAAGCAATTCTTCTGTTATTTATATTTTATGTGGAGTTGACATTTGTAAAAAAAAAAGCCGAAATTTCACATTTCAATTTGTATTGTTGAACTATACTTCGAACGATCAATCAACCACACAGATAAACAAAGTTCACAAAGATCACAGATTGGATCTTGAAACAACAATCAAAAGAATACACACAAAATTTACCCTGGTTCGGCTTAACTGCCTACATCCAGCAACTTCACTAATCAATGGAGATTACAACAAGATTGAAACAGTTTCCTCTCTAGAAACTCTCGTGTTTTCCCAATCCCCAATTTCAGTATATCACAGTGTACACTAATGACTTAGTCTAAGAATAATCTCTCTTCTAAAACTACTTCCCAACCCAGACCTTTTATAGCCTTTACAAGATTGTGAAAATACCCAAAATATCCTTACTCAAAAATGTACTAACTCAGCAAGACCTACTGACCAGTGGTAACACAGCAAGACCATGTTGACCTGTATTAACACCTCAGTACCATACTGACCACCGCCATTATACCGACTTGTTGAATTACTTCATGCTGACTTGATTACATACAATTATGCTGACTTGATTACCCAGCATCATTCTTGATTACCCAGCATCATTCTTGTAATAGAAAATAACGACGACTTACAATGCTGACTTGTTGACTCAGCATCATCAGCAAGTGATAGAAAACAACGACTTACAATCTCCACCTTGTCTTTCTAATCACTCCATCAACTAGTGAAGAAAAATACACTCAAGGACCACTGACCATCCTAACCAGTTTCAAGCAATGTTCAAATTTACTACTTGAAACAGATTTGGTCAGCATGTCGGCTGGGTTATCCTCAGTTCCCACTTTCACCACCTGAACAGTACCAGTGCTAATCACATCCCTGACGAAATGCATTCTCACATCTATGTGTTTGGATTGCTCGTGAAATACTTGGTGTTTTGACAGATGTATAGCTCCTTGGCTATCACAGTAAATCTTCAAACCATCAATCTGTGTCACTCCAAGTTCCGTTAAGACTCCTCTCAGCCACATTGCTTCCTTTACTGCCTCTGTGATGGCAATAAACTCAGCCTCGGTTGTTGACAGAGTCACAACTGACTGTAGACTTGCCCTCCAACTTATTGCTGTTCCAAACACAGTGAATACGTACCCGGTTTGGGATTTTCTGGTGTCAATGCTACCAGCATAATCAGAATCAACAAAACCTACTACATCATCCACTAGGGCTTCAGCTCCACCATAACTCAAACCTTTACTCAGTGAGCCTTTGACATACCTCAGCACCCACTTCACCGCTGACCAATGTGCTCTTCCTGGATTTGCCATGAACCTGCTAATGAGACTCACAGCATGAGCCAAATCTGGGCGTGTACAGACCATCGCGTACATTAGACAGCCTACAACACTGGAATATGGCACCCTCTCCATGTCTTCCTTTTCCTCATCAGTTTGAGGACTCTGCTTACTGCTCAGCTTGAAGTGACTTGCAAGTGGAGTGAGAACGGCCTTTGAATTCGTCATACCAAAACGTTCTAACACCTTGCTCAGATAAGCTGACTGACTTAGGAACAGCTTCTTTCTTCCTCTGTCTCGAGAAATTTGCACTCCTAAAATTTTCCATGCTGACCCGAGATCCTTCATCTCAAACCGTGTGTTTAGTTGTGCCTTTAACTAATTTATGGCTGCTTTGTTGTGACAAGCTATAAGCATGTCATCAACATATAACAAGAGATAAATCTTAGAGCCATCACTAAGGTCTCTACTATACACACACTAGTCATAACTAGACCTATGAAAGTCCTGATTTATCATAAACTCATCGAACTTCATGTACCACTGTCTAGGGGACTGTTTCAGACCATATAGAGACTTCTTAAGCAAACATACCCGCTGGTCTTTATCTCCTATTTCAAAACCCTCTGGTTGTTGCATATATATGACCTCATCCAGGTTTCCATGAAGAAAAGTTGTTTTGACATCTAACTGTTCTAATTCTAGATCAAAACGAGCTACAAGAGAGAGAATAATCCTTATAGACCTATGTTTAACAACCGGTGAATAGATTTCATTAAAGTCTATACCTTCCTGCTGAGTAAACCCTTTGGCCACCAACCTAGCTTTAAACCTAGGTTTCTCTACACCAGGTATCCCTTCCTTTCTTTTAAACACCCACCTTGAACCGACCAACTTCTTATCAGGAGGTTTATCTACCAAAATCCAAGTTTCATTTTTATCAAGGGATTTTATCTCATCCTTCATAGCGTTAAGCCACTGTTCCTTGTCAACCGAATTCACAGCTTCCCTATAGGTTACAGGTTCAGATTCTTGTACTTCCTTAGCAACACTAAATGCATAAGCTACAAGGTCCTCAAAACCATATCTAACCGGGGCCCTAGGGACTCTTCTTTCACGGTCTCTAACAAGTCTATAGCTTTGACTGGACTCAGTAGAATTACCATCACTGACTTCTTGCTCGGTTTTACGGGTGTTTCCACTATTTTCTTCAAGCTCCACCTCATTCTTAACACTCTCAAGGTTTTGAATGGACTCAGGACTACTCGGTTCTAACTGAGTTTTCTCTTGGTTTTTCTAATAAGGAAAATCCATCTCATTGAACACAACATTTCTGCTGACTATGGATTTCTTATAACCAGGTTCTAGGGACCACAACTTATAGCCCTTGATTCCTATAGGGTAGCCTATAAAAACACATCTTAGAGCTCGAGGTTCTAATTTTTCCTGTCTAACGTGTGCAAAAGATGAACAACCAAACACTCTAAGTTTTTCATAATCCTCAGGGTGATCAGACCACATTTGCATAGGTGTTTTAAAACCTATAGCAGACGATGGGCACCTATTGATTAGGTAACACGCAGTTTGCACTGCTTCAGCCCAGAAAGACTTTGGGAGACTAGATTGGATTAACATGCACCTAACTCTTTCTAGGATAGTCCTATTATACCTCTCTGCTAGGCCATTCTACTGTGGAGTTCCAGGAACGGTATGATGTTTGGTTATACCTGACTTCTTGCACAAAGTGATGAAATCTTTGTCAAGAAACTCCAAACCATTGTCGGTTCTCAACCTTTTGATTTTCTTTCCTGTTTGGTTTTCCACTAACACTTTCCAATCCTTGAACGTTTGCAAAGCCTCATTCTTATAAGCTAGAATATAAACCCATACTCTTCTAGAGTAATCATCAATAAGGGTCATAAAATAGGTCCTCCCACCATGAGACTTAGTTCTTGTTGGCCCCCATAGGTCAGAGTGAATGTACTCAAGAATGTCCTGGGTTCTATGTATTGCTGACTTAGGAAACTTGACTTTACTTGACTTCCCTAAGACACAGTTCTCACAGAAATCTATCTTTCCTATGTGATCTTTACCAAAACAACCCTGCTTCCTAAGTTCATGTAAACCAACTTCACTCACGTGACCTAGTCTAAGGTGCCAAAGATTGGTTCTATCAGTTTTAGACTCGGTGAGATTTACTTTAGAGACTAACACAGTACTACCTAAGGGTGTGTATAGGCCATTACTCATGGTACCTTTCATAACAACTAAAGATCCTCTAGCTATTCTTATGATACCCCCTTCGACTCTATAATTGTATCCTTGTTTATCAAGCGTACCCAAAGAAATTAAATTTCTTTTCAGTTCTGGCACATACCTCACACCGGTCATAATCCTTTCTTGACCATCGAACATCTTCAGCCTAATGGAGCCTTGACCCAGTACCTTGCACAACTTGTTGTTGCCTAGAAGAACCCTCCCACCTTCTTCTTGAAAGTCTTCGAACCACGTCCTATTGGGAGTCATATGGAACGTACATCCGCTGTCCAAGATCCAGTCAGTGTTTGGATCTTTATCAGTGACAGCAAGGACCTCAGCGCTCTCATAACCTTCTTCTACCACAGCGGCTTCGCCTTGATCTTTAGGCTGACCTTGACTCCTGTTCCTCTCAGGACAGTTTTTCCTGAAATGTCCTTCCTTATGGCAGTGAAATCACTTGTAGACCTTGCCTTCTTTATTGCTTGAGGATGGAGTTTTGGACTTTTTCTCGTTCTTGTTCTTTGGCTTGTGAGAGTCCTTTTTCTCAGACCTTCCACGAACAAGCAATCCTTCTGCAGCTTCAGTGTTGGTGCTGGCCTCAATCTGTTTTGACTTTAGAGCCATAAGAACTTCTTTCAGACTTAGTGTTTCTCTAGCGTACTTCATGGTTTCAACGAAATGACTGAAGGAATGGGGTAAAGAATTCAAGATCATTATGGCCTGATCTTCATCTTCAATCTTTACCTCTATGTTCTCTAGGTCAATTATGATCTTTGAGAAATCATCAAGATAGTCTTCAACTGGCTTGTCCTCGTTCATCTTGAAGACGAAAAGCTTTCCCTTAAGATAAACTCGATTGGTGAGTGTCTTAGTCATGTACAACTGTTCAAGCTTGAGCCAAACCCCAGCAGTTGAGGTTTCCTTCGAGACTTCTCTCAGCACCTTATCGCCAAGATACAGGACGATCATACTGTAAGCCAATTCAAGAAGATCTTCTTTCTCCTCCTTCGTCATTGTCGTCGGAAGTTCTTTCTCGTCCTTCAGAGCCTTCGCAACCTTCATTTGAACCAAGATTGCTTTCATCCTCTGTCTCCATAGAGCAAAATCTCCCTTACCATTGAAACGCTCGATCTCGATCTCTGTAAAACTCATTGCTCTGTTCTTGATTAGCTCTGATCCCAATTGTTGAACTATACTTCGAACGATCAATCAACCACACAGATAAACAAAGTTCACAAAGATCACAGATTGGATCTTGAAACAACAATCAAAAGAATACACACAAAATTTACCCTGGTTCGGCTTAACTGCCTACATCCAGCAACTTCACTAATCAATGGAGATTACAACAAGATTGAAACAGTTTCCTCTCTAGAAACTCTCGTGTTTTCCCAATCCCCAATTTCAGTATATCACAGTGTACACTAATGACTTAGTCTAAGAATAATCTCTCTTCTAAAACTACTTCCCAACCCAGACCTTTTATAGCCTTTACAAGATTGTGAAAATACCCAAAATATCCTTACTCAAAAATGTACTAACTCAGCAAGACCTACTGACCAGTGGTAACACAGCAAGACCATGTTGACCTGTATTAACACCTCAGTACCATACTGACCACCGCCATTATACCGACTTGTTGAATTACTTCATGCTGACTTGATTACATACAATTATGCTGACTTGATTACCCAGCATCATTCTTGATTACCCAGCATCATTCTTGTAATAGAAAACAACGACGACTTACAATGCTGACTTGTTGACTCAGCATCATCAGCAAGTGATAGAAAACGACTTACATGTATTTTTTTAGACATCCTTTAAGTTACTGGAGCTTATTTACAATGTAAAGTAGGTCAAAGAACTAATTGTTAAATTGTAACCTTTGCAGAAATTTCAAGATGATCTACACACAGCAGGAATCCAAATCAAGCAGCATGAGGATAACTTGAAATTTTTGAAAAGTCAACGAAACAAATTACAAGACTCAATACTTGATCTGCAAGGTATGCTAAATTTTATTTTTTGTGCCTCTTCTAGAGGATTAGTTCTTCTTGAAGATTACTTAGCTAAGAAGTATTTGCATGTGCAGTTCACTTGGATACAAGCACATCTAGGAACAAATTTATGTTGTGCAGTGTAATGGTTTTTAATTTAAGCATGGTAGCTACCTAACAAATTGGACCGAGTCACCTGTTTTTAATTGTTGGCCATTAATTCTTGGTTCTCCAGGTGCTTTAAGTACTGTGGTAGCAATGTTTAGATCTGTCATTCATATACACTGTTTCCTTCAATGTTTTAGTTAATTTAATTAGACAAGATATTTCAGTAAAGTTTTTGCTGATATAAACTGAAAATGATGTTGTTAGGAAACTGTTGTAGCTGGTCCAAATCAGAGTAAATTTATTTAGAAATTGTTATTTTCGGAATTATCATTTATTTAGGAAGTCTTAGTATTAATAGAAATAAGAGTTTATTTTCAGAACTATTATTTAGGAAGTTCTAATTCTAATAGGATAGTAGTTTATTTTTAGAATTTTTATTTAGGAAGTGTTAAATCTAATTGAATATGAATACTAGTTTAAGTCTGCCTTTTGTACTATTATAGAAAGGAACCATTTTATCATTGGTAAAGTACTATTTGAAAAACAAATTCAGAGGTCAGGAGTTCTCATCATAGAGAACCGGGTTTCTCTCTAACGAGCTGCATTAATTAATTCTCATCATACTATCTCGAAAGAAAAAGAAGTAAAATTCACTTCCTGATTTCAAGGTTCAAGGACCCGTAATTTGATCCAAAACTCAGGAGCTTAACAAAGTGGTATTAGAGCAAGTTATGGGTGAATCAAGTAATCTGGAAAAACAGTTTGAAGCCTTTTTGAGATTCATACTGCAAAGACAGGCCAAAGGTGGAGGCCATGGTACTCCAAGTAGAAACCATTAAGGAGAGTGGCAATCTAGCACAACAAGGAAGGAGACAGGGGGTGGACAATAGAATACGACGGCAGGAGGAGGACTGCTTCCAAAATTCTCGAAACTATCAACACACTGTTGAAAGTAGCATACCTTCAAATTGATCCTTCTCCACGTTTTGGAATTTCTCATCAAGATCAGATTTTGAGGGCAAGATTTCAGCAGAAACACCACTATCTGATTCAACAATTACAATATTTGGCTTTTGTTAGGTCCCAATCAAGAGAATAAGTTTTTTTTGAAGATAAGTTCTATTTGGGGCAAGAACACGCCACAAGAAGAAAGAGGTTTTTTTATTTGATAATTAGATAATCTCTCTGGTAATACCCAGGGATTTAAATACAAAACAAAGAAAAAACTCTTCCAGATACATAGCCTAGAATCACGCCACTACTGGAATTCCACTAAAGACTAATAACTAATTCTTTTATTAATTCACTTCCTTAAATTTAGCAACTAAAAGATACAGCAAATCACAACTCCACCACTTCAATTGACTTCTTCAAATCCCTTTTCCACTCAGTCCAAATAGTGGCTATTCTGCACATGTTTCCTATGTGATCTTCTTTGTTCAACATTACCCCTCCCATCATCTGTAACCTTGTCCTCAAGGTTAAAATTAGGAAAGCGCGTTCTTATATCGCTGGGTTTTTCCCAAGTAGCATCCTCTACAGGCAAGTGCTGCCACTTGATCAGACATTCTTCAGTAACCTTACACCCTTTCTTGCTCCAACGTGTGTCCAAGACTCCAGCAGGCTCCATGACTACCTCCCCGTCCTCATTAATGGTAGGAAGTGAGGTAACGGACGCAGAGGCACCAATGACTTTCTTCAACAATGAGACATGAAAAACAGGATGCACCTTTGATTCTTCTGGCAGCTTAAGCTTATAGGCAACTGGTCCAATCCGACCAATGATTTCAAAGGGTCCATAAAATCGGCTAGAGAGTTTTTGGTTCCGTCGTTGAGCTAAGGATTGCTGTTTATATGGATGAAGCTTGACAAACACGTGATCACCAGTTTGGAATTCGATGTCCCGGCATTTGTTGTCAACATATTGTTTCATTTGGTTATTGGAGGCAGAAAGATTTTCTTTGAGCTGTTGTAACACAGTATCACGATCAACTAGCTGCACATCTACTTCATGGACCAGTGTTGACCCTTCATTATAATGCGGAATCCGAGGTGGAAGTCGACCATATTGAGCTTGAAATGGTGTCATCTTGATGGAGGCGTGGTAAGTGGTGT